>NW_004567120.1:11598737-11684442 GCF_000260355.1 Condylura cristata
ACCCCCAGGGAAAGGGGACATTCCAGGCTCCCTGCCCCACCCTTAGGAAGGGTGGAGCTGAGCAGGGAGGAGAAGCTGAAAAAGATTAGAGGACTGGAAGGAAGGAAAGGGCTGGAGAAGGAAGAAACATGGAGCAGAGAGGCCTGTGAAGAAGCCACACTTGCTTCTCAGCCTTGGACTTGTGCCAGGGGCCTGGGAACATGGAAGGAGACAAGTGAAGGAGACAGAGACATGGGTGAGAGACCTGGGGGGAGGCTGGCAGTGGCAGCCTTTATCTTGACTTGTAACTTGATTTTGCTCTTTTCCTTCTAGACTTGCCTGGCTCTGTCTGCCCCTTTCCTGTGGGTCCCTACAGAAGTGACTTAGTCTGTTGGCAAGCTTTTGGGCCCCTGTGGCCTTACTTTGGGTCAACCCTGTTTGGCTGAACATTTACCAATGAGGGGATGGGTAGAACTTTGGGTGTTTAATTGGAAACTATTTTAACTATATTCTTCCACTAAAGATCTTACACACGAGTATGTTTTGTCTTGATGGGGCAGATGGCAGGACCCATTCAGAGCAGACAGGCTTGAGTCTTAGGGTGTCCCTCATTCTGCCCGCTAAAAGATACATGTGTATAAGCAAAGAAGAAAGCCCTAGAACAAAAAGCATCATTGATGAATTCTCTTTAGGAGTAGCATTGGGTGTGAGCAATTTTCACTTCTTACATTATATAGTTATTTTTTTCACATACATTCTTACTTTCAAATATTAAAAAAAAGGAAATAATTCAAAGGAGACAAGAAAATTACTGCAATAGTCTAGACTAGGAGCAACCTTGGTTTCCTGAATATGTCTCTAACCAACTGGGAAAGTGAATTTATAGCTGTCTCCCTCTGGCTTCTCAACTACAAAGTGACTTACCTCATAAAGCTGTCATGAATATGAAATGAAGTGCATTAAAGGTCCAGTCACTATGTTTGAAATTCATTCTTGGAGTGCAATTACAGTCAGATCAGGTCCAACCCAGGGCAGTAAGACAAAGGGACAGTGGGTGGGTTTGAGAAATAAAACTGATAGAATGGAGTAAGTGATTGAGTGGAGGAGGATGAAGAAGGTGGGGTCAAAAATGGCTACCTCAAATACCACAGTTTAACAGCTAGTAGCTAGTGACAGTTCCTGGCAGGGTCGTGGCTGTACATAAAAAGCAGGTTTGGAAGTAAAGAAGATTTGTTTTAGCATGTTATTTGGTGCATACAAGATAGCTCAGTAATTAGACCCAGGAAGTAGTTGGAGGCACAGGACTGGACCTCAGGAAGAGAGACTCTACCTGAAATATATATTTGGCAGTCATGGAAGTCAACGAGCACAAGATCGGCTATGAGAAAGGAAATGAATATACTTACCTTCTCTGCTCGCCCTTGAAACTAGACTAGCCCTTTTGTCATTCTCTTTATTATTATTTTACTAATTACCTACAGGACAATAGAGAACACAAACAACACAGCAAAGCTATATAGGTTCCTGAAACCTCAATATGTTTTCAACTTGGCTATTCCCTGTTACTTACTGAACTGTAAGACACTAAGCTCCTTTCATAGGCCTTTTCTAGATAGTCTTAAGGAAGTCATCGTTTTTATTCCAAGGAGAATATAAACTTTCCACGAGAACAAGGACCTTTTCAATATTCTTCGATGAATCTGGCCCAGGACCTAACACAATATTGAGCACAATATTTCAGTGCCACTACTATTATTAATATTGTCTCTGTCATCATTACTCCAACAGTTCCACTTCTTGAGAATTTACTGTATCACCAAGTAGCAAGTACTTTACTTATATTAACTAATTTAATCCTTACAACAACCCCAAGAGACAGATACTATTACCCCCATTTTATAGATGAGAACTCAAGGGAGGTTAACTTGCTTATGAATAAACAGTAAGTAAGTGGTTGGAATTCGAGCCCAGGCTGTGTGATTCTAGGGTTTGTGCTCTACTGGCTCCCACAAGGCAGGATCATGGCCAAAGCAATTATAAAATATTAAACAGAGCAATCAAAAAGGACTGTAAAAATTAATCCGCTCATATGTGATTATGGCTGAAGCACTGGTCAAAAATAGCTATGGCTCCTGGATAGAATAAGTAGCACCAATTGTGTAGTAGCTAAGGACCAAGGATGGCACAGGCAACAGTAGGAATGAGACCACTCCAGGTATGTTAGAGAACCGGGGTTGTGGAGAAGCAGCAGAGTTCTGTGGTGGGACAGGTACATTGGTACAATGAAGAGACCAAGGTATATCAAAAGACAGAGAAGTATGAACACTGTAGAGGGAGTAAAGATGGCACCATAAGAAAATGGAGCTGCTCAGACTGTATATCTCTTTACCTTTTACTCATCTCTTTACCTTTTACTCATGGACCTGACCAACCAAAACTTCCCCCATCTCAAAGCTTCAACACAAGAATCCCAACTTTCCAACTACAGCTCACATAGCTCATTCCCACTTCCTCAATCTCACCCAGATGAGAGTCCCAGGAGCCTTGCATATTCTCTCGGTCTTCTTGCTTCCTGCTGATCTTCCTTCCCTTTTCATCCTGAACTCAACATTGAAACCACCCTCACCTATGTATTCTCATTCCTGTACCTTTACACCCCGCCACACATGCTGTCAAATCCCCAACAGCTTTCAAGTATCACTACTACAAGTAGATTTAAAAAGTTACTAAATACATAGACAAGCTGAAAATAAAATAAGCCTGGCTTAATTGATGTAAAATGGTATATTCAATTGGAGAATCACTTTCTTTTCAAGCACATATGGAATATATAAAATAACTTTATTAGTTTATAGTAGAAGTGTCATTAACTGAAAAAAAAAATCATCCTCAGGCAGACAGACCATAGTCTCTGACATCAAGGAAATGAACTATGAAGTCAATAACATAAGAAAAATTTTAACCCCAATGTTTTCAGAAATTTAAAGATATTTCTAAGTAACTCCTAAGTCAGAGATAAATAGCAAAGATACTAAATCTATCTTTAACAAGTTAAAGTAGAAACCTGTGTCTTACTTCCACCACCATCTCTATATCATAGAGTAGAATGCTTTCTAAAAATTAAAAAAGGAAAATATGGATGGAAAAGAATGCTTTCATATTGAATGAGGTGATATCTTTTCATGGTAAATGGAACATCACATATTGAAAAATATCACTCAACAAAACAGCAGAGGTCCAAATAAGAAAGCCAGACATATTTGTGGTTACAAAATCCGTGACCTTTCATATTTCCCAAATGACAGACACTAGGGCTTAGTAGAAAAACCAAAGCCCAAAAAAACTTGTTAAGGCCCTTCATTGAAATTCAGTCACAGGCGTGTAGTCAAAAGGACATGGATTAGTTACTGAGAAGACCAAAGCTCAGGTAACGTGTGTGAACCCAGGCTCTAATGGACAATTTGTTCCAGGTTAGTTGTGGGGGGTCAAGAGTCAGATGAAATACCTTAAGAGCGCCTCCATTTAGACTTCACATCCACAGAAGATATTTTAGAAATGGCTTGTTTAGCTAGACAATTTTATTCATTTATTGGTCAAAATTCAGGATAACATTTTAATGTAGATACTTTCAAAAGCCAAGGGGGAACCGAAAAGTCTACCATCAAAATGCAACATTAACATACCTCTCTCAATTCCTGATTATACCACAGATTAAAAATTAGTAAATAAAAAAGTTGTACAGGACAATGATCTTGATACAATGAACATATCTATTATATATCCATGTGAATATATCCAATTTATGCTTTAAGCCTATAGATTAGGAAATAATAAATAAAGGAATAATAATACAAATACCAACACAGGTAGCTTTCAAGAAGGGTGGTAAGAGCTAATTCAAATTATTAAAAACTCTGAAGATCAGTGAAAAACTGAGTAAAACTGACAGGGAATATGGAATAATGAATATAGTGGTATAAGACAGACTTAGTTCAAATCCTAGCCCTGCTATTTATTACTTATATGACCTTGGACAATGGACTAGAATAGATTAAAAAAAATGTCAAAAATATGGAATTCCTATGTAAGACTAGTACTTAGATTAAAAAATCAGGTCCTGCTCCCAAAATGAAAACTGATGTGAATTTAGAAAAATACCAAATAATGTCCCTGCGCTGGGCTAGCAAACAAAACGGATTTCGCTTTGTTTAATTGGCTGAGCACATTGATGATCCTCCCCAAATGTGCAGCTCATACAAAAATGTGAAGATAGGAATACTTACACTCAAACTAGAAATTTCTATCAATGTGATCTCCTTGAACACAGGCACAGTCTCTGGACTTCAGGCCCTCAGAACTTACTTTGCATGCTGACACACAGTATGAATTCAATGAATGCTGGTGTCACCGTTTACCAGCTATGTGACTCTGAGCATGTTACTACACCTATCAGTTCCTCCATTTCCTAACATGAAGATAATAACTGTCTACCCTCTTGGGCTTGTTATAAAAATTAAGTGGGGTATAAAATATGTAAAGTTGTTAATGTAATACAAATGTAGAATGTTCTCGAGTGTTAGTTTTGCCAGTTTTTTTAAAGATTTATTTATGCATATAGAACTGGGGTACAGGCCAGAGGTACAGGGGCAGTGACAGGATTCACAAGAGACAGAGAGGGGAGCAGAACAGGCAAATGGACAAAGTACACTGCTGAGGGGAGCAGCGGGTGTCTCAGGAGAGGTCTGCCAGCCATGTGGGTCACCTTGAGGGTGGGGATCGAACTTATGCTAAAGTGGCTTTAGCTTCTTTTATTGCTGTGTTTTAACCCACTGCACCACCAGGGATGGCCCCTTGCAAGTTTTTTTTTTTTTTAATGTGCATTTGTGCTTTCAGACTTGACTGGATCTAATAAAATACTATTAATTTTCTTGTAAAGAATAGAATTGAACTGTGAGTCAAACTGCACATAGACACCATTTATGGTTTCAGCATTTTTTAAGTAAGAAATTACACTAACAGTTTTAAAGATGGCAGAAGCATTTTAGAAAAATTGACTTAGGCTCAAGGGTTGAAATTGCCCTTGAACTAGTATTAAATTTAAGCGATATGATGAAAAGCGTTTTGCTATTTGGGCCAAGGGCAGTGGACAATTTTGGTAAAATTTAAACTTTACTGAGCAGAAAAAAAATGAACAAGTCTTAAACGATATTAGCTTAACCAATAAGCCCTGAGATAAACTGCTGTTGTGAAGCAAATGATAATATGTTTCACACAGAAACTGATTAGTAATGTGATTTATATAACTGTCAGATTCCATATACTTTTGATTAAACATCTTTAGAACTATCTGACTAGGTCAGGAAATGTGATGGTGTTTATCTTTTTTTTAAGGATTAGAATTGAAACTGGGCTACAATTATAACTGGTCATGAAAATCTCAGATTATAGCACACCAGCGGACTTCTACTCTTGGCCCAGATAGAGTAACAAAGAAAGAATTTCCATTCTACCTGAAACAAAACATATTTCAGAAAGAAACAGAGTACAGGAAACAGTGCAATGAAAACAGACAAGGAAGGACTGTGATCCCTGAGAGACTTAAAGGATGTCCTTCAGGCCAAAGGAAAAATAACACCAGAGAGAAATGTGGGTCTATAAAAGGGAAGGGCAAGTGCATGCTATGGTAACTATGTGGGTAAAATATTTTTCCTTATTATTTGAATCTCACTTAATAATATAACTGACAATTTAAATTTAAAAAATCCAATATATTGCAGGTTTCAAAATATGTCCACAACCACTCTAGAAGATTTACACAACCTGATTTCAAGACTTTTAATCATGAGTATCCAGCAATTAGGTTAGTGTAGTACTGGCATACAGGTAGACACACAGAATAGAGTCCAGAAATAAATCAGTATGACTATAGGCACTTGATATTTTTCATAAAAGTGCAAAGGGAAAGGGATATAGTAGAGAAACGATCATCTGTCCAACAAGTGCTGCTCAAAAATCTGCACATTAATATGCAAAAAATGCAAAGATTTCTTAGATACAGCACCTCCACTACATCTGTAACTTGATGAATTAGACATTATAAAAATTTTAAACCTCTCGGACCCTCCCTGGTGGCGCAGCGGGTTAAAGCACAGCACAAAGAAGCTTAAGCCACTTCCGCAATGAGTTCGATCCCTGCCTGCCCCGGAGGTGACCACATGGCGCGGCAGACCTCTCCTGACCCACCCTCCACTCCCCTCAGCAGTGTACTTCATCGATCTGCCTGTTCTGCTCCCCGTTCTCTCTCTGGTGAATCCTCTCACCCTCCGCATCTCTGGCCTGTACCCCAGTTCTGTACGAATAAATAAGTATTTTAAAAAAATTTTAAACACCTGCTCTTTGAAAGCTGCTAAGAAAATAAAAGGACACTTGATATAAAGAATAAAATATTTAATAGTATAACTGTTAATGAAAACAAGGAATGGCAAAAGACAGAGAAGTATGACTGTTATTGAGGGAATAAAGATAGCACTGTTAGAAAATGGAGCTGCTCAGTCTGTATATTATCTCTTTATTTTTTACTCATGGACCTGACCAACCAAAGCTGGATTTGTATCTAGAACATCTAAAGAATTCTCAAAATGGTATGCTTTTTTTAATTTAAGATTTATTTATTTATGCATACAGAACTGGGGTACAAGCCAGATGTGCAGGGGCAGTGAGAGGCTTCACCAAAGACAGAGTGGGGAGCAGGACAGGCAGATGGAGGAAGTACACTGCTGAGGGGAGCAGCCAGAGGGCCAGGAGAGGTGTGTGTCGCCATGTGGATCACCATGGGGCTGGGGATCGAACTCACACTGAAGCGGTCAGGTTGCAGTGCTGCGTCCTAACCTGTTGCGCCACCAGGGAGGGCCCAAACTGTATGCTTTTAAAGAAAACCAAACAACCTAAATTTTTCAAATGAGCAAGAGATTTGAACAAATAAATCACCAGAGAAAATATGCAAATATCAAATAAGCATATGAGAATATACTCCATAACATTAACTGTTAGGAACATAAAAAGTTAACACCATCATGAGATACTTATTCGAATGGCTAAAATTAAAAATATACCAATGCTGGCCAGGATTTGAAGTAAACAGGACTCCAATACATTGCAGTGGGAATGAGAAACAATATCATCACATTGGACACATTTTAGTATTTTCTGGAAAAGTTAAAATATATATGTCCCTTTCATGGGGGTGGAGTGGGGAATGGGATCAAAAACAGTGGGGAGAGGAAAATGCACTGGACTATGGTGATGGCACATGGGTGATTTGGAGATGGGAAACCCCAGGGGATTGCAACTGAGATGGAAAAATGCACAAAATATGTAAAAATAAACTATTAAAAAATATATACATATATATATTTCCATTTGACTCATATCTGTACTTTGAGGTACTTACCCCCTAAAAGCAAAAGCCTTCATATGAATGCTAACAGAAGTACTATTAATAATAGCTCCAAACTGAAAACAACCCAAATGGATACAAAACAACTTCAGTGTGTCCAGGCAATGGACTAGTACTCAGCAGCAGAAAGGAATGAATTACTGGTACACAGAGAGATATGGATGAATCTCAAATTAATCATGCTGATAGCAGAAATAAGGCAAATAAGGCCACATGCTCTATGATCTAATTTATATAAAACTAAATTAATCTATAGTGGCAAGAAAACAAATCAGTAGTTGGGGTTCACAGTACAGAGTACTATGTAGTCAGTAGGGACAGGAAGGATTACAAAATGACACAAGGAAACTTCTAAAGGTGACTGATACTTTGCTACCTTGATTTTGGTGGTGATGTTCAAATTTATCAAGTTGTATACTTTAAATATGTACAGTTGATTGTATAAATTATACCTTAATAAAATTGTTTTTTTAATTTATGATTAAAAAATAAGATTAAATATAACTAAGCGTCCTTTTAATCAGAAGACTTACAATCCCGAAATACTATAGGGCACCAGGAGACTTTAAATGCATTCAAACAATAAAATGCTTTATATCAAAGGTTCTTTATAGGGAATAAACATACTAAGCAGTTTGACAATATTCCCATCATTATTTAATTTTGTCTCCTAAAAGATATATTTTTCTTCCCCCTCTTCTAAGTGAAGAATTTCAGTGAGTTTCGAACCACTTGTTAAAAATGTGAAAAGACAGCATACTTAGAGCACAATAGCTGGAAAGGGCAAAATGTTTGTACAACTGTTTCCAGGAACTAAAATATGAGTGTCATCATGTAGTATGTGCATCCTCCAATCCACTTCTTTTATTTTCAGATTTGTTTACTTTGTAAGGTATGTTTTTCAGCTATGATAGTTATTAAAATCAAGTATGAAAATAACTTAGAATCAGACCTGCAAGTAACTGTGTCATGAACTGATATTTTGTTTAAATAATGCACACATAATGTCACTGACTATTATACAAATGGTAAATTAAAAGTTAATTGTAAATAAATTTCATCTCACATCCCTCTTTATTTCATTTTTATAAATGTTTTATAGCATATATTAGTACAGTAAATAAACAGTTTTAAATAAATATGTATTAGATTAGGGTGATCAAAAATTTGGTGGAAAGGAAGAATGCTCTGAAAGTTGGGAAACCCTTTGCTTAAATAAGGAGGGTGAAGGGGAAGTCATTTTTACAAACTGCCACGTAGTCATGACTCTGAATACAGTTCTGCAGAATGTTAGAAAAGAGGCAATCATTGTCATGATTATATATGGAGCTGTCCTCATGCAAGTAGGGCAGTGTCATGAATAAAGATCTGTGCTGCCATAAGGCACATTCCAGAGTGGACTCTATTAATGAGTTGTCAATAAGGCAATTACAGTATTTGAAGCAGGCCAATCTAAACCACTGCCAGGTTTAAAACCTCTTATGTGTGTATTTCCAAAACCATGATGGCAGAAGTACAGCCCTAAAGGCTAGCAAAACCCAGCATCCATGGGTGGGAAGCAGAAGAGGGGGGAAGAGGGAGAAACTAATTATTTGAAAATCTAAAAGGTAAAAGAGAGTAGATCTTAGAGCACAGAAAAATAAGACCAAGTCCAAGTTATATGGTGAGTCTGCAGAACTTAAAGGGAAAACAAGACTCCCGTGTAGAAAAGAAAGCTTTCAGGGATGCGGGTCTTTTCTAACCCCCTTGTTTGGGTACAGTCGCCCCCACAGGCACCAACTGAAAACATCTTATTAGCGATAAGAGCTGAGGGAGCCGTGGTATTACTTACAGCTACCTGGGGATACTGCACTGGTTATAGCATCAGTGTTCCCTTCAGTTTTAGAGTAATATCATTCCAAGAAAACAGTGGTAACTATGTTTATTAAAATGTGTCATAGAGAGAGAAAACAAACAGATGAAATAAATAAAACAAAAACTTTTAGGCTATAATACCAATTAGTGGTTATCAGAAAGGAAGGGGGAGGAAGGCAGGTAGTTAAATCAGGAAAAGAGGGTCAATTGTATGATGAAGGATAGAACTGAACTTTTAGTGGTGAACATAATATAGTATATACATGTGCTGATGTTTAATGATGGACACCAAAAAAAATGATATAAAATATAACATTAATTCCATAAAAAGCTCTGTCATTTTAGCTATCTGGTCAAGGCCCCCAGACAAACTTAAGATAGACTCAAACTGCAAAGCTGCTGAGTTCAGTTTCTCAGATATTTCCAAGTTCTGTTTGGATACAGACTCTTCCCGCCTCCCCCCCCAAAAAAACTCCCATGCCCACAACCCCCATAAGGCTCCTGAATTAAATAATATAAATGTATATGGGACCAAATAGTCTCCTGTGAGAACCCCACTGGCTGTGCTTGTTCTAGTAGTTATCTTTGAATGTCTGTGTGATTTCAGGTCTTCAAAATCCTACTTCTTTCCCTAATCCGGGGAACTGTATTCTGCTCTGTTTTCCGAATGCTCACTAATTAGGAGGGACAACTATGTGGTAAGTGCTGGGCTAGATGTTGAGAGCCCCGAGTAGACAGTAGTGGTAATAAAGATGGGGCATTTTGAAGGCATAACATTGAGGGAAAAGCTGCAGGACATGAAAACTTTCTAACACAGGACAGCCTCTGCTATGAGGGCTTGGAGTTCTGGTGCAGTAGATTTCTAATTAAGAGCAGTATTGTTTAAGAGCCCTGGATCAGAGCCAAGAAGCCTGGGTTCAAATTGTGGCTTCGCTTTTCAGCTCTGTGACCCTGGACAAGTTATTTGACCTCCCTAAGTCTCAGTTTCCCCATTTGTAAAACTGGTGATTAATAATGAGTTCCTGCCTAAGGCTATGAGGATTCAAGTATACATAAGTAATAGGACAGAGCCTAGTCCTGGCATAGAACAAGCACTCAATATTAGTAGCTGTTTGGTTTTAATTATTATTAACCATATGCTTTGGAAAATATATGAGCATATGGCTGTTTTGACATCTTACTATGAAATTTGAGAAATCTAATCAGTATTCTTGCCCAGATGGAAAGTCACTGTACCTCTCTGCATGGAGGTAGGCTGACGAGCATAAATATTAAGCGAATGTTAGTAATTAGATATGATCAGTTTAAAAGGCATTTATTTATACACTGTTCCAGACAGGATTTAAAGTGACTTACAAAGATACATAAAACATAACAAAAAAGCATAAATTTAAAAAAATGGGATCAAAACGAAGAAAAACAAGAGTGGAGACAAAGTGGAGTCATCAGAATCACGACTCCAGAGCTAAAGGGCAACCGGGGCGCCAAGGGTTGGCTGGGGTCTCGACGCCGCAAACCCGCCATGCTGCACTTCTGTGCCTCCCAACTTGTGCCCATGGCCTGCCTGCACTGGGGGCACTTGCAAAAAAGTCTTACAGTAACTATCCCAGTGCTCCCTGGTTTTTCCTAGCAAGAAATTTATCACTAGATGTCAAGTTTATAAGATTCTCACTTTGGTTTTGTACTGATGTTCTTTTCTCCACGATAATCCTTTTCGAAATAGATTCTACAATATTGCCGTTTGCATGTACTGAAGCATTTTAGCTCCTTTTAAGATACTCACCTACTGGTAAAGGTGATAGAGAAGAAAGAGGAGGAAGAGGAAGAACAGTTGGAGACAGAGAAGCAGCAGCAGATTCAGCAGGAAAGAAGAGAGGAGAGAAGAGGAGGAGGAAGAGCAGGAGGAGGAGGAGGGAGAGGAGGGGGCGGAGGAAGAGGAAAGACAGCAAGAGGAGGATGGGGCGGAGAAGCAGCAGAGGAAGATGAGGGAAGAAGAAAAGGAGGACGGACTCTCCCTCGTGGCACAACGGGCTAAAGCACCACATTACAAAGCTCTCCGAAGCTACTGCAGCACGAGTTCCATCCCGGGCCAGGGAGCTGACCCACGTGGCGTGGCAGACCTCTCCTGTCCCGCCCCACTGCTCCCTTAGCCGTGTATTTCAGTAGATCTGCTTGTTGTGCTCCCCACTCTGTCTCTGGTGAAGCCTCTCACCCACCGTATCTCTGGCCTGTACCCCAGTTCTGTATAAATAAATAAATAAATCATTAAAAGAAAGACAGAGGCCCTCCCTGTTGGCACAGCTGGTTAAAGCCCAGCACTGAGAAGCTAAAGCCACTTCCGCATGAGTTCGATTCCTGCCTGCCCCAGAGGTGACCACATGGTGTGGCAGACCTCTCCTGACCCGCCCGCTGCTCCCCTCAGCAGTGTACTTCCTTGATCTGCCTGTTCTGCTCCCCACTCTGTCCCTGGTCACTTCTCTCACCCTCCACATCTCTGGCCTGTACCCCAGTTCTGTATGAATAAATAAATAAATCTTTAAAAAAAAAAAGAAAGAAAAGGGGAGAGGATGGGGGAACAAAACAGGGGGGACTGAGGGAAAGGGAAGAAGGAGGAAGTAGCAGCTAACATCTCCATAATGTTTCTTATGCACCAAGCATTTTTAAACACTTTACATACAAAGAGGCATTTCATCCTCACAATCATATTATGAGATAGGTGCTATATTATACTTTACAAATGAGAAAAGGGAGGCATACATGGAGCATAAAAAAATGGTCCCCAAGGTCACACACCCTGAAAGTAGCAGTCTGGTTTTTGAAGCCAGACAGTCTTCTTCCAGAGCTGGAGCTCTTAACCACTATGCTACACGGTCTCTTAGTATTCAGATAATACTGCTAACACATGTAAATGATTGGAAAGGGGGACATTTTTCTCTAATATTTATGTATATATGGATATATTTTACATCATTGTTTGCTTTTGTACAACGTGTGCTTTCTCCTCTAAGGTGTAGTCCCTGTAAATTCCCACCACCAATTCACCCGTGCACATCACAAAAGTTCCTTGTGCTCGTCCTCCCCTGTTTTAATCCCTCTGTCTCCACCTCCCTTGCAGAGTATCTGATTTACAGTTGCCTGCTAATTTCATTTTTTATTTACTATTATTGTTATTTTTTCCCCTGACCCCTTACTTGGTTTCCCTATATTCCACCTATAAGTGAAACCATGCGATATTTTTCTTTTTCCTTCTAGCTTATTTCACTGAGCATAATCCCTTCCAGGTCTATCCATGTTGCTGCCAATGACATGAGTTTATCATTTTTGATTGCTGCATTGTATGCCATCATATATATGCATGCCTTCTTGATCCACTCTATTTTCAAGCATGTGGGTTGTTCCCATATCTTACCTATCATAATTAGTGCTACAGTAAACATAGGGTACAGGTGTCCTTTTGAATTAGTGTTTTTGTATATTTTCGGTATGTCCCTCATGGTAGAATTGCTGGGTCATATGATAACTCCATTTTTAATAGTTTGAGGAATCTCCACACAGCTTTCCATACTGATTGGAGCAGTTTGCATTCCCATCAGGAGTGTAAGTGCGGAAAATGGGACATTTTAGAAAAGTAACTAGAGGTAGGTTTTTTCAATTGTTCAGCTAATAGCATATGAACTTCTGACAGGCCCCTTTTCCAGCTTACTTTCTCAGTACCCTGGCCTCCCCATGCAATAATGTATAACATGCTAAGCACAATTCTACACAAGCAAAGGATCCATTATGCTCACCCAAGACAGCACTTCTAAAGGATTGTCGGAACATATAGGGGAGGGGTTACTAAAATATAATCACTTCTGCTAGCTCCTACAATCATATGTGGGACAACTACCTCCAGATTGACTCTGCATGGCTGCCTTTTAATACCACCAATTTCTGTTTATAAATGGTCTGGAGAAAGTCCCACTTTCCATAATATATATTTTTAAAAAACAGTTCCAGGGGGTAACCAGGTATCTTAATACATACATTTTTCCCACAAAGTGTTTGATACAGCAACTTTATTTTCATGATTTAACACTTCTTTTTCTGCTTGTCACAACTCCAGGCACCTCAAACTTAGCCTCCATCCTAAAAAGCAAGCTCTATAAATATGGCTTATAGGAATATGAAGAAAGGAATATGAAAAGACCATGTGTCCAAAGCCCCCTTGACAACAGGGAAATGTACCTCATAAGACAAATCCCATTTAGCTTTCCAGTTGTCAAGACCAGCACTGCCGCCTCCTCTCACATGAGCCAGGCAAGCGCACATGAGCCCATGAGCTTGAGGGTGGACAAAAGGTGGCCAGTTCCTGCTTAGTCAAAGCCCATTTCCTGAGCCCAAAAGTTGAGCAAAATCTAAAATGTCCAACTAAAAGAACAAAATATTTAAAATTTGGGTTACTTGTCTGTATGAACTTTTTTTTTTTTTAAGTCTGGTGATAACTGACACACGATCATTTTTCAGTAAGCCTCATTACCATGTAGAAAACCCTATCTTTCTTTAATCAACCAATAAGCTTTGATAAACCAGCACCCCACAGGGAAGACCCTCTTCTCCTGCCAGGGTCACAGATGGTAGGGATTTCTGAACTGAACTCTAGCTGGCATCTAATTCTTCCTTACAGAACACATCACCTGAAAATCACCCACACCGTCATCTTAAATGAGAAATCATGATGGCTCATGACTAATCCAGCCCATGTTCACACATAACTGTGATTTCATGCATTTGGCTTCTTTTTTAATTTTAGGGATGCTGCGATCTAGCTATGGCTACAGAAACCTTAAACAATTAAGAAATCTGTAGTTGAACTTACCACTGAACTCTATATGTGGCAGATAATTGTAAGGCAGTACTTAAGGCTGATAAGACGTAAATTAAAGGCTAACTTCTTTCAAATATTAATAAATTTACATATGAGTATATGTACACAAAAGAGTAGACATAATTGAATAATATAAAATAAAGGTAAAATATGAACACACTGCAAGCCCTCTTTCCCTCCTAAATTGCTTAACCATAATTACTTTACACGTTACATCAAATCCCAGAACAAGATTAGTATGTGCATTATCAACATCTGGTCTACTGCTAGAAGCAACGGCCTAATGCTTAAAAAATAATAAAGTATGACAAATATAAAACAACTAAAATGTTCAGATTTGATAAGTATACATTTGTTTTCATATATATTTGTCTTATCTTCGATTCTAACAGAACACATCAAAACATTTTAAAAGTTCTAATTAAGGAGGTATGAATTTTCATGATTCAGTAAATATAAATTACAATAAAACAAGATACTCGAAACATCTAGCTGGGCTTTCCTAGTTCCATGCATGTAAATATTTGGCCTTGGTGCTATCATTAGTTCTGAATAGAATTATACATTCAGGGATCAGCATGTCAATGAGGATGCCCTTTTATTTTATAAAAATAACCATCTCCTCCACAAGTTGTAAGCTATATGACAGAAGGGATATTTTCTTTTTTGTCACATTCCCTTCAGCACCGAGATAGTTGACACATAAAATACATACAATACATATTTGCTGAATGAATGAGCTGGCATCAAAAATGTCATACATTGTATTCAGCCACACCCAAGACTTTATCATCAGGACTTCTCCATTTTTTATATTATTAATTCAAATATTCCACTTGGACTATCCTCTGACCTGTTTACTCAATGACCTCCCCCAGCCTCACTCAGATTCTCAGACTTCGTGGGGGGAGTAGCCTTCCATAAATCCTTCCACCTGCCCTACTAGCTCCTTCCTGTCTTTACTTTCTTTCTTAGACACTTTGGATTCTACTGTTTGAAGTGCACTCTTATCAATATCCTTGATAACCCATATATTTTCATGGCAAATATCTGATAAAATACAACCCTAAAAGAGCTAACAATTGTGCATTATGCCTACCCTGGGACTCCTGAGATCTATCAGAGAAAAAAAAGTCACAATCTGGTAGATTTATCAATATGAATTCCTGGTCACCAAGCTCGCCTCAACACTGCCTAACACTCCAACTATGCTTCTCTGGTCCTGGCTTATTCTCCTGTTTTCCATGATAACTGTTAATATTTCAAACCTTTCTCAAGCATCTCAGATCTCCAATACAAACCTTGTTCCACCTCAATTCCTGCTCTAAGATAATAACCTTTCTTCTTACATCATAGAAATATCTAAACACCCTCAGATAAGTTCCTACCACCAAATCCACAAGTGTATTTTCAATTATATCAATTCATTTTTTGTTCTTCCCTACACTAATGTCCTTCCTCTTATTTAAGAGTTATCATTCAGCCCATTCTGGATCTTCTCCCAGAAGGACTCTATCCTTTATGGACTCTGCTCTATCAATTATCCCTTCCTTCTAACAGCCTTCAAAATTATGTAAGATCCTCCTAAATTAAAAGAAAATTATCTGAAAAGCAACCTTTATTACCCTCTCTCTGCTTTTCACAGCCAAACCTCTCTAGAATTGTCCATAGTCATTGCCTATAGTTATCTCCCCAGTCATTTCCTATCCCACCAAAGTCTAGCATTCTAACCCCCCCTCCCACATACACACACACTGGTCTGAAGTTGTTCTCATTATGGTCACTAAATACTTCCTAAATCCAGTGGACACTCCTTACCCTTTAATTCTCTAGACTTCTCAATCTTTAGCATGACTCACCATTTTCCAATGGAGTCATTCCAGTTAGAAAAAATATACCCTGCTGGGCCCTCCCTGATGACACAAAGGGTTAAATGCAGCACTATAAAGATATCCGCAGCCACTGTAGCACAAGTTCAATCTCTGGTCAGGGAGGTGACCCACATGGTGTGGCAGACCTCTCCTGTCTCAACCACTGCTGTCATCAGCAGTGTATTTCAGTCAGTCTACCTGCTCTGTTCCCCAGTCTGTGTCTGGTGAATCCTCTCACACCCAGCACCTCTGGAATGTAGCCAGGTTCTTGTAGGCATAAATATTTTATTTTAAAGAAAAAATATACCCTATTGATATACCAATGCACATCATAAGAATCCTTCATTCTTGAAACAGAAAAAAAAAAACACAAAAAAATTGATCAGGAGCTGATTAAATCCAGCACAGTATATGCATATAATGAAATACTATGCAGCTTTTAAAAAGAAAGAAGTAATTCTTATATATAGGCATTGAAAATTTGCCACAGATATTGAATAAAAATAGTTGCGGCCCTCCCTGGTGGTGCAGCAGGTTTCATCGCAGCACTAAAAAGCTAAAGCCACTTCAGCATGAGTTCGATCCCCACCCGGAGGTGACCCACATGGCACAGCAGACCTTTCCTAACCTCCCCAGTGCTCCCCTCAGCATTGTACTTCATCAACTGACCTGTTCTTCTCACCACTCTGTCTCTGGTGAATCCTCTACTGCCCCTGCGCCTCTGGCCTGTACCCCAGTTCTATATGCATAAACAAATAAATATTTTTTTTAAATAATTGCAAAATATATTACAATTCATTTACATTTTTAAACATATAACGGCAGACAGGTAAGATAGATGGATGGAAGGAAATATTTTATATAAGCATGGAAATTGTCCAAAAAGAGAGACAAATTCAACATTGCTAACCTCTGAGTAATGGGATGAAGAGAGGAAAACAGAAGATATACATTACCTTTTATTGGTCAAGTAATAAAAATGCAGTCAGATCCTTAAGCATACTGACAATTCCAAAATAGAAAAAAAAAGTTCAGAGGAAATCAAAAGGAAATGGGCAGAGACACTTGATCAAATGTGTTTTAGAGTTTCCAGAGGTAAGGGAAGAGAAAGACTGGGAGCTAATGGTCAAATATGGAAAGAAGGATGTACTAAAAACAAGGCAAAGAACACAAACAGAAAATTCATGGAGAAACATCAAATGGCCAAAAGATGTGAAAAATAAAAAGTTTCACTTTTACTGGTAAAAGATATTTTTATGCTTACCTATCAACTCAGTAAAATTTTTTAAAAGTCAATATTTGATTTTTTTAAAAGCAGATGTGATACCTCATTTGGTCTCATACATGAACAAATGTAAATTGGCAAAACCTGCTGGAGAAAGCAATATGACAATTTGACTTCTAAAACACTGAATTTCCTAGAACTTATCACAATTCCAAATAAATCACTGATTACATGATTCTCTGTTCAGCACATAACCTCCCTTGCTGAAATAAATTCCACATACAAAGGTCGTTGTCTGTTTCCTCTCCACTATATCTCCAGACTTAGCTTAGAAACTGAGAATAAATCGACTCATGCTTTCTGGTAAGTTGCAAAGCAATAGTTTTAGGACACTGACACTCAAATTATTCTGATGCCTGAATTGATAGAGCTAAAAACCAACACCGTACAGATGTCATGGGAATTTTCTATCTTTCAAGAATTACTTGAATTCAAGAAAGATTTAGATGGCCACAGCTATGAAGGCCACAGTGGACCGCCATTTCAACTATTCTGCCAGGACTGTCCAGTTTTCTGCTCTCTTGTATTTGTCACAGTCACCCAGAAAAATTCCCCAAACTAGATTGACCACACCGTGTTTCTATGCATGGGCTCATGAATGCTGCTGGAATGCTGCTGTTGGGGCCGAGACAAATTCAAGTGACCCGAGCCTTTCTCCACTCACAATGATGTGGTCATCTGGAACCGGTAAAGAGTGCCTCTGTTTATACCTCTCAAATGCTCTTCCACCTGCTTTGTCAGACAGAACCTCCTTCAAAATCCTGTCTTTCCACGTGCCTTCCTTCTCCACAGCTTCACAAACCTACACTCTTTCCTTCCTGTCTCAGTGGTAGGGCTAGCTCCCTTTCTTTATGGTCAACCTGCTCACCGCCCTTATTCTGGAGCTTTGCATCATTGAGATCCACGCCATGTAAACATAATGGACTCATCTATCTCCTATATTTAAAATTAAAATGAACAAGCTTTTTTTGTCCTTTGTGCCCTACTGTCTACAAGAAAGTATCTTTCCTTCCCACAATAGGCAGGCTTCTTCAAAGTGCATATCATTTTCCTTTCTCAGTCCTCCTCAGTCTTCACTCCCCAGCCCTCTACAAGCCGCCTTCTCCTATTGCATGATGCTGTCACGGACATCTTAATTGCCAAATCTAATGAACATGTTTTTTAAATGCTTTATAGTGTGTTTTATCTGATTACATGAGCAGTACACACCATGAATAAAGTTAGGACAAATGACAGGCCAGAGGAAAAAAAAAACCTTGTGCTATAGTAACAGGCAATGGATAAATATCCCTAATAAATATGCTGTTTCTCCATGCAAATTAAGTCAATTAAGTCTATAACCGAACAGAAAAGTATACAAAGATAATAAAGAGCAAGTCTCAGGGAAAGTGCAAATAGCTAAAATATACGCAAAGGTTCACTTTTATTCAGAAAATGCATATTAAGGGGCCTCCCTGGTGGTGCAAGGGGTTAACTCCCAGCACTATGAAGCTATCAGCACCCACTGCAGCATGAGTTTGATCCCTATCTCACCTGCTGCTCCCCTCAGCAGTGTATTTCAGTAGATCTGCCTGTTCTGCTCCCCACTCTGTCTTTGGTGAATCCTCTCACCCCCATACCTTTTTTCAATATTTTATAAACATGAAAGTTAAATTAGATACTACTTTTCACCTACTGGATTAGCAAAAATTAAAAAGATTGTCCAAGCTCAATAAAAGCATACAGAAAAGCACTCTTAGTGGTGAGGGTATAAATGCCCTGGATGTAACTATGGTGGTGCCAACTCACATTTTCCAGTGTTCATATCCTTTGACGCAACAATTCTACTAGAGAGTTATCCCACAGAAATATTTGTATATATTTATGTATGCATGCATGCACGTACGTATAGACACACACATAAGCACAATGTATGTATACAGTCTCCATCCATGAGCACTGCACAAAGATGTCTATTGTGATCTTGTAGTGGCATGGACCAGGGTGACAGGCAGAGGAGACGTGAAAGGATACCTGACACAGTTGGCAGAGCAGGTTCACAGGGCGTCTGGTAAACTGGATGTTAGTGGGTGAGAGAAAGAAATCAAAAAGGTTCTCGATTTGAGCAACTAAATGAATGGTGGTGCCACATTACTGATGGCGGAGGCGAGGGAGGTGAGACAAGTCGGGAGTCCTGATTTGACCATGCTATATTTGAGATGTCTGTCTGATACCCAAGTAGAGAAGTAGAGTAGCCCAGTGGGTGTATGAGGCTCCATCAGAGACAGACATTTGAGCATGATGTGTACAGCTGGGATAGATGGTGTTTAAAACTACTGAACTGGGCCCTCCCTGGTGGCGCAGCGGGTTAAAGCACAGCACTGAGAAGCTAAAGCCACTTCCGCATGAGTTCGATCCCCGCCAGCCCCGGAGGAGACCACATGGCACGGCAGACCTCTCCTGACCCTCCCGCTGCTCCCCTCAGCAGTGTACTTCGTCGATCTGCCTGTTCTGCTCCCCACTGTCTCTGATGAAGCCTCTCACCGTCCCTGCACATCTGGCCTGTACCCCAGTTCTGTATGCACAAATAAATAAATCTTAAAAAAAAAAAAACTACTGAACTGGATGAGTGCTTCTAGGAAGATGTGGTTGTACAAATTTGAGTTTCAAAGATGTTAACATATATCCAATGGTGGAGAATCAGATATTTGCCACCGTATCAAAGGTCAAGCTCCTTCCAAACCTGTCGCTTAAGGAGTTTTAGCCTTTTTTTTTTCCCTCCCTCTGAATATTTTAAAACACATTTAAAGAGAACAGTACTTTTTTGCTTTCATGTAACATAGTGATTTCCTCATACTGCATGATCGTCCTAGTGTAAGGGTAGTCAGGCATTAACTAAGTAGCACTCAGTGGCTTTCCCATAAAATTCACACTCTAATTAGCCGTCTCTTGCCTAAAAGTCTATGGGTAACTCGAGGCCAGAAGCTTAACTTGTAGCATCTTTTATTTTGGGGGGCGGACTGTTCACGTTCCTATTCCATAGCAATTTTCTCCATTTTCTTACAGAGCTCAATGAATGCCGGAAAGGTTTCAAACATCTGACAAACCACACCACAGCACTGCTCCCTGCCTCCAGGAATATAGCATTTTTGCATTTCTGCTTTAAGTATTATAGGATTCCATCCAGAGACTCATGCCTTAAATAAAAGCAGAGGAAACACTCTGAACAGGTTAAAGCTGTCATCAGGAATGTCTTGAGATATAAGACACAACTCAGAAGAAGGAAATTCAATAGAGAATTGGGCATTGGGCAGACTTATGGTTTGTAGGGCAACAGACTCAGTACACGTAATTCTGGTACAAGCAAGCATGAAAGAGTGCCAATTCCTGGAAGAGTAATACCATTGCCCAATTCATTTAAAAAATATTAGGAGGCAACCATGATGGGCCTGGCTCTGTAATGGATGCTGGAGTCCACTGGTAAGTTTAACAAATATTTGTGCATGTGGAATTTACATTACAGAGGGGGAAGAGGAACAGATAATAAGAGTTATGAATAAACAATATGTTATGTTAGAACAATGAGGAAGAGAAGGAACACACTGAATGTTCAGAGATGGGTTGCAGATTTCAATAGGGTCATTAGGGAAGGCCTCACTGAGAAGTTGATGTTCAAGTACAAAGGCCTAGCTGTCAAATTTCAATAGCCTCAGGAAGATGTCTTCCCTACTTCAATCCCACCATCACCAGACCTCAGGTCTTTGAAGGCATGGTTTCCCTAGTTTCTAGCACAAACATTTGTTAAATATCTCATACTTAAGATGAAGGAAGTCCCACATCCAGAGCCCTTAAAGAAGTCACAACTTTCCAGGTGGGAAAAACAATCAATGGATGTATTAAGGGCTTTCCTGAAGTGTAAAGAGTGCTTTAGGGCAATTGGTAATTCTGCTTGGGAAGGGAATCCTGAGTTGAATAAGGGTGCCTGCCCTAAAGCAGCTACTGACTTTAGAACTGAGTGGTGATGGTGAATAGGTATTAATGGCAGAGAAGTGGGTATGGGTAGCAAGTCAGCTTTTCAGGAAAAAGCAAACAACAACAAAGGGAACAGTTTGAGCAAAGTCCCAGAGATGGAATCAGGGAGGACATTTTCTCCTGGACTGTCCCTCCCATCCCATGATAAACCAAGCACACACTTACCCTGAGGCTCACTGGCCTGTGTGTTGGGACATCCTTATCACTTACCAGGTCCTCTTTTCTGCCCTCACCAGCAGCAGAGGAAGAAGTTAAGTCAGGAGCACATCTCTAGAAGGCAGGGTTACACTCTCATTACTGAGAGCCTTGGAGGTTTCTTTCAAATACACTTAGGGTAGTGAGTGGGCTTATAATGACAAAGTGGCAATGGCCCCACATTGGAAGTGCAGTAGGAGAAACAAGGGGTCTAAAGTCTCCAAGGTGTATCTAAGGTGGAGTCTAGGATGAAAATGTATGCCTCAGCTTGGAAGGAAGAAATTTAAACACTCAGTCCCCACCAAGCAGCTATTTGGTGTTCCTAACATGTAGGACAGCAGAGATGGTGTGACAAGTGATGGCAACATATGTTCTCTAGTCAAATGGCCCTGCTCTGCCCCTCATCAACTGGGTGGTTTGGGGCAAGTCATTTCACCTCTCCATCTCCTTTTCATCACAATATGGTTATAACTGAAAGGGCTACAGCATAGTAAAGGAAGGATTATGAGATAATTATGCAAAGAACTTATCACAGGGCCTGGTTCAATGGAGTCTAACAACCATCATTAGTAGTTGCCTTTACAGGGAATCTCGGAGAGCATCAACCAGAATGTTACATACAGTTACAGACCAGCAGTACCAGAACAGGCCTCCAATCTCCATTTCACTGCTCTGACCTAAAGTGAGGCCCCTGTGTTAACTGAAATGTTCATCCACTGACAGAAAAAGTCTCATAAGACAAGTTGATGATCTTTTTCTACTAGGATATCTAGCAGATGCTAAAACAAAAACAAAACAAAACAAAAAACAATACAAAAACTCAAAAGCAAATACAACTACAACCAAAAATAAATAAATCAATAAACACCAAACCCTTTATCAGGGCCTTAACTCTTTGTATGAAACACTGTTCTCTCAGCAAACCAGTAGGGTAAACACCTTAGGTCATTAACACCTTAATATTAATGGATTTATGAGTGGTGGGAAACTGAAAAGAGCAAAAAGGAAGCCAGTTAAAATAGATCATGAAGATACTGAAGACTAATTTTTATCACAAAGTACAAGGCCTAGGGTCAACTCTGCCAAAAGCAGTATTCTGAACGCTAGATTTTCTGGTCCTGAAGAAGCATGGTCCTGGGGGTGGGGGTACCGGGGAAATTATTTCATGAGAAATAGATCACTTGTTGAAGCCACCAATACTCTAAACAGACAATTTTGCCACCAAAAACCCAATCACTTCATCTATCATTAAGGTCTGCAAAACATTGCTCAGACCCCTTCCCAAAGGTTCGCAGAGGACAGGAATGTTCGGTGTCCCTTCTGAGAGCTCTGGAGTCCCTCTCCAGGAGCAAACGCTCACAGCCTGCTTGAAGGGTGGCAAGATAAAGCCATTCAGCTCCAGGGCACACAGCTGGGTCTCCTACCCCAAGCGCAGGGAGAGCCCACTTCAGCAGGACTCGGGCCGTCGGGCCTCCAGTCTTTACCTGTGGCAGACCCGCCCGGGTCAGGGTAGCCGACGCCGCGGGCTGTGAGGTCGGGCCGAGACCCCGCGCGGGTGCCGAGCGCTTTCAGCGGAGCTCAGGCAAAAGTGACCCGACGCCTCCCGAGGGCGCAGTGCCCCCTAGCAGCTCCCCGCCCCCCAGGGCCCGCGCTCGGGAGTGGCCCCGGCTCCAGCAGGCAGGCGGGAAAAGCCGGGCCACCCCGCACGAGGGCACGGGGGGAGGCAGACAAGAGAGGGCACAGCCCGTCCGCGGGAGCGACTGCTGGACCGGGAAAGGGGCCAGGAGTGGCCCGGGGCGAAGCACGCTGGCGGGGAGGGGCCGCCACAAGCAGAGAGAAGTCCAACTTGGGGGTGCGCTCCAGAAAGGTGTACAGGACAGAAATCACAGACCGTCAGCTGGGGAGAAAGAAAGACTGTGGGTGAGGGGGGCCTGGGAGGGAAGGGCACAGGTCCCTGAGTTGGGGGTGGGGGCACTTATGCGGTGAAAAGGGGTTGGGGGTCCGGGAAAAGCCCGGGACAGAGGAAAAGGGGCGGCTCCAGCTCGCGGTCCTACCTGTCACCTGCAACAGGTGCCACGAGAGGGCGAGACGTCCCAGTGCCGGATCGAGAGGAGGGTCTGCGGCTCCGGGAAGACCGCCACCCGGCTCGGCTCCGGCTGCCGGCCCTTCTCACCCTCCCGGGAGGCGGAAAAAGCTGCAACTTTCCCTGGAGTGGGGGAGGAGCTGGACTCTTAAAGGGGACGCACAGAGCTACGGGCTCCATAGTCGGGGGGGGGCCCCCGAGTCCCCGAAGCGGAGCTCTGGAAATCAGTGCCTCAATCTGCTGGAGGGATGCCTTCCCAGGTTCGGTAAGGGAGCTTGAGGCCTGAGATAGAGGTCTAAAACTAGACCTGGCCCCCTTCCCCTTTTACTTCCCTTTGTGGTCACTTTCTTAGATGATAAATCACCTGCCTTTTCCTTTCAGCGGAGCCAAAAGTTGTCACACTGTCGTGTACTGCTAAGAAGAGGAAGACTCTAGACCATATAATTTGGGAAGATAAAATATGATACTATTTTAATCCTTTGACTTTTGGCCTTTTATGGCAAATAAAAGCGTCTGTCTAAAGTAGGAACATTATGGGCAAAGGATATAGACTAATTTACATACCTGTAAAGAAATGACTGGTTAAAGCTAATCAAAGATGAGCAAATTACAAACATAATGCGATTCTTAACATCTGAGGGGGGTTGAAGCTATACTCCTAAGTCACATACAGTGGTATAAACCAGTTACCTCCATTAAAAAAGATACAATTATTTTTTTAAAATGCCTTGTTGACAAAACGTTATTTTTAAGTTTTGTGAAATATTTAATACAAATTATAATATGGAAAGCAAATAGAATTCCACCATACGAAAAATAATGAGGTTGTTTTAAACCTTGGCAGCGGTTTCTGTTTGTCTTTCTAACACATAACACAGTATTTATAACACATGACACATGACACAGAGGCCACCAATCGAGCTCTGTCATAATTCTAGGTGTGTAAGGTGGTTAAAAGTACTGTCAGAAACCATATGAGTAATATATATCAGTCGACTTGAAAATGTTTCCATCTACTCAGTGATTGTAGATTTCTTTCTCCATTTCCCTCCCTCCTCATCAGCCCTTATCCATGATCAAGTTCCTCTTATTGGTCATCAGCAATAGAAAAAACTTAAGTCTCTGATGTTAAGAAAAAAAATCCTTCTTACACACTGGGTACCTTTCCAGCTCCCTTTTATGAACAATTAATTGAAAATATACTTTACAGATACATTTGCAATTTCCATTCCCCAACAACCAATTCATTTAGTTGTACCACCTAGAAGATGTTCCTGTTTATTTTGCATATTTCTTTCTAGTATTTTTATGCATATTACCCTATTTTGACTAATTCTTATGATCAAATTCTATATTAAATACACTCCATTTTCTATTATTATTAGAGCATAAGAATTTTCCTATCATTATTAAACTATGTGTAAATACCAGTTTTATTATGATATAATATTCCAGTGTATAGCTGTAATATAATTTACTTAACCATCATATCACAGGATTTTATTTTTAATATTTCATTGTTCTGTGGTATTAACATCATTGTATAAAAAGTTTGTAATGTCAACCAATGAGCTCCTTTGCAGTTAATATGTAATTTTTCAGTCTTTATCTTGCTAGATCTGTCTTCTATATTAAGCTGTTAACCATTTCCTCTTCCCTTGAAACTTCCTGTGGCATCTGTAACACCGCATTCTTTTGCTTTTTATTTTATTCCTTTGCCCTCTCCTTAGTCTCCTTTGTAGATTCCACTTCTATTTAATCACACAAAAAGTCAGGCATTCTCAAGGTTCTACGACATATACTGCTTCCGTGAATAATCTCTTTTGCTCACTGGTTTTAATAGCCCACTCCCTGGCCACTGCTGTAATCCATAGCTCTCTCCATCTTTCTTCACTGACCTCTGCTTTCTTGCCACCTCTACTGGATGTCCTACAGGGCTTTCGGACTCAGCACATCCAAAACTGAGCCCACCATCTTAAATGTATGTCTTTCCCTTCCAATGTTTTTCTCATCTCAGTAAACGACAATATGCCACTCTAGGCAAAAACATAGCATCTATCATAATACTTGACACATAGTAGTCAAGTAAAGTCTCTATGAGTCACTAAAGTCTCTATGAGTGAATGAATGTGTCCGATGGAAACAGAGACATTACAAACTTTGTATACAATGACGTTAATACTGTAGAATAGTGAAATGTTAAAAATAAAATCCAGGGCCCTCCCTGGTGGCGCAGCAGGTTAAAGCACAGCACTAAGAAGCTAAAGCCACTTCAGCATGAGTGCGATCCCACCTGCCCCGGAGGTGACCACATGGCATGGCAGACCTCTCCTGACCCGCCCGCTGTTCCTCTCAGCAGTGTACTTCGTAGATCTGCCTGTTCTGCTCCCCACTCTGTCTCTGGTGAATCTTCTCACCATCCCTGCACATCTGGCCTGTACCCCAGCTCGGTATGCATAAATAAATAAATCTTAAAAAAAAAAATCCAATGACTTGATGGTTAAGTAAATTATACTACAGTCATATATTGGAATATTATATAGTAATAAAACTGATATTTACACACAGTTTAATAATGATAGGAAAATAGTTATGCTCTAATAACAGAAAGTGTAATGTATTTAATATAGAATATGGTCATAACAATTGGTCAAAAATAGGGTAATATGCATAAAAATACGACAAGAAAGAAATATGCAAAATTAACAGGAACTATCTTCTAGGTAGAACAACTAAATGAATTTTTCACTTCTTATAAGACTGTATGGCTTTGATAATATAAATAATGCTTGAGAAATCTTTAAAAGGGGGAAAATATCACTATTCTCACAGTAAAATTGTGAAATTTAGCTTCCAAGCTCCTCCCAGTTTTCTTCCTTACTTTTGCCTTTCAATAACTAGCCTGTAGTGTGAAGAAGTCATTTCAAAAAAGGAATTCCTTTTGCTCAACCTAGCAATCCCCACTACATCCTGGAGCCCCTCTGCTAAGCCCTGAGCTTTGAATGTAACCTGGCATGTGGCAAACACCTTGCCACTCCTTCTATGCAGGTGGTATTTTGGCAACAATTGACATATTTTCAATCAGAAGTGATGTCAGAAAATATTTAATCTTACCCTATTGGTCTTAGCAAAAATTCCAGGCATTATTGAAGAATTTTCCTTCTTTATACATTAACAGTGGTTCTTTCTCCAAGGTCCACCTCCTTAACAAAGGTGTGAAGAGCTGACCCTAAGACAGCCTCACTGAACAGCTGTAAATTCTAGAGACAAACAATGATCCACAACAAAGTTACCCAATGGCCTGTTAAGACAGATGCTTTGAAAACTGTTGTCCAGTTCTGTTTGATAGCCTTGTCACAAGGATTCTAGTTCAGATGTTTATACCAAATATTATGAGGGGCCAGTGTAAGCAACCTGGCCACTAACCTGTGCAACAATATAAACAGGAATTTATGAATTAAAATCTATAGCAAATGATTGGACTCAAGAAGCTATTTGCTCTTTCTGCATTAAGGCATTATGGCTAATATAAGCTAGTAAGATAAAGATTTTCTTCAGCCCCAGGAAGCCAAAGTATAAATGCCAAAGTATAGAGCATTTCCCTTTTTCACAGCATTAAATAGTTTAAAAAAAAAACATATAAATGTACAGAGTATGTAACATAACAAGGATATGCCCACTACCATACTGAGGAAATAAGGCCATGGTCCCTCCCTGGTGCCACAAAAGGTGAAAGTGCAGTATTGTGGAGCTATCCACAGGTACTGCAGCAAGAGTTCAATCCCAGGCCAGGGAGGTGACCCACATGGTGTGGCAGACCTCTCCTGACCCACCCGCTGCTCCCCTCAGCAGTGTACTTAATCAACCTGCCTGTTCTGCTCCCTACTCTGTCTCTGGTGGATCCTCTCACACCCCTGCACCTCTGGGGTAAATCTTTTTTACACCAGTTCTGGTATGCATAAATAAATAAGTCTAAAAAAGATTTATTATTTGAACTCTTGCTGAAGTGGCTTTAGCTTCTTAGTGCTGGGCTTTAACCCGCTACACCACCAGGAGTGTCCAATGAATCTTTTTTTTTTTTTTTTTAAGAGACACTCTAGGTAGAATAGCTTAAACAACAAAAACCTAGCTCTGTGCATAGGAAGTATAAGGAAGTTGGACAGTTGGACTTGCTAGAGCATAAAGTATAAGGGAAACATGATCACAGATGAATCTAGAAATATGATATTTGTTGGAGCTGCTAAAATAAAATACCACAGAGTGATTTAAACACCAGAAATTTATTCTCACAGTTCTGGAGATCAGAAGTTTAAGATCAAGATATCTGTAGGGTTAGTTCTTTGAAGGACTGTGAGGAAAAGTCTTTTCCATGCCCTCTCCTGCTTCTGGTGGTTTGTTGGCCAACATCAGCATTTTCTTGTTTGTAGAAACTTCACCGCAATCTCTGCTACTGTTTATGTCTTCATGTGACATTCTCCCTATGCACATGTCTTATGTCCAAATTTCCCTTTTATAAAGCCACCAATTATCTTACATTAGAGCCTCATCTAGTGACCTCATCTTAATTTATTATATCTGCAATGATACTATTTCCAAATTAGGACACATTCTGAAGTATCTGGGGGTTAGGACTTCAACATATGAATGAAGCAGGGGGAGAGGGAGGGACACACAATAAAACACTTAACAGATGGGCAGATTTTAAAACTGTATAAGACTTGTTAGTCATGTTATCATTTTTATGCAGGGGATAATTACAGCCATTAAAGGAATCCTGGATTTCTGATTTCCATCATTCCAACATAACTCAAATCAGTCTTCATTCTTTTTCATGGTTGAATAATATTCCACCGCAGGCATATGCCATGTTTTGCATATCCATTCATCAGTTGATGGACATTTGGGTTGTTTCCACACTTTGGCTATTATAAATAATGGTAATATGAATAATCATGTATGGCATTTTATTTTCAAGTCTCTTAGATATAGTTTTCAAATTTATTTTAATATATTTTCAGTTCTATTGTGTGCATATCTAGGAGTGGAATTGCTGAATCATACAGCAGCTCTACATCTAACCTTTTGAGGAATCATCATACTTCTTCCCCTTTTACTCTTCCCCTTTTATATCCCCACCCACAATATGTGAGGGCTCTATGTCCTCTTCATCCTCAATGACATTTGTTTTTATTGCTTTCTTAAATTATACACATTCCAGTGGGTGTAAAGTGGTGTCTCATTATAGTTTTCATGACCATACCCCTAATAACCAATGATCTTAACCATAATTTTCTGTACTTATTAGTCATGTGTAAATCTTTGAAGGAGTCCATCCAGATCTTTTGTTTTTAGATTGGGCTGTGTATCATTTACTATTGATCTTCACAGTTCCTCATATAGTATACTTTTTGTAAAGGCAGAAGGTGGGTGGGGGAAAAGAGATGGATATTCTCAAGAAGGGAACAGGCACAAAGTTGGATGCAGATGTCAACAATAGGTTTTGTTATTTAATTTAAGAGGAGAGTTGAACAGAGAGGCAAATGTACTTAATTGCCTTGAGGATGGGTCCTTTGTGGTTATGACTAAAACTTGAGTAATTCTAAGACTGATTTTCTCTTTGAAAGTTGAACATGCAGAACTGAAAAGTTTCAAGATCTATTCAAAGATTTATTCTGAGTGATCGTACATTCTAACAAAAGCATCTTGGGAAAAAAGAAAATCATCACTAACAAGGATAGTAAAGCAAAAAATAGAGGCTCCTTACTACAAATTGCCATGATTGTATTTTAGTTTTATTTTCTTTTGACACTCTAGAAGTGTTTGACACTGTTATCTACTCCTTGCTTATTAAAATCTCCTCTCCTATGGTTTCTGGAACATAACAGGCTCTTGGTTTTCCCATCTCTCTAGCTGTCTTTCCTAACCTTCTCAGACCTCACTTTCTCTGTCCACATCTTAACATTTAAGGCTTAAATGTCACATTAATTTATTTACAATAAGTGTGAGGTCACTGATATTTTCTAATAACCATTATATGAATTGCTTTTAGGAGCTGAAAATGTAGCAGTAGATAAAGGGAAAAAGTCTTGTATGCAGGGAACTTAAATTCTAAGTGGAAGAAAAATAATCAATAACATTAATAGCAAACACACATACTAGTGTTAATCTACATTGAAGGGATCATATTTTCTATGACCCAGGTATCATCCTCTAGTGTAACTGAAAACTGCAGCAGAAGAATGAAAAGACCATGAGAAGAAAGCCATGTGTCCAAAAGACAAGGGGGAGGACAGAACTGTCCCAGCAGGGAGTGGTACAAGTAAGGGCCCCACTAGGAATGTAGGGAGTAAAAGGGTCACTGAGGAAAACACAGAAATACATCACAAAATAAAGCAACATTGGACTCATAGCTCCAAAGGGTGCTGATAGACAAATAACAAAAGCACCAATTAAGCATGTCACCATCTCTTTAAGACTTCTTCCAAGTTATGAGCCCTTAATCATATGCAGTGCTGTAAGCCAGTATTACCTCAGTAAAAAATGATAATCATTTTTTTAAAAAAAGACTTCCTCTTCAAAATAAAAAAAAATATTTAAAAATTAAAAAAGAAAAAAAGACTTCCTTTTCTTACTGGCCCCACTCCTCACCCTGGAGGACACAGAAGCCGAAGAGCAAGTAGGGAGGAAGGTGAACAGTTTCCAAGGTTAACTTGTACTGGAGGGTGGGGGTTAAGGAGAAGCTTCTAATTGAAAGTGAGGAGGAAATTTTGATTTTGAAAAATTAAACTTTTTAAAGCTAGTGATTTAAATTGTTGTATCTGAGAGTAAATTAAAAGTAAACAAAAAGGATTACAAATATAACATAGGGCCCTCCCTGGTGTGCAAGGGATTAAAGCACAGCTCTGTGAAGCTATCTGCAGCCACTGGAGGACTTCCATCCCAGGCCGGGAAGCTGACTCACCCTGTGCTGCAGACCCCTCCTATCCTACCCCCGCTACCATCAGCAGTGGATTTCAGTCAGTTTGCCTGTTCTGTTCCCCAGTATGTCTTTGGTAAATCCTCTCACCACCCTCACCCCCGCTCCCACACCTCTGGCCTGTACCCAAGTTCTTGCATACATAAATAAATAAACTTTTTTTAAAAAAAGTAACATAATATCGGATAGTGAGTGGTGTGTTAAAAAATTAAAGCAGGATAGGGCCCTCCCTGGTGGCTCAGGGGGTTAAAAGCTCAGCACTAAGAAGCTTAAGCCACTTCCCTATGTGTTCGATCCTCGCCTGCCCCGGAGGTGACCACATGGCACGGCAGACCTCTCCTGACCCACCTACCGCTCCCCTCAGGAGTGTACTTCATTGATCTGCCTGTTCTGCTCCCCGCTCTGTCTCTGGTGAAGCCTCTCACCCTCCGCATCCCTGGCCTGTACCCCAGTTCTATATGAATAAATTAATCTTAAAAAAAGAAAAGCAGGATAAAGAGTGATAGAGCAATATTTTAAATATGTTAATCAAGGAAACTCTCTCAGAGGAGGTGATACAAATGAAGTGAGAAGTCAGCCATGGAAATAGCCCTGGCTGTTGTCTCGTTTTAATGTATACATTCTGCTTGGATGGCCTCAACATTTTCTATTATGACACCCAATCTTGTATCTTTACCCTACATTTTCTCCTGACGTTTAGACCCGTGTATATATTTTTTTGCAAAGAACGGCCATTTATTTCGTTATTTGAGACCACTTTTACACGAAAGAAAAGTAGATGCAGACTTTCTTGGATTTTACTGAAACATGAAGGAGCCGTTGAGTCTTTGGATCTAAATTAACAATTTATGATCAGACTCGAATACTTAATACCTACCAGATATGCCTCCTCAATGACCAAAATCACCTCAAATTCACCTTTTCCAAACTTAATCTTCCTTCCAAACCTCCATAACGAAATGGTTTGCATTCTAGTCAATAGCACTGTGATCTACTCAAAAGTGCAAGCTAGAAACTGTCCCCATATCTAACTAAGCCCTCAGATCATGCTCCTCCCACTGCTACTACCCTAACTCAGCCATTACCACTTCTCACCTTGACTAAAGCAACAGCCTCCTCACTGGTCACCCTATTTCCAACCTAGATTCCACAGTGCTGCTAAAGTAACTTCCTACGTCCAAACGGGATCACAGAGAAACTCCTGATCTCGGAATTGAGTGTTTTATGTGACTCTGAAGATTTTCATGGTTTGCTTCCCAGCTCATGAGTCTTCTCTTTCACCACTCCTTGTTCTTGGGCACTCATCTTTCAGCCAACAAAAATGATTTGCATTTCCCTCTGAACCTCAAATTGTCTGGTTCACTTCCATCCTTTCTTTGTCTTCCCCATTCTAATCTGTCCTCATTCTTCATCTCAAGTGTGATCTCTTCTAGAAAGCCTTCTCTGCCCCTGATGTGGGGCCACTCCTCTGTGCTCCCATTGTCCCGTGGCATTTTTTTATTTCTTTTTTGTTTTTATTTAATTTTTAAGTAATTATTAATTTTATATATATACATATATACATATTTACATCATTCTTCATTTTTGTACAATGTTTGTTTTATCCTCCCAGGTGTAGTCCCGTAAAATTCCCACCACCAGTTCACCCCTGCACCATCACCACAGTCCCTTGTGCTCTTCTCTCCCATTTTGATTCCTCTCCTCCCCTGACTCTTTGTATATTTCTGACATACCTCTCAACTTACAGCATTTCTCATTATTCAAGTGGTTGTGAGCAAGACTTATGTCTTATTAATTTCTGTACCCATAAGATTTGGCATATGAAATAAGTTGTCTTTCAAAAATCCCAAAATCCCTGTAACTGAACCCTTTTTCCACATCCCCTTGCCCTTTCAGTTTCCAGTCATTACGAAAAACTTGGCCTATACATATAGAGTGTTTGTGTGTCAAATAGCTAGCTGATTTGTTTCCCTAGGTCTCTTTCTCAACTGGGAATAATACTGTCTCCCTCCTTCCAGGAGACATTTCATTTGGCAGAGTCTAGAGACAGTTTTGGTTGTCACAACTAAGGGAAGGGGTGCTCCTGGCATCTAGTTGGCAGCAGTCAATGATGCTACTAAACACCCTGTATTGCACAGGAGTAGCTAGCCTAAAATGTTAACAGTGTCAAGGCTAAGAAACTCTGACCCAGGAGACTGAATGCAAGCAAAGACTCTCAACCACGGTCTCCTTTCTAGCCCTGTATCTTTTGTGCCAAATTAGAGAGCTGCCTGAGAAATTCAGTGCTGTCTCCTGGAGCCTAAGATAATGTTGAACAGGAAAAAAGAGTCATAAAGATAAACTTCTTGTGGGCTGGGGCTTCATTTAGTCTTGCTGGATGAGCAAAAGCAAATTTGAGCATATGCTAAAAGCCATATTTGGCAAAATGTTCACTTTCGGAGAGATGGGCCATCTATATTAGCCCATAGAACTTTAAACTCAGAGAAGACTTTAAACTCAGAGAATGACTTAGAGCCATTATTTTTTTTATCCAAGTTAAGTATGCTGGACAAACTCTTGTGCAAGTAAAAAAGGAAAGGAAAAGGAGCATTTGTTGAACAAGTTCTATTTGCCAAACACTGCCTAAAGTGTTTTATGTGCATTATCTCTTTTAATCCTCACAATTTTTAAACTAGACACTGGTATTATTTTCCTTCATTTTACAGATGAGGAAAATGTAGCTTGTATAGTGCAGTAACACATTAATATTAAGGAAACAAGTAAGTTCTTAACTCCAGGGTCTTTCTACTACACTAGTAGTAGTGGGTGCTGCAGTGCTCAAGACACATAAAAACTAAGTTCTCAAGGCAAATGTCAACTTCTAATACTTTCAACATTGTGTTGACATCCCTCAACCTTATAAAAGAGAAAAATAGTTTGGTATCCACTCTAAGTCCAGTTAACTCTTTGATTCTACACACTTGAATAAGCTCCATGTTTCCTTGGTGCATTTGCATACTGAATTCAAATAAATTCATGCTTGGATAGGAATCAAAAGATATGGACTTACTAAATTCATTGTGTGTCCTTCAAAATGACAGTGGAATTTACCTCAGTGTTCCTTGGCTTCTCACCTGCAAAATGATAAAGTTTGATGATGGTAACACTAGACCGTGACAGATGTGATACATCCCCCATAAAAACCTTTCTAATGTGCAGCTTCACAGTCTCTTCTCAGACCTGGACTTACTCCCTGGTCAAAGGCCCCCAGAATTCAGTCTTCCTTTCCCTCTTTGGTAAGTGCTGACACCCTTCCTGTCTCTGGGGTTTCTCATTAGTGCTCCCTTCCCCCTCTTCTGTGGAGTGGGAAATGGCTCAATACACCAATCACAGGAGATCATTTTAATGAATTTATTACATCATTACTAAAGAAGTCATTCAATTACAGGGAGTGACAACTGCATGAGCAAAAACCTAGGAAAGTATGGTTGTACAATTTTTCTGTCATTACTAAGAACATCACTGAGGGATGCTCTAGTGCCATATTGATGCTTTATAGCAATGCTGGTCCTTCTAGTAGGCTTGTGTCTGCCTTAAAATGTATCAGTTACTCGGCCCTCCCTGGTGGCACAGGGGGTTAAAGCACAGCACTAAGAAGCTAAAGTCACGTCAGCATGAGTTCGATCCCCAGCCCCGGAGGTTACCCATATGGCGTGGCAGACCTCTCCTGACCCACCCACTGCTCCCCTCAGCAGTGCACTTCGTGGGTCTTCCTGTTCTGCTCCCCAATCTGACTCTGGTGAATCTTCTCACCGCCCCTGTGCCTCTGGCCTGTATCCCAGCTCTGTATGCATAAATAAATAAATCGTTAAAAAAAAGTTTCAGTTATTCAATCTCCAACAGTTGTCCCAATAATGCAAAGGAATAGTTTGTGCTGATGCTGCAGCATGTGGACTGATGGTTGCACACCACAACCTCATTGCTAACCTTTTCTGGACTCGAGAAAGATCTACTCTAATATTGTAACCAGGGCCCAGCAGTGTGGACCGCAGGCAAGACTGGCATTCTGTTGACTGCTGCCTAAGCAGCAGGCACCGCTAGAAAAACACGGTCCGTTTACCACCCACACCAAAAGTTGCTGCCTATGGGCAGCCCCTCCCTGGCATGCCAGCCAGGTTAAATGGTCAATCAGGAGGTAACTATGGTGACGAATCCCAGAAGTGAAGAAAGTGCAAGTGATTCCCAGTCCTCAGAGACACTGATCCCCACCCTAGACATGTTACACTCTGTAACCTGCCTTGAAAAGAAAAAAGTTTCCAGCAGCTGACCTTTGAAGAGAGAGAAGCTGAGAGTTTTGCAGGGACCAGGAGGCCAGGCCTTCCTCGGGTCTGGTCTCTGCAGTCACCTGGGAAGAGCACCGAAGGGTTCCTGGCCTGGTGTCTCAGAAGCTGTTTATCAGGTGGAGAGGCACTGCCTTTTGGTGCTGCTGTATTTGCTGTTGTCTGTTCCAGCCTGCGGTGCTGTTGATCTGGACCTGCAGACTGTTGCTGTGCGCTGCTGCAGTGGCGCCTCAGCCTGCTGCCTGCTCCAGGCCCCCATTAACAGGACAACACCATCTTGGAGGACTGGCCTTTTGTTTGGGACTCCTGGAAACTGTGGACACTAGAGTGAGAATGCCTGCCACTTGTGGCTTCAGTAACTCTTTTTTTCTATTCATGAGATAAACACCACTGATGTTCCCTGAGCTGCTTGGTCTTGCAACTGTGCACACAGGTGAAGAGCCCACAGTGAGCTGTACTCAACGAGGCACTGTCCTTGGGTGGCTATAGCACCCCTATAATAGTACTTCAATAGCTTCAATATTACAAGCTTCATTGTCAAGGAACAGGCAGTCTCATCTCCACTGGTCTCCCTATTGCTATTCCTTTTTGATAATGCAGCTCAAAATTTCTCACCGCAGACTTACAAGGAGGGACTATTGGCACATTCCCTTACCTGGGCTTAATCTCCACTTCCTTCCCTTAAAAGTCTCTTTGGTGTTCTTGCATTCCAGTTTGATAATCTCAAAGCTATTCTTAATGTGTAGCATAAGTCCATGAGAATGAATCCTGGCAAAAATAAACTGCAATCAGATGTGCAAGCAGTTCCTAGGAAGACGCTTCAGCAAATTTGTCGAGTCCTGGCAGTCATTTTAAGCAAACAAACAAGTTTACTGAGAGTCCACCCTTCCCAGATACCATTCTATTTGAAGCTCAGTAAACTTAGAACTCTCCCACCTCAGCATGAACTGAGAAGGTACAATATGATCTCCAAAGCAAAGGTATTTGGCTGGCAGTGTTATGATTTGTCTGTGACAAATTTTTTCAGAGAGTATCTCTCTCTCTCTTTATTTTTATATCTTCAAAGAAGTAGACACACTACAAAATCCTTTCAGAGTGACACAAGGGACTTAAAGAATAATAGAACAAGAAAGAAAGAATAAGCCAGAGGAATGATATCAAATCCATCTTTCTGGTGCTACTGTTAACAGCCCAGAGAAAGAAACTGTTAGGAAGTTGATGCTTCAAGTTGCTCCAAAGTGGTGAGACAAATAATCCCCGATGAGACTGCCCCAGGAAGACCTGTGCCTTGGCTCCACTCACTTAGCTCAGAGCAGTCTCCACTCTGCACGTTTCTGCCTGTGAGATTCCCCACCCATCCCACCCCACCCCCGCAGTTTTTGAGCCTAATTTGTCGATTTGATTTGATAAATTGATTTTATAAACTTCCTTTATAAATTTGACAAAAGAGCTGATTGTTTGGGGGCAACATAACACTGGACAGTGAAAAAGCAAATATCAGAGACACGGGCAAGCTGTTCTACTGATACATAATAGAGTCATTTCTTTTGACAAGGGACACGAATCCAATAGCAGAAATTTGGGCGATTCAAATTCTTAGGGGAAAAAAAAAACGACATTGGCATCTAGAAAATAAGCTCCAGTCCCCAGGATTAAAGTTACTACCTACAACAAGATTTGATTCTGCCCTGTGGGAACACATTTGCATTTCTGCAGTCAGTTTGGGATTAACCTTTTCAGGGCTGTAGGGAATTGTTCTTCTCTCCACAGGCTGCTTAAGTCTCCAGAGATTTCCTTGTAATCCAAACCAGCTTCAAACACGGCTACCAGCTGTGCAGTTGGGGTTTATTTACCCATGTTTCTGGCTTGGACTCCTCTGAGAGTGAAGACTGAAGCAGGCAGCCCCTCCCAGAGAGCACACAAGCCCAGCCCAGTCCGGCAGGACTTAGTAGTGTGGGTGGGGACCCTCCAGGGCTTCAAATGACTGTGGAGAAAGAGGCTGGACTCTGAAACCACACAGGTCTGCTTCCCCTCTGCTGTGCTTTTCTCTTCTGCAATTACTCCTGCTTAGTACACACTGCTACTAAAAGGTAGTTGTGGAAATTCCAAAAGCCCAAGAATTCAAGCTGGTATGGCTTCAGAAATGTTCAGAAGGATTATTTGCCTCCTTATGTTTTAAAGAGGTGTACAGTTAAGTTTAAAGGGATCTTCATCAAGATAGTAACTGTGGCTATTTCTGTGAAGGAGTGCTATGGGAAAAGTATATTTCTTAAAATCCTAAATTTTCCAACAGACAATAACATGTGGATTTTAAAAGCCTTTTTTTAAGGTAACCGTCTTAGATGGGTCATTTTTATTTCCCTGGTGCTCTATCTCTAAACACTGTAGAATAGCCCAGAAAGTGTACAGAAAAACACCCAAGTGGGTAGTTGTCCACTTCCAGCAGTATTGTTCTTGGAAGATCAAGGTGAGAATGTAACAGGGTGGACCCAGGAAAAGGGGAGTTTCCAGTACCCTACCTCACCCAGAAGGAGGGTGGAGCTGAGCAGAGAATAGAGAAATCTGGAGGAGTCTGAGGAGGAAGGACTCAGGATGGAGAGCCAGAGGAGACCTGAGGGAGGCACATGGAGCAGAGACAGATGAAGAAGCGGCTCTCGTTTCTTGGGCCTGAGCTGGCTGAAATATGTGCAGAGGTTGACTATGGCAGCGTTTATCTTGATTTTGATTGTGCTCTTTTCCTCCCAGACTTGTCTGGTCATTTCTGACCCTTTTCTATGGGTCCCTGCCAGATAGGGATTTAGACTTGTGGCGGGCTTTCAGGCCTACCTTCAGGCCACAACCTTTTGGGTGGACGTTTACCCACGAGGAGATGGGTAATTTTGGGTGTTTAATTTAGAAATTATGTTCTTTGTCTTTTTGTATTGCACTTAATTGTATTGAAGTTCCTTTCCATTAAAGGTTATGTCTTCTCTTGATGCGGTGGATGGCAGAACCTTTTAAAAGTGTAATTGATACAGGTTTCATGGAAGCTTCATTTGGAAACTATTTTGGTTACAGTCTTTCTCTTCTCTTTATTACACACTAATTGTAGTAAAGTTATTTTCCATTGAAGGTCTAAGGCACTAGCGTATATTTTGTCTTAATGCAAAAGGGGGCAAAACCTATTCAGTGCAGCCAGGTTTGGGGGGCCTCAGGGTGCCCCTAATCCTGCTCTATAGCAGTACAAGGCCTGACCCAAGAGAGAAAGCGCCTACCACAAAATACTCAAAATATATCACCAGTCTAGTACTATAGGGGGACAGGAAGCATATATGCCAATGAATTCTAAGGGTGTTCACCAAGGAGGAAGAAGTGTGAGAGTGATTGGGTTGATTTACTGACACAGTTGTACTCATCAGAATTAGCAACTTAAAGTGTTTATTCAGCACTAAGGTATAATGTAATGGTCTGTTAATACAAACCTAGACTCAATGACAACCTGCAGTCTTCAAAGTCAAAATGTCTGATTCTTTTTTTGACAGCCTGTAAAAGTAGTCCAAAGTTTCAGGGAAATGGACATGATAGAATGGATCCACTTGCAAACTACTTAGCTATCTCTACATACCTCCTGGGAAGACATAAACACTTTACCAAACCATTAAAAAATATATCTTCCACTTCCCTCCCATTTTGGTGCAATTCTGTCTGAACACTATTACGTAGGGGCACAGCAAGTGAGGCATCGAGATGCCTGGGTGTTATGACCTGAATGGGGATAAGAAAGCATGGCATAGGATTTGGGAGCCTAAGCAGGATATGGGGATACTTAAACAGGACACCAAACACAGGGACAGTCTGGCATGTAGTGTTAAAGCCCGACTAAGGACAAGAGGGAGGTCCTGAATGGGGGGATCTGGCATGGTGTGCTGGCACTCAAGTAGGGCTACAAGAGTGTCCATATGAGATGGCAGTCAAGGATGGGGCATCACAGCCAGATCAGGGTGGCAAAGGCATCTCCCAGGAGCAGTGGCCTGGTATAGGCTGTAGGTCTTTCTGTGGGAGGATGAATGCTGAAAGTCCTATTCCACCATCTTGCTGGTGGCTATTTTTTGAAATGCACTAAATTTACAAATAATTAAAGTAGTTCTCAAATGTAGAATTATATTTGTCTATTATGGCCCCAATATAGGACATAATGGCTTGATATATGACATAGTATGACAACTGCATTATGGAATAATGATGCTCTGTTCATTTTATACCTGTTCATTCTATACATGAGCACTAACTGTCCAAATCAAAAGGAAAAAGGTTCAGGCCAGCCCTGGTCCAAGTTACCAATTTTTAAATCAATGAAGTCTAAGTGAAAAGGTTTGGTTTTTATACATTCTTGAACCAAAATCGTTATGCATGTCTTAATCGCCTACCATCTTGTTGCTTCCATTAAGGTCAATCACAAAATAAACAGTTTTAATTCTGTTCCTAACTAGCCAAAGGGGAATGCATACTTATTCTTGCCTTTTGTAGTAGATAAAACTGATGGCTTCAGTAATAGAGTTCTGTAAAACCCTCTTTGGTGCAATTTTATACATTATGATCTAGAAGTGGGTCAGAATCTAAAAAACACAGTTCCCCCACCCAATGTCCAAAAAACTATCCAGAAGTCTATCAAGGTCAAAATCACATGCTACATGTATAGCATATGTGTATTACTTATAATACACATATTATATGTACAACCTATTCTGTGTATGGAATAGTCCATGATCTTCATATTTTTTAAACAATGCTAGTTAAGAATTCTAGTGAGAGAAATTTCTGGTCAGGGTAGTGGCTGTAAGCAACTCACTCATAGGGATTACCAACAGTTTATGATTAGTCTTTCAACCATAGAGTTGAAAATGCTTCAGAAGTTTCTGGCATTCTTTGCAAAGCTCAAGGTAAAATGAGGGGGAAGGAATCGCAAAGCAGAATTTGTAGTCTCCCGAGTCCAGTGAGTGTGGGAAGAACAAGAATTCCATGAGCTATATATATATATGGCTTGCCTACCTGACTCTGCTAATTCTGAGACAGAATCAAAAGGCTATGTGTATAGGAAAAGTTCTGTGCCTGTCTCCAGATGCAAGGCCATCATTCCTGGAACACAGAATATCAGGGGGCACAAGAGTAGTGAGGTACAAAATTGCTGTTAGGCCCATTCTCCATGCTGCAGTTGAGGCCATTGTAATCATGGTAAATGCAACAACTGTGCTGCTCACCAGCTGCAGGTCAGACAAAGCCCTCAAATTGTGGCTGAACTGTGTGTCCAAATAGGAAGAAGAAGAAAAAGAGTTCTGGAAGTGTTTTGACTGAACACCCACAAGAATTGGGACATAGGGGTGGCAGGTGTTTAAGGTTCAGCTGTCCCCCCATTGCTTGATGTCCATCCAGAGGTTGCAGGCCACACAGGACCACAGGGACTAGCAGGGACCTGGAGTTAAGGAACCACAGTGATGTTCTTCAAGGGCTACCACTTATGAGATTTCTCAGGGTGCCTGAAAGGTATGTGGCTTATGACCTCCAACAACCAAGATGGAAGGACTGGCCAAGTTTTCATCTTTTCCAAAAATCAGCTGGATCCCTCAAGTATTCTGTCAAGCATGAAGGATTGGAACTGTGCTCTCAATCCCCCTATCCAGTGATATGTCTTGGTGTTTTCATACTTCTCAAAGAAAGGTAAAAGAAAGCAGGTATAGCAGGTTTCTAGAGAATCATCACTATGATTGGAAGATAATCCAAAGTAAAAAAGTTTTCCAACATTGTCATAGAAATGCAATACTAATGGCTGGTGGAACAGTTTCTTATAGGCACACTCCAGTTGGAATTGAAATAGAGGCAGTTTCTGTCAAATTTCTTTCTAGCGAGGAAAGATCCTTCCTGTTGTATAAAGACATTCTGAAAAAGTCTTTGAAATGTCAGTTCTTTGATTTGGGGGGGCCTCACTTCTACAAGTAAGACAAGGGTAGGGGGCCTAGGAAATCTAGGTCAGGATAGGGTGCAGGACATTAACAAGAATGAACTGGACTTTGAGGACATTTGCAGGTGCTGCCTTGTGTGCTGCAGTAATAAAGATGAAGGCCAGAAACAATAGGAAACAGAAAAATCTCTACTGGCTGGTGACACTAGAGGGGACCTATCTAGTTGGGCCAAACTGCTTGGCAAGGTGCTGACAGGAAGTAATAGAAGGACCAGATAGCCTTTTAGTTCTTATACTGGCTTTGTTACATAGCTAAGAGGAACTTCCAGTATAATCTGAATTGGAATTGTGAAAGTGGACAGTCTTATCTGTTTCTACCATTATCATTCAGCCTTTCACCATTAAATATGATGTTGACCTTAGGGTAATGTCATTCATTAGGTTAAGAAAGTTTCCTTGTGTTGTAAACAAAATTGTGCCTCTACTCCCTCTCCCCCTGCTCCAAATTTATATGCTGAAGCCCAATGTGATTATTTGGAGATAATCACCAGGGATGTGCATACAGACAAAAGGTTATGTGAAAGAGGCAAGAGCACAGTTGTCTGCAAGTCAGAGAGAGAGGATGCAGGAGAAACACACCTGCTGACCTCGCTTTTGAACTCCAGGCTTTGAAAACTGTGAGAATATTAATTTCTGCTGTTTTGGTATGACAGGCCCAGCTGACTAGTAGACATTATTTTCCTGGTTTGCTAAATGCTTTTATCATGGAAGGATATATTGAATTTAGTGGAATGCTTTCGCTACATTGCTTGATGTGATCATATGATGTGTTTTCTCTTTAGCCTGTGGTACAAAGGGCTATAATGATTGACTACTGAACCATTCTTGCATTCCCTTAATAAATCCTTGGTTAGAACATGTGGTATTTATACACAGTGGGGTACTTCTTGGTAATCAGAAAAGATAAACCTCACGCCATTTATGGCAACATGGATGGAGCTGTTAAAGATTATCCTAAGTGAAATGAGCCAGAAGGGGAAAGATAAATACAGGATGATGTGACTTGTATGTGGAAAATAGAAAAAACAAACAAAGGATCAGACAAAGACAAACTTTAACACCAACCCTTGAAATCTGACCATAGATCTGAAGCATTCAGTAGATAAAAGAGATGAAGAGGCAGAGGGGGAGGTGTGAAAATCAAGTGGGGGGAAAGCATAGTGGACTGTGGTGGAGCACTATGGGAGCTTTAGTGTTGGGAATGCTATGGTGACCACACCTGAGGGGAGAAAACCTATACTGCTAAATATATATATATATACACACACACATCACTGAAAATTCAAAAAATATATTTAAAATCTGCAAATTGTAGTGTTATTATTTTTCTATATTACTAGATGGAATTTTGTGTAGCATTTTCATATCTATGGTCAAGGGTATATTGATATGCAGTTATCTCTTTTTGTATCATCTTTGTGTGGTTTTGGTATCAGGGTAGTACTGTCCTTATACAAGGAGCTGGAATTTGCCCTTTCCTCTTCTATTTTCCAGAAGAATTTGTATAGAGTCAGTATTATTGCCTCTTCAAATGTTTGCTAGAACTAGTTAGTAAAACCATCTGGACCTGGAGATTTCTTTTTTGGAATATGTCAACCTTTACTTTAAAAATGTGGACTATTCAGGTTATTTGATCTTGGGTAAATTTGGGTAATTTGTGATTTTTGAAAAGTTGGTACATTTCTTCTAACTTGTTGAATGTATATGTACAATGGTGTTCACAGAATTCCATTGTTTTCCCTTCTACAGTTGAGCGATATTAGTAATAGCCACTCTTTCATTCCAGATATTGGAAATTTGTGTCTCTTTTTTTCTTTGCCAGTTTTGGTTTCTTTAATTAATCCATTGATTTCTATGCTCAATTTCACTTATTTCTGCTTTTATCTTTGTTATTTCCTTAATTTTTTGGTGTGTGTTTCATTTATTTTGTTCTTGTTTTTCTAGTTTAAGGTACAAGCTTAGATTATTGATTTGAGACACTTTTTCACAATATAAACATATAAAACTATAAATTTTCCTCTCATCATTACCTGCATAACAAATATTTTAGTAAGTTTTCATTCAGTTCAAAATATTTTCTAATTTCCCTTGAGTTTTTTTCTGACATATGAATTATTCAGAATTGTGCTGTTTAAGTGTTTGAGTATTGTTCTTGTTATCTTTGTCATTTGTTTCTAGCATGATTTTGCAATTATCAGACAACACAATTAAATTTGCTGGGGTTCACTTTATGGCTCCAGATATAATGTAGCTTGATAAATTTTCCATGTGCTTTTGAAAATATACGTATTCTACTATCATGGGTGCAATGTTCAATAAGGACAAATCAGAGGATCTAATTCATCAAAATGCTGGTTGATGGTGTTGTTCAGTTCCTTTATATCTTCAATGATATTCTGTCTAGAAGTTTAAAATGTTTGATGACATTCCTTAACATAATTAAAGATTTGTCTATTTTTCCTTTTACTTTTAGCAGTGTTTGCTTCATGAATATTGAACTTTTTATTGTTTGTGCTTACACATTAAATTTCTATTATTTCCTTGATGAATTGACCTTTTTATTGTTATGTAATATCCTTCTCTACATTGACAATTTTCTTTGCTTTGAAGTGTTCTTCATCTGCTATTTCTTTGATTGACTGAATATATGTTTTCCATTCTATTTACCTATCAAAGGGGTTTCTTTCATGTAATTGGGTCAGATTTGTTTAACTTATCTGATAATGTCTATTTAATTGATGTATTTAAATAGTTTGCATTTGAAGGTTTTATTGATATGTTAGGGAATGTGTCATTTTATTATTTTTCTATTTCTTGTTTCTGTTTCCATTATCTTCCTTTCATGTTGCTTGCAAATCATTTTGATTTATGTCTAGTATTTTTTCTTTTTTTTTTTTAAGATTTATTTACTTACACATACAAGAACCGAAGTACAGGCCAAAGGTGCGGGAGGTGAAAGGATTCACCAGAAACAGAGTGGGGGACAGAACAGGCAGATCGACTGAAATACACTGTTGAGGGGAGCAGCGGGCAAGAGAGGAAAGGTCTGTTGTGCTGCTGTGCTGTGCAGGTAGCTCCCTGGTGGGGTATTGATCTTGTAAAGCAGTGGCTGTGGATAGCTTCATAGTGCTTCCACTTAAACCCTTGAACCATCAGGGAGGCCCAAGTGTTTTTCAAATACAATTCTGTATATGTTTTAAAGTGGTTGCTATAGGTATTGCTGTTTGTTCTTATCAAAAGAAAAATACTGTTAGAACAAATAAATGAATTTAGTAAAATTACAGAATATAAAATTAATATACAAAGTTGTATTTCTATACACTAACAATGAACTATCAAAAATTGAGAAAGCAATCAAATTTAGGAACTAATAAAACAAAAGTTAACTTTAAAACAGTAAGGCCAATTAATGGCTACCAGAAGGGAAGAGAGGAAGGGCATGAGTAAATTGGATGAATGAAGATAGCCGTATAGTAAAGAATAGAATTAGATCCTTAGTATTGAACTTAGTGTAATATATATACATGCTGATCTTCAATGAAACACACCAGAAACTTATAGAATGTTATAATGTAATATTGCTTCAGTTAAATTTTTTTTACAATATCAAAAAGAATAAAATGCTTCAGAATAAATTTACAGAGGTGAAATATCTGTGTGATGAATTATTAATGAATGTCATTAATATTATACAATGAATATCAATGAAAGGAATCGAGGAAAACAAAGATGGAAAGATATTCTGTGTTCATAGGTTGAAAGGATTAATACTTCTGAGATATCCACACTATCCAAAATGATCTTGAGTCTCAATTCAGTCCCAATCAAATAGGATTTTTCACAGAAATAGTAAAAATCATCCTAAAATTTATATGGAACCATAAATGATCCTGAATGATCAAAGCAGTCTTGGGAAAGAACAAGATGAAGTCACCACACTTCTTGAATTCAAACCATATTTCAGAAATATAGTAATCAGCAGAGCACACTACTGGCATAAAAATAAACATATAGTCCAGTGGAATAGAATAGAGATTCTAAAATAACCAGATAAAATCAATCTTCATTGGTTTTTTTGGGAGGGAGAATTTATTGATTCCTCAAAAGTAATTCTGAACCCAGCATATTTTGTCTTGCTAACAGTTCATACTTAAGGCAACAAGCTTTAAATTTGGACTGCATTATGTTTTGTGGACATTAGCTACACAAAGTTGGATTAATCTTAATATTAGTATAATGACACTGTAAAATATTACATGCATACGCCTATTTTAATTATTTAAAAATTTTTATAATAAACACTTTTTATAATAAACACTTACCAACTAATCTTTTTATAATAAACACTTACCAACTAATCCAAGGAATAGAACATTATTAGTAATTTATCTATTTGTAGGCTCCTCCTTTACCTGGTACCCTAATTTTTCTCACCAGAGGTAATCATTAAACTTTTTATCATTGTGATTTTTTCAGTTTTAACACATACAAATTTATGATGAAATAGTATATTGTCTAGTTTCATCATTTAATAAAATTTATCATTATGCATTTTTGCTGGGATGCTGGCAATCTGACTCATCACTGTTATTAATGTTCATCTGTGTTTGCTATAACTGCTTGTTTTTACTGATTTAAAATAGCCCATTATATGTGATTGTATCATAGATACAAATTGTACTATAATGATAAATAATGTCCCAGTTAACATTTTGTACATGATTCTTAGTACATATGTGCAATGAAAACTATAAAACATTGTCAAAAAGAGAGATAAGACACACACACACACACACACACACACACAAAAAAAACAGCTCTAGTGCCCTAGGATAGCGAAGTGATTAGAAAACTTTTAAGTTTCCATTTCTGTCCCTATATTCCATTAAACTGTATGCATGTACATAAATAATAAGAATCATGTACAAAATGTTGATTGGGTCATTACATATAACATGAAAAACCAGAAGTATCCCAAATAGTCACTTACAAGTGAATATGCAAGTAGTTATGATACAATCACACAAAATAGGGTATTTTCAATCAGTGAAAACATATGTCTTCTTTGGAGAAATGTCTATTTAGCTCTTCCGCCATTTTTTGATTATTGCCTTTCAGTTGAGTGGTGTGCATTCTTTATATATCTTGAATATCAGTCTTTTGTCAGATATATGATGTGCAGATATTTTTTCCTATTAAGTTAGGAGCTTATTTTGCTTGTAGATGTAGTCCCATTTGTTTATATTTGTTTCTCTTGCCAGCAGAGAAAAATCTACAAAGTCATCACAGAAATCACTATTAAGAAATGTTTTGCCTGTTTTTTTCAATGTATTTTATGGTGTTGGGTCTTAACACTTTCTGTCTTTAGTACATTTGGAGTCAATTTTTGGTAAGGTGTGAGAGTATGATCTTACTTTATTCTTTTGCATGTGGTTGTCCAGTTTTCCCAACACATTTGTTGAAGTCTCCCCTTACTCCAGCATATTCTCTTGACTTCTTTGTTGTAGATTAACTGTCCACTGATGTGTGGTTATATTTCTGGGCTCTCAGTTCTATTCTATTAATCTATAAGTCTGTTTTTGTTCCAGTGCTACCTTGTTTTTATTACTATAACTTTGTTGTAAGACTTTAAGTTAGAAGTCTTGGAGTATGATACCATCACTCTTCCTTTCTTTCTGTCAGGATTGTTTTAGATATTCAGGGTCCTCCTCTTTCCACATGAGATTCAATAATTTTTGCTCCATTTCCTCGAAGAAAGACATAAAGGCCTTGACAGGGATTGCATTGAATCTAGGTAAGATGGTCATTTAACCATGGTCATTCTTCCAAACCATGATCAAGGAATGTATTTCCATTGTCTTGTATCTTCTTACCTTTCTATCAATATCTGACAGTTTTTATTGTATAGGTCCTTACCACCTGTGTTTAGCCCTAGGTGTTTATTTTCGTTCCAAATGTGAATGGGATTGCTTTCTGGGCTTATTTCTCTTTCAGTTCATTGTTTGCATCTAGACAGGTAACTGATTTCTGTAAATTGATTTTGGATCCTGCCAGTTTACTATATTTATTATTTTAATTCATTTTTTAGTGGCAAGATTATGGTTTTTCTACGTGCATTTTCATGTCATCTGCAATAGCAATAGTTTTACTTCTTTCCCTATTTATATTCCCTCTGTATCTTTTTTTTTCTCTAGCTGCTCTATTAGAACTTCCATTACTATATTTAATGGTAGTGGTAAAAGTAGGCATCCTTGTCCTATACCAGATCTTTGTGAAAATTTTTCAGTGTTTCACCATTAAGCATTATGTTTGGTGTGGGTTTGTCATATATGACCTTTATTAGATTGAGTTATCTGCCATCTATACTGTTTTTTTGGGGGGGAGTCTTTATGATATATGGATGTTGAATTTCTCATCAAATATTTTTTCTGCATTTATTTACATGATCATATGATTTTTATCTTTCATTTTGTTGATGTAGTGAATTAGTTTGATAGATATTTGGATATTGAACCATTCTTATACCCCTAGATTAAATCCTACTTGTTCATGAACTATGATCCTTTTGGTGTATTGTTGAAGTCAGTTTGCTAAGATTTTGTTGAGGATTTTTGCATCTGTATTCATCAGGATATTGATCCACAGTTTTCTTTTTGTCATATCTTTGTCAGGTTTTGTTATCAGTAACATTGGCTTCATAGAATGTGTTTGGAAGTATTCCCTCTTTCTCTATGTTTTGGAAGAGTTTGAGGGGATAGGTACTAGTTCATCTCTGAATATTTAGCAGAACTGACCCCAGGATTTTTTTTTTTGTAGACTTCTGATTACTGTTTCAGTTACTTAACAAACTATTAATTGGATAACAACTTAATTCTAAGTGCATGTAAAATTTCAAATCCTTCAAAACTTATCCTTCCAACTTCATATTATTAATGACACAAATTATCTCTTTATATTTATATCCACCAACATATTTATAATTACTTTTAAGTTTTTAAATGAATACCAGTTTAAAAAAAACATATATTTATGCATACAAGAACTGGGGTATAGCCAGAGGTGAAGGGGTGTGAGAAGACTCAGCAGAGACAGAATGGGGAGCTGAACAGGCAGATCTATTGAAATACACTGCTGAGGAGAGAAGAAGGCAAGACAGGAGGGGCCTTCTGTGCCATGTGGGTCACCTCCCTGGCCAGGCATCAAACTCATACTGTAATAACTGGTGGTTGTTTGACAGTGCTTTGTCTTTATCCCCCATGCCACCAGGGTGGTCCACAAAGTCTTAATTTCTCCTTAATGCTTAAAGGACAGTTTTGCCAGGTATAGTATTCTCCAATGGCTGGTTTTGTTATTTCTTTCTGTACACTGAATATATTATTCTTTTTGCTTCAAATCTACAAGATTGCTGCTCAGAAATCCACTTGCACATGATGAATTGCTTTTGTCCTGTTGCTTTCAAGATTCTTTTTTTTTTTTTTTAAGATTCTCCTTTTGTCTGACTTTCAACACTTTGATTAAATGTGTTTTGGTGTGGGCCTTTTTACATTTATTCTACTCTTAGGCTCTTGAGTTCTTGGATTTCTATGTCCTTTTCTTCCAGGACATTGGGAAGTTTTCAGATATTGCTTCTTTAAATAGGCTTTCTGACCCTTTTTTCTTTTTACTCCTTTTCTGACTCCCATAATGCATATTTTCCATTTTGATAGTGTCTTCAGGCTCTGTTTACTTTCTTCATCCTGTTTTCTTTTTTTCTTCTTTGCTTCCATAATTTTGATTTACTTCTTTGAGTTCATTGATTCATTGGACTGGTCATGTCTACTGCTGATTTCTGTTTTCTGTTCATTAATTGTATTATTTGGTTATGAAATTTTGTTTATCCTCTTAATTACAAATCCCTTGCTGATATTCTAATATATTTCATGCACTGTTTTCCTAATTTTGTTTAGTTGCTCACCTGCACCCTTTTAACACACTGAACATCCTTTTGACAGTTTTCTTTTTTTTTTTTTTTGCAATACATACACATGTTTTTCTTTAGTAATATGGATTACTTCTAGAATATTTTATTTCCTTAGTTCATGTTTCTATTTTATGTTCTGTTGCAATTTTGACATCTGAGAAATTAGTCACCTCTCCTTGTCTTTGTAGCCTGTAGATTTCAATACATATTGCTAGAGCTTTTTAGGATTTGTAAATTTTTTCTGGATATGCATCCACACTGGGCTTTTGTGTGTCACTGAAGAGGTTTTCTGCTTAGGGTTTCTGCCTAGTGTCTATCTGCTGTACTGCAGGCTAGCTGTACTAGCCACAGTACTAGAGCTCCACCTTGTGTTCATTTATGATACTACAGATTCTGGTGCACATTGAGCTTTGTTCTGAGGCTCATAACGAGGCACCCACTTCTCAAGTGGTTAGATTCAGGCAAGACTAAAAACAGTCTCTACAGCAGCAACCTGAAAATTCAGAATGTTGAATGTATTTTCTAGCCTTATCTTTCCTTCCCCAAAAAGGAGGGAGTTGGGAGTTTTTTCTCAATTGCTCTCACGGTGCTAGGAAGAAGCACTCTAGCTAGTACCATGAATTTTTCTACCACTTTGATACAGTTGGCTTCATGTGGTCTGGGAACCTCTTAATGGGTTTCTTACAAAGTCAATTAGCCCTCCTAACTCCTGAACAACTACAACCTTTGTCTATAGATTTCCTTAGTGTGAACATTTCATGGGAATGGAATCATACGTGGTTAATACTGACTTGTTTTGCTTATATTTTCAAGATTAATCTGTTTTGAGCCATGAAGCAATACTTCAATAATTTTTATCATTGAATAATGTTCTATTGTATGATTATGACACATAACAAAAAAGTAACTACAAGTATCTCTGTAATTAGATTTTATAATATTCAATAAGATAATGATGTATACAAGTATTTACCTCGTAGGGCCAGTTTCTTCCAACTATGTAAAGTTTGTTCAATATATGAAAATCAATGTAACCAATTATACTAACAGGCTAAAGAAAAAACTTACCTATCAGTTCAAATTAAAAAAGCACTTGCGAAAATTCAACACCCATATGTGAATTTCAATAGTTATTTTGTAAAAGTCTCAGTAATCCAGAAATAAACATATTGTAGGTTTTCATCTCTATATCTCTATATCTCTACATAAGGAATGTCTGTAGGGTTTTTTTTTTTTTTTGAGACATATTTGGTGACTTTGGCACCAAGGTAATATTGGTTTCAGAATAAAATTGCAAGGGGCGATAGGTAGAAAGAAGCCAGGGTAGTAGGGCCCCAAAGGATCACCTCCAGTAATTTCAAGAATGCAAGAATGCTGTGTGTGCCCAAGCTGTATGGTAGGGATGGTAGGGACCCACATTGATCCCCAGCCTAGGGTGTCTTATATAGTCATACACCAGTCTCAAGTTCTAAGCTGTGTTTGAACACTAGATGCAGCTCTGGGTACAGATGGTAGCTGAGACAGGACCATAAGTTGGGTGTTGATCTCTTTGCTTTTCTAGTGAGAGGCTTAAACTCTGGGGTTCTTACTCCTTTTCTTAAGATCTATGAGTTTAAACTCTGGTTAGTGGAAACCAGTTGTTTCAGTTTTTGCTCTGTGGGGAGGGTATTTCAAATACCATAGCCTCAGGCTGCAAATAATAACCTCTACTAGGAGACCCAGATGTTGTTTGACTCCAGAAAATGTTTTAAAATTGTTTATCGAGGTAACAATAGTTTACAACACTGCATGTGATTGATGGTATAACCTCACATCTCTCCAAATATGTAATACCACTCAATTCCCACCATCAAAGGCCTAATAATCCTCCAACATAGTTCAATGGAATTTCTCCTCTGGTAACTTCAATTCTGAATTCAGATTTCAAAGTCTGGTAATAGTTGGTTTAGTTTTGTCTCTTTCTTTGCTTGGCTTCTTTATATTCCATGAAAGTCAAACCATCCAGTATTTACCTTTCTCCTTATTTCACTTAACACAATTGACACATATTGTCAAGACGTGAAGCTGTGAAGACTTCAATTTTTTAAAAATTTATTTATTTATGCATACAGAACTGGGGTACAGGCCAGAGGTGCAGGGCGATGAGAAGATTCACTAAAGACAGAGCAGAATAGGCAGATAGATAATGGGGAGCAGCAGACAGATCAGGAGAGGTCTGCCATGCCATGTAGGTCACCTCCGGGGTGGGGATCAAACTCAGGCTGAAGTGGCTTTAGCTGTGCTTAAACCCGCTGTGCCACCAGGGTTTGTTTTTCTTCTTCTTCTTTTTTTTATATAGCTGAGTAGTATCCCATCGTGTATATATACCTCATCTCCTTAATCTAATCTGCCATTGGATATGCAGGTATTTCCATAATGTGGCCATTATAAATAGTACTGCAATAAAATTAGGAGTGCATGCATCCCATCAAATTAGTGTTTTTGGATTCTTTAGCTAGACACTCAGGAGTGGAACTGCTGAATCATGTGGTAGATGTATTTTTTTTTAAAGATTTATTTATTTGTACATACAGAACTGGGGTATAGGCCAGAGATGCAGAGAGTGAGAGGATTCATTAGGGACAGAGTGGGGAGCAGAACAGGCAGATCGATGAAGTACACTGCTGAGGGGAGCAGCGGGCGGGTCAGGAGAGGTCTGCCACGCCATGTGGTCACCTCCGGGGAAGGTGGGAATCAAACTCATGCGGAAGTGGCTTTTAGCTTCTCAATGCAGTGCTTTAACCTGCTGCGCAACCAGGGAAGGCCGGTAGATGTATTTTTTAAATATTTTAGAAACTTCCATACTGTTTTTTATAGGGGCTGCACCATTCTATATTCCCAGTAGCAGTGTATAAAGTGTTCCTTTGTCTCCACATGGCCAATACTTGCTTCTGGTCCTTTTCATGAGTATGAGGTGTTATCTCATTGTCATTTTGATTTACATCTTCGTAATAGCAAGTGATGACAAGCATTTTCTTACATGCCTGTTGGCCATTTGCATGCCTCCTTTGGAGAAGTGTCTATTTAGTTTTTACGCCCATGTTTTGATTGGGTAATTTGTTTTCTTTGTTTAGTCATATGAGCTCTTTTTTTAAAAAATATTTATTATTTATTTATACATCAGAATTGGGGTACAGTCCAGAGGTGCAGCGGTGGTGAGAGACTTCACCAGAGACCGAGTAGGGAGCAGAACTGGCAGACTGACGAATACACTGCTGAGGGGTGCAAAGGTGAGACAGGAGAGGTCTGCTGCACCATGAGGGTCACCTCCCTGGCTGGGGATTGAACTTGTAAAGTGGCTGCTCATAGCTTCATAGTGTTGCGCTTCAGCCCGTTGCGCCACCAGGGAGGGCCTGAGTTGTATGAGTTCTTTATAGATAACCTTAGTTATTAGGCCCTTGATGGAATTTGATGTGAAAATTACTTCCCCCCATGCAGTAGGATGCCTTCTTGTGTTAACGATAGCTTCTTTCATTGTGCAGAAGTTTTTTTAGTTTGGGGTAAATGTAAATGTGTTTACATTTGCTTTTGTTTTGCTTGACATTGTAGCTGAGTCCCCAGAGACATCCTTGAAGCTAATGTCAATGAATATTTTGTATGTTTTATTTTATGTATTTTATGGTTCATGTCTTACATTCAAATTTTTAGTCCATTTTCATTTAATTATTTTTGTATATTGTGTGAGATGGTAGTCTGTTTTCATTCTTTTACATATGGCTGCTCAGTTTTCCCAGCATAATTTGTTGAAGAGACTTTCCTTTTTCTATTTTTATATTGTTGGATTCTTAATCATAAATTAACTATACATAAAAGTGTGGGTTTATTTCTGGGCTCTCAATTCTATTTCATTGTCCTGTGTTTCCTTATATTACAATACTGTACTGCATTGATTACCATAGTCCTATAGTATGTTTTGAAATCTGGGAGTATGATATGTCCATTTTTTTCTCTTATATCAAGACTTCTGAAATGTTGAGGTCTTTTATGATTGCATATAAATTACAGTAATATTTGCTTTATTTCTTTGAAGAATTCCATGGAAACTGATAGAAACTGCACTGAACTTGTACATGCGTTGGGTAACATGGCCACTGTAATAATGTTCATTCTTTCAGTACATGAGCACATGACATCTTTCTAGTTTTGTGTATATGTCTTATATTTACTTCAATAATGTTAGTTTTCATTGGGCAGGTCTTTTAACTCCTTTGTTAAGTATACTCCTAGGTATTTAATTCTTTTTGAATCACTGTAAATGGGATTGATTTTTTTATTTCTTTCTCTTCTAGTCCATTGAGAACAGAAAGGACTTTTCTATATTGATTTTTTTTTGTCTTCCACTTCAGTGTATTTATTTTTTCTAGTGTTTTTTAGTGGAACCATTAGGGTTTTCTGTGAACATTATGCAAATAAATAAATATGATCTATCATATTAAAAAATGGAAGAAAATATGATCAAGTCAATAGATATAGGAAAATATTTTGACAAAATTCAACAATCATTCATGATAAAAATGCTCAATAAAATTACATAAAGGTCTTTTATAACAAGTCCACAGTTAATATTATATTTAAGGGTGAGGGGTTAAAATTTTTTCTGAAGATCAGGAACAAAACAAGGGTGCTCATTCTCACCACTCCTTATCTAACATAGTATTGGAGATCCTAATCATAACAATCAGACAAGAAAACGAAATAAAAGGCACTAGTATTGGAGACAAAGAAATAAAATTGTCTCTATTACAGGTGACATTATTTTATAAATACCAAATCCTAAAGACTCCACACACAAAAAAACTTAAAGCTAATCAACAAATTCAGTAATGATACAAATTTAACATGCAAAATCAGCAGTATTTCTGTAAACTAACAAGTCATGTGGAAAAAATAAAAAATTATCCTGTTTATAATACCATCAAAACCAACAAAATACTCAGGCATAAATGTAACTAAAGATGTGAAATACCTCTATAAAGAAGACTACAAACATTGTTGAAAGAAATTGAAGAAAACACTAAGTGAAAGAGATTCTTGTTCATGAACTGGGAGAATTAGTATTATTAAAATGTCTGTATACCCTAAAACCACTTAAAGACCCTGAATATTCAAAGCAATCCCAAGGGGGAATAAAAAGTAGGAGGCATCACCCTTCCTGTTTTTAAACTATATTTCAAAGCTATAGTAATCAAAGACAATATGGCACTGCCATATAAACAGATACATAGAACAATGAAAAACACTTAGGAGCCCAGAAATAAATCTATCATTTATTAATATTTGACAAGTGAATGAAAAATACATATTGGGTAGAAGACACTCTGATCAATAAATTGTGCTGGAAAAATTGGATAGTCATACCCAGAAGAATAGAACGAAACCCCTGTCTTACAGCACTCAGAAAAATTAACTTGTAGTGAACTAAAGACTTAAATGTAAGACCTGAAACTATAAAATACCTAGAAGAATGTCTAGGGAAAAAAACTCCTTGATATGGGCTTGGCAATGATGTTTTGGCTATGACTCCTAAAGCACAATCAACAGAATTAAAAATAAAGAAATAGAACTACAGCAAACTAAAAAGCTCTATACAGCAAATGAAAAATTCAATAGAGTGAAAAATCAGCCCATGGAATATGAGTGCTTGTGTTGGCCTCAGACCTTGGGGTTGACTTTTTATTATCTATTTATCTTTTTTGCATAGAAGAACTGAGGTGTAGGCCAGACATGCAGGGAATGAGAGGATTCACCAGAGACAGAGTGGGAACAGAACAGGCAGACTTACTGAAATACACTGCAGAAGAGAGCAGTGGATGAGCCAGGAGAGGTCTGCTGAATCATATGTGGGTTAGCTCCCTGGTCGGGGATCAAACTCAGGCCTTAGTAGCCCTGAGACTTAACCCCTAGGCTACCAGGGAGGCCTTCCTTGGGGCAAATTACACAACATACCTGGACCACAGTGAGGTCATGGGTAGAGAAAGCTATACAGAAACCCAGGGTCCTGTTCTCATTGGGGCCGGAGTTTGGGGTTTTAGAGTTTTGTGGGCTTACTCTTTGTGTATTCAAATCATGATAATGAGAATTTAAAGAGTGGAAAGAGAGACAACAGAAGGAAAAAGGTAAGACTCAAGCCGGTCCCAAATGACCACTTACGTAACTCAGTCAGGATCTCAGCAACAAAAGGAACCTCAATGGGATAAGGGAGGAGCCAGTTTCTTATCTATTCATGTGGCTGACTACATGTTTGTTGAGTTAGCCCTATATAAAGTGAATGCCTCTTTGATATAGATGGCCGACACCAACCTTGTATCAGGCACTTGGATTATAAAACAGAAAAGTCAACTTTGGGAGCTTATGACACAAGAAAACAATTGCATATACATGTCAGATAAGGGGGTTAATATCCAAATTATGAAGGAGCACACAATTTAATAGCAAAAGAACACATAAAATAGGCAAAGGCCTGGCCCTCCCTGGTGGCGCAGCGGGTTAAAGCACTGCACTTAGAAGCTAAAGCCACTTCCGCATGAGTTCGATTCCCGCCTGCCCCAGAGGTGACCACATGGCGCGGCAGACCTCTCCTGACCCGCCCGCTGCTCCCCTCAGCAGTGTACTTCGTCAATCTGCCTGTTCTGCTCCCCGCTCTGTCTCTGGTGAAGTCTCTCACTGCCCCTGAGCCTCTGGCCTGTACCCCAGTTCTGTATGTACAAATAAATAAATCTTAAAAAAAAAAAAATAGGCAAAGGCCCAGGCTGTCCCTGATGGCTCAGTGGGTTAAAGCACCACACTATGAAGCTCTCAGAAGCCACTGCAGTATGAGTTTGATCCCCAGCCAGGGAGCTGACCCACATGGCACGGCAGACCTCTCCTGACCCGCCCGCTGCTCCCCTCACTAGTGTATTTCAGTAGACCTGAGTGTTCTGTTCCCCATTCTGTGTCTGGTGAATCCTCTCACCACCCTCACCTCTGGCCTGTACCCTAGTTCTGTAAGCATAAATAAATAAATATTTTTTAAAAATAGGCAAAGGGCCTTAGAAAGCATTTTTTCAAAGACAATACATGAATTAGCTAACAGATAAATGAAAAGATGCTCACAATCACTAATCATTAGGGAAATATGCATATTAAAGTGACATGAGATACCACTTCACCACTTCACATGACTTAGAATGGCTATGAACAAAATGATAAAAGATAATAAAATGCTGGTGAGAATGTAGAGAAAAGGGAATCCTTGTACAATGTTGAAGGGATTATAAATTAATACAGCCACTATGCTAAACCATACAGAGGTTTCTCAAATACACACCACACACACACACACACACATTACCATATGATTCAACAATCCTACTTCTGGATATTTACCAAAGGAAATGAAATTATTACGTGAAAACATATCTGTACCCCATGTTCTCTAATAGACAAGACCTGGAAACAACCTAAGTGTCTATCATCAGAGGAATGAATAAAGAAAATGCATAAAAAATGTAACATTATTGTGCCATAATAAAGTAGAATATCCTGCCATTTAGACTACATGCATGGACCTTCATGGCATTATGGTATGTCAAGTATGTCAGATTAAGGAAGACAAATATTGTATAATTTCACTTATATGTAGTATCTAAGAAACACCCATTAAAATAAAATATTTGGTTAAGAGATACAAGGGGAGTAAAAAGAGGGGAAATTGGATAAAGGTGATAAAAAGGTATAAATTTCCAATTATAAGATAAATAAGTACTAGGGATATAATGGACAACATTATGAGTACAGTTAACTCTGCTGTGTGGTATATTTGAAGTTGCAAAGAGTAGATCTTAAAAATTTTCATCAGAAGGAAAAATCTTTATGTATCTATTTGAGGTAGATGGTCACTGAACTCAATGTGGAAATCGTTGTAAGTCATTATGCAGAACAACTTCAACTTGTACAGTGCTATATGTCAGTTGTATCTCAATAAAACAAAGGGAAAAAATAAGACTCGCAAGATGACAGAACAGAGAAGTTGGGATCACCTTCTCCCCTGAAAGTAAGTATGGAAAGAAGTACTCTCAAGGGAAGACTCAGTTCCCAACAGAGTTGGTGGTTGCTTAGAGGAAGGAGTAGGAGGAAGTAAAGGGAAGTGTGGCTGGGAGAGCAGATACCCCGTGAAGAGAAGTCTGGAGGTCAGCTACTCAAGGCATGACAGGGCTGTCCAAGGCACTGTGAATTTTCCTGAAGGAATTTTTCAGGGAGGGAGTGTATTCATGCTCCAGAACAGGTCTAATCAGGGATCTGGGAACTGTGACCAGTGTGTGTAAGGAAAAACTCCCCCATCCTCCACCCATGATTAGAGATTAGAGTCACCACATGAAGTCAGGCTGGGTTTCATCACAGGCCCATTAGCAGAGGAATGATCAGAGAACTCACTGATCTCTTGGGAAGTGTGACATACACATGCAATTTTCAGCCCCTATACAAGTGGATGCACAGAACTTGCAGCCTGGGTCTCTGGGAGTAAGATGAGCAGGCAGAAGCAGATATGGCTGCCATGGACAAGCGCCATTGCGAGGCAATGGGGTGTATACTCTGCTGGTTGCTGCTTTGCTGCCAGGCCCAGCTGAACCACAGAGCATGAGCACTGTGGACCAGAGCTAGGCCCTTTCACTGGGGATTCAAGTTACTGATTCTATAATTGCTGAACTTAAGCAGTTAAAACTTGTGACTATCGCTGAAGAAATTGCTCAGGTTGCTACAATTTTTCAAAGAAACTGGCATTATCATTTCTGATGTAATGAAAAAGGTTGGAAGGGCAACGTCACAGTAAAAGATGGAAAAAAAACTGAATCATTAATTAGAAATTACTGAAGGCATGAAGTTTGACTGGTTATATTTCTTCATACTTAAATACATGAAAAGGTCAGAAATATGAATTCCAAGATGCCTGTTCTACTGAGTAAAAAGTTCTAGTGTCCATTCTATTGTACCTGCTCTTGAAATTGCTAATGCTCGCTGCAAGCCTTTGGTGACAATTGCTAAAGATTTTGTTGGAGAAGCTCTGAGTACGTTGTTTTGAATAGGCTTAAAGTTGGTCTTCAATTTGTAGTCGAAGTTCCAGGTGTTGGTGGCAACAGAAAGAACCGGTGAAAAATACGGCCATTACTACTGGTGGTGCAGTAATCAGAAGGGGATTGACTATATTCAGCCTCATGACCAAGGAAAAGTTGGAGAGGTCATTGTGACCGAAGATGAAATCCTCTTGAGGGGAAAAGGTTCCAAGGTTCAAATACGAAAATGTTTTCAAGGAAGCATAGGACAGTTAGATATCACAAGTAAACATAAAAATGGAAAACTGAATTAATGTCTGGCAATAGTCTCAGATAGACTAGCTGTGCTAGAAGGTAGTGGGGCAGGTTGAAGTGAATGAGAAGAAAAACAGTTACAGGTGCTCTCAATGCTAAACAAACTGCTATTGAAGGTGTTTTTCTGGGAGGCAACTGTGATTGGCTTTAGTGCACTCTAGCCTTGCGCTTGTTCACTCCAGCAAATGAATATCAGAAAAATTGGTATAAAAATTATTGAAAGGATACTCAAAATTCCTGCAATAAATATTGCTAAGAATGCAATTGAAGAACAGTAGTTGAGAAAAATTTGCAGAGTTCCTCAAAACCAAGACTAAGAATTTCTTTTTTGGATATTGCTAGAGTGGCCTCTCTGTTAAGTACAGCAGAAGTTGTGGTTACAGAAGTTCCTAAGAAGAGAAGGATCCTAGAATGGATGGAATGGGTAGATGGGCAATGGCATGTTCTAATGTCTAGAGTAATTGATTTGACATTCTTGAGAGGAAGCTCAAGAAAGTGGTCCTCATTAATAACTTGAGAGAAGTCAGTTGAAGGAAATGAGTGAAGAAAAGGCTGACTGATATTTAAGAAAGTCAGTATAATCATCAGTTACTGGTTTCCGTTGATAATATATGGTGGTTATACGTTATCCATTGTCTGTTATCCTTGTCTGTGCCTACATATACTTTGTTTCACATTTTTTAAAGATTTATTTATTTGTGCATACAGAATTGGGTTACAGGTCAGAAGTGCAGAGGCAGCGAGAGGATTCACCAGAGACAGAATGGGGAGCAGAATAGGCAGATGGACAAAGTAGTGCTGAGGGGAGCAGCAGGCAGATCTGGAGAGGTCCGCCATGCCATGTGGGTCACCTTGGGGGCAGGGATCGAACACACACTGAAACAGCCACAGCTTGGCTTAGCTTCACAGTGCAGCACTCCAACCCGATGTGCCACCAGGGAGGGCCCTGTTTTGCATTTTTAAATGACAATGAAAAAACATTCATACATTCCTGATGACTGAGTGCAACAGCCACTTACCAATGTATCGCGTTCAACATTTTCTGAGGACTAAAAAGTTTAAGAAAAAACTTGAGAGGTGACACTGTTCCCTAAAAAAACAAAACACAACAAAAACAAAAAAACCTCTTAATAACAGAGTAAGTGTTAAGTTTAGTGAAAATGGCCAGGACACTGAAACCATCTTTAATTTTCAAGTCATAATCAAGAACAATGGGGTAAAAATTTTTTAAGAATAATTTATCTTAAAGAAGCTTATCATAAGTGTTATAGGAAATGTTTGTTTCAGAGTAAAATGAAAAGGATTTAGGACAGGGCAATCTTTTGACATCCAAATCAAATTTACATGTAGGGAAAAGAAAAACAATTGAAAGACAATTAACAATCCTAGAATTTAAGATTTATGAAGATACTCTATCAAAACATAATTTTTGTCTCTAAAATCACCCGAATTTTATCAAAGATAATCACAGTAAAGCTAATTTTAGTATTATTAAATTTGGCCTGATATTTACACATAAGTGTAATGAGAATAATCAGTCTATTTTTTAAAAAAAAATATTTATTTACTCATGCATACAGGACTGAGGTACAGGCCAGAGGTGGAAGGGCAGTAAGAGGAGCAGTAAGAGGATTCACCAGAGACAGAGTGGGGAGCAGAACAGGCAGATAGATGAAGTACACTGCTGAGGGGAGCAGCGGGTGGATCAGGAGAGGTCTGCCACGCCATGTGGGTCACCTTCCAGGCAGGGAATCCAAATCGCACTGAAGTGGCTGCTAGCTTGCAGTGCTTCGCTTTAACCCACTGCACTACCAGGGAGGGCCACATCATTGTCTTTTTAAGTCTGCTTTACTGGAACTTTTCAAAAGTGACCTCAGGTAGACTCATAAAGGGTTCTTGAGGACTGATTTAGCCTCCAATACTGAAGATATGGGTTAATTCATCTTTCCTTGATGTTCCCCAAACATTAACAAGCCTGTCAGGAAGTGATGGAGAGATTACTGGGAACTCTGTAAGCAAGGTACCAGGCCCATTTTCTCAAGGTTTTATTGGCTCCATTAAGTCAATCTTGGTTTCTTAATGTTGTCAGGTCATGTAAGTTTATGCACATTACTGTCAAATATGACATTTAAGTAAAAGCCTTGACAATATCATTATATTTACAATTGTGTTTATTATAGGGGGAAAAACACCAGATTCTTATCTATCAAATGTATGTAAACAAATATACTGTCATGAAAATCAGAATATAAGAGTTTTTAAAGAGGGGTTCGATAGGGAGAAAAGGAACTTTTATTTTGATGATGTTCTTCATAAAGTTTTATTTTGTCAAACTGTAGATAGTTGAAGAAAAAGTTTCCCTTAAATCTGGGGGGTGGGGGGAGTTAACAAAGTCATTAAAAATTACCTTCAGATTATTTAGTTTCATATAATTCTTGTTCTGCTTGAATTCAGCTTCTTCCATTAGTTTTGGAACTTTTTATGCAGTTCAGCTTTATGATCTGAAAGTTATTAGAGGGGTGTCCTTTTCGTTAATCTCTTTGAGAATAAAAGATCTTTTCTAAAGAATTAAATATAAATGACAAAACTTCTGCAATGACAAAACACTTTAAAAATCAGGTTAAAGAGTTCATCAGTATTCATTAAATGCAATCAACAAGGAAATTTGGTTACAATATTGCAAGGTGATGATCAGTAGCATTATGACACCGATTTTTAGGATTTCATAACATTTTTGAACATTTATAATATATACCTAAGCAAATACTATCAAGAAGATTTAGCATCACTTTTTAATTTGACAATGTACAATATATTTAATATGTCAAATATTCCTAATTAGTTTAATATCTCTCTCTCCACAAGGAGAATATGTTTCAGAGATCTTTCCACAGGAGAGAGGACATTTCTGCAAAATGCCGTTCCAGGGGTCCTTCTGGGAAAATATTTGCATAGTAGTTAGTCAAAAAGAATTTTAGCTTTCAATTTGACAGTGTTTTGTCAAAAGTTAAAAGGTTTTAAAAGAGATTATAAAACAATACATAATCATCCATTTAACCAAGCAACAATTAAAGATTTCAAAGACATACATGGAAAATTTACATGGCTGCAAACAAAAATTAACTCTTAAAATCTAAAAGACTAGGTTTATTTAATTAATCAACAACTGATGATACACAATGTGGAACATAAAATTTTTGCTCTATAGGTAGATTACTTAAAAGAAAGGGGAAAAAACTGCTATAATAATATTAAGAGCAGACCACTAATCTACCAAAAAATTGCCCTTTTTGTTAAGGAAAGAAAATCAAGGTTTAGGCTTTACATAAATACAGAGTTGAAACTCTTTAACCCAATTTCTTATTCTATACCTTTTTTAAAATTGGTGAGCACGTACCATTCACAGTCACAGTGATTATTGATAAATGCTATTTGTTATCACTTCGTTTTTGTTTGTTCTTAAAGATTTATTTATTTATGCTTACAAAACTGGGGTAAAGGCCAGAGGTGTAGGGGCGGTGAGAGGATTCACCAGAGACAGCGTGGGGAGCAGAACAGGCAGATCGTCCAAGTACACTGCTGAGGGGAGTAGTGGGCAGGTCAGGAGAGGTCTGCCACCATGTGGATCACCCCCAGGGTGGGGATTGAACTCATGCTGAAGTGGCTTTAGCTTCTTAGTGCTGCACCACCGGGGCCCCACCCTATGTATTTCTTCATATGGCTGTTCATCTACATTGTTTATCATATTCTTTAAAAAATGGTAAACTAAATTACTGTTTTCCTGAAATCCATGAGCCACTGCAGCAAATTAATTCAACCTGAGGCGTCGTGTTGGAACTTCTGATTTATAGTCTATCAGTCAAAAGCACAGGTGATAACTGGGACACAGGACTGACTACACTGAGGCTAGGGAAATGAGCCTGTGGGATACAATATTATACTCAGGAAGGCAGAATTAAGTTAAAATGTAGGTCATCCAACTGGTGTCACAGAGTATTGCTTGTTACAGGAGAAAACACACATACACACACAGCAGCCAGAAGTGTCAGAAATGAAGTGTTTTATCTGAATGTAAAGAGACATAGAAGAGAGGGTAGGTTTTTCCAATATACAGGTTTTATACAATATACCACTGCTTCACACCCACTAGGGTAGCTATTATCCAAAAAGCACAGGAAATAAATGTTGGTGAGACTATGGAGAAATGGGGCCCCTTGTACATGAATGGTGGGAATGTAAAGTCCCTGTGGAAAATGGTAAGGTGGTATCTCAAAAATTAAACACAGAATTATCACATGATTCAGCAATTCCACATCTGGGTAATAAATGAAGCAGGGACTCAAATGACATTTGTACACCCATGTTCACTGCAGCATTATTCACAAAATGGAAGAGGTGAAAGCCATCCAAGAGTGCATTAATGCATGAATGAGTAAACACGTGTGTACACACGCACACACACACATATACGCATGACCAAGTACTGAGCCTCAAAAAGGAAGGAAATTTTTACACATGCCTATTCTATCAACCTTTAACAGGAAGTAAATTCTTACATGTGATACCTTGAAAGGACCTTGAAAGGAACAGATTTCTGGGAAAAGAATGAAGGAAATAAACTCATTCATTAAACATGCATTGAAATAAGAAGTAGTTAGGAAAAAAAACATAAAATCGCTAAACAAAAGATCAGAATAATCAGTTATGATGGCTTGGAAAAGTATTCGTAACATGACATCAGGGCTGAACCCTCAAATATTCCGAAAGTTATATACATTGCTGCAGAACCATTTTGGCATTTCAGCAGTACAAAATTTAGGAAGGATGCTTTCTTTCTGGAAAGCAAGTCAATTGGTACTCAGATCCAGATACTAACAAGGATCTCTGTGTGAGCACTGAGGTGCTCTGTGAGAGCCCCAAGATTCCTTGGCTTTTGCTAGTACTGGTTGTTAAGGATTTATCCTAACATGGTAATGCTATTTGGAATTTTAATCAAGCAATGATGTCTGTTCAGGAGTTACTGCCTTTGCAGATATTCCTTGCAAGACCACTGAGGGATTTCATTCCATGTCTCTTTGAGGAGCTTTAAATGCAGGTCACATATGATGTACTACTTACCCTGGCCTTGGAAGTTTTAACTTTTATGACTGGGAGAAAAACCTGAGTCTTTGTGTGCTCACAATCTTGAAGTCATTGCTGCTCATACCTTATTCAAGATTTTTACTGTCATAAGCCAGATTGGATAAGAACTCAGGACTTTCCCATAAAACTTTCTGCCAATGCCCCACAAATATTAATTGTGGCTTCCCAAGTTCTTTGATTCTCCACTATGTACCCTTTTTCTTATACTCAAAGTCTCCAAAACATTTATCCTGTATATTTAGTCCTATTTATGTAGAAATGCATTCTCCTTAGTTTCCCCCTACCTCTTTATGCTGCATATATCTAGTTGAGGTGCATTCAAAACACAACAGCATCAGAAGTCTCACCTTCTGTCTTCATTTTGCTATAACCTGAAGGCAAAAGAAATGCCGTCACTCCGGAGTGTCACAGTGACGGGAAAAGATTCCCATGGACAACAGGCACTGAGGCAGGGGTCACTAGCACATAAGTGAAATCACACTTTAAAAAAAAGCATAATAATCATCCCTTCTCTCACACCTCCCCTTTTATAACCAGTAGAGCAAAATTGGTGGAAGTGATAGAATGAACAGTTCATTCTCCACAGATGATTGATGGCAGCAAAATGAGCCCTACCTAGTCTATCAAAATATTCCTGTGTGGTTTGTTATTAAGAACCATTGACCCACCATCAGCTGGTCACATGGTCTAAGTTGTTTTACAAAAATTGATAATCAAATATATTCATCCATCCATATCCTCTCACTTATACTGGAAAGCATTAGACACAGCGGTTTGGCTTTCAGGCTCTGGAGTCGGAAAAACCAAAGTTCAAATTGTGCCTCAGCTGACTGTCGTGTACCACCGATCAATGATACTTTTTTTGACACCTTCCTTGCCAAAGTCCTCGGCTGGGCCACGCCCCCACCCCGCCCCATCACCACCTAGCACCTGGAACCGCGGGGAAATAGGGGAATTGACGGGGGCTGTTCTCCTTTTACCACCCCATCTCTCCTATGTTGGCACCTTGACATTGAGCAGCCCTCACTCTTACTCTACTCTTCCCTCACACTCGCAGCACACGCAAAATGGTAACGTGCACGCTGCTGAGGAGGAGCCAAGAAGGTCCCTCCCTTAACCGGGCGGAATTAAAAGGCTTGCGTTCCGGTGGTTTGCAAAGAACTTCCCTGTTACCACGGTAAAGCCGCTGCCGCCATCTTTATTGTGGTCGACCATTACATGCGTTAGCCGAAAAGCAAAGGCTTTGGAAAGAATTCTTCCAACTAAAAGCCTTCCGAGTAGGCCAGGACCTCCCGAATCTGGGTGGAAAATGAGCTATTCTTAGGCGGGAGCCCAGGTACCCCGGCACAGGACTGTCGGGAATCGAACGCGTGTCCCCGCTTACGGAAGGGCGTCGGGGGCGGGGCCGTGCGGCCGTGCGGCCCTGGCGCTTCCGGCTCACGCGCCGTCACGAAGCGTGTTGGCGCCGGGCTCACGCGCCACACGGAAGTGTACTGGGGCGCACCGGAAGCCGCCGGAAGAGAGCGATGGCGGGTTTGACTGTGAGAGATCCTGCGGTGGATCGGTCTCTGCGATCTGTATTCGGTGAGAAGACCGGTGGAGCCAAGCCTCGGGGAGGGACTGAAACAGGAGGGGAGCGGCGAGAAAGCCTTTTGTATTTCACGAGTAGCGTGGGAACCGGTGATGGATCGGGCGTTCAACTCTGCTTCCCTCTGCTGTGGGGCGGCCAACCTGGTGAACTTGGGGGCAAAGTGATGCCCCCCTCCCCCTTTCCTGAGGTCTCCCAGTCTTTCACGATGTGGACGAGGAAGTTAAGCTAGAGTTCAGCTTCCATGAGTTTCTCCTTTCGTGAGCTTCAGTTATTATGTAGAAGTGAGGACGTATGGTAACTCTCCGGTACTACTTCTTGCCCCCATCCCGGAATACAGATTGTGTGCTAAGGGTATAACCATCCCTGTCACCATTTCCAGCCCTCTCATAAGCACTTAAAATACTCTTTTGTTTGTTTGCTTGTTTTTAATCTGTAAAGTTTTAGTTCGACAGTCATGGTAGCGGTCACCTGGCATCTTAAGGTGGATTCTAAATAAAGACAAATGAATGAACGATTAAGACGTTGTCAGATATCTATATATTAAAGAAGCTCGCATCTATTCGGTGTCACTTTTTCAGCCGAAATAAGTTGTGTTTTTAAAGGCTGTGTGGTGTTTTAAAGCACCTTTTGAACGGTCTTCAAAAACATGACAAAACAGCTGGGAATAATTTGTAAACTTCGTCCACTACATTCATGGCCATTCTCCTTTGATTATGTGTATAGAAATACAGATGTGTGGCCTGGTTTTAGAAATTATGATGTTGAGTTGTCTGTGTGGGTCTGGGTGAGAGAGAGAGAGAGGCTTTGCAGACCTTGGGTAAATTCCACTGACAGAGTATTTATTTTCCCAGAGAGAGATTTTGCAGACCTTGGGTAAATTCCACTGTCAGAGTATTTATTTTCCCCAAAGTTAAGGGAAATCTAACACTCTTCAGATCAGCTAGCAGAGTAATATTTAGGGGTGCCTATATCATTTTTGTTTATGGTTTGTATGTGTTGAGTTCAGGTCTTCAGGAGACAAGATTCTTAATGGAGTATTATAGTACTGGGGTTGAAGAACACTTATTTTGAGCCAGTTGTTCCATCATTGTTGATATGAGTTAATAGAGTGAACTCTTACTTTCTCAGTAGAAAGATCTAGGTTGTGAACTCAGAATTTTAATGTTAATTATTTTCTTCCTTAGTGGGAAACATTCCTTATGAAGCTACTGAAGAGCAGTTAAAGGACATCTTTTCTGAGGTTGGACCTGTTGTTAGTTTCAGGTGAGAACCTCTTACATGCACTTCTTGATGGTAGTTTCTTAAAAGTCACCACAGATTTTGCCCAATTGTTAATGCAAGGTTTTTACTAGTGATTTTTTCACATGCATTCTTTTTTGTTTGTAATGTCTTTATTGAGATTTAATTCTCACATCAAGCAATATACATAAAGATGCCTTTTTTTTTAGTTAAGCCTATGTTAAAATTGAATTTCAGTGAGGTGATCAGAGTGATATGGTTATTTGTCTTACAGTAGACCAGTTTATGGCAATGTTTACAGAAAACTGTGTGTATATGACTTTGAGTTTGACACTCGGTTCTATTCTCCAGGTTGGTGTATGATAGGGAAACAGGAAAGCCAAAGGGTTATGGCTTCTGTGAATACCAAGACCAAGAGACTGCACTTAGTGCCATGCGAAACCTGAATGGACGTGAATTCAGTGGGAGAGCACTTCGAGTGGATAATGCTGCCAGTGAAAAGAATAAAGAAGAGCTGAAGAGTGAGTATAAACCCAAGGTGTATGCACCATGAGTTAATAAAGATGTAACATTGAAGATTTTCCACTTATGCTAAGTTTTAGCATCTGCTGAAATGGTTAGCCACATCACTTCTGTAATGAACGAACCCGAGAGACCTGTGGTAGCGAAGTATATCTTTGAGAAACGGTAAAGTTGACTTTAGAAGTCTTGTAGTTTGTAAGGAATTGATTTCCATTTGAAATGAGTCCAGGCTCAACAGGCCATTAGTGGTGTGTACTATGCCAGTTGTATTTGCCACTGTTTTTCCACTGTTGCCAGATCTGTAGCTGGTAGAGGAGCGTAGGTTACTAGGGCATTCTTAAGACTTTTTTCACGAGGCAAGAGATCCTGGAATTGTGTTTCAGAATTAGCATCTTCTTCTGTGCCTTTTGCTTCTGAAATGACTTGTCAAAGGAAATTGGTGTGCTTACTCCCTAACTAGGTTAACATTGTCCTCCTATGTGATTCTGTGCCTAGCTTTCCACTGGAATGGAAAATATACTTGGACTCTTTCCTCCACAAAATAAGGAACTTTCAAACTACTTATTTCTCAGATTCAGAGAATTTAAAGTTACCAACTGGTTCTTACAGCCCTGGAAAATGGATGTCATAAGTCCACATATAACATTCTTGGAAAGGTTCTTGGAAACTGCATCGTTGAACAAAATGACATTGTTCAAGGACCTGCTATACTTGAGATGGTTTAGCTCGTTATTTGCTTCCTTAACTTTTTTGTACTTTCTTCCCAATCAGGCCTTGGCACTGGTGCCCCTGTCATTGAGTCACCTTATGGAGAGACCATCAGTCCTGAGGATGCCCCTGAGTCCATTAGCAAAGCAGTTGCCAGTCTTCCACCAGAGCAGATGTTTGAACTGATGAAACAAATGAAGGTGGGAGGAGGCATTACGTTATGAATTTAGGGATGCATAAATCAAATCACATCAAATTTTCAAGAAGTTAATTGATCAAGTTAATGGAAATGATTCCCTGGGCTCAAATAGAAGGTGTGCCTATAGACCACCATTTCCGGTACCTTCAAAATTCCCTCTGTATACTGCATTTTACATTTCGTGCAAAGACCTTTCCATTTTTGTGCACAAACATACCTATGCAATCTCTCTGGGTTTTTGTGACCCACAGATACCTGATGTAGATATTAAAATGTGGCTTTCCCCCAAATGATGGTATTATGGTATTTGAAATGCCTCTTCCTTCTCTTGCCTACCATGACCGAGATGTTGTGTGCTATGCAAAAACCGATGATAGCTTTAAAAGCCTCTTGAATATCACATTTCTCAGATGAGACTGGCTCTAAATCACTATCATTTCCAGGTAATCAGCATTTAGCTTGATGATGAATCTGTTTATCTTCTCAGCTCTGTGTCCAGAATAGCCCCCAGGAAGCACGGAACATGTTGCTTCAGAACCCTCAACTGGCTTATGCTTTGCTACAAGCACAAGTAGTAATGAGAATTGTGGATCCAGAGATTGCCCTGGTGAGTGTTTCTGGTTCTTTTATAGATATGTTATGGTAAAGCTTGAGTGTGGTGGGAACTACCTGATCGTGTTGTTAAAACAGACAGCTCACAGATTTATTATTTTTATTTTTTTTTTTAGAAAATTCTCCATCGCCAGACAAATATCCCAACGCTGATTGCAGGCAACCCTCAACCAGTTCACAATGCTGGGCCTGGCCCAGGAGCCAATGTGTCAATGAACCAGCAGAATCCTCAGGCTGCTCAAGCCCAGTCTTTGGTAGGGCTTTATCTGTTAATGTTTTTTTTAATCTGTCTTAGAATGTCATTTTCATTTTGGGAGGATATGTCAAAAGAAGAATGGCCAGGAGCTGGAGATCATAATTGTGATTTCCCATTTATAGAGTATGTGACATTTGAATCAATACAGTTTTGGTTCCAAGTTCCAAAGAGATCCACTTTGTTATTCCATGTACATTATCGTTCAATACAGCAATTATGTGAGATTGCCACTCTTGTTATCTCCATGTTTATCAATGAAAAATTCTTTCCAAACATGACACAAAACCCTGAAGTAATAAACGATTGACTTGAAAACTGAAAATTTTCTATGTGGAGAAAAAGAAGGAAACATCAATGAAAAATTGGGGACAAAGTGTTTGTCACACTTGTGATGGGCAGCATCCTGGCTCCCTAATAAAGAGCCCTTAGTTCAGAAGTGTTTACTGCTGTATTACAGCAGTGAAAAATTGGATACACCCTGAAATGTTTATCAGTGGAAGAATGGAGAAAGTGTTGTATGTATATCCAGTTAAATACTCTACACCAGTTAAACAAACTACATGTGTCAACGTGAATGACTTTCAAAAACAATTCTGTTTTGTAGTAAAGAGGAATTAGGATATAAGATCTCAGTGCAGGTTAATATAATACCACACAGATGTGAACATGAATGCCCAAAATGTCAGGTATCTGCATGTATCCCAAAAATGTGTTGAGTGAATTGTAAAGATTTATGTAATATTTACATCAAATTTGAAAACATCTGTAAGAATTCTTATGTGGGTGTTACAGAATATGCACTGGGCAAACCATATGGGAAATTATAATCATAAATGTAATTGTACTTCCTACGTGTGCTTTTAATTCTCTATATAACTTATAAGTCTGGAATTTTTCATAATAAAAAAGACAAATTATTAGGAAAATTACAAGTCATCTAGTAAGAAATGTTCAGTGATCATAAATGGTTCACAGAGGTGGACATACAAATATGAAATTTTGAAAAAATGCTCAACCTCAAAATAAGATAAATTTAAACAGAAAGTACAATAAGCTGCCACCTTTTACCTATCAGATTAGCAGAGGTAAACAGTTTAGACAAACACATACAAAGGTATTATATAGGGGTTGGCAGACATTTTCTCAAAATGGCAAATAGTCATTATTTCTGGCTTTGCAGGCCACGAGGTCTATTACCTATGACAGATCAGTTTCATGTCTGCCGTTGCAGTGTGAAATCAACCATAGACAATACATGTAAATGCACGAGGTTGATTTCCAGTAAACCTTATTTATGAAATTGAGCAGTGATCCAAATTTGCTAACCCCTGCATTAATTCAATAAATACCATTTCAGAAATAGAAGGGAAGTAAATTAAAGCTCAACTGGGTAAACTGATTAAAAAAAATCAAAACAAAACAATTACAACTGGTAAGTCCAGGACCTAAACCTAGCCTCTTTTTCTCCATGAGTTCAAAGCACATTTTTAAAAACTCATTGCCAGGTCCCAGCCATGAAGTCAACAGTGAGTGCTACCTAAGGCCTTGCCACATAGTTAAGAGTTGTCAGTCTCTGCTGTTAGAATATCATCCACCTTAAACATGTTCTACATAACCAGGCTCGTTGTGTGCATTGCACCTTTTATTCAAAGTGCGTTAGAGAGCTAATGTGGATTAAAACATGCTATAAGAAAAGCGTATTTGGTAGACTATTTAGAGGTGTCAATTTAAAAATCCTTTAATGTCCCAGGCTTTGTGTAATGAGTCTCCACCGAGACATGATTATATTAAATATTCTGGTTTTCTCTTGGTCAGGGTGGATTGCATGTCAATGGTGCACCGCCTCTGATGCAAGCTTCTATGCAGCCTGGAGTTCCAGCACCAGGGCAGATACCAGCTGCTGTAACAGGGCCTGGGCCTGGTCCCTTAGCTCCTGGAGGTATGTGTCACTTAAGAGTCGTCACCATTTTGCTAAGTTTCATTATAGCAAATGACATGGTATAGCCAAATTACTATGTTGTAATGAGGTCTTGATATAGAATTAATACATAACTAGGAAGAGTGTACCTCAAGTGGAGGAAATAGTCAACTTCCTACATACAAATTCTGTGGTGATTAGAGCAAGGAAAAGGTGGGTGAAGTGGAAAAATACAATAAAATTTCCAAACTACTGAGGGGGTAAACAGAATGAATGTGAAGTAGACCAAGTCAACAAATGCAGAAAAAAAGGAAATGACTTTGTACTTAATAATAAAGGTAAAAGTAGATGGAATAAAGTGTAGTAGAGTTACTATTCCACGAAATGTGAATGGACTGAATTTTCCCATTTAAAGCTAGGAACTTTTAGTTTATGAATACATTTTTTTTTTAAAGATTTATTTATTTATTTGTACAGAACTGGGTTACAGGCCAGAGATGCGGAGGGTGAGAGAATTCACCAGAGACAGAGCGGGGAGCAGAACAGGCAGATAGAGGAAGTACACTGCTGAGGGGAGCAGTGGGCAGGTCAGGAGAGGTCTGCCACGCCATGTGGTCACCTCCGGGGCAGGCGGGAATCGAACTCATGCAGAAGTGGCTTTAGCTTCTTAGTGTTGTGCTTTAACCCGCTGTGCCACCAGGGAGGGCCTGAATACATTTTTTTAAAAAAGCACATACATAATCACATCTTATTTAATAGGCATAAAATTGCAGACCAAACAACAAAAGGAAAAGTTTTAACCACTGTATGTATGTTCATAACAAGTGTGAAGAAGAAAATTTAAAGAAATTTAAGCACACTAAATTTTGATTTATCCTTTAGAGTTAGTTATCTTTTGGTCTAATAAATAGAGATTGTATTTTGTACATTTTTGAGTTAGTGGTGTCTAACTTAGCTTAAACTATCACAAGGAGGGTGGTCCTGCCACCTGTGACCAGTGAGAGCACCTAACCTGCAGGTCATCACATGAATTGGGGAACACCCAGACTGTTCTGCACATCACTGTTCAGTGAGACAAGTGTGCTTGCATGTCGCAGCACTGCTAAATTGCTATGAGTTAAGAGTCTGCTCTCCATTTCTGTACTTACATTGTCATCCAGCGTGTGGATCAGTGTCACTTGTGGAACACATTATGAAAATTATTGTGCCAGTGGGCAAAATGCAAGTTAATGATATTGAGGAATGAAATAGTGGAATCAGTAAGCTTGACCTAACGTTTAGAGGGAACTTCATCTCTTTTAACTAGAGAATACATCCTCCCCACACCCCATGGCCATGAAACCTTTTAAAAAGTTGACCTGTACTTCTGAATCATACACAATGTTGTAAGCCAACATTGCTTCAAAAGAAAATAATACAATTAAAAAAAAACCATGAAGGGTGTAGGAGACGGGAGTTTTAGGAGAATTTTTTTTAATTGACTACCTAGCATAAAATTTAAAAAAATAGAATATAGAGATTTTACAGCTCACGTTTTTCAATTTTAAAGCAATAAACTAATATAAGGAGAACTTAAAAAAAAAAAAAAACTTGGAAAATTAAGGCCCAAACTCTAGCTAGTCTTTAAATTAAAAGAAAATAAAAATGGTTATAAAAGACAACAAAATGTATATTTTACCTAAAATATATACAGGAAATAGTGAAAGCAACATAGGGATTTAAATAGGTAAATTTTCAAGTGATTTTTTGTGTGTGTGTGTGAGAGCTTGTATTTATATTTGAGTTTTTAAAACTTAGAACTCCACTTAGGTTTTAGAGATACCCTGTACAAAATCTCTTTGACAGTTGATGAAAAGGGGGAACAATCAATCTAGTAGGAAAGAAGGCAAAGAAATGAAAAGGCACTTCACGGAAGAGCAAATCCAGATGCCCAGCGATAACGGGGAATTGCACATGAAATAACAGTGAGGTTTCACTTCCTTAAGCACATCACAAACAAAAGTTTCAAAAGGGATGACACAGTTTTGGCAGGGAAGGTGGAGCACATAGACTGCTGGTGGAAATGTGGAGTTCTTCAGCCTTTCAAGCAAGTAGTCCCACATTAAAGATTCATCTGTATTTTGATCCCCCAATTCTACATCTGGGAATCTAGCCTATGTACCATGTAGGGGAGTATATGAGAAATTTTGTGTATACTTCCTTCTGCCATGCCTTTCCTTAGCCCCTAAATCTTTGTATTGTTGGTGAGTGGAATGGATAAATCATAGGATGTTGCCATTGGAAGAGAGCCTTAAAATCATTTAGACCCATAGTTCTCAGATTGAGTGTGCTTACAGCAACCTAATTAGAATCACAAAGGGCTTATTAAAACAGTCTTCTCTGGTCTCCACCCCCAGACTTTCTAATTCATCAAGTCTGAGGTAGGGCCTGATAATTTGCATTCTAACAAGTGCCTGGTGATACTGATGCTGCTGCTGCTGCGTTTGGGGAACTATATTGTTAGAACCTTACTGGTTTAGATCAACTTCTTTACAAATTTAGATATATCTATACCCTGGTGATAATGTTTAGTTATCAAATTGCTTGTTTAAAATCACCATTACTTAGTGGCAGAGATAGGGCTAGCTCAAGTTCTGGTTCTTAATCCATGACTTTTTGGTGCTTGGCATGTTAAGTAGAATAAGAGAAATTGATGTGTACTTGATATTTTGGGTAAATATTAATGAACTGCAAGCAGTTCTGCTTGTCTTTTTTCCTCTCATTTAAGCATATGTTATTCCTTGGAGGGAAAGAGACTGATGGACTGCTCTGTTTAAAGTTCCAAATAAGGACTTGTGGTACATGACTGTTTGTGTAAGTCATTATACCCTGACCAGTTAGAGTAGAGCAGGGGTTCTCAACCCTGTTAGACCTGGTGGCCTCTTTTCATAACAAGATATTTTGCAATGGCTCTGTACTGTCCTGAAGTGAAATGCACAGGAGATTAGCATGATTTAAAAAACCTATGTATAGCACCCTAATTACAATATGGAGTAACAGATAAATAAAAAAATAATTTCTAATTAAAACCATTTTAGTATGCAGCTGTTCCTGGACAATTTAGTAGAAAAGAGAATCTAACAGTCAAATGCTTATACTTTTATCATGGCTCTATAAGCTACAGTTGTAGACAGGTAATGATTATGTTATTTTGGTTACTCAGATACCACGAGGACTGTTGACATTGGTGATATGATTTTCAAAGTGGTGAGAACTCTTGGCAAGGTTCTTAACAACATGCAATACCCATGATTTACTTAGTAATTACATTTCTGAAAAAATGTTCATATAAATAAAGGGGCAATTAACCTTGTTTACAAATAAAACAGACAGGTTCTAAATTCAGATGACTGTGGACAGGGTTTCATTTATATGAATGTTCAGTGAGACATTCAAAATTTGGCAAGACAGGATAACTTTTTATTTTGTGGGACTATCTCCTACATTGTAGGCCATCTAGTATCTCTGTCAGCTTCTCATTAAATGCCAGCCATGCCCCTGCAAATCTTTGTCACAACCAAAACAGTATACCCATGCATTTACAAAATTCCTCAGGAACAATGCTGTCTCCTGTGTGGAGACTTAATGTGGGTTAGTGCATCAACTTCTTTCCAAGATTTTAGTAGCAAATGAGATGAAGTATTCTCCTTTAATTCACTTCTCTGTCACAAAGCCTTAAATAGCCTAAGAAACTCCATCTTTAGTCTCGTATTATTTAGTGGTTCCTTTGTAGGTTTCTGCTTAGAGGGCAGAGCAAAGAAACTGTCAACTCAGCCACTTTGATAGATTTTCCCCACTGCCTTAATTTGCTTTTCTTTCCTGCCCTTCATCCTCTAGGAGGAATGCAGGCCCAGGTTGGAATGCCAGGAGGTGGACCAGTGCCCATGGAGAGGGGACAAGGTAAATGAATCCTAACATCTGATTGATGTGCACTGGACTTGGAGACGTTCTCTTCCTGCGCTCTAACATGGCAGCCACTAGCCACATGTGCTTATTGGAATATTAAATACATTAAAAGTAGGTAGAATCTATAAAGTTTCTCATTCACACTAAGCACATTCCAAGTGCTCAGTAGCCACATGTGGTTAGTGGATACCACACTAGCCACATGTGGATACACCACACTAGTGGATGTTGCAGATATATAAAGAAAATCCCATCATTGCAGAAAACTCTTTCAGACAATACTGATAGATTTCCATCTAGTGATTCAGAGCCCAGCTCTACAAGAATTGATGATGAAGCAGATGGACCCTTCATGTCTGTTGAATTTGTATTGTCTTTTCCTGATAGTCTAGTGATTCTGTTGACATACTCTCTCCCTCTATGGACATCCGTTGACAGAGTACAGAATTTGAATAATGAGCAAGTACTATGGGCCCAGAGGGGCTGCAAGGTCTGTGAACCATACCTGATCAGTGTGTGTTGCGCTGTGGCAGTAACTAGATACCACAGCAGCAGCCACTCCAAAATCTCCACATTATTTCTCATGTTATTGGCATCTAAAGAAAAAGAAAGTTCAGTGTTTTTAGTTGAAAACAATGTTAGGAGCAGAGTTAGAAAATAGACTAACTGACAATAAAACTGTGCATCCTATGGCCAGGCACACTAACATTTATAGACAGCCTAGTGAGTTGGGTGGCAGCACCCCAGTTTTACAGTAAAAGATGGAAGCTCTGAGTTTTAACTTACGCAAAGGGACATGGTAAGTAAATAACTGATATCTGAGTAATGCGCACTGGACTTGATTCATGTATTTCTCTTCTAACTAGTAAATAGTAGGGCTAAGACCAGAAGTCTTGGTCTCCAAAATCCATCAATCCATACTGCTTCTGTCAACTTCAGAGGTATTCCTTAGTGTATTCTATTCTTTTCCATTGGCTCCTTGTGGCGAGAGAAGACTGCTTTGGACATAGAGAAACTTAAGTTATTTCTTAGCATATGGCCTATAAGTAAAATCTAGTGTTTTAAAAAGCAGGATATTTAAGCAATAGACCTGTGTACTAAAGAGCACATCCTCGCTTGATGTCCTCAGTGGATTCTGGGAAACTGACTTTATGTGATGAAACCAGGTCCACAAATAACATCGCTTCATTCAGTATTGACTGGGATTTTTTTTTTTTTTTTTTGTCATCAGTGTTACAAGGAAACAACATTTTCAAGGACCCTCTATGTTTTTTTCTATGGTTTGTACACTGGGCTTGATTGCTAAAGCGACAACTAATACTCTTGTCAGATGGTTGACAGTAGGCCAAGCGCCTGTCCACATACCTCATCTGAACAGCTGTACTGTTGTGCTGCTGTGCCCATCCCCTTGGCTGCTGTCAGTACGTTGTGTCCCACAGTGTAGTTTTGCAGTTGGGAAAAAGGATTCAGATTTCAGTTGTGTTTGTACCTCTCCCCGGGCCCCCAGTCAGTCACCAGATGTCTGATACATACTTCCGCAAGACACCTTCTGTCCTTCGATAGTTAGCTTTACCTTTCTGGGAAAAAAGTTAATGAGGGAAATAATTTATGTTTTGAAGGTATATCAAGCATGTCTTCCTGAAGAAACAGAAAAAAATGAGTTTTATAGTTTTTCTTCAGGAGCTAGCAGAAGAAACAAGAATCTTTTCATTTGCATCCAATTTGTCTGTCTTTTTCTGGAATTCATGCTGCTTCTACACATTTTAATTGGTAAAAATAGAATATAATGTGTTTAAGAAGATACTTCTTTCTTTCTGCCACGTTTGTTTAGTATCAATGTACTGGCATCTCTTTAGTCTTTATTGGCTATTGTTTTGATACTTGTTTCTTATCAAAGAGTTGCAGTGACTGAGTGTTTCTCTTGTTTTTTTATCAGTTGTTTCCCTTACATTCTTGTAGTCCCCATAGATTTCCCACCAACTTACCACCCTTAAACCATCATCATATTCCCTCGTGTTCATCCCTCCCCTGTTTTGTGCTCCCTCCAGCCCCCTCCTTTGCTATATGACTTAGTTCTACAGTCAGTTTGCTACTTTTGACTTTTCCTTGACTTTTTGTTTAGTTTCTGTATATTCCACATATAAGTGAGACAATCCGGTATTTATCTTCTTCCGTCTTATTTCAGCTAGCATAATCCCCTCCAGCTCCATCCCTGTTGCTGCAAATGGCATGAGTCTGTCTTTTTGATTGCTGTGTAATATTCCGTTATATAGCTATACCACAACTTTTTGATACATTTGTCTGTTTGGGGGCATTTGGGTTGTTTCCGTATATTGACTATTGCAAATAATGCTGCAGTTAACATAGGAGTACAGGTTTCCTTTCAAATTAGTGTTTTTGTATTCTTTGGGATGATTCCTAGGAGTAGAATTACTGGATCATATGATAGAGCCATTTTGGGTGTCCTGAAGAACTTCCACTGAGCTTTCCATAGTGGCTGGACCAGTTTGCATTCCCACCAGCAGTGTAAGAGGGTTCCTTAATTTCCACTTTCCACATCCTCTCCAACATTTGTTGTTTTCAGTTTTTTTAATGTGGGACATTCTTACTAAAGAAAGGTTTTGATTTGCATTTCCCTGATAACTAGAGATAACTGAACTTTTTTCCATATGCCCATTGGCCACTTACATTACTTCTGAGGAGATGGCAGAGTATTTCTTGAGGGATAGTGTATTCTCTCCTTGGCTAAAATCAATTCAGTGTTATTTCCCCCATTTGATACTTTTTGATAGCAGAAATTTTTGTGCCTTAAAACATGGAGAAAACAGTCCTACCTCAGTTGTTATGGGTCTCTACAAAATAAACCTTGTCTTCCAGATTCTGTGCTTCTCTTTCTTTCATTTTTTGCTTAGAAAAATGTATTTATGTTCTTGGCCTAACTAGAAATTTAAAACATTCTTTTTATAATTTTTCTTTTTATTTAATGGTATTATAAGGCGGCTTAGGGGGAATTACAGTAGCAGAGGTGAAAACTGAAAATGGCTACTTATTCCTACCAAGTAAAATCAGTGGTCCACACGTTTCACCCAAGGAAACTATCACATCAAAATGGAGCAGTTTCAGATTTCCAAGAAGTAAATAATAATTTTGGAAGATTTTGTATCCTGGCTCAAACTCTTAAATCCTTGGCTAACGTCTGTGTGTAAATCTCCAATATATATATGTTTCTGCTTGTGTGTGCAAGCTCTTTTAAGTGTCTGCTCTTTCTCCCTTTGAAATTACTGCTTACCTAGGAACCCTACAGCACTCGCCCGTGGGACCCACCGGGCCTGCATCAATTGAGCGAGTTCAAGGTACTATTGTATCTGCCAGTTTCCATTTGTTTTTGGTGAACAGGGTGGGACGTTGAGAGCACAAGGGCTGCTTGGCAGTCACCCTCACGTTCAGAACCCAGGAGGGTCGTGTCTTTGGTTTTTGTCTCAGTTTTTTCCTGTTAAGGCCACGAGATTGACCTCTTCACACAGGTCACAGAACATGGATGATGTGGGCGTCTGTCCGAGGCTGTACTCCCTCCCTACTGGTGTCAGGAGGCTTGGATGGAATAACAGTCTGAGGAGACGGCGGGTTCTTGCAGAGACATGGCAGGGTCCACCACCCTGCCTCCCTTTTGTGACTGCTCTTTGAACTGGTTGATTGATTATAAGGACAGCCAGAGCCTGCATTTCTTCTGGTTGCATTGCTAGTCTTTGGCAGGTTGCCCTCTGTTTGCTCTCTGTGTAATTCCATCCACACCTCTGACATGGCACAGATTCTGTCTACACCCTGCTTCTGTTCTTGAGCTGCAAGAGGAGTCTGCTATGGTGACATTTCACCCACTCCCAGGTGTCTGAACTATGTTGTCAGTGGTCCATAAGCGTCATTTCTAGTTTCCTCGTGTGTCCTTCACAGCAGTAACTCCCTGTTTGTTTCCCTGTCAGTGCCGATGCAAGACCCCAGAGCCGCTATGCAGCGTGGGGCCATGCCTGCCAACGTCCCCACTCCTCGCGGTCTCTTAGGAGATGCTCCGAATGACCCACGTGGAGGCACTTTACTTTCTGTAACTGGAGAGGTAGAGCCAAGGTAATCATTCACATTGAAGGAACAGATGGGGTGAATCAGAATTTTTCCTTGCTTTGACAATAAAATCTGTGTACTTGTTTGCCTACCTCAGAAGTTCAGGGCTGTGGTCCAAGACTAAGCACTTCTAGGGCAGAACTAGCTACTTGAGTATGTAATTTTGAGGTAACCATGACTACTGCATCTTCAGAAATTAAAAATTATAGCACAAGGAAAATTTATGTCATTGGAGGTAGTAGTAGTTATACTACTAGTAATAATTGACATTCATTAATGGGGATTATGCCTGAGAATTTAGAGCATTTCCTTTCCTCCACTATTTCATTCGTTCATTATTTCATTTTGTTAATATAATTTTATTAAATCCACACACCCCTGTGAAATAGATACTAATATTAGTCCCATTTTCCAGATGAAGAAACGGAGGCTCAGCTAAGTAATGGTCCAAGATTGCACTGCTCGTCAGTGATAGAGCCTAGCTTTGAACCCATGTTCTTAAGCACGATGCTGTGTGATCATTGTACTTAATGGATAGCCATTAATCCCTCCTAAATTATGAGTGCCCCAACCAAATAGGAAATTCTGGAGTACATGGATATACACCCAATAGCTTTTGTTTGATATTCTCTTGTTAGCATTTGTAGGGTTAGCATTGTAGAATTTGATATAAGTTCTTTGATTTTTGCTTACTGATCTTCTGGTTGATACTTTGTTGTTTTGTTCTATTTGAAAATATAAATAGGATGTTTTTCTCTACCTCTAGAGGTTATCTGGGACCACCTCATCAGGGTCCACCCATGCACCATGTCCCTGGCCATGACACCCGTGGCCCGCCCCCACATGAGATGAGGGGAGGGCCGTTAGCTGAGCCCAGGCCTCTAATGGCAGAGCCAAGAGGACCCATGCTAGATCAGCGGGGTCCACCTTTGGATGGCAGAGGTAAGGGGAGATCACAGCATCCCGAGTCTGACTGGTACTTGTGGGCTGATAATGAACCAGCTGCCTTCAGCTCTAATCTGGACTAAAGAATGCTGGGGCAGTAGGGCCGGCAAGCATTGTTAAAGTATATCTGCAAATCTGAGAAAGTGGGGAGGAGAAAGCAGCCTCAGGTGGGGGTTTTGAGAGTGGTGATTGGAGGAATAGATTCCTATCTTTGACAGTAAAGGTGAGTAGCTATACAATACACAACTTATTTTAAAGGTGGAAGAGATCCCCGAGGCATGGATGCACGAGGGATGGAGGCACGAGCCATGGAAGCCAGAGGACTAGATGCCAGAGGGTTGGAGGCCCGAGCAATGGAGGCCCGAGCAATGGAGGCCCGTGCAATGGAGGCTCGAGCCATGGAGGCCCGAGCCATGGAAGTGAGAGGAATGGAAGCCAGAAGCATGGATCCTAGGGGCCCAGTCCCCGGCCCCAGAGGACCTATACCTGGTGGAATCCAGGGTCCCAATCCAATTAGCATGGGGGCAGTTGGCCCTCAGGGATCCAGACAGGTATGTGTAACACACTAACAGTGTCTGTGTGAAATCCTCATCTATTCAAGAGTTGATTACTGAACCTGATTATTACTGCTTTTTGATTTGGGCTATTTCTCAGTTTATTAGAGAGGAAAGATTAGTATCTCCCTTCCTTTAGCTTTTCAGTCCCTTAGGGTATTGATTTCTTTGGTCAGCAGTAATATAGTCCAAAAGAGCAACCTTGTCCCCTAATTTTAGGAACTCTTTCACTCAGAGCACAACCTCTGAATGTTTAGGGGATAGAGAGCATTTCAGTGGAATCAAGGCATGGATAATTTGAAAAGATTCCCTCAGGTGACTCTAATGCACAACCCTAAGAACCATTGCATTAGAGCTTATGAAGAGTTATTAATAGTCATTCAGATAACATTAGGTTTGCAGAAACCTATTTTACTTTGCTTTCATCATGTAGCCAGAAGGCAAATCATGGCATATAAAAGGCAATTTACTAATGCTTCACCTTAAGACCTATGCAACTGAATTCTTGTCTCTCCTTTGTCTCTCTTGGGTTCCCTCCAGCTGTGTGTATGTGGTGTCTATGATTGCCTGTGTGTTTTCAACTCTTTCCTTTTTTTGTGGTATGTATGTAACCCTCCTGAGCCCTTCCACCTTCATCTTCCTACATGTGTCTTTTTCCTTTGTAATTCTGTTTTCCTTCTCCCAAATTCTTGTGTGCCTTACTTTCTTCGTATGGGAGTCTGTGTGTGTGGTGAATGTGTATGCAAGAGAGAATGTGAACACTCACATGAGCTGGAATGGAGTATGTCAGTCATCTTCTCTCATTTTATAGGTATGGAAACTGAGGCCAAGAATTCAGGTGACTTGTCCAAATTCATACAATTAAAAAGTGGCAGAGCAAGGACTAGAACCCACTATTTTCTCTACTCTGTTTCTCTGTCCCATTTTCTGCATGTTTTGTTTGTCTCTGTATCTCCCCCCTCCCTTTTTAATACAAAATTTAAATGTGCTTTTTTCTAGTATGTGCAGAATACAATCTTCTATATTGTTAAGTTTTACTTTTTTAAAAGTGTGTTTCACGGGCCTTGATTTTTATTGTGCCTTGTCTGGTTGGTAGCCATATAATAAAAATTGTTTTTATGCATTCAGTCAGACTGTCAGCAAATATTTATTGAGCACCTACTAGGTACCTACCAGAGTTACAGATAATGGGGATATAGCAGTGTGAACAAAGTCGCTGCTTACATTCTATTACAATTGGAGAAACAGACAACATATAACTACCTGATGTGTTTATGTAATAGCTCTGGATAATTCTGTGGAGGAAGACATTGACAACAACAGTTGGAAGACCATTTCCGGAAAATGTCTTATTCCTTTATAAAGTTGTGTAAATTAATATTTCAATATTATATAAATTATATAAGTTATAAAAATTTTACAAATATATGAAGTACCTTCACTGTTGTATAAAAGAGGCGCAGTAAGCTTCACTTCCTCTTCTGTGCCCATCTCCCCTGTGACCCTCATTTCCTATAGGTAATCAATTTTATTAGATTTTTAATGATTTTTCTAACAAGTAATACATAATCTTACTTTTTCAAATATTAATGTATGTCCTTATTCCTCCCCTCTTCACTGTTCTGTGCCTTGTTTTTTTTATTTTACAGTCTGGCCTTGATTTGTAATTTTAAATTAGATTTTAATATTAGCTCCAGTCCACCCAGTTAGAAACTTGTTAGTACAAGATTTATTGTTCCTAGTGTGATTATACAATTTATCATCCAGACAGAGATACATTTGAGAATGAAGATGAATTTTGTTAGTAAATACTTCTGCTAACAGAAGTATAAACCGAGATTGTCTTGGCAAATCTGGGTGTAGGGTCACTCATTCCTTGTCTGCTAGAATGGCACGCTCAGGAACTTACCATGGCCTCTGAGTTATTCGGTCACATTACAGTACCTCAAATTAGTACTGACTGAAGCTTCAAAAGGTTATTCTCATAGATGTTTCAGATCTGTCACAGAGCATCAAGTTGGCTATTAGTGTGTAGGTGCAGTACTGATAAAAACAGGAATTGATAATATTCTGACAATCTCTACAGAGCTGTACAGTGCTTTATGTAGTATCTTTGAGAAATGAGTTATTGCAGGTAAGTCAGTGTCCCAGGTAATGGAACCATCCTATCAAGGTTTTACACTATTTCGATGAAAAATAATTTATAGTTTATTATACTTCCTCCCCTTCTTAAACAGGATGAGAAAATAATTGTAATTGTTTTTGATTATTCAAGATCATCATTAAATGCACCCATTATTGTATATGCTATAATTGAAAGTATAGTTACCTCCTGTCTTGGTTTCTGGTCTCCTTCACCATCAGACTGTCACCTGACTCTTCACATTGCTGTCATGGTATCTGCTCCTAACGTTTTATCCACACTTTTGCGCTTTGTTGCTTCTAATCTGCTGGGAAAGCAGGTAATGTTTGTTAATGGCTTGTGTTTTAAGAAGAGTACCTAAGCTCTGGTGAATGCCTGAGTTGAACTAAACTCCAGCACAGACCTTTTAACAGTTACTCTAGGTGCTCTGAGGCTTTTTCCTTGAGTTTCGGTAGCTCCCAAAAGATTAAACTCACTAAAGGAAGATCTTAACTAAGATCTTAATAAGTTTTGATAGAATTACACTTTGTTCTTTTAATTCAGGTCAGTCGTATATCTTGGTCTGTATTTAGCAGAAAATATCTGTTGTATATTCTCTGTTAGTTTTTATAAAAAGCAATGTTGGGCTAATTAGCAGTCTTCCCCAGAGGCTTTCCCACCTCCTTTCTGCCTCTGCCATCATGATCTCCTCTGCCTTACTTGTGAGGTAGAGCCCTTGGGATGAGCCACCTTTGTCTGACTGAACAGAGGGAGGCTGCGTCCCTGTCCCTGTGGGCTGTGTATCTGCCCCAGTGGACCAGTAAATGTTACCTCGAATCTCTCAGTTTTCACTCCTGTTTCCACAGAGCACTAGTTTCCAGGAGGCTGTCAGTTTTCCTTGTGCTTATGTGGCTGAACTTTGCTTGATTTGATGGCGTCCAGTTGTGCTGTGTGGTATTTATGGATGATGCTAGGTCTGTTGTAAGCAGCTCTGTCTAACTTGCTAGTGGATCTCTGGCTAACTCTGCTTTCGGGTCTTGCTAACAGTAGGAAATGATCTTCATAGTCATTAATTTGCTTTTTTGTTAACTCATATTTATAATCAGATCAAAAAATTTTAATTGTTATTACTGGACTCTGGTTACCCACTTGTGAAAAGTTCTGAGCATCTCTTTTCATCTTCCTTTGTGCATGTAGGTTCCAGTCATGCAGGGAGCAGGTATGCAAGGAGCAAACATTCAGGGTGGAGGCCAGCCTGGTGGCTTTAGTCCTGGGCAGAACCAGGTCACCCCACAGGACCATGAGAAGGTGAGCATGGCTGTCTTACTGCCTCCGTACGCACGAAACTATGGAATCCTCTTCACAGTACTGGGAGGTTCTGGGTCTTCAAATTTCTTTACAGAAGTCATGTTTTAGAGTTTAATTTTGAATTCTTTTATGATTTTCTTACCTGAAAATTTGTGCTCACCTGCCTCCCCTCTCTACCTTATTCTAAAAACAATAGATTCCCCATGAGTATATCTTTTTCTGTATTTGACCATTCTGGGGAACTCATATGTTATGAAAAAGCTAGAACTTATGATAAGGAGAAACTTTCAGAACAGAATTAAAAACTAGTGACTTCTCAGTGCTCACAGATAGCATTTTACTCTTCAGGAACATTGAGTTCATGAAGGTATCTTTTGAATCTTTTGATCCCAGGTATGGCTTTTCATGGCTTTTCATGGCTGCTCACCAACTGGTTTTGGTTTGGTTTGGTTTTGGGGAAGACTGCTGTTTTCTGTGTGTGAAATATCCTCTGGACAGAAACTGGTGATGTGCTTTCAGCTGCCATTGTTAAACTGTACTATCTTTTTTTTCCCCTCTGCGCAGGCTGCTTTGATTATGCAGGTTCTTCAGCTGACTGCAGACCAGATCGCCATGCTGCCTCCAGAGCAGAGGCAGAGTATCCTGATCTTAAAGGAACAGATACAGAAATCCACTGGAGCACCCTGAAAGGTGAGCAGATTTATCTGAGTGGTACAAGCTCCTTGTGCATTTGGGGTATATTTCAAGTGACAAGGCTCTCCTGATATCAGTGCCCTCTGAGGCCTACACTCTTCTCAGCTAGACTCTTTACCCTTCAGGTGGTCAGTCTTTATCAGCACACCAAAGGCTGCAGAGCATTTGTGCAATTGCTGAATTGTTTATCTTTTTTTTTTGTTTTTGAAGATCTATTTATACATACAAGAACTGGGGTGCAAGCCAGAGGTGTGGGGCATAAGAGGATTCACCAAAGACAAAGTGGGGAGCAGAACAGGCAGATGTACCAAAATACACTGCTGAGGGGAGCAGCTCACTGGCCGGGATCAAACTGATGCTGAGCTGGCTAGTGATTGCTTGATAGAGCTGCGTCTTTAACCCTTGCGCTACCAGGGAGCCCTTGTTTGTAATCTTCAGTCTTTTAACTTGATGGGAAAAGTAATGTATGATCATATTAACAAAATTTAATCAAGTACAGAAATGTAGAAAGTTCAAGGTGAACGGCTCTGCTTCCTCAATCTCATTCCCCAGACATAACCTCTAAATGTAGCTTGGTGCATGTCCTTCCCAGGATCAGTTGTGTTATTTATTACAAACTACCATATTAAGATGGAGAAAATATAAAGCTTTGAATACATACATTTGAGTAAAATGTATTAGTTTCCATTATTTATTGTGTATTGAATCATTTCATGTTAGACTATGACTGCATAAAACTTAAGATAGTAAATGCCCACATCACCCCTATACATTTTGGAGGGTGCAGTATACTGCTACCCTGGTGTTTCTTGCTCACCAATCAGGTAAAAAGCCTCATAAGTAATTGTGTGACCTAACTCCATTGCATGTGTTGGTGTTTCTTTTAAAAAAATTCCCCCGACATCTTTGTATCTCATAAAGAATTTTGTTTTCTAAAAATGGTTTAAATAAAATTTACATTTTCCCAGTATCAGCTGGAATGTCACATTTTGCTACTTTTTACCCCAACGGTATTTCAAATCCCCACCCATATGTTAGCAAATGATAGTGAACTTGTTTATACTAATTTAGCAGTCTTCACTAAATGTATCATATTTCAGTCCATAATTATACTATCATTATAACATTCAAAGGTGAAATATGCATCATATTTGTGAAACTTGCTTCAAATATCTGGACTCTAATAGGAAGCTGTCATAGGTCCATGTCTGGCTTGACTTTTGGTGTAACTCTGCAGTCCAGAAAGCCAGATGTTATGTTTTCCTCAATAACAGCATAACCTGGGTCCTCTCTGGTGGCGCTACAGGTTAAAATGCAGTTCTAGGAAGCTGCACTTCAACGTCAGCGCGATCCCTCCCTGGGAGGTGACCCACATGGGCATAGCAGACCTCTCTTGTCTTGCCTGCTGCTCCCTTCCGCAGTGTATTTCAGGAGATCTGCCTGTTCTGCTCCCCACTCTGACTCTGGTGAATCCTCTCGTTGCCTCTGCACCTCTGATAAACCTTTAAAAAAGAAAAATGGTCAAAAGGTAAAAAAAATAAAGCATAGACTACCTATTAATGTTCAGAGGGCTAGATACAACTACTCCTCTTTTTTTTTTTTTT
>NW_004567120.1:11684622-11692581 GCF_000260355.1 Condylura cristata
AACTCATGCGGAAGCGGCTTTAGATTCTCAGTGCTGTGCTTTAACCCGCTGCGCCACCAGGGAGGGCCCAACTACTCCTCTTTTTTACTTTTTCTAACTAACTCATATCAAAAAAGGAATTCTTTACAATGTAAAGAAGTTATTTGGGGTGGTGGAGGTAGAAATATATCTGAAAGTGATTATGTATGCTTGCTTATAAGATAGTACATTTCAAAGCCTAGCACATAAAGCATAGGACAAGGTTTTTTTGCTCAACCTTTTATTCTGCAATAATTATAAACTCATAGGAAGTTGAGCCAATAATACAAAGAGCCTCATGAACTCATTACCTAGCCTCTGAAAATAATATCTTTTTTTTAATAATTGAGGTTTACAGTGCTTCTTGAGAAGCTGTTGTACACTGCCTTTTTAGTTTGTAGTACAAAATTAAGAAATTGACTTTGGTACATTACTATTAGTAGTGACTTACTCCATTTTCACCAATTTTTGGAACCTACCCTAAGGGAGGGATGTGTGTGTATGTGTTTGTAATTCTGTACAGTTCTACACAGGCAAGGTTTTAACATGTAGTTGTACATACGGTGGCCACAAATTGGCTGTCCCTCCGCCCTGTGACCTTACTAGTTGTAATTCATCCCTGCTATCACTGGCAGGGATGCCTACTATTACCATTAGATACGTGGCAGTTTCCGCCCTCTCAGGGACATTTGGAAATGTCTGGAGACATTTTTGGTTGTCTCAGTTTAGGCTGTATAGTGTGCTACTGGCATTCATGTGCTCCTGAGCGTCCTGTCACGCAGAGGATGCCCCGTCTACCAAAATACTGCTGAGTGGCCAACTGTCTCTCCAGCTGATGTTGAGACACTGCAGTAAGGGGTGACTCCCTGAGTGAGGTGGGAGGTGGACACCTTGGAATCTGCCCCTGGTGCTCTGCACTTACATGCAAAAGCTCCCTCCCCCAGTCTTCATTGTTTCCTGGTGTTCTCATCTCCATTTCTAATGACTTTCTCCAAACTTTTCCCTGCAGGTTTTCAAAAATACCTGGCAACAAGTCTGGAAATTAATTCCATAACTTTGTTGAAATATTGCAAAAAGATGACTTCTGCATCCTAACCCTTGAACGATTCAAATTGGTGCCAGGTGGAGGACTCCCATCACCTTCTCTCAGAACAAATTCAGTTCAATCTATTGTCTTAGTTTGTATATTTTCTGTGACTTGAAATAAACTTTGGACACAATTTTAGTATACTGCAAATTGATAACACATGACCTTTTTGCTTTTAAAAAGCTGAACACTGAGGGTGAAACGTTAGATGTGTTTTCTACCCTACTGCAGTATTGTACTTTAATATTATATTGCCATAGTTCTATTTTTCCTTTTAAGTTAACCATTTATTCTTGATGATATTTGAGGATTTCTCAGAAGCATTGTTTTCTGGAACTTGGTTTTTGCTTAGTTTGCTTCCAACAGGAATAAGATTCGTCCTTTGAGAACTTGCTAGAACTTCTGAGTCTTCTGGGAGAAAATAGCATGAGCTGTAAAATGGTGAGAAGGCCAACAAAGCCAGGAGCCTAACAGAGCAGTGAGTTTAGGTTAGAAAAGTCCAAACAACAAAATGCATCTTATGTCAATTAGCAGGCCTATTTGCATGCATGTTTCAGAGTGAAGACGGATGTATTAGCGCTGGTTTGAGTGTATTAACAACACGAGAGGCTGTTGTCATTTATTTGGCCTAAAACTTTTCAGTCTGGGTAGTCAACCTTAAAAGTTTTTAAAAAGCCACTTTTCACATTTCAAGACAAAATAAAAACAGAAATCGGATGGACAAAAAACGTTCTTCCTATCCTCTAGATAATCTCTAACCTACATGCCTACCCTGTAACCAAATTTATTCTGGGAAATTAAAACATAAACCCCCCTAAATCTTTCCTATTCTCATTTATTTTAAGAGGACCAAAATTAGAACACAATCAGATTGCCCACGAGGTCTGCCCCTGCCTGCTTCATTGCAGATAGGTATGCGCATGATCGCGCCGCTGGCTCTAGGACTCTCCCAGCCTTGTATTCTCTCTCTTAGTGACATTAAGGAGGAACATGGTTTCTCTTCATCAGGCCAACCTCAAGAGGTTAAGAGGTGCCTTAATAAGTAAAGTTCTACTGGAACTACTCTTGAGCCTATTTATATTCTCAGAATCCTACCCCCTGGGTTAGGATTATGGTCAAGTGAATTAAAAGCCTGCCATGGGCTTAGAGAATGTAATAGCATATTGCTTACATGTCAAGCAAAAGAATGCAAAGATAATCAACTTCATGAGAGACATTGAAATGGAGGGATTTTCTATTCTGATAAACATTTACAACAAGTTTGCTGGATAAGATACTTCATATTACAACCTAAAATGTAAAACTTGCTCAATAAAGCAGAGGAAATTTCTTGAGTATCCTGCTTATCCCCAATTCAGACTTGGATACTGATTATGCATTGGATTTATTATCGTTACCTTTTCTGCCTATTTCCAGGACTATCCTAGGCCTTGAGATGTTGTTTTTAGCAGCATTCCTACCTTGAAGTATCAAAATATTTAGACATTGAGTTCGAGAGTAAAGCATTTCTCATTAGGAATTCTTAAGTTTCAAGGGACACTGAGATTCCAAATCAGTCTTACAGGATCAAATTATCATTTGGTCAGCAATTGTCTAATAGGAACTTTATAATCAATGTTCCATTGTGCATTTTCCTAAAGCCTTACTAAATTTAAATAGATAAAATCCAGGAAATTGGCAACAGCAGGGGGTATCCCAATCTATTCCTACGGAAATAACCACTAGTGTTTTTTTACTGATATCTAATTAATAAAACACTGTTAGTACCGTAAGTTCATGACCTACCTTTATTTTATTCAGCCTAGTGGCTGAAAAAAAAATCCATCTTACTAATCCTTCAAGTCATACAGGTTTCTGTATAATTAGAAACAACTTTAATCATTCTTGGTCACTTAATGGTAGAGAAATAGGTGCTATAAAATGCTAATTCAGTGGGAATATTCTTATAAATCTATAATAAGGTGAGTTGTTTTTGGGTGCAATTAAGTGTGGGTTTTCCCCCATTTTACAGTCCCCAGCCTTTCCTACTGATTGACTGTGACTACAAATACCCTATGTACAGGTGGATGGGAGAAATAAAACATTTTGATAAGAGAAAAGGCATTTTACTTAACATCATCAGGTGAATGAGTCCTTACTGAATATATAGGTGGGAGCCCAAAAATATTAGACATTAATAAAAGTAATGATTAAAAAAATAATGATAAAGAACCCCTGATGACTAAGTCATCTAAACGTGGAGTTTGAGTTTTCAGTTATTTCCAACAAAACAATACATGCTAATGACGATGTAGCTGACTTTCAATTATAATTAACATACTTTCAAGACGTTCTTTTCCAAATGGAGAGTGCAGATAAAGTAACAAGACTCATTCATTAAGCAAAGAAGAAAATCCTTCATTTTTTGACAAGCAAAAATAAGTAAGGCATAAATTGCTGTTCACACTGGATAAGATCATGTTTAAAATAACAGTAAGAATGTACATAGTTAATGTTATATAGGAACAGAATTCTTGGTACTCTTATGTTCATTGTTTTACTATTTATGCTAATATGCTTTGTCGTTAATTCAATAAATTTGTATTTAAAAAATTACGCTATATAGAAATCTTCTTTGAAGGTGGGAGGGAGGGAGATCATAAAGCATAGTCCAGGATATAGTTAACGCTTAGAATCAACAGAGTCCCCTGGGGTTAAATCGTCTGTCTGCCACTTTACCAGGCCTTGCTACAGTCATGGCATCCCATAAAGAATTTTCAACTATTTTTCCCCAAAGAGTTGGCAATTATTGTGACTTCTGAAGTTCTTAGGTTTGTGAAACTCAGTGTCAAAAAAGTTGAATTCAATTTAAAAAAAAAAAAGTGCAGGGAGTCAAGGTTTGAGAGCTACATCATCCACATACGACTACTCAAACCTGACCAGACCAATAAGTTATTGAACATATGAAGAGACTAAGTGCAGATTAACATCCTGCTGCCTATATTTCAGGAATTTTATTTGTTGCAGTAAAATTGAACTTTCCTATGATCCAGGCTGGAATAATGGTGACCGTGCTTGTGCAGATTCTTTGCCAAAGTTGAGGCCCGTCTAAGGCTCCCAGCACACACCTGCAGTAGAACAGCAGTTCTAGAATGCAGCCACAGCCGCTCTTTCTCAAATGAGAGTGAGAGACTGCCTCTGCTAGGCCTCTACTACTCCTAACAACGTTGCATCAAAATAGAGTCGTTGATGCCTTTTGGTAGTTTTCTCCCCTTTGCTACTGGTAAGCTCCACATGTGCCTCCAGCCCACAGCACTCAGCACTCAGCCACTCTCCTGCCAGAACAGATGATCAGTAGTAGTGCCAGACTATTTAAGTTCAAATCCCAACTCTCATAATTTACCCCACGTGTGACTGCAGGCAAGTCTCTTCACCTGTATTTCACTTTTGCCACCTGCGAAATAGGGATAAAAATAATACCCACCTCATAGGGCTGTTCTGAAGTTTATATAAAAACCATGTCAAAGCAATTTGGAAAAAAAGCCTGACATAGCAAAATGTGTGAGCTGCCATTGAAGTCATTCAGTGCATTTATCACCCCTCCTTCCCCCACACACTTTAGATGTCACACTGAAGGCCTTGTGGTGCTTCTTGCCAAGAATAATCTACTATCCTCTAATTCTCACCCTCTCGATTCTTCTACACCTTTTTACTTGAGTTATAATTCAAATGTCATATAACATTCACCCTTTGAAAGTGTCTATTTAAAAATATTAGCTCAAAGGATAGCTGATTTCAGCTATGTTGATTTCAGCACTATAATAGGTAAGACTTGGAAACAACCCAAATGCTCCCAAACAGATGACTGGAAAAAGAAGATGTGGTACAGGTATAAAATGGAATACTATTCAGCAATCAAAAAGATAAACCTATGCCATTTGCTGCAACATGCACGAAGCTAGAGGGATTATGCTAGTGAAATAAGAAGGAAAAAGAAAAATACCAGATGGTTTCACTTATAGGAGGAATATAGGAAAGACAAACAAGGGACCAGGGAAAAAAATGAAAAAAAAAAAAGACAACAAAACAAAAATAAACAGAAAACTACAGAGACATTCTGCAGAGGAGAAGGATCAGAACGAGGGTGGGAAGAACACAAGGGACTATGGTGATAGAGCATGGGTGAACTGATAGTGGAAATTCATTTTTTCTTTTAAAAATATTTATTATATAATCTTTCATTTTTGTACAATGTATGATTCTATGGCGACTGCATCTGAGAAAAGCAAGCAAATACTGTTAAAAAATTAACAATGCTGTAAAATATAAATTAAAAAAATTTAAAATCACAACAATTCTTTAAAAAATAAATATGCATCTCCTAAAAAAGAAAATGTCCATTTAGTGCTTTTTACTACAACCCAAAATTGTGCAACCATTGCCATTATCAAATCCAAGAACATTTTTATCATTCCCCAAAGACATCATATATAATTAGCAATCACTCCTCATTTCCTCCCAACTGCCACCCTCCAGTCCTGGATAATCAAATATACTTTCTGTCTAGCTTTGTTTATTCTGAATATTGCATATAAATGGGATCATACAACATGTGAGCTTTGGTATCTGGGGTCATACACAATGTTTTCCAGCTCATTTGTGTTGCAGAGAAGGACTTTATTTCCTTTTACAACTGTGTAATATTCCACTGAGTGGCTGGATCCCATTTTGTTTGTCCATGCGTCCATTGATGGTCACTTGGGTTGTTTCCACTTTCAGTGTGAGTTTTTGTGTGGACATTTTTTTTTTCATTTTTCCTGGGTTTATATTTAGGAGTGAAATGGTTGGGCCACATGGTAACTGTACATTTAACATTGTGTGGACTTGCAGGGTTTTTCCAAAGTGCTGCACCATTTTATACTACCCGAAGCAACATAGGAGGAAATTTCGCATCGATTCTCCACTTCCTTGCCAACTGTTATCATTGCCGCCTTTTATTATGCCCATCCTAGTCCTCCCCCTTTTTTGTATATTTATTTTACTCCTGCCCATGGGACCCCATTTTGCCTATTTGCTTAGGTTGTCCTGAAGCTACATATGCCCTTCCTGGCCCTGCTCCTCCTCCAACACTGTTGACCACACCTCTAATATTTCTTCCCTTGGCTGTAGTGGTACTACCTCATGTTCTCTTTCTCTGGTTCATCTTTTCCCCTCTCCACATAATGTAAACATTCCTAATTCTCCATCTTCTGCTGTTCTCCTAGCAATCGCATCCATGCTCACAAATTCAACGATGGTCAACCCGACACAATAATTAGCATACACTTGCAGTTAATGGCCATTTTCATTCATTGCATCCCGTAGTATTGATGACAGCCCTGCAAGTGAGTAAAGCCAGGCATTTACTGATATAGCCTCCATCTTACAGTTGAGGAATCTTGAATCTGAAGAGAACGGTTTTCTAGGTCAAGGTCCCAGAACTAGAATGTGTTAAAACTAACATTAGGAACCAGGATCGTCTAAATCTGAGTCCTAAGTGTTCTCACCACTACCTTTGTGAAGCTTTTCCTGATCACCTCTTGTGACCGGAGACTTTTTCTTTCCTCAGTGTCCATATAACTGTTTCATGGAGAACATCATTCTGCTTTGAATTGATGGTATGCATCCTTTATAAAAATGTGTGCTCTCTGTGGCCCTCCCTGGTGGCGCAGCAGGTTAAAGCACAGCACTAAGAAGCTAAAGCCACTTCAGCATTAGTTCGATCCCCGCCTGCCCCGGAGGTGACCCACATGGTGCAGCAGACCTCTCCTGACCCGCCCGCTGCTCCCCTCAGCAGTGTACTTCCTCGATCGGCATGTTCTGCTCCCCACTCTGTCTCTGGTGAATCTTCTCACCGCCCCTGCACCTCTGGCCTGCACCCCAGCTCTGTATATATAAATAATCATTTTTTTAAAAAAAATGTGTACTCTGACAGTAATAACCATATCCTATTTCTCTTTCAACCTCCAAAGCTTCTAAATTAGTATTTAGCTTCTAGAAGATAACTGATATTTGTGGAGTTGATCTTCACCTGCCCACTTTTTCTGGAGATTTATCTAACACAATCAGCTTATCTCCGTTCCCTAGGAATGGTTGCTTTCATGCTATCAGCTTTTCTTATAAACTCTAACATGTCTCAATCCCCTCCAGAAAGACTAAGGTCAAGTAGTCATTTAAATAGTATACTCCATACCCTCATTACTTTGACTAGAGGTCATTAAAGCCCAAAACAATGCATTTGAATTGTTTGAATCTTCTGTATGTTTGGTAATACAGGTGGTACCTGAGTCTCCTTACGGTGTTGTTTAGGGGTTTGATAGAGCAGCAAAGGTCTTCTCAATTAGTAAATCATGACTTCTATTTTGTCAGAAAGCCCAGATGAAGTTTGCTCAGTTTTAAGCAACAATCTAAGAAAGGTACAAATAATTTCTGCCTGAGACCTTTTCCCAGGTGTGTCCAATGTTCTGCAAAACTTTTCTTAAATCCTAAATTTGCATACTCAACTAGAGGAAGATACACTTACCTGGGGTGAGCAGCAGCTATTTCTTGTGCCCGCAAGCATAAGGCAGGTTCACTATCGATTCTGGCAGATGGATAAAGGAGAGTCGGGGAGCCCTCCGTGGATTTCACAGTCTTTAACGCTCTCTCGGGAAACCAGACACACAGGCCCACAGACAGGGAGGCTGGCAAGCAGGGAGTAGGCACCGGCTGGGCTGGGGGAGGGCGTCAGTCTGACAAGTTACTCAGCCCCCCTGCAAATCTTTGCACTCCCTGGCCTCTATGACTTCCCAGTCTCCTGATGTGCTGCCTCCTCTCAGAGTAGTCTTTTCATGGCT
>NW_004567120.1:11693019-11759266 GCF_000260355.1 Condylura cristata
CCTCAGAGTAGTCCCTTCATGGCTGCAGGCCTGTCTCAGACAGACGCAGCCCTTTTACCCCTGACCTCCCTGCACTGGTGCACCCACTAACACATGCACACAACACGTGTTCTGTGGGCTCAGGTGTCCACAATATAAGTGCTCGTAGCCCGTGCCCACGCCCCTCAGCCCGGGGCATCCATGCTGGAGGCAGGGAGGGGCAGGGAAGGATGATAAAAAGCCTGATTTTTAACTTCATCTACCATACAGTGTTGTAGAAAATTCATTGACCCACGTAAGTCTCCCAAAGGAGGGTTTCTGCCTCAGACCTAGCAGGTTGCCAGTGGCCCTGTCAAAGTTTAATGCTCACCTGGACTCAGAGAAATAAGAAGTTGGAGGCGGGGGGAAGCTAGGTGGCTGCCTTTTCATTCAACCACTTTTAAACTTGGGTGTGGGGATGAAGGCTGATAGGAAATTATAAGAAGTAATTAGCTCCAAACATCATGAAATATCTTTTGTTTGTATTCATCATGCATCCACCGTGGGAATTAGCATGTTTGAACCCACAATGTTGTCCCACCCAATGGGGAAGAGATGGTAGTTAAGATGACCCACTTTGCCTAATCCCTCCATCTCTTGGTGCAGGGAAGCCAACAGGCTATTGAACCAGGCAAAGGCAATTATCTCCTATCAGATCCAGTAGAAATAGTTCTGAAATCAGCAAGAGAACACATCAAACTAAAAAGTTTTGTGTGGTGAAAGAAACAACCAAAAACAAGAGACAAAAGAGCAGCTACTGACTGGGAGATGTTTGCCTCTCACATGCCCAGTAAGGGGTAATTGCAACCAAGGAGGAAATATCTAAGATCTACAAAGAACTCATATAAATCAATAACAAAAACAACCCAATCAAAAAATGGGCAAAAGTCCCACATGGACACTGCTCCAAAGAAACACCCAAATGACGCACATGAAAATATGTTCACATCTCTAACTATACGGGGAAAACACATTAAAATCACAGTGAGACGGGCCCTCCCTGGTGGCACAGTGGGTTAAAGCACAGCACAAAGAAGCTAAAGCCACTTCCTCAGGAGTTCGATCCCCACCTGCCCTGGAGGAGATCCACATGGTGAGGCAGACATCTCCTGACCCGCCCGCTGCTACCCTCAGCAGTGTATTTCATAGATCTACCTGTTCTGCTCCCCTCTCTGTCTCTGGTTAATCCTCTCACCCTCTGCATCTCTGGCCTGTACCCCAGTTCTGTATGAATAAATAAATAAATCTTTAAAAAAAAATCACAGTGAGACATTACCTCATCCCTGTGACCCTGGAAACAAGTGTTGGGAAGGGTGTGGAGAGAAGGGAACTATCATTCCCTGTTGGTGGGAATGTAAGTTGGTGCAGACTCTAAGGAAAATAGTGTGGAAATTCCTTCAAAAACTAAAAAAGGAAATATTATTAAACCAGCAGTACTACTTCTCGGCATTTATCCCAAGAACATGAAAGCACTAATAGGAAAAGATTTATGCACCCCTATGTCCATAACACCATTATTCATAATAGCCAAGCAATGGAGCCACCCTGAATGCCCATCCGTGGATGACTAGATAAAGAAATGTTAACATATATGTTCAGTGGAATACGACTCAGCTATTATAATAAAAGATGAAAGTGTGCAACAATATGCATGGAATCTGAAGTGATCGTGCCAATGGAAATGTCAGAAAGTGAGACACTGGATGGTCTCACTCAGTTGTAGAATATAAATAAGCAATGAAAACAAAGTGGCAAAGTGAATTCTTCCTCTCTGTGAGAATTTGTTACCAGAGGATGGGGGGCGAAGCAGAGAGGGGGAGGGAGGGGTGTGGTAGTATAGTGGCACTGGAGCTTTGGTGGTGGGCACTAAGCCTGAGCACAGGCAGAGGTGTGAAACTAGACAGCTTTGCAAATGAATGGTAAATCAATAAAAACTGATTTTAAAATGGAGTGAGAGAGCATAGCCTTATTAATAATCATGCCCTTTACAATGTCACTGTGGTGACGTGATTGTGTACATACACTCTATATTGGTTGTTCGAGTCTTCGGGTGACCTGAAAAAATCACCTCCACAGAGCAGAAGGCCTTCTGTATAATGGATGTTGTGACAAATTCTCTCATAGAAAGAGACCTCCAATGTCATCATCTTTGGTTCATGATGTCAAACTTCAAATTGAAAATGAAGACCCTGTTCTGATGGTGAGTCTGTAGAAATGGATGCCTTGGAGCAGAGGAGGAGAGAAATGATCCCCCATTCTCTTAACTCCAGGGATGGGTTACTCGCCTATCAGTTGTAAGTACAGCAATGGGCCTGTGAGGTCCAGACCAGATGCAAAGTGCCTGGTGTGCCTTTGTTTTAGGAGGTAGTAAGTTGTGAGCCCAAATTCGTAGCAGATGGACTTCAAGATGGAAGCAAAGAGGGTAACCCCACTCCCTTCTCACTTAAAAGCCATTTCAGACTGGGGAACATCTCCATGTGTCAAAGAGCCCAAAGGTGCTGTCTCACCTCCACCACCAACCTCAAACATCCTCCCTGAGACGTAGCTGTTCCCACAGCTGATTTTCGCTTGTGTGTTTTAATCATTTTCTATTGTACCGCAGGGAAAGTTCAACAAGGAATTGCTTTTCTCTCCTGCCTCTGCCTCTGGTCTCTGTTGCTCTCAAGGCCTCCCCTGGGAAATGGTGAAGGCCATTGTTCAAAAACCCTTAGGAGCGTTTCTGTCCCATCTCCCACAGCTGGAATATGAATGGAAAAGGAATCTTCTGGTGCAGAAGTCAGAGTAAGGAGATGCTGCTCCAGGGAAGAGACCGATGGGCAAGTTACAAAATTATATTGTTCCCCTTCCACGCTGAAGCCATGCTTGTTCATCTGCCATTCCGAGACTTTGGACGGGAGCACAGCAACCTATGAATGAACCATAGAGACCAAAGGAGGCAGACTGAAATGGCGATGGGTGCAGACCAGAGCGAGTAAGCAAAGCGTGTGCAGACACCGTAAGCTGCGAGCACAAGGCCTTTCTAAAGAGGGCAGCAGTGACTCAGTCCAGATAAACGGTGAAACTGCAAGCTGCGACTCAGCAGAATCAGGCTTGCTGAATCCTGAAGAGAAGCCAGAAATGCCATTTTAAAATGTGAAAGCCTCCATCCCGATTTTTAAATCTTAGCAATAAATTTGACCTTCAAAGCAATCAGTGTGTGGGCGAAACAAAAATATCTGTGGGCTCGATCTGAACCTGCTACCTGCTTGCAGCCTGGTGCTTAAGCTTTCTGCCAAACCCATAATTCTGTTCAGCACTTAGAGAAATTGAAGTATGCTGCCCCCAAGCCCCAAGTTCTTTTTTACTCCCTGCAGAGTGACAGCAAGGCAACTTATTTCTATCATCAGGAAGAATGGAACACTTACTACAACAAAAGGAAGTGCATATTCTTTACTTTGGTAATGACAGCCTCCTGCGGGGAGCCATAAACCAGGAGGATTCCTTCAAACATGCAAAAAATGACTGTTACAAGGATCCGCTCCCAAGACCACACAGAAGTAAACAGTGACTACACGTTACTCTCTCACTTAGAATTGATCAGTGTAGTAGTTCATTCCTTCATTCAATAAATACCAAGTTCTCGGATATGTATCATTAAGTCACTGATTCCGCATCTAGAGGATGGAGATGGAAAGGAACAAGCTACCATGGTTTGGTTTGCTAATCTGTTACCTGAAAATCAGGTTATTTCCTGAAATTTTACAGGTTTCACCAAGAAGCAAAAGGCAAGCACAGATTTAAAACACAAGGTAATTATACATAAACATTCATTTTAAAGGCTCTAACATGGTCTTCCAGGACATCTTATCTAACCTGAAAAACCAACAGAGAAGACAGATATAGAAGCAGCTGATTTAAAAACAAAACTATCCAAAAAGGCAGAGTACATCACATGGCAGAAGCTCTTGGTAATAGCATTTGAAATTCGGTGCTTGTCCGTCACCTCTTTTTGCAGGTGCACAAAATACTTTCTATCTTGCCTACATTTTAAAAATAACCGATAACTCTATTCTTTATAAAAGTTTATAATAAAATGATAGAACAGGGCCCTCCCTGGCGGCACAGCGGGTTAAAGCACAGCACAAAGAAGCTAAAGCCACTTCTGCATGAGTTCGATTCCCGCCTGCCCCGGAGGTGACCACATGGCGCGGCAGACCTCTCCTGACCCGCCCACTGCTCCCCTCAGCAGTGTACTTCATCAATCTGCCTGTTCTGCTCCCCGCTCTGTCTCTGGTGAATTCTCTCACCCTCCGCATCTCTGGCCTGTAACCCAGTTCTGTACAAATAAATAAATAAATCTTTAAAAAAAATGATAGAACATTCAAAAGTTAGAGCAAAGGCCAAAAGGATCATTGAAATCTCCCTATACTGATACAATATTTTCTTACCCATTAATCTTGTCATAATGGCTATAGCTGTAGTTTACAACCTGATTTTCCCCCTACTTTTTATTGTATTATTTTTTTTTTTTATTGAGCCAACACTGGATATGCTTCTAGAAGCACAGCTTTACACCTCTTTGATGTGTGTTGTCACACCAATGCACCACAAATCCATTGGGGCCCCTCCTCCCTTCACTCTCTAAGCTACCACTTCTCTCCACACTCCCATAGCACCCCCGTCCCCTCATAGTTTCAATTCTAATGTCAGATTTCAAGGGCTCACTTTGGGTTAGTTTTGACTGTTCCTTTATTTTGTTTCTCTACATTCCTCATAGTAGTGAAAACATCTGGTATTTGCTTTGCTCCTTATTTCACTGAGCATAATCACTTCCAATTACATCCATGTTGTCACAAGGGTAAAATTTCATGTTTTGTAGTAGCTGAGTACTATTCCATTGTGTTTATAAACACTCATGTGTCCTTAGGCGTTAAGTGGCTTCCACTACTTGGCGATTGTAAGTAGTGAGGCTGTGAATGCAAGCATGCATCTATCCCTTACAATTAGTATTTTTGCATTTTGGGGTCCATACCTTGGTGTGAAATTGTTAGACCATGTGGTAGATATGCTTTTAATGTTTGAGAGGCCTCCATAATGTATTCAACAAAGAATGGACCAGCTTATGTTCCACCAAAGGTGTACAATGGTTACTTTTTCTGCCTACCCACAACACTTGATGCTTTTGGTGTATTTTTAAAAAAAGATTTATTTGTTGGCCCTCCCTGGTGGTGCAGCGGGTTAAAGCACGGCACTAAGAAGCTGAGGCCACTTCCGCTTGAGTTCCATCCCCAGCCCGAAGGTGATCCACAGGGCGTGGCAGACCTCTCCTGACCCGCCCGCTGCTCCCCTCAGCAGTGTACTTCGTCGATCTGCCTGTTCTGCTCCCCGCTCTGTCTCTGGTGAATTCTCTCACCCTCCGCATCTCTGGCCTGTACCCCAGTTCTGTACAAATAAATGGATAAATCTTTAAAAAAAAAAAAGATTTATTTATTTATGCACACAGAACTGGGGTATAGGCCAGAGGTGCAGAAGCAGTGAAAGGATTCACCAGAGACAGATTGGGGAGCAGAACAGGCAAACTGACCAAGTACACTGCTGAGGGGAGCAGCGGGTGGGTCAGAAAATGTCTGCCACGCCACATGGGTCGCCTCCGGGCTGGGGATCAAACTCACCTGAAGCAACTGCAGCTAGCTTGCAGTGCTGCACCCTAACCTGTTGTGTCACCAGAAAGGGCCTCTGGTGTTTTTGGATGTGGGTCATTCTTACCAGAGTGACATTCTATCTCACTGGACTATTTTCTTTTAAGATTTATTATTTATTTATGCATACAAAACTGGGGTAGAGGCCAGAGGAGCAGGGGCGGTGAGAGGATTCACCAGAGACAGAGTGGGGAGCAGAACAGGCTGATGGATGAAGTGCTCTGCAGGCAGGTCAGGAGAGGTCTGGAGAGCCATGTGGGTCACCTCCGGGGCAGGGACCAAACTCATTGAAGTGGCTTTAGTTTCTTAGTGCTGTGCCTTCCCCCGTTGCCGCCACCAGGGAGGGCCCACACTGGACTTTTGACTTGCATTTCCCTGACAAGTTGTGACAAGCATTTTCCCGTGCATCTGTTGGCTACTTGTATGTCTTTTTGGAGAAGTGTCTATTTAGCACTTCTGCCCATTTTGAACTGGGTCGTTTCTTTACTTTTGGATGAGGTGTATAAAATCTTTGAGATTTTAGAGATTACCTCCTTGTCAGATGTATGTATGATGTGCAAATATTTTCTCCCATCTTGTAGGGCGAGTCTTTGTTTTTGTGATAATTTCTTTTACTGTGCAGAGCCCTTTTTGTTTGAAAAAGAATAGCACCCACCCTCATCCACAACAATGTGGAAAAACTTTTGGCCTCAGAAGTGATCAGTGAAATGAATATTAAAACAATATGGCATGGCCCTCCCTGGTGGCGCAGCGGGTTAAAGCACAGCACTGAGAAGCTAAAGCCACTTCCGCATGAGTTCAATTCCCGACTGCCCCGGAGGAGACCACATGGCGTGGCAGACCTCTCCTGACCCGCCCGCTGCTCCCCTCAGCAGTGTACTTCATCAATCTGCCTGTTCTGCTCCCCACTCTGTCTCTGGTGAAGTCTCTCGCCGTCCCTGCACCTCTGGCCTGTACCCCAGTCTGTATGCATAAATAAATAAATCTTTAAAAAAAAAAAACAATATGGCATTTGGCCTCTCAGTTGGGAAAGCAACCTTAAACAATAAATCCCACCATTAATTGGGATGCCGGGAAATGGATACATTGATGTGTGCAGCTGGTTGCATCTTCATCTGGACTGCAAATTGGTAGCATCTTCCCAGAGCAATATGGCAACTCATCTCAACAGTTTTCAAAGCATTCTTTGTTTTGATCCAGGAATTCTTCCTTCTAGAAGAGTATATGAGTATACAAATGGCCTCATTATGTACTATGAAAACATGGTTTATCATACAACTTATTCCAAGCAAATATTTTAGAAGAATATTTGCAAATAGAAGAAAGAATCCATGCTAGATTAAGGAAAAAATGTACCTTTTAGGATGTAGAGCTCTGAAATTTTTATTTTCTTCCAAATATTTTCCCATATTTTCTAAATTTCCTGCAATATGCATCATTTTTATAATTTTTAAATGGGGAAAATGTGGAGTGAGTATTTTCCGTCATGTCATGGAAGAAAAATATCAACACATTTAAACAAATAATGAAACTGGCACACACAGCCCCCCCCCCCCGGGGTATTATGAGACCAATCAAAGTAACTCCTGGCCCCCAAAGAGGACAAATGAACCTTATCTCTAGTAATAGATGTGGGGAAAGAGAGAATATGATATGTGATGTGAGGCAGATAATTGACCACTTTAGATAGTAAGGGGATTGATCAGACACTATAGCCTCATTCCTACTGATCAAATTATATCAAAGGCCTATGTTTGTAGTTTACAAACTCCTTTGACTTTGCAAATGAAATGTGCTTTTTTTTTAATGATTTATTTATGTTTACAGAACTGGGGTACAGGTCACAGATGCAGGGGTGGTGTGTTACTCACAGAGACAAGAGTGAGGAGCAGAACAGGCAGATGTACAGAAATACACTGCTGAGGGGAGCAGCGGGCAGGTCAGGAGAGGTCTGCCGCGCCATGTGGGTCAGCTCCCTGGTGGGGCTCGAACACGTGCTACAGTGGCTTTGAAGAGCTTCATAATGCAGTGCTTTAACACGTTGTGCCACCAGGGAGAGCCCCTAAAATGTGCTTTTAACATGTGCCAGGTATGTCATTATAAAATTATTTTCAAACAGGTAATACATGTGCACGGCACAAAATTCAAACGTACAAAAGGGTTTACAACAACAAAAAAATAGATCTCCCTTCCATCCTTGTCCCCTAGCTACCCAGAGATGAACAGTGCCAATGTTTTGTGAATTCTTTTAGAGAGATGTATATTGAAGTAATAGTATTGCATTAACCACAAAAGGTAGTTATCTACACACACTGCTCTGATTTTTATAAAATTAACATTTTAAAGGTTGGTCCACATTAGTTCCCTGAACTGCCTCTCTATTTATTTATTTAAAAATATTTATTTATTTATGCATACAAGAACTGGGGTACAGGACAGAGGTGTGGGGATGGGTGATGAGAGGATTCACCAGAGACAGAGTGAGGAGCAGAACAGGCAGATTGATTGAAATACACTGCTGAGGGCAGCAGCGGGCGGGTCAGGAGAGGTCTGCTGGGCCATGTGGGTCAGCTCCCTGGCTGGGTATTGAACTCATGCAGCAGTGGCTGTGGACAGCTTCATAGAGCTGCACTTTAACCCACTGCTCCAACAGTGAAGGCCTGTCTCTCTTTTTAATAACTGCACAGACTTTTCATTGCAGGAAAGTACCATAATTTAACCAGTCACCTAATAATAGACACTTCTTTCCAATCTTTTGTTCTATCAAAAAAACGGATAATCAAATCCACATAACTTGCTTGTAGAATATTAATAGTTTTGTATGTAAGTTCTGGAATTTTTTGTTGTAGTAATCTTCTGAAAAATCAATGAAATTTTACATGTTTGCTTAAAAGTTTTCCTTTTTTAAAAGTTTTTTGGCTGAAGGCACATTGGTTTACAACATTTTACAAGTCTAAAATACTATCAATTAAACCTTACAAGCAGTGGTATAGGTTTACACACACAGTAGCAATGCATGAGAGTTCAAACATAGTGAGCAAATTCAACTTTGCAAATCTGTTCGGTTAAAAAAATCTTAGTGTATTTATAGTTTGTGTTTTCCCATTATGAATAGCATTAGACATCATTGTATATATTTAAAATTAACATGTATCGGGCCCTCCCTGTTGGCGCAGCGGGTTAAAGCACAGCACTAGGAAGCTTAAGTCACTTCTGCATGAGTTGGATGCTCGCCTGCCCCGGAGGAGACCACATGGCGCGGCAGACCTCTCCTGACCCGCCCGCTGCTCGCCTCAGCAGTGTACTTCGTCGATCTGCCTGTTCTGCTCCCCACTCTGTCTCTGGTGAATCCTCTCGCCGCCCCTGAGCCTCTGGCCTGTACCCCAGTTCTGTACGAATAAATAAATCTTTAAAAAAAAATTAACATGTATCTCCATTTCTGTGATCGTTCTGTTCATATCTTCTACATAATTTTTTAGGAGGTTGTTAGACTTTTGCTTGCTGATTTGCAGGATTTATTTATATAATAGGAAATTATTAGCTGTATTTATTTATGATGAATTGTGTTGTCCTTGCAAAGTATATAATAGTTCTCTGGATATATGAATGATAAATTTGAATATGTATATTCAAATTTCAGTATATATAGTGACAACACATATATTTAAATTTATTATCTTTCCTTTTCTGTGTTTGATGTTGTTTATCTTATTTAGAGAGGTCTTTTCCCCCTCCAGTAAAAAAATATTCCCATGTGCTCTCAGGGTACATTTATGAGCTCTTTCTTTATGTTTATACCATTTTAGTAAAAAGTATGGCATAAAGATACATCATGTTTTCCTAACTAGCTATCCCATTATCCTAAAGTGTTATGAATAATCTAAACTTTATTCCACTGATTTAAAATTCTAATATTAGAAGATTCAAAGAATATATGTTTTCCCCTTTCTAGACTGGACTGGGTTATTATTCTTAATTCTGCATGTGATTTAAAAACTTTAATCTTGCTCAGAACACTGAGGCACTACACATTAACCTTTCTCTTCCATTGTATTCCTCAATCTAGCATAATTTATGAGCCAATAAAGGCAAACCATAATATCCATAATAATCACCCCAAGACACACCTTGAGAATTCTGAAACACAGTTTCTTAATACATCAAAGAAAGCCAACTTCAAGAATACTGTTTAGTAAAAAAAATTTTAAAAGGTGAAATCACAGAAACAGATGAGGAAGGTGGTTAATCAGGGGCTGGTGTGGTGGAGAAAATGGGCAGATTCGGATCAGAGGGGCATAGTGCTCAGTTATAACATGAGTGAATGTGGGGACCTAATTTACAGCATGGTGACTACAGTTAGTAATACCATATAAGACACTTGAAATTTGCTCAGAGTAAATCATACGTGGTCTCATTGCAAAAAAAGAAAAAGGAAGTTAGCCATATCAATAGCTGTGCTAATGAACATGATTGAGATCATTCCACAAATGCTATGCATATCAATTATCATGCTGTACACTTTACATACATATCATTTCATTTGTCAATTATACTTCAGAATGATTTTTTCTCCTTCAAAAATTGATTGGGGTTTCACAGAACAATCTTTCTTTTGTGTTTGTTTCAGTTTTCTTTAATTTGATTTGTTATTTGCTATCTTTAGTGTCTTCTTTTTTATTTTATATATATGTGTGGGTGTATGTGTAAATATGTGTATGTGTGTGTGTGTGTGTATATTTACATCATTCTTCATTTTGTACATTTTCATCTCAGTTGTAATCTCCGTGGATTTCCCACCGGCAATTCACCCATGTGCCATCAACATAGTCCCATGTAGAGCACAAACACAAAAGGTGTGGGCTTGAATTCCAGCTCCACTAGTTACCTATCTTGAGTGCCTGACCATTTACTTAATCTTACTGAATTCTATTCTTTTCATCTCAAAATGGAAACAAAAGAAATATCCACCTCACAGGTCATTGCCATGTCCAAGCAAGCTAATCGGTGTTTGGCAGCAAGCCTGGTACACGGCTGACCATCATTAGTACCTTTAAAGAGGGTCTCACAGCATACAGGAAATACTAGCCCTTCCCCTTCAAGAGCCCCTGAAGTAACAATCCTATTGTCCGACCCAGTGATGCTTGGGGGGTACTTGAAGGTGGAAGCCTTGTGTATAAATCCTCCAGGGATGGATGAGTTAACAATAGTGATAATAGTACCAATAATCAGAATAAAATAAAAATCACAACAGCTCTTAGTTGTCTGTCCTTGTCCACAGGGTTCTTACTTTAGCAGGGACCCCTTCAAATTGGGGATGCTTGCAGTGGGAGTCATGATCACTCCACTTCTCAAAAGACTCTGCACACCTGTGAGGATGACTGCCTCTTATGCTCTCTTCTGTTTGATTCCAGACTATTCCACAGAAACAAAGAAAGGAGAATTGGGGGCCAAAGAATTATGCAAGGTCAAGGGCTGGGGCAAGAGAATGAAGTACAGAAGACTTTACTCCATGCCCTGGATTCCTAAGCCAATGAAGTAGATGTTTAAAAGGCGGTGTGTGTAAGAGAAGACTTCACAAGAACCGCTCCGGATAAACTCTGCAGCTGAAGATGCTGTGAGAATCAGAGCTACAGTGGTGAGAGTCCCAGTGAGACAGCGGTGTTCATGAACACACCCACTCCATTGCCTGTGAGGGAGAAATGTCAACCTGACACAGATCACCAAGGACACCCTGTTGTTCTTGCTCATGATCAGATCCCATGGAGTCAACTCACTGTGTTTAGGAGTGGGATGGCATTTAACCAAGCATCTCCTTGAAGCTCATCATGAGATAAGCTGGAGGGAATGAAAGCCAGGGATCCATCTGTGGCCTGCTGGCTTCTGCTATGTGGTTAAAAGTTAAACAAGTGTGCAGTGATGTGGCTATCTAAATGGAAGGACTGAAAAGACCGAGAGTTGTTTCAGGAACATCAGGGCTGGTATGCATACTAGAATAAGAGATCATGTAGTGTGGACTTGCAGGCCAAGTCCACAGAAAATGCCCAATATACACTTGACTGCAGACAAATCCAAGATCACTCTGTTCCCATAGGAAGAGAATAAGCTTCACGAAATAGGCCTAGAACAGTGCCTGGTGAATAGTGCCAGGTAGTCAATCAATATTTTTTGAATGTCCATTTGCATGTATGAATGAATCTAGACTCTGAATGCTTTGGGGTCTGTAGTTTCACACTTTGCCTCAGTTACCTGTGTGTAGATGTATCATATCTGCCTCCTGTTGGGGAAGGTGAGGCTGTGATCCAGTGGCTTTCTTGGTGTGCACTTGCAAACAACAAATGTAAAGGCACCAAGGTTCAGGAAACTTTTTGAAATGGACTGTCTGACACATCTTACTCAGACCTTGCCAATACCTACCCACCTTTGCCCATCTTTTGGCTACCAAAGGAGATCTCTGGCGTCCATTCCCAGGGGCTTGGTGTTCAATGGTCATATTAGGGAGCCAAGAGTGCCTTGTCGCTAATATGAATGTTGACCTAGGAATGGTTAGGACTCACTGAGCAGGCGCCCCTCAGGAAGGACAGCAGATTTCACCACACTGGAACCAGGATCCACACACTGTTCAAGTTTAGACAACAAGCAGAGCTTCAAGGTGCAGGCCAAGCCCAAATGGAGCAGAGCAGAGACCATCAGTCACTTCATCTCTCATCTTGCAGGTGAACATGGGACAAATCCACTTATCTAAGATCCTGAAGAGAACAGGGCTGCCCCTTCCTTCTCTCTTCCTTTCTGGTATAGTTAGTGCAATGGGACAAGTTCCTTGTTTGCAAACAACAGATTATTTGCTGAACTTAATGTTGAATGGAGAAATTTCCATGACAATGGTTGGGAAATGCTTGACTATACATTTATCATTTTGAAGTAGATTAGCATTTAATAATTTCATGCTAACAAAGACATCCTATGGGTGTAATATTTTGCAAAAGTATTTTTGCTTAATATACTCACTTATGATTTTGTCATTTGTAAAACAATCTTTAAGATTGTAAATATATTATTTGTATTTATGAAAAGCTTATATTTTCAAGGTATAATTATCAATGGGGACTTTTTTCATGTCTGTATTTTATGTTTCATTTATAAGCATGTACTAGTTGTATAATAAAAACAATAAAAAATTTAATCACATATTTCTGATGTATTTAATAACTGAATAAAGTCTAGGCAAAACTAGTGAACTTCTCAGAGGAAAAATTTTAAAGTTTGGTAGAGATTTGTAAGGAGAGAACTTCTGAGAATAGAATTTCATTTTTCTTTGGGTGGCGTGGTAACATACATCAAGAGCAAACTGATTCAGCCATAGAAGCCGCTAGAAAAGACACGAGCAAGCAATGCTTCGAAGAACTTTCTAGCCCAGAAACTAGCTTGATGAGGTGTAGTCTGGACAGAATATGCTCAACACCATGGTAGTTCAATCCAACTTCTCTCCAACTCTGGCCAACTGCTCTCTGAGTGGAGTCATCATACCTGGGACCACAAGTTCTGGAGTCACAATTTCAATTTCACAATTTCAGCAGCAGCGATGGCATGGTAGGTTTTAGACTGTGTGGACAAGAATGCATGTAAAAATATTCGACTTAATCGTCATACAATGTTTAATATCCTTCTGTAAGCTTCTTTGTAAATTCCTTGTCCAATTTGTGATATTGTGAATGTATTATTTTCCCTTTAAAATTTATGACCTCCTTTTATGCATTTTCAGTTCCATTTGGTAAACACCAAATGCAACTAAATTTAGAAATTATAATGGAATGTAGGAAATTTTAATGGAAAGGTCATTTAATTTGCAGATGGTCTTAAAATTGACATCATATCTGATATAAAAGGCAGCATAATTTAAAAGTATTCAGCAAATCTGATCCATGTATACTGCATTTATTCTAGCTTTGTTACAAACTGGAATATAAAGTAAAAATAATGGATCAGCTGGCACAAAAATTACATTTACATTTTATATATTTTTATATAACTAGTGATAGTATTTATTAAACCACTTTGATTCTGTCAATATTATTATTTTAAGAGGTTTTTTCCTAAGGATTTATTTATTTATACATACAAGTACTGGGGTACAGGCCAGAGGTGTGGGGGGGTGCGAGGATTCACCAGAGACAGAGCAGGGGGTAGAAAGGCCGACTGACTGAAATACACTGCTGAGGGGAGCAGCAGTTGAGACAGGAGAGGTCTGCTGCACCATGTGGGTCAGCTCCCTGTCCAGAGACGGGACTCATGCTGCAGTAGCTGGTGATAGCTTGATGGGGCTGAGACTTTAGCTCTCACACCACCAGGGAGGCACCTATGTCAATTATTGTTAACAAAATAGTGTTGATGAAATATGGTTAATCCTCATGTGCTTTTCTGTAAATAAAATTCTCTCATCTAATAGTCAACATTTGTAGGCCAGTTAGCTCCACCTTCCTGGCCAGCTTTCTACAGGTGTGTCTGTCAATGCATTGCTGAAAGGCTGACATGGATCACACTTAACAACTTTTTGGCTTTTTTTCTAATAATCTCTTTGCACAAAGATCCTTTCTCTATACAACCCAAACACTGGGCATCATGGCAGCCTTCAGCGAGGCTGCGCTTCGGCAACAGCATGCAATGAGTGGCAGCCCGGCGAACAAGAGTTGCCCTACTGGTTTCCATTTCTGGCTCTTCCACATGACCTGTGTTTTCTCCCTCTGCTGAGTCACATTCCAACTGTTTTTGGTAGAGACAGCTTGTTCCATTTCTGAGTAAATTCGCCCTGTGCATCGCAAAGATCCTGCCGGTTCACCTTGCTCTCCATGGTTTGCTTATTGGAGTCACAGGGGGTTCATAAAACAAAAACTGACAAATGAATTGAAAACGTAGGAATGTGATGTCATGGTCCCATATTCTAGAAGGAGCTATCTGTATGGGATGAATACTTTTTAAAGCAAATCTTTTTTTTTTTTTTCCCATTGCAGCATATTGAAATATCCCAATTTATGTTCACTTTTCTACCTCAGTAGGAACCGGTGTTCTAATTGAATTGCTGCTGTCATTAATGCCTCACTGGCTATGAATTTAAATGCCTTCTTCTCCTACTAGGTTGCTCTCCTTCATGGTGAATCAAATAGCTCTGTAGATTTTCCTAGAGGGAGTACAAATTTAAGAAATACCCTATGGATGATTAAACAAATTACGGAACACAAATGCCATGAACTGTTAACGTTCTTAAGAGGATAAGAACAACTATATGCAGAGTGAAACCGACATAAATGTTTAACAACCAGCTTTCAGGAAAGGGGGATCTTGATTTTCAGCATTTGCCAATTTACATGATGTAAACTCTCCCATGAGAGATTTCAAGATATCTTGATGTCACTGGACATCACTGAACACAGGGTAGGAAAGAAATGCACACACCTTGTTTTTATAAGCTGGTATGAGCTGGTTCCACAACATCACTGGTTTCATACTCTCAGGGAAAGATAGCTCAAGCTCATTAGTGTAAAAAGCTTCTGGTCAACATCTACAATGTGATCCCTTTTTCAGTTGAAACAAAAAGCTGTGTCCTGGGATACATGTTTATAAAAACTCCCATAATGGAACACCAAGAGAGAAAGCTGGACTGTATCAGGAAATTTAAACAGTAAATAGAAACAGTACAGAACTCAGATACAAAATGTATAGATCTAATGTATGTGTGACTGTACATCACTGTGTCTATCGATACACACACACCAAGCTGGTAACAGTGGTTCTCTCAGGGGAGAAGGGTAGGCGGGCAGTTTTCACGTTTTATTTATACACTTATATAACTTTGATCTCATTGAAAGCAGTATTATTTATAATTACATTTTTCTAAAACAGAGGACTTTAAAAAATGAAATGTCTACAGGCTATGAGCATGATTCATTTTGCTGCTGACTTTTTGATCATAAAGTAATTCAGCTCTTAATAACAACTCACATTTATTGCATCATTCTCTTAATAAAAAGCTATTTTTAAAACGAATTAACACTGCCTCTAGAGTTATAGTTTCCAAAGAAAGATCAAGGACCAACATCTAAAATGGAAAACAGCAGGGTGAAATAAACCATGAACAGAACATTCAAATTAGTTGTGATCTCAACACGAATCCTTTGATTATGGAGAGAAAAGGAGTATTTTTAAAAAGAACAAGCTGTCTTTAAACATGTACATTGGGTGGGTTTTTATGGAAAGCTAACCCCCCCTCCACAAAAAAAGGAAAACCATTGAAAAGAAAGTGATGTAACTGAAGCCCCTACCTGGTACTGAATAACAAATTGGCTTTTCTAACCAGGCAGTGACCAGATTGATGAGTCTGTAAAAGATCCATGCTCACGTCCAGCCCTCCTGCTCACCTCCACAACAATGTACCTCACCCCTTCCCACCCTTCCTTTTCTGTTTTTGTTCTGCCATTTTCCAATCTTTTCTAGCCTGCTGTCACTTTGACCTGACTCCACTTTTCAGCAAGCCTTGAGTTTTGTCATGCCCCCACCTCCACAACACACCCCCACCAAAGTATTCCCTCTTGTGTGGTAGCTTGTTTTTCTGTGAGATCAGTCAACAGCAATGATTTTCAAGTTGTTTTCTATTTCTTTTCCATTAAACTCTTAATATCTTAATATTGCTTACATGTTGAAAGGATAACATTTTTCATATATTGGCTTAGACAACATTTACTACTAAACGTTAATTGTTCTTATTTTTTTTAACTTCTTAATGTAGGTATTACAAATTTTAAAAATTAGGCCCTCCCTGGTGGCGCAGCAGGTTAAAGCACAGCACTGAGAATCTAAAGCCGCTTCCGCATGAGTTCGATTCCCGCCTGCCCCGCCTGCCCCGGAGGTGACCACATGGCTGGCAGACCTCTCCTGACCCGCCCGCTGCTCTCCTTAGCAGTGTATTTCCTCGATCTGCCTGTTCTGCTCCCCATTCTGTCTCTGGTGAAGCCTCTCACCGCCCCTGAGCCTCTGGCCTGTACCCCAGTTCTGTATGCACAAATAAATAAATCTAAAAAAAAAAAATTTAAAAATTACAGATGTGACTCACATTGTATTTCTTTTTTTTCTCCTATACCCCCTCCTTTTTAACTGATTATATTTCTTTTTTAAAAAGATTTATTTATTTATGCATACAGAAATGGAGTGCAGGAAGAGGCAGTGAGAGGATTCACCAGAGACAGCGTGCCGGTCAGAAGAGGTCTGTCACACCATGTGGATCACCTACCAGGTGGGGATCAAACTCGCACTGAAGCAGCTGGCTCGCTTGCCTTGCTGCACTTTAACCCGTTGTGCCACCAGGAAGGATCTCGTTGACAGATTATATTTCTAATGGATATTGCTGGGTGATGATTTCTAAAATCAAGTCTATATTAAACAATCAAAGATTTTTATGAATTTTTATTGAGGAAAATTTGTTTATAATATTGTATAAGTTTCAAGAGTATAGAGTCACATCTCAATAAACATGGAATCTTGATGTGAGCATATAAGAAAGAAGTGAGATAGAAGAGGAAAAAAGAAAATGAAAATGAAAACAGAAATTCCAAATCATGGTTTGTGTTATGTGTTCCTTTTCCCAAACCATTTCTAGAGTTGGAGTTTTTTCCCCTTTCTAAAATGGTAGCAAATATCACACACAGAAGACTATATAAAAATTATATAAGTAATCATGGCATTGGAATTGATAACTGGGTTAGATGAGTTCGATATTGTCATGGAATCCTTCCCTTCAAGTAACTTTGTGAGTATTAACAAACATAAAATCTCCTTACTGTGTTAAAAGTAATTAACAGGAAGTGAAACATAACTTACCAGAGCGAACACTGAGAAGCAGTGCTTAACAATCCAGTTCCTTATAGTCACGAGGTGTTTTGAAACCTGTCTAAGTAGCAGCACAATTAAGCCATCTGGATATGGAAAGGTTTATCAGGACTGAGACTCTGTGGAGCTCAGGGACTGTGAGTCTAAGATGCGAAAGATGTGCACTCACCCACAGAGCTTCTAGGAGTTAATGAACGCATCCTACTTTCCTCTCCTGCATGGAGGAAACAATGCCATCAGGTTCAGTAGACAAGTCCTATCTAAGGGAACCACATGGATTTTTCCCTAGTGGGTATATTTTTATTCGTTCAGGGTATAACAATCGTCTTGGGTAAAGGTAAGAATATCCTGTCATGTCATCACTGCCGTCCTTTGTAAGACATTCACTAATGTTTCTCTCAAGAAAGGTGTTATACACAGGGGATATACAAAGGTGTTATACTCAGGGCAGGAAGCAAGCATGCTATGGAAGCTGCCTTAAGGTGGTCTTTCAGAAGAACTGTTGCATTTACCCACTGCCATTTTACCTCAGCCAAGCTACCTGAGAAACTTCAGTATATCAGCTCTCTTGGAGGATGATTTGACTCTGGAGAGAGTTTGACTTGCTGGAAGTAGTCAAATAGAGCAGCACTGTCCGCAAATGCCAACTTATAAAATCAACCAAAGTGCCCATTGACAGACAACTGGATAAAGAAATTGTGCAACATATACTCTAAGGACTACTGCTCAGCTTCTTTAAAAGATGAAAACAGTGCTTTCTGGAACAAAGTGGGTGGACCTTGAGGTCATTATGTTAAGTGAATTAAGTCAGAAAGTGAAAGACAGATATCAGCTGGTTCCACGTATCTTTGGAATATGAACAACAACAACAAACTCCATAAACTGGCAAAGAAAAGCTAAAAGAAACCTTAGCTATGGTGAAAAATATTCTGGTTACCGAGGGCGGGGGAGGGGTGTAGAACGGGGTAGGAAGGGCAGGACGGGGAAGAACAAGGATGGGGCACAGGAGGTTTGGCAGCAGCAAGTGAAGCCTGTGCGGATATGAATGAGTCAGAAATGCAGGCCCAGAAGTAAAGCAGGATGGCAACAGTGTGAGGACCCTGGCTTGGCTCTGCCAGATACTCACAACAAAATTGCTGTAAATCAAAGCCAAAAAGTCCTGAGGGTAGAGCCGAGTACCACAGCTCATGCTAGAACTTCAGCAGGAAGAAAGGTGTAGGAAAAACTTTAAGTGAACTTTGTTTAGAGTGATAACAAGTCACTACAATCCGCATAAGAGAGAAATGAGTGCTATTCAGAGCCCCCTACAGCTTTGACTCTGACACATGTCAACATTGGGCCTGGTACTTCATTGGGTAAGAGTGTGCACATGCAGATACCCAAGATGTAGGGTACACTATTGGAGGACTGCAGATGTGGGGACACAGAGACAGGATTATGAGCTTGAATCTGAGACTTGTAACAGAACAGATGTAGCCTGAACCCGGTCTGACACCTGGACTTCCCTATCGAAGAGGGCTTTCCCTAGAGATAGCCCAGGCTGAGATATCCAAAACACCTATGATCCACATGAAGAAATACTTAAACTAGAGCTTGAGCACCTACCTCCAGCTGAAGCAGACACCCCAGGTAAGACTCTAATGGAGAGGAAATGCAAACAACTGTTGTCTGTGGCCTCCAATATCAACTGCAATCTATGCTCAGCTCTGCATCTATTGCTTAAAAATAGCCTACCTGGGCATGAACATAAGACCATATGAGACACTGACAATTGAAGAGAGGATCACTAAGTGGATCCCCACCACACAACTCTGGCACTTACAAATGCCAGAGTAAAACAAAGTAACTCAGTGGAGTTTCAAAGCATGATAGGAGAATAAAGAAGAGGAGACAAACCAAAACAAAAAACAAAACTATAACAAAATGTCAGTGAGCACTTATGTTTCAATTACAATCTTAAATGTAAAAAGCCTGAATTCACCAGTCAAAAGATGTCGAGTGACTGAATAGATTTCAAAACAATCTCCAACGTTCTACTGTTTACAAGCAAGCCAAGCATAGACTTAGGTTTAAAGACTGCAAGACAAGTTATACAAACAAATGGCAAACAAGCAAAAAAAAAAAAATCAGGAACAGCCATACTTATATCTGATACAGTAGACTTCCAAGTAAGAAAAGCAATAAAACTTACAGAAGAACACTATATTATGATTAAGGATCTAATACAGCAACAAGAAATAACACTCATAAATCTATATGCACTAAATGATGGAGCAATGAGATACATAAGGCAATAACAGAATATAAGTGAGATATTAAAAGCAACACAATACTACAAGGGAGATGCAATACCTCACTTACAACAGCAAGTGGCAATTTTAGCACCAGTTGGATGGGAAATGAAATGTCTTTGAATGAAATGTCTTTGAAATGAAATGTCCTTTCAAACTTGAGATACTGGACTCAAGAGAATGATTTATAACCTAGATGCCAATATAAATATTACCTACATGTTACCATGCTACACAGATCGTGTGTCTGTGGGTGTTCCCATTCCCTATATCAGAATACTAGGATGTCAGTTGAGAAGTCAGTAAACATAGCATCTGATCAAAGACAGTAAGATGATAATGAATATTATTCTTAAGCTGCCAGAGCAGGATCAGTTGGGCCTTTTCAAAATAGAATTATACCAGTTAATCCAACTACAATATGCATGTCCCAAATCTGAGGTCCCTTTTGAGCAATCCTGAACAAATTGAAAAATTCTTACCATCAGACCCCTCTTTTTGTAAATTTTCCAAGGTTTTCCTTTCCTCTCAACATCATAAAATTTCTCCTCCCTCTTTGTTTCACCAAAGGAAATTGTCTAAATGTTTGCACTTCCCAGGCTTCCAGGTTGACAATAGTAAATTTGAGGTTGTCTGCTTCCTGGAGACCTCTAGGGAATAGGTAGATATCATGGGTTAGATGTCATGGGGTACCACAGACTTCAAGCTTTGGGAAAGAGTTCCTGTCAACAGTTTATCCCACTCTTGAGAGGTGAATTTTTGTAAATTGCAGCACAGAGCCTCCCTCGCTTCCTGGTTACTTGTCTCCATCATCGTTTGCCCCAAACACACTTGCTTTTATAGTTATAACTCCTGTACATCATTTTCAGTAATTAATATGGAAAAGTCAGCACTGAATTACTACTTAACAGTTTAAACATGAGCTTAGGATACCCAGAACACTTCTTATAAAATTTAATTGTTGCTGCTTCACAAAGGAAATTCAGTTGTGACAGGAAAACTTACTACTTTTTGTACTTATTTTTACTGCTTGTAATTGTTCTTAATTTGTATCTATACAAGATGGTATTGGGAGGACATCCTTCTCTCCTTAGAGCTTAGGGCCTCTATGTGACGGAAGCACAATGGCTTAATTGTTCTCAGGCCTTAAAGAACACCCACACACAGACGTAGCTACCTTTTTCTCTCTGGGGATTGTATTTACAGATGAGTAATAGCAACAACCTTGAGCTGGGCTTCAGGGCCGGCTGGAAACTGAAAACACAGAGAAAGAAGTGGCCTCCCAAAGGTAGAACACCTTAAGGAACCTAATTCCTAAACCTGAGCTCCTACTGGGAAAGAAGCTTTTCTAATTGGTTTGGATAGATTAATGGACTCATTTGATTCTGTAGCCACGGACAGTACAATATGCTCACTTCTTTGATCTTTAACCCTTCTTAAATTATGTAGTTCCCTTTGTCTCTAACAAGCCGAAGAATTCAAGGGATGTCAAATCCAGGGGATTGGCTCACAGAGGTGATCCTGGGGCTTCTCACTCACAAGGGTCCTATTAGTTACTCTCATTCTTCTAATGGGGGGGAGTCCTCTTTGTTCAAACTCTTGGTGACAAACATTCAACCACTGCTTGTGAAAATAGTGATTTACAGGGTTTCTCATTGATAGTACCTGTAGGTAGTGAATGGGTTCCCCCATTCAGCAGGAGGTGCTGCAGAAAAGATCTCTGGGGAGGGGGGTGGGGAAGAAAGACAAAAAGATTTCTGGGTCCAGGACAAACACAGAAGGACAGAAGTCAAGGGTAGAACTTCATTTTTCCTGTTGTTTTCATTGCTGGCAAAGAAAAGGTTAAATAAATATGGAAGGGGCAGAAAAGTCTGAGGGGAATTGAGGTAAACTGGAGCCACTTTTCCCACCTCTTCCCCATCCAGTAGCTCTGGAGAAATGTGCATATTCCAGGGCAAGATGGCCCAAGCCCTATTTGTTTAAACCCCTCTACCTTTCTTGACCTCAGGGTCCTGTTAATGAATCAATGGTCTTGCTAAACAGAACACCAGTTAGAATCAGTTCAGAAGCCCATCTGCGAGCTCCATAAACATATATATATATCAAGAGCCTTAAGGCCCAAGGATAGATTCTCTCTCATATCTGCCCCTAGTCTCTTTCTTGAGTGTGTACTATCACTTGCAATAAAATTTTCACTCCTAATTCATCTACTCTGATTCCCAAAATAATTTTTAATTAATTGAAATTTATCTTTTACACCATTCTTCATTTTGTGCCTTTTTTTTTTCATTTCAGTTGTAATCCCCATGGACTTCCCACAACCACTTCACCCATGTGCCATCACCATAATCCCGTGCAGTCTTCCCACCCCAGTTTTGATTTCATTCCCCTCTCCACCCCCCATAAAATGTCTCTGGTTTATAGTTGTTCATTGTTTTTCATTTTTACTTTATTACAGTTGCTTTTTTTTTCCCTTCCTCCTGATCTCTTACGCTCTTGCTATGAGTGAAGCCATCCAGTATTTTCCTTTTTCTTTCTGGCTTATTTCACTAAACATGATCCCTTCCAGCTCCATCCATGTTACTGCAAAAGGCATGAGTTTATCTTTTTGATTACAGAATAATATTCCATTGTATATACATACACATCTTTTTAATCCAGTCATCTATTTTGGGGCATTTGGGTTGATTCCACATCTTCCCTATTGTAAATAGAGCAGCAATAAACATGGGGGTGCAGGTGTCCATTTGAGTCAAAGTTTTTGTGTCCTTTGAGTAGATCCCTAGGAGTGGGCTTGCTGGGTCATAATGAAGCTCCATTTTTAGCAGTTTGAGAAACCTCCAAACAGTTTTCCATAGTGGTTGTACTAATTTGCATCCCACCAGCAGTGCAGGAGAGTTCGTTTTCTCCACATCCTCACCAATATTTGATGTTGCTAGTTGTTTTAATATGTGCCATTCTCACTGGTGTGAGATGGTATCTCATTGTGGTTTTAATTTGCGTCTCCCATATTACACGTGGGAATTCTTTTTTTTTAAGATTTTTACTTATCTATGCATACAAGAATTGGGGTTTAGGCCAGAGATGATGGAGTGGGGGGGGTGGTGAGAGGATTCACCAGACAGAGTGGGGAACAGAACAGGCAGATCTACTGTGTATTTACACTGCTGAGGGGAGCAGCGGGTGAGACAGGAGGGTTCTGCCATGCCATGTGGGTCACCGCCCTGGCTGGGGATTGAACTTGTACTGCCGTGGCTGCTGGTAGCTTCATAGTGCTATGCATTAACCCTCTGCGCCACCAGGGAGGGCCCTCCTTCAAGAATTCTTTCTTGTACTGACATCAAGAACCTCATTCCATAGGGCAGACCTCATCACCACCAACTCATCTAAAGGTATTATTCAGGCCTTGATCACAGTGCCTAAAAATGAAAATCTGAAAATGCTAACAGGGATCGAAGCACTGGAATTGTTTGAAATCAGTTCTTTTCACTACATTGGGTCAGAGCCAGAGTTCATAAAAGTAGTCTCTGTTAAAAACACGCTATTGATAGGAGCTGATTTAACTCCCAGCCCTACCCCCACTTGCTACCAATGCCACCTTGGAGAGTCTAATTTTCTAAGCCTGAGTTTCTTCATCTGTAACTTAGCGAACTGGTTCTTCATAAAGAAGAATGTCTAGTAATACCTACAAGGACAGGCAGAACAGGGGAGTGGCAGGGAAGAGGAATGAGGCGGTCTATGTAGTGGTTACGAACCCAGGCTCCAAAGGCAATCTACCTCGGTTTGAAGTCTACCTCAATATACCAATCCATAAATTGGGCTGTGAGAATTAAATGTTAAAATATGTAAAGTAATCAGAACATTGCACTCCTGAGTTGCTTTCTGCTATGATGGGTCCATATATATATATTTAGAGGCATGCAGATGGGGTCCTGAACTGGTCCTGAAATGACAGTGGGGATGAAGGACGACGAGCCCTCCCTAAGCAGAGGGCTTGGATGCAGTGGGCTTTTATTTTTGAACCATGGAACAGGGTAGAAGTGATTACAGATTAGCTACCACCATAATATCAACTTTGTAAAATGATGGACCATTTGTCACTCCTTTATCTCTGTTACTTTGATACCATTTCTCCAGAGTAGTTCTCAGGTAAACCTTACAATTAAACACAACTGTGTGCTTGACTTCAGGGCAGCAGGAAGTGGGGCAGTAAAGACTGTGTCTCACTCTATAGCTTGGCATTAAGGACACAGTGAGGAAAAAGAGAGAAACACGCTGTGTCCCCGTGGCTGTAAAGAAGGAAGATGGGGAGCAGACTCAGACCTGGAAAGGGGATCTAATAACAAGGTCCACAGGGTTCCCTGTCCTCCCCAGTTCCCTCAAGGCTGTGGTAAGCATCAAGTGAGCTCCTATCAGTGCTTTTTAAGCTGTTAAGTGTTATGGAGACATTACTTGAATAGCAGCAAGTACTTGCTCGTTACAATCATTACTTAGGGAAGCTGCACTCAAAAGTGCATATTGTTAAAAGATAAACAGACATATTTAAAATTTTAAGGGTTTATTTGAGCAAAAATCGATTCCAATCAGAGTCAAAGCAGAAGTGTATAGGAGCTACCAGCAAGAGCCAAGGGGAGGAATTAGTTGACCCTTGAACAACACAGGTTTGAACACTGCAGATCTACTAAAATGGGAATTTTCTCGTAAACAGATGATGTAAACATCAGATGTCAATATAGACAGTACAGTACTATAAATACACTTTCTCTTCCTTATGATGGTCTTAATAGTTTCTTTTATCTAGCTTATTTTGTTGTAAGAATACAGTATATAATACACATAACACACAATACATGTGTTGACTGTCTATATTATAAGTTAGGCTTCAGGTCAAGAATAGGCATTAGTAGTTAAGTTTTGGGGAAATCAAAAGTCATGTGGACTTTTTCCTGGGAGGTCAGCACTGCCCCCCCCCAACCCCCAACTGTACATAAAGAAGGTGCAGCTGCAAAGAAAGGAAATTATTTGATTTTGCAGAGCTTTAAGCCTTGTTGGTTATGATGGGTAGTCCTTAGCTTTCAATTTCTTTTTATTAAATTTATTTATTTATGCATACAGAGCTGGGGTACAGGCCAGAGGTGCAGGGCAGTGAGAGGATTCACCAGAGACAGAGTGGGGAGCAGAACGGGCAGATCTACTGAAATACACTGCTGAGGGGAGCAGTGGGTGGGTCAGGAGAGGTCTGCTGTGCCATGTGGGTCAGCTCCAGGGCAGGGACTGAACTTCTCAGTGCTGTGCTTTAACCCGCTGCACTTCCAGGGAGGGCCCAGGTTTCAATTTCTTACCAGAAGGCATTTATAAGCTTTGGTTTGCTTACTTAGGCTACTAAAGCATTAGAACTACCTTAGTATAGCGAGATCCTTGTTTAATTAAGTTAACGTACATAAGGCCTGTTCAACTCAGAAACAATATTCAAGTCTTTCCCTTTCTTAATTAAGGTCTGGTGGAGCAACTACTGCCTCTTCCAGGGAGCCTTCTCTTTAACAATTCAGTGACCACCACACAGGCCACACCCTCTTTACTCTTCCAGTGCAGGATTCCTCTTATCTTCTTACCTCTCCTGGGTCTGTAAAACCCTGGTGGCACAGGGTTGGAGTCTCAGCAGTCTCAAGCTACCACCAGCCACTGTGGCATGGGCTCCATTCCTGGCCAGGGAGCTGACCCACATGGCACAGCAGACCTCTCCTGTCTCACCTGTTGCTTGCCTCAGCAGTGTATTTTGGTGGATCTGCCTGTTCTCCCCACCCTCATTCTGTCTCTGGTGAATCCTCTCACTCCCCACACCTTTGACCTGCACCCCAGTTCTTGTATGCATAAATAAGTAAAGATTAATCTCTTAAAAAACAAAACAACCTTCTACCATTATTTACCATTTTCTGAACAAATTCTGTCTTACCCAGATAGCTCCTTAAGGCAGAGCATAGAGCTATCTATGCATATTAAGTGTTCAATAAACACGTGTCAGGTGCTGCTGTAGTGGGCAGAGTAAGACCCCCTTCAAGATGTCCACATCTTAACCCCTGAAACCTGTGAATATGTCACTGTACAGAGCCAACAGGAATCAACTATGAAGATGGAATTTAAGTTGCTAATCAGTTTACTTGAAAACAGGGAGATTATTGTGGATGATACAGAGGGGCTTGATATGCTAACAGGGTCCTTAAAAGTGTGAGGGGGGGGGTTCTTCCTGGTGGCGCAATGGGTTAAAGCACCGCATTATGAAGCTCTCCGAAGCCACTGCCACTGAGTTCCATCCACTGGCAGGGAGCTGACTCACATGGCGCAGCAGACCTCTCCTGACCCTCCCACTGCTCCCCAGAGCAGTGTACATTGTCAATCTGCCTGTTCTGCTCCCTGCTCTGTCTCTGGTGAATCCTCTCATCCACCTTACCTCTGGCCTGTACCCCAAATCTGTAAGCATAAATAAATAAATCTTTTTTTAAAAAGTGGGAAAGGGAGGCAGAAGGGGAGATCTGAATGACACAATGACCGTGACTTCCTGTTGCTGACTTTGAAGATGGAGGAAGGAAGCTAGAAGACAAGGCAGGGCCACCTCTAGCAGTTGGAAAAAAGCAAGGAAATGGGTTCTCTCCCTAGAACCTCCAGAAAGGAATGCAGTCCTGCCACACTCTTGAATTCAGCCCAGTGTCACCTTTTGCCAATTCTAATATCCAATGCTGATAATGAATTTGTGGTATTCTTAGACCCCAAGTGTGTCGTGATTTGTTATAACAATAGGAAATGAATACAGATGGCAAGAAATAACTTTCCTGTGACTGTGTTCATGGGCACTGAACTTCCTATCCTGCCCGGGAAAGAAGGTAAGCTCTCGGGTTTCAGAGCTAAAGGTTGACTGTCTTCAGCCTCTACTATTAGCACAACATGCGGTGGAGTAAATGAGCTAGAACTAAAGAGTAAAGCATTTTGGTATTTTAAAAAGTCTTTTCATGAGGCCCTCCCTGGTGGCGCAGCGGGTTAAAGCACTGCACTAAGAAGCTTAAGCCACTTCCACATGAGTTCGATCCCCGCCTTCCCCAGAGGTGACCACTTGGCGAGGCAGACCTCTCCTGACCCGCCCGCTGTTCCCCTCAGCAGTGTATTTCAGTAGATCTGCCCGTTCTGCTCCCCACTCTGTCTCTGGTGAATCCTCTCACTGCCCTGCACCTCTGGCCTGTACCCCAGCTCTGTATGAATAAATAAATAAATCTTTAAAAAAAAAAGTCTTTTCATGAAACATTGTTATTTAACCAAAAAAGCCTTGTGTAGTTCTTGTATATTGCTTTCCAGTACTTCATCTTAATTACTGCCTGACATTTTGAATGGTATTTTATTTATTTTTTTTTAAAGATTTATTTATTCATGCAGAACTGGGGTACAGGCCAGAGATGCGGATGGTGAGAGGATTCACCAGAGACAGAGTGGGGCACAGAACAGGCAGATGGACGAAGTACACTGCTGAGGGGAGCAGCAGGTGGGTCAGGAGAGGTCTGCCGCGCCATGTGGATCTCCTCCGGGGCAGGTGGGGATCGAACTCATGCGGAAGTGGCTTAAGCTTCTTTGTGCTGTGCTTTAACCAGCTGCGCCACCAGGGAGGGCCCTTGAATGGTATTTTAAATTTTATTTTTATCTGTCATCTGTATAGGATTCATTTGATATATTTATTTTGTACCCAGGAATCTGGCCCAATTCCTTTTAATTCCAATAACCTATCTGGAGCTTATTTTGGATATTATGATTTGTAAATTAACATAGTTCATGACCACCTTGCAAAAAATGCATTATCACTTAATGAAAGTTAGACAATATTTTCAAAAATATAAGCTCTATGACAGGAAATATAAAGAAAGAAGTCCTAAGCGAATAATAGTTGTGATCAGCTATCTGATTCTGATATGATCAGTTACCTGATCATAATGATGTGCATTCATCACAGAAAATGGGATTTTATATTCAATGTTTTCCAAATATGTGTTGTATACAAGGCATGAAGAAGTCAAAGATGAATAAGACATAGGCCCTTCTTCCAAGGAGCTCAACTATAACGGAAAGCGCGCTGTTTATTCAGAAGGCATGGACTCTGTAGTATACCATTCATTTATCCCTCCAGGCGCCAGCAATTTTGCTTTCATTATTGTTTATTTTCTCAAACCTGCAATTCAAAGAACAGAAACTATCTTGAAGTGCTGTAGGGATAAAAGAGAGGCTATTTTCAGCTGTATGCCTGTTTGTTCTGATGGATTTCTTTCCCTGTCACTGCTCTATCTTTTCTATTCCCTGAAAATAGAACTTGGTCCAGGCTTTCTTATTGACAGGCCACATATGGTTGTTGACCCATCTAATTGGAAGAGGTTACTTATCCTCGTATTAGGTGGTCAATTAATATCACTTTTAGTGCAAGACAGGGTCACTAAGGCAGAAGGAGGACATGAAATGACTAAATAGAGTATAAATATAGCATCTGTAGAGGATTCATTTACATCTGTAGAGTGAAAAATATGTATTTTGAGGAGCCCTTTTTCATTCCAATAAATGGGCATGAGAATAAGCCATGGAAAATATTTTGTGGCGTGGGTTGAAAACTTATACAAATAGTATTAGAAATTACAGGAAAATTGTTGGGTGAAATATTGCTCAAATAGTATAGGGATCCTTCAACCTTCAGTAAATACCAAGTAATGTACTATTACCTGCAGGGAAACCTTCACTCAGATCTCTGTTTCTTCCCTTGATTTGGAATTCCAACTCCTTTGGACATAACAATATAATAGCTGGTCTTTCAACAGTTTCATAGTTTGCTTCTAAAATAAGAGAGTGTCGCTTTTAATGAAACCAAAGCAGGTAAGAGGTAAAGCAGAAAGTACAAAATTATATTTCTCCTCCCCACCCCACTTTAAAAAATTGCCTTTTTGTCATTCTGTTACAGAGTTTGCAGGTTTTGTCACTGGAGTTATTCCTTTTGGAAAAAAGCTTTGCTCCCAGGGACTGTGGTTAAATTTGATTGCTAACTTGTGATGATGGAAGGGTGGGTGGGGCTGTTCTTGTGCCCAAAGCAGAGAGAGGGAGATACCAGAACCCACCCAACATCACCTACTACTCATCACGTTTTCCTAGAGGGCACGGTCCCAGGGTAAAGGGACCTAAGACAGGTTAATTTGAAATAGAGGCAGAAACAGAGAGATGGGTATCTGGGGGGCCTCCTTGGTTGCCCAGGTGATAAGTGTCAGTGCTCTCACTACTTAGGCCTGATTCCACCCCTGGCCACGAAACTAACGCACAGGGCACAGCAGACCTCTCCTGTCTCCTCTGCTGCTCCCCTCAACAGTGTATTTCAGTCGATCTGCCTGTTCTGCTCCCCACTCTGTCTCTGGTGAATCCTCTCAGCATCCATACCTCTGGCCTACGCCCTAGTTCTTCTGTAAAAAAAAAAAAAAAAAGAAAAGGAGAAAAGAAAAGTGTGTAATTGGAGTAACATGGAGAACTGCAACAGAGGGCTTTGGAAAGCAGGAGTGTACGGGACCTTCAGAGAAAACAGGTGCCTGAAAGGGGAGCTTGAAGACCCACTCCATCCAGCCTGTAATTCCCACTCCATCCACTCCATAATGCCCACCCCAGACCTAATGCATGATAATTTCATTTTAACAGACTCATCGGCTGATTCACATGCACATTAAATCTGAGAAATTGCTCTAAAAGGTCTGCAGCCCACAAGGCCTCAAAAGCCGCCAATTTATGTAGGTTTGGACAGAGATTAGATGGAAACAGTTGGCATCTGATCTCGTAAACTGATTTCATTAAATCTCCTCCTCCCTTTACTTAAAGACCATTTGTCTTTTAAGAACGAATTTAAAAATTCAGCCTGACTCCCCTTTATTTGAATCTTCCCAGATCACAAACTACAACCCCTTCTTTTATTATTATTATTACAGGAGACGCCTGAGATCTGGTGAATTAACATCAGAGATTTCAATTAGAATCCTCCTTTGATCTTTAAAGAAAATATAAAACAAACAACAATCCACCATCCCTGAGACTTTATTTAAACATTTATTTCTTTTAGCACCTGTCATAGGCCATTCAGCCTGAAACTGGGAGGCAATCTGAGGCCATTAACTTTGTCCTTCTACTCTCAGGTCAGAATTCAAGGTGATTCATCTATTAAGAAAAATCTTTTGAGGAACAAAATGCACCATGGCTCTGACTTAAGGCTCTTAGCATTTAGAAATCTCAATTGGAAGTCAGCTCAATTCCTCAGCCTTTTCTGAGCAAGCTGATCCAGTGAAAGGAATCCCCTTTTATTTTCTAAATGGCAGTCCTGCCAGGCCTGTGCCTACTGGGCTGGAAAAGCACCAGCCAGGCTGGGTGCAGAGCGGGTGCTGCTCTCGCTTTGAGGGAAGATTGAATAGATGCCTGTGCCTTGGAATGGACCCCTGTTCGCTCTGATGTTTTGCCGCTGTCAGGTGGTTTCCTGATAAAACACACAGGGAAACTGGCAACCCTGGTGGAGAGGAGTAATATTATATTATTTTATAATTGGTCTCTCAAAGAGGATTAGTCCATTTCAAAGGAAGGAAATGGATGTCTTGAGGAGTTTGGGACAAGTTCCATTTTGACAGGGATAATTTCATTCTGTTGGGCTTTCCAGAGACTAAATCGGAGAAACAACATAGTGAGCACTAGCTCATTCAGTGTTCATTCAACATTTTCCCTGTAACCGGCGATGTACCAAGAGCTAATGATTCTTCAATAAATAGTAGAGAGTAATCCCTATCCTCATGGGGGGGGCACAGATAAATGCAATTAAAAAGAAATATATTTCTGTGATGAATGCTGTGAAGAAAACTGAAAGCTAAGGAATTTGAGAGTGAGCTGGGTGGTGGAGGGGTTATTTTAGACCAGAAAAGGACTCTTTGAGGAGATAAAATATTGGTAACCCTGTATGCTGAGAAGGGAATAACATGCTTCTTTGGGGTTGTAGATAGACGGACTAGTGTGTATAAAGGACTGAGGTAGGGAAGAGTTTGGGAAACTAGAAAAACAACAAGAAATCCAAATATTGTAGATTGAATTGTGTCTCCTTAAAAATTTACATTGGAGGCATAACCCCCACCCAGTACCCCAGAATGTGAATTATGTGGATATAATTATTTGACATGTAGTCATACGGGGGGCTTCTGATCCAGTATGACTGGTATTCTTTTTTTCTAAAGGCTTATTCTATGTATTTATAAGAACTGGGGTGTAGGCCAGAGGTGTTGGTGGGGGGTGAGAGGATTTACCAGAGACAGAGTGAGGAGCAGAATAGACAGATATACTGAAATACATGGCTGAGGGGAGCAGCAGGCAGGACAGGAGAGGTCTGCTGTGCCTGTGTGTCAGCTCCCTGGTCAGGAATAGAAATCATGTTGCAATGGCTGCAGATAGCTTAATGTTGCTGAGACTTAAACCCTTGAACCATTAGGGAGGCTCATGACTGGTATTCTTATGAAAAGGGGAAATTTGACTACAGCGCACACACACACAAAGAGAACACCATGTGAAGATGAAGACAGATCAGGGATTCTATTAGCCAGAGAGTGGCTGAGATTGCCAGCAAACGACCAGAAGCTAAGGAACAGGCATAGAAAAAAAATCTTATCTACAGCTCTCAGAAGAACAAAACCTGTCCACACCTTGATCCTAGACTTCCAGAAGTGTGAGATAATAAAATCTGTTGTTTCAGCTTCTTGGTTCACAGTACTTTGTTCTGGCAGCCCAAGCAAACCAACACAGGCTTTATTGCCAAAGAGAAGTGAGACAGGAGTTCAAAGAGGACCATAAAATTCAAAGGTCTTGTCAGGCCTTTGCAAATGTGTTGCAAATGGACCTAACCCATTTTTTAAAAAGATTTATTTATTTATGCATATAGAACTGGGGTACAGGTGAGAGGACTCACCAGAGACAGAGTGGGGAACAGAACAGGCAGATCTATGAAGTACATTGCTGAGGGGAGCAACGGGTGACGGGAGAGGTCTGCTGCTCCATGTGGGTCCCTGCCTGACCGGGGATCAAACTCTCACCAAGGCAGCTGTGGATAGCTTCAGAGTGCTGAGCTTTAACCCACTGCACCACCAGGGAGGGCCCCCAACCCATTTTTCTGTGAGCAAACGTAGGAAGTCTCTGAAGATTAGAGATAGGTAAGGGCTAAAATTCTCCTCTCCCACAACTTCTTCACTATGTAGAATAAGGGGAAATTCAGACAAATTCTATGACACATACAGTTATTATCTCTCAGAAACCAAAACAATCATACAGTTTTTATTGTAGATTGACTCAAGTGTGTGCTCTCTGACCTTTAAGAATGCTAGCAAGTTCCTTGCAATAAAGATTTGTCTGAAGCAGATAGCCTAATAATATAGTTACAGGGTTTGCTTATGTTCTGCATGGCCAGGAAATCTTTTATGAAGTAGTCTAGATTAGTTATCTATTGCTGGGTTACAAATTACCCTCAAAACTTAGTGTCTTAAAACAGCACATATTGATCATGTCGTGTGGTTCCTGTGTGTCAGGAAGCCCGGAGCAGTTTAGCTGGATGAGACTCTCTCATCCAGTTATAGTGAAGAGGCTGGCAGGGGCTGAAGTCTCCTGAAGGCTTGAAGGGGCTGGGGATCTGCTTCTGAGATGGCACACTTATACGCCCAGCTAGTTAGAGATAGCCGTTGGCAGGAGTTTTGATTCCTCGCCACATGGACCTCTCCATAGGGCAGCTTGCATGTTCTCAGAACACAACAGCTCACTTCTTTCTGAGGAATGATCCAAGATAGAGTAAGGCAGAAGCTGCAATGTCTTGTCTGACCTCGCCTTAGGAGTTTCACTTTGTCATTTCTATACCATCTCACTGCTTACAGAGGCCATCCCTAATCATTGTGGGAAGAGACTACACAAGGATGGAATCACCAGGGACCATCTGGCAGGCTGACAACCACAGGCTGTCAGGCCACCAGAGTCTGAGGCTAGAAGAGCACTGAGCTGCCAGACTGGCCTGCCAGACTTTGATATTGTATTCATGCAAGGGTAGGAGTAGCTGAGTACATTTCCAAGAATTTCTACATATTTTGGGCACAATTCATTGCACCTATGAAATATTTCTTCTCTTAAAGCTAAGAGAGTCTGTGATACAAGGTTTCCTGACATTGGGTCCTGTGATTACAATTCAGAGGTGGGGAGGGGGCGGCAGGGGTGGAAATGTGTATTCTGTGCCAGGAAAAAAGTACATCTTTTACAGTAGCTAACTACAGAATATAATCAAACAGGTACAGTGTTATTAGCTGTATCTGTGACATATCAAAGGTAAGTTCAATCACTATTTCAAAATTATGCTAATGATTAGACCTGCTGAGATTATTTTCTAGGTTAATAAAGAAACACATATTGATATGTGCAAATTGTACTTTTAATATGTATCTTTAATATTTTGATAATTGCATTTCTATATAGTTGGTGTTTTGTAATTGAAGGCAAGGCCTCCACAAGATATGTCACATTGGCATTTGAACGACTTCACGCTGAGGTCAGTGGAGGCCCTGTAGTCTCATGAGAAACTTTTAGCACTCCTTTAGCTATCTGGAAGAAGGAAAATTAGGGTATTACCAAGAATGGCAATTTTTACTAACAATGACTTTCTACCAGAAACACTTATTTATATGGCAGAGGCAAACATCTAATTACAGAGCAGCTGGCATTTGTCATGTAAGTCACTGTCTCCTAGTCATTTCAGGTTCTTGCCTCTCTCCTTAGTTCCATGTATGTGTGTGTGTGTATATATGTATATATGTATGTATGTATATGTATATATGTATGTATATGTATATATGTATGTATATGTATATATACACATAAATAGTCATAGTTTTATATGAATATATATATATATATATATATATCGTCATTTTGCCCTATTAGCTTTAAAATCTAGGTCCATGTAGATTCTCCATGCAAATGTAATTAAATTGGTTCTTTTCTTCCACTAAACTCTCTGATGTTAACTTGATTGCTTGACCAGACTGAGAAGATCCCAGATGACTAGAGGAAAATCTTCCTGTCTGCCCCTGCATAATCCTACATGTTCTATTTTGTGCATTAAAACATAACTCTGCAAAGGGTACATCAGTTAGCCAAAGGGGACCATGGCACCAGGAAAATATGTTTTGAGCCTTGGCAATGCAGCACCATGTGAAATACCACGTGGAAAAGGGAAGTTCAGGCCAAACTGTGTGAGATGTGAGAATGAAGTGTAAAAAGAACACATTTCCATATGTGGAAATGATCAGTAACGTCTGAGTAGTACTTTCAAATACTCAAGGTACATTTCCATACATCAACCTCTGTTCCTGAGTTACAATTGTTAGGACACACCCTGTGGGTTGTACGCATGGATTTGCATTGTTCTGGTCTTTAGTTCAATTCATCGAGCAATTATCAAGCTCTTATTTTGTGCAGAAAAACCTATTTGGATATTTCAAAGTGCTATGTAGATTCTGAAAGACTCAAAAATGAATCTCAAATATTAATTGTAAGTGATATTACAGATAGACAGACACTCTCATACTGATATGACAGACTATTGGCACAAAGTCTTGTAAGGTAATTTGTCAGTGTTTGTCAAAATTAAATGGGCATACTTTTTGTCTCATAATTTCAACCTCATATTTTTTTCTTATGGAAACATAGCCTCACTTGTACAGATAGGTATCAGAATGTTCATTACAGCACTGCTTGTAATGTTGAAAACTTGGTAAGAAATTAAATTTTCACTGTTGCAATGATTAAATTCTGGCAGTTCCACAGCTGGAATTCTGTTCACTCATAAAATAGAATGGGGTAGACACATCTTGTGCTGAATGAAGAGGTAGTTGAAGAACAAAAACTATAGGGTCAGGCTATGAGGAATTGTTCAAACTTTGGAAATAAGGTCATGATGGGAGGAAGAATCCATCCCCCACCTCCCAAGATCTTCTTGTTCCAATCCTGGCACCTTGTGAATTTGTTATGTTACATGGTAAGGACACTTAAGGGGTGGGGGGAGTTTAGTTTTCTCATCAGTTATCCTTGAAATGAGGAGATTTCCCTGGATTATCTGGGGGGCTAGAAGCAATCATCTTTCTAAGGAGAAATTAATGCAAAGATGGAGCCCAAGTATTTGAAGATGTTACACTGTTGACTTCAAAAGGAAGAAAGGGGCTATGGACTGAGAAACTCACTCTAGAGGTTGTAGAAAGCAAGGACATAGATTATCCCATAAAACCTCCAGAAGGCGGCCCTCCCTGGTGGCGCAGCGGGTTAAAGAACAGCACTGAGAATCTAAAGCCACTTCCGCCTCCTGAGTTTGATTCCCGCCTCCTGAGCCTCTGGCCTGTACCCCAGTTCTGTATGCACAAATAAATAAATCTTAAAACAAACAAACAAAAACCTCCAGAAGGCACATAGCCCTGCTGACATGTTGATTTCAACCTAACAAAACTGGTTTACAGCTCTGATCTCCAGAACCGTAAGAAAATAAGTATGTGCTTTTTTTTTTTTAAAGATGTATTTATTTGTGCATACAGAACTGGGGTACAGGCCAGAGGCTCAGGGGCGCCAAGAGGCTTCACCAGAGACAGAGTGGGGAGTAGACCAGGCAGATCGAGGAAATACACTGCTAAGGGGAGCAGCGGGCGGGTCAGGAGAGGTCTGCCACGCCATGTGGTCATCTCCGGGGCAGGTGGGAATTGAACTCATGTATAAGTGGCTTTAGCTTCTCAGTGCTGTGTTTTAACCCGCTGCGCCACCAGGGAGGGCCCAAGTGTGTGCTTTTTTAGACCATCCATTTGTGGTCATTTATAACAGAAGCACTAGAAAACTAACACAAATGATAGTTACTTGAAGCTTAAATTTCACATTAAGAGCATTTTTAACAGGCCTATCTGAGGGCCTGTACCTACAGGCATCTAACTGCCTAGGTCTAGAGAATTATAATTTAGCACAATTGAAAAGGATTCATTCATTCCACCATTCTGTAAAACTGCTAAGATGAGATGTTAACATTTTCTTTCCACCTAAACAAGACTCTGTGATTTTGGTCCTATTGCCCGGTGGGACATTGACTCTAACTCACTAATACTATCTTAGCATTTGTTTTCTACAGACAATAAAAATATCAGTTTTCATATCTTCTTTTTAGTTAACTTTATCTTTATCCTCCTATTTTCCTCTTTTATGAGTTAAATGTTGACACGCACTCACACTCTCTCTTTGTATGAAAGTTTTCAAGACATTTTTGAGAAACCTATTTTGACAATTCCATTTTTGTTAAAACAGAACAAAAGTGTTGTGAGGGGAGCTGAAGGAAAATACTTCACACTCTCAAGAGCAGGTTTTGGTTGGGGAGGTGTGGAGGGTTGTAGGTAGTTTGCAATATTTGAATTTTGTATCACATTTACATGATATTTATAAAATATATTGCTTAGAAAGTAAGTATGTGTGAAAAATGATTCACCCACACTACCCTCAATATAGTTCTGACTTGGTTGACACACATGGTGTACTGTTACCTAGAAATGTAAGGCAAACTATGATAGGGGCCCTTGAAAGAAGGAGGGGAACTTTTGCTGAGGGCTTCTTACATAGCAAAGTCCATGTGGGATCATGTACACAAACAAATTTAGTAATGATAACAATCCTTGAAGTTAGACGCTATCTGTTTCCACTTTTCAGATGACGAAGCGGAGGCTCAGAGGGACTTGCCTGATGTCATGCGATTACTAAGGGGAAAAGTCAGAATTTAAATCTGGGTTTTTCCAATTCTAAAATTCATGTTGTTTCCATTCTACCACACTGCCTTCCACAGGTGATTGGGCAGGATTATAGTCAATAGGCATCTTATCTTCGGCAATTTAGTTCACAAGGATATGGAGAGAAGGGGGCGCTAATACACCTTTGGTGGGAAAGTAAATTGATGCAGTCATTGTGAAAAGCAGCATGGACTTATTTAACTGAGAGTGAAGTGGAATTTGCAGAGGCACATAACAGGGCAAATCTACAGTCTACAGATGTATCCCAGCCTGGAAACCAGTGGGACGTTGGTTGCTGATACAGGAACACAGGTTCTATTGGCTCATCGTTGGAGACTGCCTTACCTACATCCCTGGCATCGTCAGACAATGAGATAGAAACAATATGCCATGAGAACACTGAGAATAGGGATTCAATCTGCCTGGGAACTGTGGAGAGGTATTCTCACAGAAGATGTGAGATTTAAACTAAGTCTTGACAGACAGATAAGTAGATGGGAGTGGCATGGATAGAATTGTGTCCTCATGGTGCCAACCGGGGATTCAGCACCAGTGCAGGAAAGGTGGCACTTATTTAACTGAGAGTGAAGTGGAATTTGGAAAGGAAAAAGGTGGTAGATGGGAATGCATTTTAGCAGAGGGAACATTAATATCAAAGACATGGGTATAAAGGCCCGTGACCTATTTGCTCATGGAATAGCAAGTAATTACTGTGTGGCTGGGATGTACTGTGCATTAGGGGTGATCCTCAGTGAAACACTTAGAAGGGAAGTTAGGAGGTGGGGGAACCACAGAGGACCTTGAATTTGAATCTGTCAGCAATGGGGAACCATTGCAAGCTTTTGAAAATTATTGTGCAGAAAAATTGACATCCTTGGGATGATGGGCAGTTCTATGAATTTTAATACGTGTGTAGATGGATACAAACATCACAATGATCAGAATACAATAATTCCATTCTCGAACAGTTTTCCTCCATCTACCTATGAATGGCTTTCCTCCCCATACCCTACCTTGTTCTCTATCCCTATAGTATTATTCTTTTGAGAATGTCCTATAAATGGAATCATACAGTACAGAACCTCTTGCATTGAAAGTTTTTGAGAAAAGGAGTGGCATAGGCTATTTCAGAGAGATCACTTTGTTGTGTATGAGAAACATGGATTAGATGAGGATAAAACTAGAAGCCAGTAGAGCAGCTGCAGTAGTTCAAACCAGGGATGACTATTCTTTTGGCACATGTAGTACATTCATCAAAAGGCTAATTGTAATTAATGAAACAGCTATGGGAAGAAAATGAAACCAACCTGGGTCATGTTTATATATCTATAGGTATGATGTTTGATATACTTTGATTACTACACCAAGGATATAGTAATATATACGCTGACAAGCAACTGTGTGTCTGCTACTGCTAAGTGGCTTCTTTGGCCACCATTTTGTTACTTGCAGTTCTGCATTCCTTTAGACGATCAGAACTGCCTGGTCAACCAGTCATAGCTAAAGTTTACAAGGTGCTTTTCAAATCAATCATGCACAGAAATCCTTGATCACTCTGGGAAGGGTGTGTATGCATCATGAGGTATGACTGGGAATAGCCGGGGTCTAAGGACCAATGCATAAATTTAGTCCCGACTCATACATCATGAGGTATGACCAGCGAGGCCCAGGAGGCTGAGGACAGATGTATGATGAGGGACCCCAGAAGCTGATCAGTGGAAAGCCTTGTTGATAAGATTGGAACCATGGCCCAGGATCTGGGGTCTAGTTTTGATGACAACACTTGATCATAAAGCAGTAAGAATTATCTGGTCAACAGACTCGTGTCCCTCCGAAGCCCTAGATGACAAAAACACATTCTTTAGTCTTTTTCTCCGTGTCCTCCTACCCCACATAACTGATTCTGTGTGATTTTTCTATCAATAAAAAGGCCAGGATCTTGCTTGTTCAGCAACATCCTGCATCATGCAGCCTGCTCCACAACTCCCAAATCTTTATCAGGATGGTATTGTCGAAGTAACAAGCAACAATCAAAAACAAAACAAAACAAAACAAAACAAAAAAAAAACAGGCCACAAAAGAATACATATAGCATAGTCAAAATTTTGTTTCTTTTAAAGACATGTATACATATTCACAGAATAATGTCTGGAAAGTTTATAAATGCACATTAAGATCTTAATTTGCTATTGCTGTGAGGTGGCATAGAGATGATAATTTTATTCTTCATAATGTTTACATTTCTAAAAGCCCTGTTTTCTTTCCTTCAACACCCCCTTCCCTACCCTACTCTGATGTCTGGAGAATAGAGAAAATATGTACAATTCTTTTGTTTCTTTGTACCAGTTGGTATAATTCTAGCATACAGTAGACATGACATTTTAACCAGTTTTTCTTTTTATGCTATTGAAGTTACTATAATGAGCAAATGGACCAGGATCACACAGCTAATTAAGGGCAAATCAGAATGAAATACAGGGCTCATACACTTAATCCAGACTTCTATTTTTCGAAAACTTTATAATTATAAAAATGTTCAGATGTACACAAGAGAATAATAAAATGTGATCCGATGTAACAGCAGCCAGCTTCAACAAAATGATATTTTGCCATTCTTATTCATCCAGCCTCCAATCATTTTTTTTTCTTTTCATGTGACTGGACTATTTCAACAAAAATGTCACAGTAATTACTTTGGAACACAATCCATAGAAGAACATCAAGTAATGCACATAACCGCTATGCTATCATTACCTTCAACAAAATTAACAATAGTGCCTTAATTCTCAGTCTGTGCTCAAATTTTCCCAATTGTTTTCAAGTTGGTTTGTTCAAATAAGGATCTAAACAAGATCTACCCATCCCACTGGGTTAATAGAGCTCTTAAGTTTCTCGAATAGTTCACCCCCCCTTTTTTATGTCACTGATTTATTGAAGAAATCTCGTCTCTCTTTTTTTTTTTTCCCTGTAGATTGTCCTGCACTCTAGAGTTGGCCAATTGTTTCCCTTATTCCTCTGTTCCCTGAATTTCCTTTGAACTGATTGATCTATCAGTTTGATTAGATTAGAATTGCACATCCTACTGCATCACATTATGTAGTATATTATGCCTCCCGATCTCATAGTGGATGCTAAGATTCAGCCACAGGCTCAGATGATTCCAGTATATTCCTACTCATCCGCATTATAAAATCTCCAACAACCTATTACCTACTTATCATTATTTAGAGCCATTATTGTATTCTGGAGTTGCAAAATATTGATTTTTCTAATGCAAACATTTCTTCAAATATTATGAACTGGAATTCTTCTATTAATAAGAGTTTTCCCTCATCAATTATTTGCTTTCTCTGGGGGGAAATTTATATAGGAAAGGCAGGATAAATGCTTCACTTTTTTCTTTTCTCTCTTTAAAAGATTTATTTTATTTTTTTATGCATTAAGAGCTGGGGTATAGGCCAAAGGAGTGGGGAGGTGAGAGGATTCACCAGAAACAGAGTGGGGTGCAGAACATTTGGATTTACTAAAATACACTGCTGAGGAGAGCAGCAGGAGAGGCAGGAGTGGTCTGCTGCACCATGTGGGTCAGCTCCCTGGCTGGGATCGAACTCATGCTGCAGTGGCTGCAGACAGCTTCATAGTGCTGTGCTTCAACCCATGTGCCACCTGGTAGGCCCTCATTTTTTTCTCTTTACCGTTTTCTTTGTGATAAAAGTTGATTCCTTCCTGATTCCCCAGTGGTGGTTTACAAAGATGGTTTTTGTTGGTTGTTTTCAGAATTATTACGAATTCATATATTTTTGAATGTTTTGTGTGTCTGAATTCAATGCAATCATTCTGTGTTTAATAAACCCTTTGCTTTAGAGTAGTTTTAGATTTACAGAAAAATTGGAACGATATTACAGAGTTTTCATATTCCTCACTCAGTTTCCCCTATTTCTAACATCTTACATTGCTCTAATACAGTTCTAGCAACTAAGAAAGCAACATTGCCATATTGATATTAAGTGAACTCCATCATTTATTTAGATTTCAGTAGTTTTCCCTAATTCATCTTTTCTGCCCCCAGGATCCTGACCAGGATACCACATGGCATCTAATTCTATGCCTTGTATGTATCAATATTCTCTCTTGGTGATATTATAATTCTCCTTTGTCTTTTGACAACTTGACTAGAATGTGTGAGTCTCTGAGTTTATTTGGAGCTCATTGTGCTTCTTGGATGTACTTGATCAATTTCTTTCATCAAACTTGGGAAGTTTTCTTTCATTTCTTCTCTAATTATTATTTTCATCTAATTAGTTTGCTAGAGATGCCATGGAAATTACCACAGAAATTGACTTTGCCACAGTTCTGGAGGTTGGAAGTGCAAGGTCAAGGTACTGGTATAGTTGGTTTTTCCTGAGGTCTCTCTTTCTCTCCTTGACTTTCTGCTGGCCACCTTCTTGCTGTGTCTTCACGTGGCCTTTTAGTTATATATGCATGTGCTGGTGCCTCTCCCTCTTCTTATAAGGATTCCGTCCTGTTGGATTAGAGCCCCATCTTCTCTGCCTCATTTTAACTTACTGAGTTCTTTAAAGACTTTATCTCCAAATATGATCACATACTTAGGTACTCGATGTTGAGACTCCAGCATATGAATTTGGGAGGGAACACAATTCAGCCCATAACATGCTTCTATTCTTCTTCTCTCTTCATCCATGACCAAATGTGCTTGCTGGTGTCCCGCAAAGCTTTTAAGTCATACTCATTTTTTTCTTTATTTTTCTTTCTCCTGCTTAAACTGGACAATTCCACTTGCCCTGTCGTCAAGCTTGCCAATTCTTTCTTCTGACTCTTAAGTCTGCCATTAAACTTTCCAGTGGATTTACATTTCAATTATTTTTGTTCTGCAGCTCCACAATATCTGTTTCCCTTTCATTGCTTCTTTCTTTTAATTTTATATTTCCTAGTTGGTTAGCCTTTGTTTCCTTTAGTACTTTTGGCCATGACTTTCTTTAGCTCTATTTATATTTAAGGCACCTGATTTAAATTCTTTGTCTAGTGTATCCTGGGCTGTCTAGGAAGCAGCACTTAATAATTAACTTCCATTTGACTATATGGAGCATATTTTCTTGTTACTTTGTATGCTTTATAATTTGTTGTTTTAAACTGGATATTTTGAATATGGTGAGCACTCACATTCTTACCTTGCTCCAGGTTTTGTTACTGCTCTATGCTATGGAACGCTGTTTAGTGACTTTTCTAAACAATTTTTTAAAGTCTGCTTCTTTACCATGTGGGACAATTGAAGTCTACTTCCAATAACTCAGTGGTCATCTTGTTTTCAAAGAGTTTTCTGCTGAATTCCAGAAAAAAAAAAAAGGAGGAGAAGGAGGAGGAGGAGGAGGAGGAGGAGGAATATTCTCCTGAACATTGCAGACTGGATTTTTTTCTGGGTGGTTGTGGAGGGAGACTACTCTTTCAAGACTGTGCTTTAACTTTCTTTTTTTTAGGAAGAATCTTTTTTCTTTATATTTTTAAAAGATTTATTTAGAACTGGGGTACAGGCCAGAGGTGCAGCGGTAGTGAGAAGCTTCACCAGAGATAGCGCAGGGAGCAGAACAGGAAGATTGGTGAAGTACACTGCTGAGGGGAGCAGCGGAGGAGACAGGAAATGTCTGCTGTGCCAGATGGGTCACCCCACTGGGCAGGGATCAAACTTGAACTGAAGCAGTGGCAACCAGCTTCACAGCTCTGCTCCCCTCCCCATTGCGCCACCAGGGAGTGCCCTGGAAGAATCTTTTTTCTTAAAGATTTATTAATTTATGCATACAAGAACTGGGGTACAGGCCAGAGGTGCAGGGAAGTGAAGGGATTCACCAGAGACAGAGTAGGGAGCAGAATATGAAGATTGTCTGAAGCACACTGCTGAGGGGAGCAGAGGGCATGACAGGAGAGGTCTGCTGCACCATGTGGGTTAACTCCTTAGCAGGCCCAGGATCCAACTGATCATGCTGCAGAGTCTGGTAATAACTTGATAGTGCTGCCTATAACCCCTGCACAAGCAGGGAGGCCCTGCTTTAACTTCACTTCTTGCTTGTAATAGTTTGAAGATCAGATATTGGTGAAAGCTCAGGGTTCTTGAGGACTTTTCAGAACACGTGTTCAGCCCTGGATATGTGGATTGCCTCCTTGTTTCCTGGGTATGCGCAGGAACTTTTATCTCCTTAGTCTCCCATGTACCTTCTCTCCCAACCTTTCTTTCCAAGTTTTTCGGTCTATTTATTGCTTGTCTCAAATTATATCCCTTGCCAAAGGCTGCTGTGACCCACACTCTTTAAACTACCTTAGTTTAAATACCACCTAAAGTAGGGCAAACTGAACATGCCCTTGTGACCTTCATTTAGATTACCTCCAGGCAGGTGAAAGTACACATGCACCGTTCTTTGAGAATAAGGTCTATATTGTTTCCTCTGGCCCAGGGACTGCACCTGGCTTGGGTTGGTATCATCATAATCTGGTTCCAGTCTGGTGCTAAGGGATGGAGGTGAGAGCAGGCTAATTATAATGCCAGTCCCCCTCTGACTGTAACACAGCAGTTTCTTTCCTCATTAAGCTTTTCCTTGCTTGGTATAAGTTTTTTATTAGATTTCAAGTTTCTATAATATTAATTTGCCAAATTGCCAGCTTTTTAGTTGATTTTGTGGAGGTCCAGAGCCCTGGATTTACTTACTCCACCATTTTCAGTACCCTCAGTTTTTAATTTTTTGTAAGGATGGAATTGTGACTTCTGAGCTCTTAATATGCCTGAACTGAAACCAGATGTCTATTCATTATCTTTTTATGCACAAATGTTCTCATCATTGACCAGTGTAATACCCTGCAAAATGACTCATTATCCTTCTAACAGAATTCCAGTAATTTTCGATAGCTTCCTTGCTTTAGCTATGAGATATCTCAGGCTCATCTTGCACATCTACTGACTCAGACCTGGATAAGCATTTCTCTAAAGGTCTCTGGTTCCTTTCAATGGAAACTGGTATTTAAATACCAAAGCCTAGGTGCCAAGGCCATTTGTTGCTGTTGAATTGTCATTGATTCCAGGTTTTTCAGTGGATAGAGTCATGAAAAAATGTTTTCAATAAATATCATGAATTTGTCCTATTTAAACTTTAAATTTAATAGTATGGAAGTTTTACCCAATAACTTTGTTTTGTACTTTATTTTTTCTTACCTAACATCCTTGAGTGCTAACTACATGAACCTCATGCTTACTAGCTTTTTTCTAAATAAGCCAATAATAATTTCAAAAACAATTCCCACACTATTATAAATGGTAAGACTACCAAAAACAATTTAAGATTTTTTTGTGGTTCATTTTGTCCTTTGATCACACATCACTAGGGATGTCTGTGTTTTGAAGTCACTTGAAGTTATTCCCTCGCTCTTTTCTAAAGAAATTTATTTATTTATGCTTACAGAACTGGGATACAGGCCAGATGTGTGGTGGGTGAGAGGATTCACCAGAGACAGAGTGGGGAGCAGAACAGGTAGATGTACTGAAACACACCACTGAAGAGAGCAGCAGGTGGGTCAGGAGAGGTCTGCCACGCCATGTGGGTCAGCTCCCTGGTGGGGGATGGAATTCATGCTCAGTGGCTTTGGAGGGCTTCATATTGCAGAGCTTTAACCCGTTGCGCCACAGGGAGAGCCCTATTCTCTCCTTTTTATGATTATGTTACCAACTTGATACATAGTGAGGTTCATCTGTTTTGGTTTGTTTTGAATTAACTCTGTTCCTTTCTTTCCCCGGTTTTATTTTATTTTTTATAATATTTTTGCATATGCTAAACATTAGGTGTAATCCCCATAGAATTTCCACCACCAATTCACCTGTGCAATTCCTTGTCCTCTTCCCACCCGTGTTTTGATCCCTTTCTCTCCTCCTCCCCTGCAGAATGTCTCTGATTTATAGCTATCTGATTATTTTTGTTTAGTTTTGTTGTATTTTTTAAATTGTTAGTATTTTCCCTTGATCCCTAATTTGCTTTTCCTATATTCCTCCTATAAGTGAAAGCATATGATAGTTTTCTTTTTCCTTCTGACTTATTTTCTGAGCATAACCCCTTCTAACTCCATCCATGTTGCTGCGAATGGCATTAGCTTATATTTTTCATTGCTGAATAGTATTCCATTGTGTATATGTATCACATCTTCTTGATCCAATCATCTATTTTTGCCTTTCCCCACTTGATCTTAAGGTTTGCTGCATACTTTTGATGTTTCTTGTTGAAAATATAAGAAGTCTCTCTGTATTTCTCCCCTTTTTTACACATAACAGTTGTTATACTATAAAAAAAATCTCTGCCTTGTTTTTGATCACTTAGTATATCTTGGAGATTATTTTATGCCAGCATATGAAATTTATCTGCATCCTTATTTTATGACTGGATATTTCACTACTATGTGTACTGGGTTTCTTTCTTTAATCTTTTGATATTACAAATAGTGTTGGACATATGTCATTTACATTTCTCCAATGTGTTTTTGGAATAGATACTAGGAAGTGAGACTGTTCTATTTATGCTTATGTAACTTTATTAAGTGGCAGCTAATTCCCCTCCATAGGGGATATTCATCTTATATTTCCTCCAGCCAGGTGTGAAAGGTCAGACCTCTTTCTATCTCTCTGCTGAGCCAGCGAGGATCAAAGCATTAACTTTGGGCTTCATGGTGCAGTAGAGACTTCCCCTTCCTCACTATGCATCCCACTGACATGTAGCATAGCCTGCATCCCATTATTTTCCCTATTATATACTGTGTGTTATAAACAAATGGGTTTCCTGGCAATGAGGAGGAATGAAGTCATGTGGCAAGCCGTGATTTGTTATGAGCCACTTCTCAAGCTGCCTGGAGCTAAAGAAGATTCCAAAACATGCTAAACAGCCCTGACAGCCTGCTTGCAAATGAGTCGACCTAGTCTGCTGCCCGTACCAGCCATTTGATCTTGTTATGCCTCTGTGGCCGGTGTGCGGTGTGCATAGCCCAGTGCATACATAGCCCCGTGTCCTGCAGCATATGATATTAGACAGACATCTTTATACTTCTCTGAAGTACTTGTTTTCTGTTCTAGCCATTGTTAGCAACTTTGAAATTAACCCATTGCAGGTGCTCAAAAGACAAGTGTCACTGTTGTTATTTCTTTCATCTGTGGACTTTGTCTTCACTTCCGTGTACTGCCTAAGTGTCTCCTTGGAACAGATCAGCAAGCTTGAGAATGAAAATGTTGACTCTTCATAAGTGTGAAGAAAATATTATCCAAAATACCACAGCTTCAGACTCCCCTGGTCTGCTCTCTCTCCCCACCTTTGATAACACTGTGAAGGAGGAAATGTTCATCACCAGTATTCCTGGATGTTCTTTTCTAGACAGCCCCTTACCCTTGCACTTCCAACCCTTCCCCAAGATTCCCTGTCTCTGACCCTCAAATACTCAGAGACCTAGTGATCACTGCACCCACCAAATGCTTCTTGTGACCACACCTCACCATATTCCTCTCCCAAAGAATTTGTCCTGGGCAAAAAAGGCTCTGACTTTGCTTAAAAGCATTTCAGGCACCAGGGAAGATGGCAATGGCGAAGTGAAGAAAGGGAACAAACTTCACCTAGAGACTTTTTCCTGAAATCATGTCATGCAAGTCTCGGCAGGGACCCTGACTTAGCAAGCAGAGAGGAATTGAAAGTATTTTCTGATATGAAGCCAATTTACAATGTACCAGTGATGTATATATATTGTACATACATTCCAGGCAAGAAAAAAAAAAAAAAGGTTTACCCCAGAACTGAGTGGATGTTTCAGTGGTGGTCTGAAGGTACAATTTGAATGGTTCTGGAAGATTTCAGAGTCCAAAAGATGTTTTCCACTAGACTTTTACTCTCCTGAAAATTTTTACTCCTATGTAAAAATATGTATTTTAAATTACGAAGCCATGCATGGCTCTACTTAAAGATGGCAGATTGAACACATGAATTTGATTTTGCTCCTTCCCCAAGTCATACTTAAATGACACTAATAGACAATCTCTACAAATTTCAAAATAATAACAAAACTCAAGGCATTAGTAACCCAAATAAGTATGAAGAACATGTAAAAAATGACAGTGAATGGGTTTTTTAAAAAAGAAATAACCCATAAAAACCAAGAAAACATGAAGGAAGATGGCATCATCTGTATTTTGAAAGGTGGAAAGCAAATAGTGAAATGGGTAACTTACTGTGAAAACTGGAGAAAGATAAACCTTCTAACAATAGTGAGAGGAAGTTTACACAGCATTGCTCCCCAAGAGGACTCTGGAATTGAGAACACCTTTGGAGGTAGGCATGAAGGTAGGGCTAAAAACAGGGACGGGAGTTTGAAAGTCTAGGAAGCAGATTTTCAGAAGCCCTCATTCCATGCTTATGGCAACTGTCCTTTACCTTGGGGAAAAAAAGGGAGATTTATTTTCTGGAAAAGCTGAAACTGAAAACCTCTGCACAGGAAGAATACCAGATACAATTGAAGACAAGGATATTGAACTGCTAGCAGGAAGACTAAGTGAATGTTTACATGCTGGGTGCTGATACCGTTGGCTTTTTCCCCAATTAGTTTGCAGAAAAGGGTGGACAGGCATGTACTTTTTAGATGAGGGATTGGAAGAGTCTCCTCTGCAGAATCAGAATAGCCCAGGAAGAAAGATATATATTGATCTAAATATATTAATGTCAAGTATTTCCCAAAGAAATGGCCTTACTAGATTGCTCTAGGGTGGTCTTAATTGATAAGCACCAACTACAGGCTTTGAACTTCCAACTGGGTTTTTATTTCCTTGTAAATATGATCAGACAGCCCAGGGTCAGTACACATCTGAAGACAATCTTTAACATAAAAGAAACCACTATAAACACAGCAACAATGGATAATGCCGGTCTTCTCAATGTACCTTTCTTCTTCTTGAAAGTAGAGCTTGAGGCAAAGGCTTGCTTGAGGGTGGTTTCATTTGGGAAGTAACCCGAGAGTTTAGGGGCCTGGGGTATTAAAACAGGGAAGGAACAATAGGGTTCACTGGCAAGTTCGTGGTTGCTGTTGGTGGCTGGGGTTCTGTTTTGCCAGTACCTTCTCAGAAGCAGTGTAGAACCTACCTCAGAACTATTCTCCAGATATATGAAAATGGAGAGTACCAGTCCACTAGCTCCCACACCTCACTAGTCGAAGCAAACAACTACTGGGCACTTGAAGATTGCATCCACTGAAGTGAAGAGTGGCTCACCCAGCAGACCTCTGTGGGTCAGAGGCACCCTAGGGCATAATGAGAGACTGTTTGAATACACCTGCGAGAATCTGGTTGCCACAGCAATGAATGGCTATGTTAAATGGTGAGGTGAGAGTATACCAGGTGTCTACGGCATAGGGAGAAGAAAAGAATTTTTAAAACAGTATTTCTAGCAATAAGATGTAAACAAGAATGGGTTGCTATTTTTTAAAGGAATAGAAAACAAAAAGGGGACCTTTGGAAATAAAGAGAGCAGAGAAAAACTCAAGATTTAAAAAATATATATGTTTATTCGTTTTCCCATCATTTACATATTGACTGCCAGTGCTTCAAGAGTTAAGGCATGATAAGATTATGGACATGTGTGTCCCCTGAAAATTGTCATAGAATCCATTGGCAAAAGCTTCAGTGAATGGGGATCTCCACCTTTGGACAGTTACATGTTCTGGAATGTCCAGAGTCCAGTGGTCTTTTTTTTTAATTTTAAAGATTTTATTTATTTATGCATACAGAACTGGAGTACAGGTCAGAGGTGCAGGGGTGGTGAGAGGATTCACCAGAGACAGGCTGGTGGACAGAGCAGGCCGACTGACAAAGTACACTGCTGAGGGGTGCACTGGGCGGGTCAGGAGAGGTCTGCCGCGCCATGTGGGTCACCTCTGGGGCGGGGATCAAACTCATGCTGAAGTGGCTTTAGCTTCTTAGTGCTGTGCTCTAAACCGCTGCACCACCAGGGAGGGCCCCCAGTGGTGTTTTACTAAAAGACTTCTCAAAACAGGACCCCTGGGATCTCCCTTGTGGCACAATGGGTTAAAGCACAGCATTATGAAGCTCTAGAAGCCACTGCAGCACAAGTTCAATCCCCAGCCAGGGAGGTGACCCACATGGCGTGGCAGACCTCTCCTGACCCGCCCTCTGCTCCCCTCAGCAGTGTACTTTGTCAGTCGGCCTGCTCTGTCCCCCAGCCTGTCTCTAGTGAATCCTTACTGCCCCGGCGCCTCTGGCCTGCACCTCAGTTATGTAAACATAAATAAATCTTTTTTTTTTTTAAAAGGGACCCCATAAAGTATGGCTGCAGTGTCCCAATGAATAATCTAGTGCCACTCACCCCACCCTTCTCCAAGAAGCAACAATCAATTCTGGAGCTAAGGAGGACCATGGCCTTGAGGGGTACAGCTATGAGGGATCACCATAGCATGCACTGCAGGTAGATCTAGGGGTCTTGCCTATGAGAAGTCTGTTTTTCGGTGGGAGAAAAAGCAATGTTGGCAAGAGGAGGTATAAAAGAATGGCCCTTAGTATGCCTGAGTACACACTTGGTTTACCTCCTAGACTTTTGCAGGCTTCACCTTTCTTTCTCCAGAGTGAAATGACAGCTGCCTCCTGATAAGGATTGATCGTGATGACGAATGCATGCTATGAACTTAGCCATAGCCGCCAAATTGTCCTAAAACCACTGTTTCACAAAGGATCCAGATTTCTGTCATGATTAAAAAATGTGAGCTCGGGCCCTCCCTGGTGGTGCAGCAGGTTAAAGCACAGCACTGAGAAGCTAAAGCCACTTCAGCATGAGTTCCAGCCCCCACCCCAGAGTTGATCCACATGGCCTGGCAGACCTCTCCTGACCTGCCCACTGCTCCACTCAGCAGTGTACTTCTGAACCCCAGTTCTGTATGCATAAATAAATAAATCTTTTCTAAAAATGTGAGCTCTTGCCTGAGTACCTAAGATTGAATCTTGGCTTTGCCATTAGCTGGGAACTTGGTCAGGTCACTTTACTTTTCTATGCCTTCAAATCTTCCTCTGCACTATTGCGGATAACAGCAACTACAAAGAATTCTTTTGGAGATTCAATGAACTCCCATATATAAAGCACCCTGCTACACATATAGCAAATGTTCATAAATATTAGTGATTATTTAATTCTCCTACAGCATCTCATAGTTCAAATGCCTATTGTTTTAAAGCATTTTTGGAGCAAGTGCAATGACAACTATTAATTCACTTATACATTTCCTGAACATGCTTACTTGCCCATACTTCACCTACTGGTTTTCCAATGACATGAGACCAGCCGTTGTCACACTGGTTTAGCTCCTAAACTTTATGGTTCTGCCTTCATTTGCCAAAACTAATTTGCTGTTCCCAGCTCTGCTACTCTCCCACTCAGTAAGACCTGCTCCTACACACAGACTCTGCGCTGCTTTAAGATTTCAGAGAATAAGCCCTCCCTGGTGGCTCAGCGGGTTAAGGTGCAGCACTGCAAGCTAGCAGCAGCAGCTTCAGTGAGAGTTCGATCCCTGGCCCTGGAGGTGACCCACAAAGCACGGCAGACCTCTCCTGTCCCGCTCACTGCTCCCCTCAGCAATGTACTTCATCAGTCTGCCTGTTCTGCCCCCCTACTCTGTCTCTGGTGAATCCTCTCACTACCCCTGCACCTCATTTAAAAAAAAAAAGATTTCATATAGTAAAATTAGACTAGTCCATTAAAGATGGTTCACAGCTGGAAGGGGGCCCTTTTCCTACCCCACCACCATATTTCACAATTTCTTCTTCTGTATATGTAGACTGTTGTGGGTCAGAAAGGCCAACACTCATAGGAGGTTCTGACAGTTCACCTGCATAACATATCACTAGCATCTCTTCTCCTTGAGTAAGGGCAACAGGTTTTTCAGGTCCGAAGCTGTCCCACACCCTTTGCCCTAAACTCCTTACATTCCCAGGATATTAAGTCACTGGGACTGGGAGGATGCCTGGGAAAAAGTACGCCTCGCCTGGTAAGGGCCAAGGAGCACTTTTCTGCCCTGTGTATCCTCCACTCTGATTGGCCTGCCTGGCTCAGTTTGTGTCTTTAACTATGTTCCCATAGCACCCGCCCCTGGAGTAGCTGATTCACATGGTTTTAATGGACCAAATTATAGATCCACGCTGCTCCTACTCTTAATGAGGGCATATTAACCACTGGGGAGAAATTCCTGATTGAATTCCAAAGAGGCAGTATGTTCTTGAAGTTCTGACAGATTATTTCATTCAAATTCATCTTGAATAACACAGCCAGAAGACAGCAGTATAAGCTTTTTATGACAACCACCTAAATCTCTTCTTTATCATGAAAGATGAAATGAAGGAGTTGGGTTCAAAAAAGGAAATCCTACTACTCCTAAACAAGTCACTTCACTCTATCCCAAGCTGAGTGTCCAATTCTTTTAACCCCAAATCATCATGGAAGGTGGGAACACCATCTGAGACATGCCAGGAGGTAGAACTCTTCTAGCGCACAGTCCTGCCACTTAAGAGAGGAAAGAGGCAGCCCTCCCTGGTGGCGCAGCGGGTTAAAGCACTGCACTAAGTAGCTTAAGCCACTTCCGCATAAGTTCGATTCCTGCCCACCCCGAGGAGACCACACGGTGTGGCAGACCTCTCCTGACCCGCCCGCTGCTCCCCTCAGGAGGGGTATGGCTGCATGTGATTCTTCACATGATCCCAGCAGTAAAATTAGCTGAGCATGAGAAGCCTTAGGTTAGATTGTTTACAATTCCTCAACTAGTACATGTGACTAGCGGTTCTTCTCACTTTTTTTTGGTATGTGAAGGGGTGGCATTACTTAGGTAAATGCTGAATACTCAGTCCTCATAAGCAGTGGCCAGAGTCATCTTGGTTCCCTGGTTACCTTAGAGACATCCAACTGGCTTCTCACCAAACTTTTCAACTGATATGAGATGTAAGCACTGAACTCCATGAGAAAGGGAGACCTGACCTCATCCACTGTGGCGTGGAACTGACCAGAGGGTGGGTAAACATATGTCCTAATTAGAAAATAAAACCTTGGACAGAAACCAGTATCAACGATGATATCATGTGATCCAGTTTTCTTCTTCTGCCTTACCTTGGGGAGTTAGACAGTCATTCCAACCCAGAACAGCAGGAAGCTGATGTCCCAACTATTATTGCCTCCTCTCTCCCATAAAGAAAATAAATCAATCAATCAACAAAATACACAAGAGAGTAGCAGACACAAAGCAGTCTTCATTTCTTCCACACATTAGAAACATTTTCAATTACAATTCAGCTTCTCTGAGGTGAACATCAAGTAGTAAAATGTCAACAGCACAGAAAAGCCACAGCCAGGAATCTCTGATAATGAGGCATGAAGTGAGAGATTCTACTCAACTGCCTCCACCCAACCAATGGGGGGTGGATGCAGGTCCCTGAGAAAATCCGTCCTTCTGACTTATGTCTTGAAGGAATCCTTCTCTGCACATTCTCCACAGCGTGCCTATGAAGGGTTGTTGAAAAGAGAGGCCTTGAGGAATGATCACTAGTAAAATCCTAGATGAGAGCACACTCAGTTGAAGAGTTGCTCTATAATGGTGACCCCACGTATACATTAGTAAGGCTGTGTTCTGTGTATCACACCTAGGTAGCAAGCAATCACATCCCCTGAACAGTCAGGATATACACTGGTGGGATTCAGGGTCATCAGCATGGCCCTGGGAAAGTTCAGTAATGCTTCAACCAAATGAGAATTAGAAGATCCCAGGTTGCAGAAGGTAAGTTATCCCAAAGGGCCGCCAGACACCTGATCTGGATGAGAGGAGTGTGAACCCAATCCTGACCCTTCTGGACATTAAGTGATCACCCTGGATTCAAAACAGAGCAGTCAATCTTGAGGGAATAAAAAACTATCTGGAGGGGCTGTTCTTTCTACGGGTAAGCTTACCAGAAATCTAAAGTAAACATCCTGCTGGAGTCTCACCTAGGATCTTCACCACCCCTTCAATTTCACAACCCCCAATCCATCCTTAAATACCCAAAATATAATCAGAGAATGCTTTGCCTTGACTCGGTTTCAGAGGGTGGCGGGGCATTTTCAGCCCTGCCTTGGGGGCGCTGGTGGCAGCAGACACATTGGAGGTAATCCACTACATTGTGGGTGAAGAGTGAGCGCAATGGATGCAAGTACTGGAAGAAAAGGAGCATGAAGCCGATGGAAATCAGATAAGCAATAATGAGCTGCACAGCAATCAAGGAATGACAGTAATTCAGCAATACTTTCACTCCAAGGAACTTAAAAACCAAGACCATGATCACATTCTCAACCAGCCTCACACTATAGTGCAGGCCCATGTGTCCCCAGTTCTGACCTTTGTCAACAAGGTCCCTGTCTGCCAACTTCAACTGCAAGGCTGACCAACAAGAGAAGTTGATGCCAGCATAGAGAACAGTAATAGAAATCAATACCACCATGGTGCCAACCCGGCTGAAGTTTTTTTCAATGTTATTAGGCATCTGGGCACCACTCCTCCAGAACTTAACCCAAGGCTCAAAGAAGATGATGATAAAGTTGAGCAATAAGAAGGGCACAGCCTTCAGTTTCAAGGTGGCGGAGAAGAGCACCAGAATCATGAGGCGGGAAGTGATCTCCAACGTCCGCCAGATGGTGATGCACAGGACTTCTAGTGGCCCAAGGCGAATCTTGTATTCATCATACTTGATCTGGATGGCCAACATATTGCAGAGGGTAGCCCCATAAGTAACTGATATCAGGGAAAAGACCATTAGCACAACTGGAAGAAAAAAAGAAGAAATAGGTCATCAGTTGGTGTCAGTGGCCACAACTTATGCTCTGAGCTACAGGACCAAAGAGCTAACAGTGGAGACTTGAGGGCCTCAGTTAAGAGCACACTCACGTGAAATCACAGCTATGCGAACAAGGAGCATGTACAGAGAGAAAATGGGAAGGAATAAGAAAAATATATATATATTTGCTGATAAGAATTATACCTGTTTCTAGACCTTTTTTCTGTTTCTCTGTTTTCTAAGTTATCATTATAGTGTGATGATTAATATATACTATAGTCTTTCAATAGTTATAGGAATTTACAAAGTTAACTTTTTAAAAAAGAGTAGGTCTCAGAAGTATTCATAGCATTAGATCATGAACTTGAGAAGAACATATACTAAGGGAAAGAGTAGCACCTTACGATACAGGCTCCTGAGTAAATATTGAAGGAGGCAAGACAGAACCCCATTCGAACTAATCCAGCCTTAGGAGACTCAGAATGCCTTTGGTCACAGACCTCCCCATGAACACTCAAAAGGCACAAAGAAACACACCCCAAAGGAACAAACTCCCAGCTTTGTTTGCAAGATGTTTTTCAGCTCTGTTAGAGTATTGAAATCTCAAAGGTGGGGACCTGTTTAAAGTGGCTACTCTTGGTTTTATGTTTATTTACTATTGATATATAATTGACACAAAACTTTATATTATTTAAAGTTGTACAGTACAATGATTTCACATATTCTTAGCCTATAGACCACTCAATCCCATCCTCAAGAGTTAATGTTCCTTGTAGATTGGGAACAGAGAGCGTAAGCAAGTCTGACCAAGTGTGGTGATGCTTTCCCAAAATTAGAATTCATTTATTGATAGTGATGTAATAAAAGGAAAAAAGCCCGACGCTTCCAATAAATGTAGGAACACCTTCCATCTGTCTCCCTAAAAATAGACTCATGCCATAGAGATCATAACACTTTTAATAAATGTGATCACCCATGCTGATTTGAATGGCCTCAGAGAGAAAAAGGGACCCAGAAAGGGGAAAGACAGGAGGAACACTAAACCAAAGAGTTTTTCACAAAACCTTGAAAGAGATGGAATCATCAGACAGTTTTCAATGGAGAAATCAGAAATCAATTGAAAACAAGGCCTTCCCTGACAGCCTTTGTAAATGCAATATAGTAGAACACAGGCTCTGAAGGCAGACATCCTGGGTTCCAATCCATTCTTTGTCACCCACCACTTATGGAAACTTGGGGGAAGCTTGTAGCTTAACCTCTCAAAGCTGTTTCCTCACTTGTAAGATGGGAATAATAACAATAATTATCTCATAGGGTTGTTGTGAAGATTAAATGAAAATAATTACATGTAAAGGACTTAGAGAAATCTCTAAATGCTACCTGCTAGCTGTTTTCAACATCATCATCACCACTACCACCGCCATCATTTCCTATTTCCAAAAGTAGGTGCATTTACTTCATTTGGGAACTACTCTGGCACTTAACCTAAACCTTGCAAAGATATACAAGAAAACCAACTGAAGTCTCTCTGAAAATAATGACTAGTAGTTAAGTGGTGATGTTTCATGTATAAAACTCATGGAGTTTCCCCCAAATCATCAAGTTGTCTATATTAAATAGTTACAGGGCCTCCCTGGTGGCACCAGAGGTTAAGTCTCAGCATATTAAATTGTAGCAAGCTATCACCAGCCACTGTGGCATGGGTTCAATCCCCTGCCTGGGAGATGACCTGTGGGATGGCAGAATTCTCCTGTCTCCCCTGCTGCTCCCTTTAGCAGTGTGTTTCAGTCAATCCACCTGTTCTGCTCCCCACACTGCCTCCCAACCCCTACACACCTGGCCTGTACCCAAGTTCTTGTATATTTTGCTTGTCAATCGTATCGTAATAAATTTGGCTAAAAATATATTATGAATTGGAAAGAAATAGTATCTTCTAATATCAATTGATTGATTCCATCTAGATGCAAATTCCCTCCAAAATAACCTAGTAATTTAATGCATTATCCGTCAAAATATCAATGAAATGTTCTTTTCTTTTTGTACTGTTTTGTCTTGATGGGAGAATTGAGAAGTTGGTCGTGGAAATTTATCTATTTGAAAGACCAGGCTAAATTGCTCTACCACATACGAGTTGTGAAGGAACTGGGTAAGAAAGGCACAAGATCTAAGAACAGTAAAGAATTTAAATACAATTTAATATGCCAGGATATTTTGTGCATATTACACGTAACATGTTGCACATGTATATCCAACATGTAGTGTATGCATGGCACACATGTAGTGTGTATGTACACACATACAAAATTATATACACACACACATATATACATACACACTAAATCCACAACAAAGGATTAATAGCAATATTAAGTAAATAGCTCCTACAAATTAATAAGAAAAATACAAACACCCACTAGAAAAATATGGGTAAAAGAGGCTCCTTGGTGGCCTAGCAGTTAAGTCTCAGCGCTTTCAGCCCTACTGCCTGAGTTCCATACAGCCAGGGAGGTAAACCACAGGGTGCAACAGACCTCTCCTGTCTCGCCTGCTATTCCCTTTAGCTATGTTCTGCTCCCCAATCTGTCTCTGGTGAATCCTCTCACCCCCTGCACTTCTGGCCTATACTACAGTTTTTCTGTATAAAAATAAATATTTTTAATGGGTAAAATATATAAATATATATGAGATTTAAAGAATGCACACAATGACCAAACATGAAAAGGTGCTGTTTCACTTACACTGAAAGAAAGCAAATTATAAAAATAATCAGATATTTTATAATTGCACAACTAAATAATATTTAGTTTATGATATATGACGATAAAGGCACATTCACTCATTGTTGATGGGAATATAAACTCATACAAACTTTTTGGGAGGGTTTATTGCTAACAATGATAAATTTCTAGATCTGCATACCCTTCACTTCAGCAATTCCACTGCTATGAATTTATCCTACAAAGTCTCATCCAGTGCACAGATACTTATAAAGATGTTCCCTGGAATTTAGTTTTCAATTAGAAAAAAAAATTGCATGGGAAAAAATAGAAACAATCTTTAACCCTAGCAAGAGAAGATTAGGGAAAAAGTGGTCCAATTCATAAAGTCTATTCCATATATATGTGTATATACACACACACAAAATCATTGAAGAAATATATTTTGCCATACTTCGATAAGATTGAAAAGGAGGTTTAACACAGAAATTTTGGGGGCAAATATATGTATGTGTTCTGTATACATATATATGTCATATATGAGTGTGTGTGTGTGTATATATATATATATATTTGTTGTATATATTTTTATATTCCATATAAAAAGAAATCTGGAAGGCTACCTTTGGGGAGTGAGATTATATCTCCTATTTTATACATATTCTGTACAGTTTTGAATCTTAAACATAACCATTTCTGATTTTTATAATAAAAAATGAGAACCAAAAATAGTAGTGCATGGTACTGCTATTTCAAACATTTCAAACCACATAGAAAGATGTAAAGTAAAAAGTAAAAGTCAGTTGACTTCTCATTTCCACTTCCTCTGAGATAAATCATTTCTTGCATATCTTTCAAGAAACTTTCTGGTCAGTCAATCTGCATCATGTACAACTTTTGTAATGTATACATTTTAAAATAGTTTAATGACCCTCAAAATTCTCAGCATCATCAAATCCAGATATATTTTCTGTGTACCTCTACTGGGTCCGAGAACTGGGGCGCGCCTGTGAAGGACAAACCAGAGGAATGACTGCTATGTCCAATATGTAGTGAATCTTTATTTTGTAGCGTGTTCCTTAAATACTCCGTATTATTAAGTTGAAACAATAGCACATTGACTTAATCTATCTAGACAGTCTCAAGCAGTAACAATAGCATATTGACTCATTCTAACTCTGTATCTGTTGTTCTAATTCTGGGTACACCCTGTCCAGCCCCAGATGGCCATGCACTCACACACACCCGGACACTTCTCTTGATAAGCTCTTTGGCTATCTTTCTCAGACCTGGCTTCTTGCTTGCAAGACCTATTTTCTCACATTCTTGGAGCTCAGACCCGGCACTCGAGAGCGTTCCCCCAAGGCGCATGCGCTTCCACAGGCCTTTCGGTATCTAAGTCCAGATGCCAGTCAAGGTTATGCCAGAGCTCTGCCAACATTTTCCTCCTTACATTCCTATCAGTTCTAGGTCTGTAAAAAGCTTCAAGACCAACAGAACTATACAAACAATTCTTAGTGGAGAAAAAGAGAAAGAGAGCAAATTTCTCCCTTACATTTATTCAAGACATAAAGCTTGAGGGACAGGGTCAGCATCTAATAAGAACGAAGTCCAAAGCTCTACCCAGCTGGACCAGCTGCAACCCAAGCATATGAAGTCACTGTCAGGCTGTTAAAACTCATTAACAGCACTTTATCTCAGCTTGAAAAACTGACTTGCTTTTCATCCTCTGCTCCAGTTCTTACTCATATCAGGATACTTCTTTTACAAGAGGGAAATTAAGGCAGTGACCTCTTTGGTAACTTCCTTCAAAGATCACAGAGAAGATCAAAACTGGGGCCAGGCCTGTCTCTCATCAGTATTCATCCCACACCCCCTTTTCTTTCTCCCCATTGGAAATGGAAGAGGTGATTAAATTAGTACTCCCCAAATGTGACTCATCATCGACTGGGGTACGTTCCAAAAATAGAGATCCCTGGCCTCCCCACAGATTGATTCAGGTCTGAAGTGGGAATATAATTTTCAAAAGGAAATTTTACCCAGGAATATGTCTTCTTGTGATCAGTAATATCTGCAAAATTCTCATTTAAAGACAGTGATCCTTAAACGAAAACCAAACAAACAGAACCAAAAATTTGTAGTAGAATTGAAATACTCCGCGCTAGGAAAACTGTCCCACTTGTTGCTGCTATTACTAGTTCTTATGATGCCGAGAGGGTTTAATTGTGACATGTTTATTCTAAATAGCTTTACCTCTGTTTAAGAAATCTGGCAAGCCTATGAGGTGTGGCTCACCAAGTTCTTTATTTCCCAGTGCTGTCCAATAGAATTTTCTGTGTGACAGACATGTTCTGTAAAACCTCTAGCCTCATATGACTACTAAGCACTTGAAATATGGCTAGCATGATTCGGAAAATAAATTTTTATATTTATTTCATTTTAATATAAATAGCCATATGGAGCTTGCAGCCAGTGATTGGACAACTCAAGTCTAGATTTTTTAAGACCATTATTTAAATGAAGCCCTCCCTCTCCTGACCCCACTCACCTCTCCCCAAGGGGACCTCTGCAGAGATCAGGGTCACATAGAGCTGATAGGTCAGCTGAGGCACGGAGCCCAGGAAGGCTTGGATCTGTGACATACGTTTGTAGGCATTGCGGTGCATGGCCAGGGTCCGGATGGAGTGGCCTACCTCCCATTCTATCAGCACCTCCTCGCCATTTATTAGCATCTTCTTTCGGGTGAGGCTGACATAGGGCTCCTCCTGCCCCTCTTTCTTCCATAGTGTGAGGTACTTAATCATGGCCTCCAAACATCTGCAGAAGTAAAGCATCACGGGAACTTAACTAAAGTTGTCCCAGAAAGGGAGGTTGTAATGAAGGGAAAAACAAAACTCAGAGGGTTGTGCTGCCTTTTTCCATAGCTTTCATGTCTCTACCCATTTTACTTGAATCAAAGACGTGGTCATGTCTTCTACTTGATGTCTTCTACTTGAGTCTAAACCCTTTTTTGTTCTGTCGGTCAGTGACCAACCCATAGCACTAGAAGTATTTCTTTGAGGACTTAAGGGATTGCTTTGTCTACTTGAGGACAGGCCTGTGGTAGAAAAGTTAAATATTAATATATTAAATAAGTAATGTGTTGAGAGAGAATGACGGAGTTTCCAAAAAAGGTACTGGTTTACATAACACCTCAACTCTCCGATGTAAAGCATTCCCTGTTCAAAGTGTTCAACTCCATAGTTGGGGCATTTGAGTTCTGCTTCTTCAACACAGAGCCTATAACTATTAAGTTTTTCAGTCAAAAATCCTAAAAGGGATCTAGAAAAACCCTCTGATATATACAGGAAAGACAACAACAAAAGTACTTAAAAGACTTGAGATCTCGGAAGTGAATGAATGTAGGGAACCACAAGATTTGGGGGTATCTTGACCTGTGTGGTGACAACAGCCATTTAAGGTTGATGCCTTCCTCACAAAGAGGAAAACATCCTCACAAGAATATCCTTGAAAAAGTGGTAAGGCCACATTTCCTGCTGTGATCCTCTCCCATCTCCCCCATATAAATTAGAAGTCTTTAGCAGTTCTGATGTGGTAAATAGAAAAGAAACAGCTAGAACATCTTGTTTTGGAACAGTTAAGTTACCACTTCCTCCATTCATCCTGAGATGAATGGAAACTAGGGACTATTTTTTATGTCAAGTAAGAACGTTTGTGGTGAAAATGAAGGCATCTTTGCTGATGACAGACTGAGGCCAGGGGCTGTATTTGTCTTGCCCACAGCCCGTATCACATAGTGGGGATTTGATAAAATATTTTCTAAGTAAATGAAACAGTGAAAATGAAGAAAAGAATGCAGGGTGAGAAATGATGGGGGTACATAATAGCAATGTAATTTAACAGAAAAAAGGCCAGAGATTAATATGCTCTCTAGGCCTTGACTCCCAATAGGAAGGTTTGGAATTTGTACTGGTTGCCTTTCTCCATGGGACCCCTCTAAGATTGGTACAAGCATACCAGTCCGAAGTACATAGTTTGAAAAACTGACTTTCTAGAGACAAACTCTGGAACCCAGGAGAGAAAAAGACAGAACAAAAGAACTAAGAAGAAAATGTGACATTCTCTCTCTTTCTATTTAAGGAAAATGTTGGTGAATAAAATGTTGGAAGCATGAAGCCTTCCAATTACACTTCTCTTCTTAAGGTTATTGACTGGCTCAAGTAAGAGTGTCTACTTTCCTTAAGCAAGAGTATATTTTCATTTCCAGAAGTGGGTTTTCATTTCATTTAAGGGAGCCTGGCCCTCCAAACACCTTCATGTGCCTATTAGCATTTGTCAAGATCCTATATACCTAAACAATAATTTGCCTTGAGAATAAGAATATCAAGGATATAACTTATGAGTTTTTAAGTATTTTTCTCTGCTGTAGGTTAGCTGAATGAGATGATATATACTTTCCAATGATTTCTGTTGGAAGCTAAAGACAAAAATAAAACCCAGTACTCAGTACTCCATCTAGAGGGTTCAAATCAAAGATGGGTGGGAGGCCAACAAAGCATACCAGGGAAGTCACAACCAAGGACTGGGACATTACTAGCTGAAATTTGCATCTTGAGATTGTTCTTCCAGGCAGCTGGATACATTGCACTTGAAAAGGGAGAGAAAAATGGCTTACTTGTTCTTCTTGTGACATCTCTACATTTCTTGCTTTCAAGTTCAAGATGAGGTCTTCCTTTTACAGCCTAACTTCAAAGATTTAGAACTGGAAGGAACCTTTAGGTTACCTAGTCCAAAATTTGTATATATGCCAACTGAGTCACATCTGACCAACAGATGTGGTTTGGATCATACCATGTTTTTATTTAACTATCTGCCAACACAAAAAAATTGTGATATAATCATGTCTTGGGGGGGGTCTCTCCTTAGAAGTTGGGGGATCTGGCAATATTGGGTCTGAATTTCAACAGGAAAACAATGGGCTGGAGCTGTCCCCTCAAGGCAAATTGTGTGGACTGGAAATCACAGAGTATTCACTACTCTCCTCACTTCTACAACATTTTGGCCTCATTGTCATTTATCATCACATATGCAAGTTATTGATTTTCTCATACCTAACCTATGTCATTCATTTATGATAACTGTCTGGCCCCAATAAGCACTTGAGCTTGAGACCCATGATTTAATCCAAACCATTTATTTGACAGGTGAAGGAACCGAGGCCCAAGGCATCTTCAGACATTTCAACAAGGCCATGCAACTAGTCAATGACAGAGAAAGGCTAGATTCCAAGTCTTCTTAATTGCAGGCCACCATCTCTGTTGCTATCCCATATGTTCCCTAATAAAACCTACTCTGTTTCTTGCTGTTTAAATATACATCATTAAAAAAATAAGAAGGGAGTTTCTTCCTCAATCCATTTCAGACTGTATTTAGTTCTTGAAGTATGAAATATCTTCCCATTGCAATTACAACACCAACACTCTGACCCATATTCCTTAGCTGCCTGCAGGTTCCTGCCTCATGTAATCAAGACAAACCTGGCCCATTCTTTCCTCCTGAGCTCATAAGTTTTGCAATATCTCCCTACCTTGAAGATCCCACAGTGTCCAGATGAGACTGCCGACACAGATGCCTGTCTCCCTTGGATAAGGCTCATTCTTGTCCTATCAAGACAATCTGAATGAAAGGGCTTGGTAATATTATATTTTGTTACAGCATCAGATGGAGAGATGAACTATCTTCCTTTGCCCCCTGCTAACCCTGTACCTTTACTGCTGAAAAATATATATGAATAAATAGGAGACTGATGAACTGACAGAGGAAAATGAATTACAATGGGTTGGTGTACCAGATGATCACAAAGGGCTTAAAATATTTTCTAGATGTTAAATAACTGGAAAATTTGAAAATGGCAGTGTTGCCGCCCCAGGCAGCTCAGGGTAAAGAAACTAAATGTGAGATGGGATGGAGCGGGGGAGGAACTTTCATCCAATGTATAGTGTGTAAAAGGTAAATCCAAATAACACACTCTGAAGTACACAGAGTAACCATGTCAGTCAGTCCCATACCAGTTTTCACAACCTGAATCCTGAGAGCCACATTGTCTAATGAAATCTTACAATGGTCCCATACATCGTTTCGGAACATGGGAACATGCCACATTATTCATCGTGGTAGTGTCAATTTAAGATAAGATTTGTGGGAGGCTGGTAAGAGGGAAGGGGAGCTACAATTAGATTGGAAGTACAGAGTCAGTCTTGTCATATTAGCTTCATCTTTATCTATACAAATCTGGGAAGAGGAGAGGGAGAAGAGATTAAAAAGTTGCTCACCTGATAACAGGTCCCAAGAGGATTAGATGCATAAACAATGATAGTGGCTTGTCTTTGGCCAGATCTCGGTGGACAAAAATGAGGGTCAACTGGACCATAATGGATGAAAACATAAAGAAGGAAAATGTGTACGCCATCCAATAGGTTTCACTATTCTTTCGATATATTCTAACCATATACAAAGCAGATGCAGCTTCCCCACAATACAAAAAGGTGGAGAAGAGGATCCCAAATGGAAAGGTAAACCGGGGGTTGGACCCGCGGATGACATCTTCCTCCAGAGACGAAGTCGGATCCACGTTTGTCTCCTCGGGGATTTCATAAACTTGGTCCATTGTCCAGCTTCTGGGAGTTGTAGTCTGGTCTTCAGAGCAGCCGCCCCTGTACCCCCACAATAATCCTGTCTCTACTGCAGAGCAAGTGTTGATGAGAGCTGTCAAGTCCAATCCCAGAAGTACTACTTAGGGCAGAAAGTCCCTCTTTTCCAGCGGTTAGTTGGAGTCTGGGATGGTAAACTCAGCAGCACCACTTTGAACTTGACTCTTGATTGGCCCAGGATTCCAGTCAATAAGGTAAGTGCTGTGCAACTTGGACTAGGCAATAGCAAGCCTCCCAGCGCCCAATCCGCAGTCCCATTCCAGGCACAGGAAAAGCCATGGGAACAGCTTTTTTCTTGGCCGGCTCCTTGGTCTGTAGCCCCCAGGCAGTGAAGTTGCCACTCAGTCGAGGCACGGACACCCAGCAGTTCTTGGCGGGCACTTCCGAGCAGTGTGTCCTCCTAACTCAGCCGAGAGCTGAGCCAAGGCAGAAGAGGGGGCGCAGCCTGAGCGTCCCTTCAGGGATTCACTTCCGTGCCTGGGAACCCCAGCTATCGCTGGGTTGTAGCTAGTGGCTCGCCCGCTCCCCTGCTGGCCAGGGCTCTTGCCCGACGGGCGCTGAGCCCTGGGTGGCTCTGGGTGGCTCCTCGGATTCCCCAAGCTCCGCCCCTAGGACAGCCGGGCAGGGGGCAGGAATGTGTCACCACCCTGTCCCCAGAGCTGGGCGCAGTCTCCGGGGAGGGAGAGTCAGAGCGCGCGCGCGCGCGCGCGCTACATGATAAGAAAAAGCTGGAGGGGTTTCTTTTCCTTGGAGAAACTTTGCTAGCCAGAGGCTTGATGTGCCGGGCGCCAGCCGGCTGGCCAGATGTTGCCAAACTCTTGGGCGCCTTCTGCGGCCCCAGTCCTGCCCGGCCCTCAGTTGTAGCGGTGAGAGGTCAGTAGCTCCTGGGACTGAGGCGCCAGGAGAGCGACGGCGCACGGAATGGGAGGGACAACTGCATCCAAAGGAGAAGCAGCCTGAGAGTGTCTGGGCAGGCAATGGAAGGGCGCCCCGCGTGCACAGGCGCGACTTGAGCCGATCTTCAGACCCACTGGTGGCCACGACGTCCACCGGAGCCCAGAGGAAGCCACAGCTTTCCTCTTCGCAACCAGCAGCGGACGCCCACCTCTACCTCATCCTCCCCGACTAGCTCGCTTCCAGCTCCCACACTCACTCAACCCACGCGGTAGGCAGGTGTGTTTCCCGTGGCCTCAGGTTTGAAGCTCGCTCGGTCCTATTGCCCTCCAGATAATAGCACGGGGTCACAGGGTGGGGGTCGGGGGACAGACCTGGGAGCCCACTTCTTAAGTGGGTCATATCTACCCTTTTCTTTTCAGGCGAGATTGTAGGCAGCAGAGGGAAGATTAAGAGGAGCGTAGGCAGGATTAGGGGGGGGAGTGGAGGGGGGTGTGAGCCGCTTGTCAAGACTCAAGGTCAGCCCACAGGGACTGGAAGTTCTTATTATGTGCCTTGATTTCTCCACTTGCAAAATGAGGCCAGGCTAGGAACTTTAGAATAAACTTTCAGGTCTTTGGCTGGAAGGTTCTGAAGAAGTGCCAAATTCTAAATAGACTGGTGAGGAGCCAAGAGAGCTGTTAGTAAAAACTGAGAGGGGTGTCTTAAGGAGCTTTGGAAATTGCCTGGATTCTTAAACTCAATCCTCCCCCACCTCACTGAGCTTTTGTTTTCATGTCTTCATTTGCATAATTCTAAACCCCAGAGAAAAAAAGAAAACATCTGCCTCCTGATAATAATATAAATGTAGCAGCCTGTGCTGATCTCCTTTTGCTGCAGGAAGTCAGTAAAAAGAATCCATGTGGGGCCCTCCCTGGTGGTGCAATAGGTTGAAGCACAACACTATGAGGCTATCACAGCCACTGCAGCTGGAGTTCGATCCCCAGCCCTGGAGGTGACCCACATGGCATGGCAGACCTCTCCTGGCCTGCCTGCTGCTCCCCTCACAGTCTATTTCAGTTGGTCTGCCTGTTCTGCTCCCCACTCTGTCTCTGGCAGATCCTCTCATCCCCTGCACCTCTGATCTGTACCTCAGTTCTGTATGTATAAATAAATAAATCTTTTTTAAAAATAGAATCCAACTGAGTGGCCAAGTAGCAACCACCAAAATAATGGCCTTGAGAACAACTCAATCTTGTGCTGTTTTTTAAGATTTCTGCAATTGTCACGTTTTCCTAGGACTGATTCAGTGACAGATCAGCATCTAAAGGTTGTTGCCTCTGAAGCAGAAGTCCCAGCTCTGTCTGCACCTGTGCTAGAAGCTGGGATAGCAAGCTGGCCTTACTCCCTTCTGTTTCACAAGGGAGGTCAACACTATTTCAGAACCCTGCTCACATCGTGTTGACTGGTTGGGCCTTTCCAACAGCGTGTGTTGTAGGACTGGGATAGACATGTTGGTCATCCTAACCTGAGAGAATGAAGGCTGTAGAACTTCAACATTTCTCTCTTCGCCTTTTCCTCCTTGCCTGTACTCCTATCACGCCCCAAACAGACAAATCTACAGTGCCTTTCTACTTTGTTCCAAAATGACTCCTTTGCAACAATAACACTACTGGCCTCTCCAGCTTCATCATCCAGATAACCCTATTGCATACTCTTTGCTCCCAGTCTGAAGGTTTCCTCACTTAATCGCGTTTGCCTTGCCTGCCTCCACCTTTGTGCCCCAGTGGGACCATGGAAGGTGCCCTTACTCTTTTCTCCATTAATCTAAACCCTAATCTTCCTTCAGGGGTCCACTCAAGTACACCTCCTCCAGGATGCCTTCTCTCACCTCCTCAACCCTCACTTTCCCTCTGACTTGATGCTACCGTCACCTGCTCTCCTGCACCAGCCCTTCAGCTACTTCTGTGCTTGCTTTGCTTCTCCTACAAGAGGGTAAAGTCTGCTCAATTAATGTTTATTGTGGCACTTGATGATGACAGTAGTGACTGAAAAATGATGCTGAAGATTCTTCACCCATACTTCATCCAATAAACTATGTAAGACTCGACACACTCATCTCTAAAAGCTGTTGCCACTCTAGCTGAGGCATAAAGTCCTTTGCAACACCCACTGCCTCCATTAGCCATTCAGATCACAGAGGACACCAGCCAATGTGACCTGTCTAGTCTCTGAATACATACAGCATTTTTTCTTTCTTCTTTCTTTCTTTCTTTCTTTCTTTCTTTCTCTTTCTTTCTTTCTTTCTTTCTTTCTTTCTTTCTTTCTTTCTTTCTTTCTTTCTTTCTTTCTTT
>NW_004567120.1:11759366-11765948 GCF_000260355.1 Condylura cristata
CTTTCTTTCTTTCTTTCTTTCTTTCTTTCTTTCTTTCTTTCTTTCTTTCTTTCTTTCTTTCTTTCTTTCTTTCTTTCTTTCTTTCCTTCTTTCTTCTTTTTGGTCAACACTGCAGTTTTGCACCAAATTACAAATTATTTTAAATATATCAATTTCTAATCCACAATGAAATTACCATAAACTCGTTAAAGATGAAGCCCCCACTTTTACACTTTTTAATTTGTCATTCCCCATGGCTGGTATAGAATTGTAACTTTCCTGCCATCTGATCCCCCTCACCCACCAGCTTCTCTAATTTCAGCCCCAGGACTCTGTGGCACTTTAGGTCACTAAATCCTCTGGTCTCTTATTTCTCTGTTCCTTTTGCCTTGCTAGGAGAAACTGAGAATTTTGCCCTATTTCTGTTCAACTATCTTTCCTCTTTCAGGAATTCTCTAGATTCTCTTACTATTCTTAGGACTAGAAATGTTAGAAATATTGACAGTTTGGAGACTGTGGAGGCCCTAGGAAGCCCTTCTCCATTAAAGACTGCTGACTTATCAAGGACAGGTCACTGGAGATGATACCCTTAGTCTTCCCCTGAATGTTAGTGGTCACATGTAAATCTCTACTTCTTGCCATTCTACACAAAATGGGAGGCGCAGGTTTGACTCCTTACCCTCCCATCTTTCACTCCCAACTCAATAGGAACAGAGAATGCATCTAAAAACCACCTGATCTAAAAGTTGTTGGTGTCTATCAACATTCAGAACCCCTCTGAAATGTGTAAGTCTCAGGGGGTAGTTTGAGCTTTCAAAGCCACCACAGCCTACGGAACACTGCTCAAAGACCTCTCAGGAGCAGAATCTGGGAAGAGGAGAGGAGAGATATAGAGCAATCAATTGATAATGGAGCCACAGAACAGGAGCTGGTGTGAGGAACAGTCCCAGAGAAGAAGTAGCTGGCTGGAGGAATGGCTCCCTTCTTTAAAAGACTCACTTTGGACTGTTAGAACCTTAAAGGTTACCTAACATAAAATTATAAAATCAACTCTGTGTCCTCTGGGCTCTCCCCCCCCCATTTTTATTTTTATTTATTTGTGTGTGTGTGTATACACACACACACACACACACACACATATACCACATGATTCTTCATTTTCATACAATGTATACCCTATCTTGACTAAAAAGAAGGGAAATGGAGGTATCACAGCCCAGAACTCAGACTATACTACAAAGCTATAATAACCAAAACTGCATGGTACTGGAACAAAAACAGACACACAGAACAATGAAATTGAACAGTAAACCCAGAAATAAATGCAAAGATTTACAGGCAACTAATTTTTGACAAAGGAGTAAATAATACACAATGGAAAAAGGAAAGTTTGTTCAATAAATGGTGTTGAGAAAACTGTGCTACTACATACAAAGGAACAAAGCTAGACTACTACCTCACATCATGCACAAAAAACAACTCAAAATGGGCCCTGTCTTTTTACTGTAGGTTCCCTGATAACAAAAATGGTAACCCATGCAGGTGTGAGCCACTCCATCAGTATCATGCTAGTGTGGGATGTCTCCAGAGTCAAAACACAGCCAGTGAGATCCTTGCAGACCTCACCCTTAGCACTTTTCTTTGAAACACCTGGTTAAAATGATGATCTAAATAAGTTTTAATGAGAAAGTATTGCTATCACAAAATGGAGCATGACAGGAGAGGGAGGTGTAATGGATATTATTTATTTTTTAAACAATGGCAATATTGAGCTATAATCCACATACCATACCAACTACCCATTTAAAGTATGCAATTCAGTGAAAGAACTGAGAGTTACAATTCAGTGGTTTTGTAGTAATCATCACCTCTACATAGTCCCCAAAACACTGACATCACCCGCTGTGGGGAGTATAACTGATTTTTGCCCCATATGCTAAGTTGTAAATTCACCCCAATATTTGCTGTTATGCTTCAAGGTCACACTTCTCCCAGTCCACTAAGCATGGCAGGGATACTAAGTTGCGCCCATTTCTGACATGAAAACAGGATGATGTAACTGCCCCTTTGCAAAAGGATCCCCCATCATCCTAGCTAAACTTCATAGCACTATACTTCAGTCTCAGACTTTTCCTATCCAATCTTCTTTCCTTTTCTCACCCATAAAGATCAGATTTATACTTTAGCCTATCAGCTGACCCAGCCTCCACTAGCACCCTCATTTTTTCTCATATACATTTTCCCATTGAATCTCTTGCATGTCCTATCCCAGCTTGATACCAGCTCCTCACGGACATGAGCGAACACGCTGATGGTGCTCAGCAGAGGCGGTAGTGCCGTATCAGCTACAAACCTGGCTGGTAGCTCTGCATCTGCTTCTCCAGGCCAGCTTGTGATTTCGTGAACTATTTGCTACATTTTCAAGACAAGAATTTTGTTCCTAAATTAGCCAACTTCTGTTGCTTGTCACTGAGAACCCTCTAGATTTATAAAGAAAAGGGACAAAAGCGTCAATTATGACACAGCATGATAAGTAAGAATCACTGTGTCTGGGAGCAAGTAGGGGGACCTAACAAGTCTTATGTCTTCTCAAAGGCAGTAATTGTGTGCTACTTGGGATTGCTGGTCAGCTCCTGTTACCCCAACTCAAAGGCTCATGACTACCTTCCCAATTTTTCATTCCTTAGGCAGTAATTCTCATAGTTGCAGTCACAGGCACAGAAGAATCATTTGAGTGGAGAATACATGCAATTCCAGGGCCCCATATTTCAAGCAGTGCAAATGCCCAGAGGAACGAATACAACTACAATCTATTACACTCTGTTCTTAGAATGATCGTATCCATCATAGTGTGCATTTCATACATATTGGCAGCAGTGAACACCTCTGTGGTCTGGGTCATATAGTGTAAAGTGAAGAATTCTGCACAAAAGATCTGTCTGTGACACCAGAGCTCTTGATTTCTTTGGACTTACCCAAAGAATATAACCTGTACTTTGCTCCTTAATACAGTGTAGTAAGAATTAAACTGTCTGCCCACATTTTCCTGTTTCTGTTTTATTAGATGCATTAAACAATTGTTGGACCTTAAGGTTGAGCATGAGGTGCCAAGGGAAGGAGCCGTGTGAGGAAGAAAATGGGGTTCCCCTAGCCTGCATGGACAAGCTAAGAGTAGAAAGCAACAGACAAGATCATGAATCTTGCATCACTACTAGATCATCTGCCCCACATCCTGCCTCTCCTACTTGGCTGAACTACTAAGGGGTCTCCAAATCAAAAGGGACTTGGGCTTTAATTAAAAAAAAAAAAGATGGAGTTATTGGTGGGAAAAGTCAAAGCAGGGAAGTAAGGTAAAATCAGTTGGCAAAGTCAGACCTTGAAATCAGAAAATCAGGTAAAGATAGGGTAGTAAGCACAGCAGACCAAATAATGGCCTACTTGTTAGGACAGAAATCAAGTTGTACCAAAGCTCTCCCAGATGCTATAGTAAAAACAGCTACATTATAGACTAGAGTAGAAACTGTGAGTTATAACACTGGGCCTCCTTTTAAATCTCTGTGTGATCTTGGTGCTATCCGGGGTCTCTAAAATTCCTTCTAGCATGACATCCAAGAAATCAGGCATGGCTAGGCCTCCTAGACTCTTTGATTCTACACATAATACTGGGGGGTCTCATAACCATCAAGCAACTATATGAGCAAATGGTCAGTGGACCTCAACCAATTTCTCCCAGAAGAGAAAGTCTCAGGATACCATCTAAACATTCTCCAACAAAGGCGCTCTTAAATAGTTTGGTACTTCTACAATGATTATAGAGTACTGTGCATGAAGAAGTACTTTATGTGCCGATATGAAACAGTCTTCCATATATATTAAGGGGGGAGCAAGATATAGAGCAGCATTTATGGCATGCTACAATCTGTATAATAATTAAAAAGAAACTAGTAACCGCGACTGAGTCCAAGGCAGAAAAATAGACAATTGGGGACATGGTAGGGAAAATATGTACTCATCTGTTCAAATATATATAAAACAGGAGAAGTCTGCTGAACCATGTGGATCACCTCCAGGGCTAAGGATTGAACTTGCACCAAAGCTGCCACTGCCAGCTTCACAGAGCTGCACTTTAACCTGCTGCACCACTGGAAGGGTCTGTTCGAACATTTAAGGCTGTCCATGACCTGGCCCAAGTCCACCTAACTCCTAATGTGAATGCTCTATTCTACAGGGTACGTTGTCCTCAAACTTCTCATACAGGAAGCATTTCTAACTGTGAAGCTTTGCCTGCCCCAGCCCATCTGTGTGAATGATTGCATTCTTTCCTTCTATCCAAGCAAAACACATGCTTCAAGGTCAAGCCTTGGTTTTTACATGTTCTCCAGGGCTTTTCTCAAATTCTGAAGCCCAAAGGGATAGCCGTCTTTCTCTCAGCAATTGAGACTCTCTGACTCCAATCCTTCTGGTGTTTAACTGGTTTGAAAAGTATGTGCCTTGTTTCCCCAATTAGATTGGTATCAGCCAGTACTCTCACATGTGGCTGCTTAAATGAAAACTAATTAAGAGTAAATAGAATTAAATTTTCAGTTCCTCAGTGACTCTGGGCACATTTCAAGTGTTCAGTAGCCTTGTGTGTATAGGTCAGCACAGCTCGAGAACATTTTGACTTCACAGAAAGTTCTAGTGGACAGTGTGGCAAGAGTTTGCTAAGGCTGTCACAGCTGCAGCTACTTCTTACACTTTCCCTATAAACCTCACTGACTTTGAAGTTAAAATAAATATGTATTACGACTACAAAAAAAGTGATGAATTTCCTCTCTAAACTCTGATTCCCATTTCCAGTGAAAATAAGCAGCTCAGATTAGTCTCAAAAGTAAATATCACTCTGCATTTCTAGTCAAGTCTCAAAACCCATGCTTTTTTTCAATTTTCATCCACTTTGACATGTTGGCTGCATTTGGCAATAGTAGACCAGATTTCCTTCTCTTACTCAAAACATTCTCCTCCTTTGCTTCCACGAATGATCATAACAAGAAATCATGATCATTAATTTACTGAGCTCTCGCCATGTGCCAGGCGCTGTGCTATGCACTATACATCAACAATCGTATTAGGTAAATGCTATTATTATCTCCATTTTCTAGCTAAAGAAAATTAAAGTTCAAAAAAGATATTCATCTCTCAGGGTCAGAGTTACTAACTGGCAGCGCTGGGACTAGAAACGAAACCTCTTTTTTTTTTTTTTTTTTGAAGATTTATTTATTTATTCATACAGATGGGTACAGGCCAGAGATGCGGAGGGTGAAAGGATTCACCAGGGACAGGGTGGAGAGCAGAACAGGCAGATCAATGAAGTACACTGCTGAGGGGAGCAGCGGGCGGGTCAGGAGAGGTCTGCCGCCCCATGTGGATCTCCTCCGGGGCAGGCATCGAACTCATGAGGAAGTGTCTTAATCTTCTTAGTGCAGTGCTTTAACCTGCTGCGCCACCAGGGAGGGCCCGAAACGAAACCTCTTTTAAGGCTCTTCTGGAGTCATTACTACAAGAGATCAACTGTGAACATAGGTGGGGCAAGGCCATCAATTTCAACATAAAAGAAATGAAACAAACATTCAAGAGATTCCTCTATTCTTCCCCCACCCCTTCTAAAGCTCTTAGTCTATCTCACACATCCCTCTGGTAGATTTTCAAGTTCTTAGCAACACGGGGAATATAAACCCAAGTATTAAGTAACTGAAGAAAGCAACCCCAGTAGGTTAGAAGAGCAGGGTCCACGCCTGGTCTTTCATTTCCAGTAATTCAGTTTTCAACTAAATACCTTGTAGGCCCTTACCCTGTGTGGTTCAGAAGTTAAGGTTTTGATTCAAACACTCTGCCAACAGTCCGTTTTAGTTACACAGGACAACATCTATAGATTTTCTGTTGTCTGGGCCATGCTTTGAATCCAGCTGCTGCTGCCAGCATTATGAGCATAACAGAGCCATGTGGGGGGGGGGTATGGCTTTAGATAAGAACAGTCACCCCTTGCTAATGTTTTGTTACCTTGTTTACTGAGAGCTTTAAGCAAAGTCAAAATCAACATTCCTGGCCAGCTGACAGAGGGTCAGGATGTAGAAAAAGAAGTTTATAGCAGCCTTACTCTCTGTCTCCATGTAAGTGATCATAAACCCCATTGGCCCCAAAACTCTGAGTTCTGTTAGCTACTGAACACAGGAAGCTAAGTAAATGATTGTGCAGACCCTTCCAAATTTGAAGCCTCTGTTACTCAGGTGAAAGAAGAATGAGGAATATGGAAGACATCTATACTGTCTCTATTTTGCTGTGGACTTATAACTGCTTTAAAGAAAATCTTAATAAAAACAAGAAAGAGAAGTAATGCTGGCTTCTTGTCCTATCTCTGAAAGTGATTGGCCATGTGCTTGTGTGCGCGCATGGACAAATACATTTTTTGATGGGAGAATCTTTTTTTTACATATAATTTTATTTTTACATCATGTTGTACATTTTTTTTCCATCTCAATTGTAATCCCCGCGGGTTTCCCATCACCGAGTCACCCGTGTACCATCACCATAATCCCGTGCACTTCCCTCCCCACCCCCGTTTTT
>NW_004567120.1:11766083-11826753 GCF_000260355.1 Condylura cristata
TTCTCTTTTTTGGTTGTTGAGTAATATTCCATTGTATATATGTACCACATCTTTTTTATCCAGTCATCTACTTTTGGGCATTTGGGCTGCTTCCATGTTTTCCAATTGTAAATAAAGCAGCAATAAACATGGAGGTGCAGGTATCTTTTTCAATCAGTGTTTTTGTGTCTTTTGGGTAGATACCTAGGAGTGGGATTGCTGGGTCATAGGGAAGCTCCATGTTTAGCAGTATGAGGAAACTCCAAACAGTTTTCCATAGTGGTTGTACCAGTTTGCATTCCCACCAGCAATGCAGGAGAGTTCCTTTTTGGGAGAACCTTTTTAATGACTCAAATACAAGATAATTTATATAATGCTATAAACCTGCTAAAATATGTGTTTTTATATAGGCAAATATAAACATGTTCCAGGGAGTAGAATCAAAAGTAAAAATGACTACCTGCATATCTAGTTTCAGAGAGAAAGGCTTTAGTCATGTAAACTTTTCATTGTTTTCGCTGAGCTGACGCTGGTTTGCATAGTTGTTTGTTTTAGATGCACAGGAGCCCCCCTTGAAGGTGTTGCCACGCCACACCCACCACCAAAGCACCCCCAGTCTACCATCACAGTTCTTTGTGCTCCCTCCGCCTTTTTTTCTTGCTGCTCCCCTCCTCCTGTGCTGGATGCAGTTCTCTTTTTTTATATTTAATTTCTTTATTTGTGTACATTTTACATCAGGTGCAAATTCACCTGGCTCCATCACCTTAGTCCCATATATTCTTCCCGCCCTCATTTTCTTCACTCATCCTCTCCCACCTTCCACTGCAGAATGTCTCTGATTTATAGCTGTCTGATTATTTTTGTTTAGTTTTGTTGTATTTTTTAATTGTTATTATTTCCCCCTCATCCCTTATTTGGTTTCACTACATTCCTCCTATAAGTGAAATCATCAGATATTTTTCTTTTTCTCTCTGACTTATTTCACTGAGCATAATCCCTTCTAACTCCATCCATGTCCCATGAATGGCAACAGCTTATTTTGTTTTATTTTTATTTCTGGGTAGTATTCCATTATGTATATGTAGCACATCTTTTTGATCCAAGCATCTTTTGAGCTTTTGGGTTGTTTCCATACCTGATCTATTATAAATAGTGCTGCAATAAAGATGGGGGTGCAGGTGTCCATTTGAGTCAATGTTTTTGTGTCCTTTGAGTAGATCCCTAGGAGTGGGATTGCTGGGTCATATGGAAGCTCCATTTTCAGTAGTCTGAGAAACTTCCACACAGCTCTCCATAGTGATTGGATCAGCTTTCATTCCCACCAGCAGTGCAGGAGAGTTCCCTTTTCTCCACATCCTCGCCAACATTTGTAGCTGTTAGTTTTTTTTAATATGTGCCATTCTCATTTGTGTGAGGTGGTATCTCATTGTGGTTTTGATTTGCATGTCCCTGATTATGAGGGATGTTGAACATTTTTCCTATGTCTGTTGGCCATTTGTATTCATCTTTGGAGAAGTGTCTTTTCAGTCTACTGCCCATTTTTGGACTGGATTATTTGCTTTGTTTATCTTGAGTCATGTGAGTTCTTTGCATATCTTTGTAATCAGTCCCTTCTCCGTTGTGTGAAGTACAAAAATTTTCTCCCAATTAGTAGACTGTCTCTTTGTCTTGGTTAATGTCTCTTTTGCTGTGCAGAAGCTTTCCAATTTGATGTAGTCCCAGCTGTTTATGCTTTCCTTCATTTTCCTTACTTTAGGGGATGAATCTTAAAAGCTGTTACTGAGATGTATGTCTTGTTGTGTTTTATCTATATTTTCTTCTATAAATTTTAGGTTTCAGGCCTTATGTCCAATTCTTTTCTTTTTTAAGATTTATTTATTTGTATGCATACAAGAACCAGGGTACAGGTCAGAGGTGCAAGGTGTGAGAGGATTCTCCAGAGACAGAGTGGGGAGCAGGAGAGGCTGATCTACTGAAATAAAATGCTGTGGGGAGTGGTGGGTGAGACAGAAGAGGTCTGTTGGCCATGTGGTCACCTCCCTGGCCGGGGACCAAACTTGTGCTGCCGTGGTTGTGGAGAGCTTCATAATGCTGCACTAAGCCACTTATACCACCAGGGAGGCCCTTATGTTCATTTATTTTATCCATTTTGATTTGGTTTTTGTTCATGGTGTGAGGTAGTAATCTAGATTCATTCTTTTTTTGCCAGCACCATTTATGGAACAAACTGTCATTGTCCCATTGCATATTCTTTGCTCTTCTGTCAAAGATGAGTTGTCCATATATGTGAGTAGTCATAGTTCTATAATAAACTTTCTAAGGTTTTAGTCTATGTATGTGCCATAAACATTGCAGGATATTGTTTTCTGTGCTTATATTTTACATTTATGTAATTATACAGGACCTTCTCCAACTTTTCCCGTCAACACTATGCTTAGATACATTGTGTTCTTGCTCTGTGTTGCTATGAGTAGTAATAATTCATTTTAGCTGCTTTATGGAATTCGGCAAGATGAACATACCACAATTTATATATTCATTCTGGTAATAGGAATTTAGGTTGTTCTCCGTTTTTTACTGTCATAAACAAAATTCTTCAATGGATTTCATTTTTGTTTTGTTTTTATTTTTTATTGTATTTTAAAATACATTATTTTATTGAACTAACATTGCATTATAACATTATATAAATCTCCAGTGTTCATTATTGAGAGTCAACATGTATTTACAATACATTAAGCTCATAGCTAAATGTCTAATTCTGTCCTTCACCATAGCGTCACTGGCCTTCTCCATATATGGAAGTGTATCCCTGTGCAATTGTGAGAGGATTTCTTTTGACTAAAATCTCCTAGTGGAATTGCTAAGGCATAGGGGTTGCTTCACTTCAGCTTTAGTCGATTTTTCAAAATAGTTTTCCAAAGTAGTTTTACCAATTTACATCTCCACCGATGGTGGACAAATGTTCTGTCCATCCACATATTCATCAAAACCTGATATTGTTAGTATGTTTTTTTAAGTCATGTGATGGGTACATAGTGAGTGGCCTTAGGATTTTGGTATGAATTTCGTAATGACTAGTGAGAGAGAACACATGTCATAGATTAATCTTCTGATATATTTTATTAAAGCTGATATCAACAGGGTGAGAGAGAAAGAACGAGAGAGATAGAGAGAAGCAAAAAAGAGAGAGAGAGAGAGAGAAAGAGGAAGAGAATTAGAGGAAGGCCATGGGGGAAGGGTAGTGACTAAGGGCTGGGGATGGACACAAATACAGTGGCAAGGAAAGCCTCAGGGCATAAAATCGAACTTTCCTAGCAAACCAGTTTTCTGACGACTGGCCACGTACACACAGATTCAGGAGTCTCTGAAGTGCAGCAGCTAAAGGTGAGAGTTAAACACGCTGAAAAACTCCTGGCAGCAGGCTCTGTGCACGGCATCTTCCCCAGCAGCAGAAGTTCTGCCTGTTTCCAGTGTTCTGACACCTCTCACCAGGTTAGGTGCCCACCTGGCTCACAATGCCTTTGTTTCAAAAATGAGGGCACTAGATTCATGGATTCCAGTTAGGCCACATGTTGTCCGTGCACAGAATGGTAAATCATTTTTTTACGGTTTTACTGAAGATGATTGACAAAATAAAATTGTATGTGTCCAAGGCATACGATATATGATGTTCTGATACAATATACGCATGCGTGGTGAATTATTACCCAGCATCAATCAAACAGAACTTCTTATAGTAGCAGAGTAATATGCTCCTCTGGGGAGCTTCCAAAATGCAGATTACGATTCAGGAACTGTGCCTTTCTAACAAATTCCCTGATGCTACCTCTCTGTGGACCACACTTTGAGTTGAGCATATACATGCTAGAGTCACACAGACCTAAGGTTAAACCGCAGCTCTGCTTACCTGTGAAATCACTGGCAAGTTATGTACTCAGTCTCTGAGTCTTGCTTTCCTTACCTACAAAGATTAACAACATTACCTACTTTGTAAGGTTGTGGTGGAGGTTAAGTGAAATAATATATGTAAAGTATGTTTAGCACTGTGCAAGGAGAGCGTTCAATAACTAACCAATGCTAGCTATGGTTAATATTCCATGAACTGCACTCCACACATCTATGATACTCTGAAGAATGAGGTTCAGGATGATTATCTAGATGCACTGCAAGAGCTTAAATTAATCAGAGAGAGACAGATTGAATCTTATTTAGTCATATTTGATGTTAGGCTTTTTTATTGTATTCTAAGTCTTTGAAAATTGAGACTTCATCTGTATCAGTCAGGGTCCCAGCAGGAAACAGATGGTGCACTCAAATTAGCATAATTAGTGGAAAGTTTAACAAAAGAAGTATGTCCAAAGGTGTGGACAGAGTATAGAAAATACAAGAGAGCTAGATAATCCAGTAAGTGGGTGCTTTACCACACTTATACCCAAAAAGATGAGGGGAAGAAATATACCACACTTATACCCAAAAAGATGAGGGGAAGAAACATACCTGAAAAAGGAGATTGTGGTACAGAGCTGTCCCCTTGTGAGGAGGTATGACTTTTTATTTTAAGGGATCAGAGCCAGGCTGAGGCAATCCTGCAAGGAGGAAGCCAGGAATAAATACCCTGACCTCAGTTTTGAAGGAGAAGTTCTCCCAAAAATGTCCAGAGCAGGGCCTCCCTGGTGGAGCAGGGGTTAAAGTCAGCACTATCAAGCTATCATCAGTCACTGCAACTTGAGATCAATACCTGACTATGGAGGTGACCCACATGGCAGAGCAGACCTCTCCTGTCTCTCCTGCTGTTCCCCTCAGCAATGTATTTCTGTCAATCTGCCTGTAATGTTCCCCAATTCTGTCTCTGGTGAATCCTCTCACCTTCCACTCCCTGTACCTCTGGCCTGTTCTCCAGTTCTTGTATGCATAAATAAATAAATCTCTTTTTTAAAAAATGTGAAAAGCAGACATTTCCCAATATGTATCACCTTGGCATGTGGAGCTAAGGTCAATCTAGGCCCTCCAGGCTTTAAGGGAAAATTACCATTACCTTAAAGAATGAAGATTACCCCCCAGGTCATCTCTATAAAATATCATCTTTATCAGAGAAACCTATCTTAAGGCTGAGCAAACATCTAGAGCATCTGATTTTAGCATGAGTCACTCTCTCTTCATTAGGTAAAACCACCTCCTCTATTCTTGACACACATTCCATTTTTTAGCATCAGAATAAAACCCTCAGTTTATCTCCTTTACTGTAGAATTTAGAGCCATGTAGATTCTCCATACGTTTGTAAACAAATTTGTTCTTTTTCTCCTACCAATCTGTCTGGTGTTAATTTCTTTGCTCAACAGGGATCCCCACTGCCCAAATCCTACTAGAAGTCAAGAAAGGAAGGGAATTGGTTGATACAATCCATGTAGTTTAGCCTCCTATATAAAGGAGTGAAATTATATCAGGAGGGGTAAGTAGAAGATAATCTGGTATACCATCTATGACACATATACACAAGTATAATACTATTCCTCTGACCAAACCAAGATGAAACAGACTAGACAAACAACTATTTTTGGGCAAAGCAAAGATCCACTAGTCTTACAAGAAGAGAATCAATAGCTTCCATATATCTCCCCCCTAATATCTAAAATTCAACACAACTAAAGCTGAATTTACCTTCATCTACCACCACAACCCAACTTTCTCATATCTGTCATTGGTAGACTTTGACATGTCAGCCTTTCCACCTGCATTTAAATCTTACCTATGCTTCAAGGTCTAGTTCAAATACTTCTCCCTCCTCCAAGAAGTATCTCCCTAACTACTTTAGCCTACACAGATTTCCCTCTTCTCTGAATTGCCATTGCCAATCATTCAGTCATTACTGTCAGGTATTGCTGTTGAACTGGTTTGTGCATACATATAATCACCACAACCAACACTACACATCTTTTTTTTCCTCTTTGTCAATACCAAGCATCTTGAGGCTTGTTGAATATGAGCACACAATAAACACCTGAAGAATGAAGAATAGGAAAGGAGTAGCAAGGGATTGAATTTCTAATATCATATTTCCATGAAAACTTCTTAGAAAAAAAAAAACTAACTCTCTGAGGAGCTGCCTCAGAAATAGGCAGACATGGAGAATAGCTCTGCTTCAAATCTATCCACTTCACATTTTTACAACCCTCTTCTAAATAACCCTTAGGTTAAATAAAGAATCCAAACAGAAATTACAAATTGTTTAAAAATGATCAGCAAAGAAATCAGCACCCATCAAAAACCATGATATGCAGCTAAATTGGTGTGCATAAGAAAGTTGTAGCATTAAATTCATTTGTTTATTCCAATATATTCTAATATATTTCAACAGATAATACTTGAACTATTTTGATTGACAATAAATGAACTTAACAGTCAAGAATACAGAAAAATGACAACCAGCTATAGTGAAAGGAAGAAGGAATTAATAATTATATTTTCAAAATTAATGGCTCGTTTCACACTAGTCCTCCCTCTTGCAACAACATAATGTTGGACACAACAACCAAGGATAGGAAGACTGCAAAGTCGAAAGGCGAAGGTGAGCTGTTGAGGAACTTTAGGACAGAAGGAACACTACAGTGCTGAGTTGCCTCAGGTTCTTTTGCCTTCCATGTTACTGTAAATGAGGCACTGAAGAAGCTGTTTTCTTTTCAGAAACCTGAGAGAAAGGTCAGGGAAAAGATAACGATATTCATGTAGACATCTCTCATTAAAACCTAGTTGCAAGAAAAAGTTCCTGTATGTTACCCATGTCAGCCACTGCTACCTGCTCTGAATGAGCAAAGGACCCCCTGCTATGGAAGGAGTCCTGTTTTGTCACATCTTATATCTTGAGGTTTAATGGTGATGAATGAAAACCTAGGTAGGAAGACAGTGGACCAAGCCCAGGGGCATATGTGGACCCAGTTGTTCCTAGGGTCTTGTTTTGAAAGAATTAAAATTATAATTAGAAGAGAGCAGAAGCAATAAAAACAATCCAAATATCCATCAAGTGATGAATGGAAACAAAATGTGGAATATTATTCATCAATAAAGAGGAAGTACTGATACATGCTACCACATGGATCTTCAAGATATTAAGCTAAGTCAAATAAGCTTATCACAGAAATTACATATTGTATGATTCCACTTATAGGAAGTGTCAAAAAAGAAAAGGCACTAATAGAGATGGTGTAGGTTAGTGGTTGCCAGAGACTGGGTGGGAAGAAAAGGTGAGTAACTTCTAATTGGTATGAGGGTTGTAGGGTGAGGACAAGATAATAGAACAATATAGAAATTAAAACCAATTACCATATTATCATGCATGCTGCCCCACCAGCTCCTGGCAAGCCTGCGGCCGCTCTTCCCCTACAGCAACTCTGTGCATGGCTGCATGGAGGGCATCAAGGCACTGGTCAACTACATGAACCTCAAGAGGCTGAACACCATGGGCATCAGCTTTGGCTGCACCGCCAACCTGCTGGTGAGACGGGCCATGATGTTTCACGGCCACCGTTTCCTGCGCCTGCCACTCTCAGAGGTGGCGCCCCTCTTGGGCCACGTGTACTCTGGCTTCGCCTTCCACAGCACCCAAGAAAGCAGCCAGCTGTACTCAGTGACTCCCAGGATGGACCGGGTGACGCTCAGGCTCATGAGGACAGAGGTGAAAACTCAAGGGGGCTTTGCAGATGGTGCCCCCCACTATGTGGCTTTCTACACCACCAGCTTGTTGACCAGCTTCAGAGATGAAGCTCCACCAGGGTCCCCGCCCCACCCTCCCGCGGCCGCAGCCCCAGCCAGACGAACCCTCTCAGCTGCTTCCCTGAGTCCAACACCTCCTGCAATGTCCACAACTTCAGTGGCTGCATCAGCAATGATTCGGTGCATCAGCTCTAGGGGTCTTAGCAGGTGTTTGAGCTTCAGAAGAGACCGGGTGGCCTAGACGTGAGTACGGCTGTGCCCCCCGCACTCAGGTTTCAAAGCCGGCCCCTCAAGGACTTCAGACCACAGAAACTGGGACAGCCTCTTGCCATCAGCCTCCAGCTCACAAATCCGGCCTGCACCCCACCTAGCCGCTCAGGACCCTCCCAGGGGCCTACCAGTTGGGCAGGGCCCTGTCCCTGGGGCATGGGTCCTACCTCTCCTTGCTCGTATCCCCTCAAGCTCTGTGAGGGCTGGTGGCCCCTGAAAGTCAGCACCCTGTACCTGGTTCTCATCCTGCACCAAAGACACTTTGTGGCACAGGTGGAAGGCCCTGGACCCCAACTTTGTATCCAGAGCCTCCAGTGGCACAGGCTGGCCAGTGGCACATGGTGTCCATCTGGTGGAGGAAGAATGGGTTCCAGTTGGTGATGGACAGAGTCCGAGTCCCGGCCCAGGGTGGGCCCGGCCACAGCTCCAGAGAACAGAAGTCTCCTAGCCCTTCTCTCTCTTTGTGGGAAAGAGCCCAGCAGCAGTACGTCCTCCCCCCAATCCGGGTGGCTGGTGGCTCTGGGTTCAATGGCTGTGTAGGGACTGAGATTGGACGGGTGTCCCCAGGCGGATGGCAAGGGCCATGTCTTGCTTCTCGGGCTCCCAGGAGAGCCTGTTCTTCACAGGCAGCGGGTGCCCTCAGTAGCCTTCTCCGGGGCCACGCTGCCTACTGTGGGCCTGGAGCTGGATGTTCAGCCCCAGATGGTCATTGGGCTCCTGCTTCACCTAGGCCAGAGCCAGGCACCCCCCACCTGCAGCTGCAGCTGCTGGACAAGCAGGTCCTGTTGCCGGCAGATGACGGCACAGGCGCCGCCTCCACCTGAGTGACGCGCCCTGCGGCGCTGTGTGACGGGCAGTGGCACCGGCTGGCAGTGACCGGAGGAGGACATGAGCTGTGTCTGAAGGTGGAAACATAGCGCAACCCCACCCTGGGCCGCCGGCCCACAGCGCCCACCCGCACCTTAGCACCTCTGAACCTGGGGGGGCCTGCCTGAGCCCTCAGATGCACCCGCTGGGCCGCAGGCCTGGAAACACCCTTGGCCTCCCACCTTCCGCGACTGCATGTGGAACCTGGTGATGAACGGGTGCCCTGACCCCTGGCCCCAAGCCCCACGCCGTGCGTGTCCAGGGGCCCGTGGCGACAGGTGGCTGCACGGTCCCTACCTAGCACAGCCGGCCACCGTCGCCCCGCTGCCTCAAGGCAGAAAAGGTGAGGAGTCTGACTGCCGGGGTGGCTTCGAGTCTCTTTTGTGAGGTCTTTTTCCTTATACTTTGACTTCATTGCAAGTCTCTGCTTCTTTTATTAAAGAGTGGCATCAAAAAGTGCAAATCAAAACCACAATGATATTTCACTTCATACCCGTTAGAATGCTATTTACAAAATGACAAGAAATAGTAAGTGTTGGTGAGGGTGTGGAGGAAAAAGGAACCCTTATACACTATTGGTGGAAGTGTAAATGGATGTATCCTCTATGGAAACAGTATGGAGTTCCCTTGAAAAATTAAAAATAATATTACTCTATGATCCAGCAATTCTACTTCATGCATTTATCAGAAGAACATGAAAGCACTGATTTGAAAAGATGTATGTTCCTCCATGTTCATTAAAGCATTTTTTATGATAGTCAAGATAGGAAAACAATTGAAGTACCCATCCATAGCTGAATGGATAAAGAAGATGTGTTATGTACCCAGTGGAATACTATTTAGCCAGAAACAAGCAGGAAATCTTGACGTTTGTGAGAGCATGTATACACCTTGAAGGCATTATGCTAACTGAATAAACTTGATAGAGAAAGACAAGTACATTGTGATCTCAGTTATATGTAAAATCTGAAAAACAAACAAATAAAACCCAGTTCATACATACAAAAAGCAAATCAGTGGTTGCTAGAGGAGCAACTGGGGTGACAGGAGGGCTGAATAGGCAAAATGGATTAATGTGGCCAAAATGTAGAAAATCCAGTTATGAAATATGTAAGTTATGGGGATGTAATCTTCAGCAGGGTGAGTATTGTTAGTAACACTGCGCTGCGTATTTGAAATTTACCAAGAGGAGATCTTGAATGTCCTTATCACAAGAAAAAATGACTGGAAATATGTATGGGAACAAACATTAACTAAACTATGGTGGTGATTATTTCGCAATATATAGAGCAAAAGTATGTCTTAGATTGTAAAAAACATACTGGTTTCTAGAGGGGGTTGGGAGACGGGAATAGGAGAAGGAAGGGGACGGGACATTAGCACTGGAGTTTTGGAGGAGGGTGAGTGAAGCACATGCACACATGGAGGGGTGAAATGTACCCACAAAATTATCTAAAAAACACTACTGAATCATTCTGGTATACACCTGAAACTAATGATAATATTATCTGTCAGCACATAGAAAAACAACATATGAATCATTATCTTGGTGAGATATCTGCACTCCCGTGCCCACTGCAACATTATTCACAATATCCAAGAGATGGAATTCACCTAAATCCACACATTTTCAGGAGATAAAGAAAATGCAGTACTGGATACAGTATACAATGAAATATAATCCAGCCCTAAAAAGAGGGAAATGGTGTATTTGTGGCAACATATTGTGAACATGGATGCATTAAGCAGGGGAAGGAAGCTAGCAGAGGATGGCAAATACTGGGTGGTCTCACTTCCATGTGAACTCTTAAACAGTTGAACGTACAGAAACAGAATAGAGCAGCAGTTGCCGGAGCCTGCAACTGGGAGAAATAGGGACCAAACAATAAATAAATAAAATAAAAGGATGGGGCCTTCCCTGATGGCTCAATGGGTTAAAGCTCAGCACTGCAAAGCTATCAATAGCCTCTCCAGCACGAGTTTGATCCCCATCCAGGGAGGTGACCCATATGGTGTGGTAGATCTCTCCTGTCTCGCCGGCTGCTCCCCTCAGCAGTGTACTTTGTCAGTCTGCCTGTTCTGCTCCCCACTCTGTCTCTGGTGAATCCTCTCACCACACCTGCACCTCTGGCCTGTACCCCAGTTCTGTATGCACACATAAATAAATCTTTTTTAAAAAAGAAAAGCATCAAGGGGAAACGTGTTGATTAAAATATATATTTATATATTTGTATGTAAATTTTACATCAATGTTCATTTTTTGTACAATGTTTGCTTTCTCCTGTGAAATTCCCACCACCAAACCACCTGTGAACCGTCATCACAGACCTTTGTGCTCTGCCCTCCCTGTTTCGATCCCTCTCCCTGCAGAATGTCTCTAATTTATAGTTGTCTGCTAATTTTATTTTTATTTATTATTATTTTTCCCTGATCCCATATTTCATTTCCCTCTATTCCTCCTATAAATGAAACCATCCTATATTTTCCTTCTGACTTACTTCACTGAGCATAATCTCTTCCAGCTCCATCCATGTTGCTACAAATGGAATGAGTTTATCTTTTTGATTGCTGAGCAGTATTCCATTGTGTGTATATGCGCCTTCTTTATCCAGAAAGGCAGTGAGATGACATATTTAAATTGCTGCTGTTCCAGTCCCCTAACCAAAAGAATGAGTCCTTTGCCCTCTAGGAAATGAATTCTCTAGAGAATGCTAGGTGTTTAGAACCAAGCAAGGCTTTATTAGGGACACATGCATGAGGGAGCTACTGCCAGAATGGAGAAATTAGCTTAGCTCCTCCAAGAGAGTAAGGAGAAGATATGTAAAGGATAGGTCCCCAACGTGGAGAGGAGAAGAGCAACATCATAGCTTTTTCTGGTATGGGCAATGTCCAGGCATGAGCACAGAGGTTACATTCCACCTGCACTTGCAATCTTTGGCCTTCTCCCTCCAGAAATTGTGAAATTGTCTAATGCCTTTTTCTTTTTGTTTAGCATGGCACCTTATAGTCAGAGTGGTAGGTCAAACTGTTTGGACAAAGCTCTCTAGTCCATGACTTCATCCACTTGTTATAATAAGACTTGGGAAACTCATCCTAACAGCTCAGAATTTCTTGTACCTAAGCTGTGTCACTGAAACTGCAAACAAACAAGCAAACAAAGCTGTTAACCAAGAATTCTGTATCTGTCAAATCTTCAAAAATTCAGTTAAGACAAAGTGCACTGGACTATGGTGATGGCACATGGGTGATTTGGTGATGGGAAGCCCATGGGGATTACAACTGAGATGGAAAAATGCACAAAATGATGTAAAAAAAATAACTATTATATTAAAATTTTTAAAATATCAAAAAATGGAATAAGACATTCCCCAATCAAGTTGATGGGATTCATCACCGGTAGACCTGCCCTATGAAAAATGCTAAAAGGCATCTTTACAGTTGAAAACAAAGGACAGTAGATCATAACTCAATGCCATGCAAAGAAACAAATGTTTTTGGTGAGTTCAACATAAAAGCCAGTATTATTGCACTTTTCAATTTGTAACTTCATTTTTATTTCCTACATTATTTGAAAAACAAATGCACAAAAATAATCTTAAATTTATATTATTGGGTGCATGACAGGAAGATCGAAGTTGTCACAGGAGCAGTAAAGAAGTCAAATTTTCGTATGCTATTGAAACTACAGTGGTGTCAAATTGCACTACTTTGCTATACACGTACAATATTAATTGCCATCCCCATGACAACTACTGATAAAACATATAAAGTTATATACGTATGCTATCTACGGTTGCACCCCTAGGTGATTAAAACTATAAAGAAGCACAAGAAGTGAGTACTAAAAAAGTCAAGATTATTTGACATTAAGAGAAAAGGTAATCTTAGACTATCTACCATGTTGGAAACCAATGTTACCTCAATTTTAAAAAAAATCAAGATAGTGTTCTTTTAGCAGGGAAGTAGAGGATTATGTTTTTGGAAGGGTCACAGGGAGGAGTTTCTGTCATTGGGGAGAGAGTTCTATTTCTTTCTAAAAAAATATTTATTTATGCATACAAGGACTGGGATACAGGCCAGAGGTGTGGGGGATGAGAAGATTCACCAGAGACAGAGTGGAGAGCAGAACAGGCTGACTGACTGAAATACACTGCTGAAGGGAACAGCGGGTAGGGCAGGAGAGGTCTGACACGCCATGTGGGCCACCGCCCTGTTGGGGATGGAACTCGTGCTGATAGTTACAAGGATGTTTAATTTATAATAACACTTTAGGGTAAATTTTGGTTTATGCAGTTTTCATTGTCTGCCAATTTTACCTAAACATTTTTAAAAAATAAAATAACACCCAAAAAAGGGGGAAAGGAAACAACCTGGGTGAGGGACACTTGAGAATTGAAAGATGAGGAGAAACCATTAAAATGAGGGTAGGAGGAGAGTATTTCAGGCAGAGAACTTTAGGCAGGATATAATAAGGAAGAAGGAGGTCCTAATGTAAGAATATGTATTATTCTTTTCTCAGTAATAGGATGTATATGAGTTGTGTGTACATGTGCATGTTACAATTCAAGGTACACCAATTCAGGTAGAAAACCTAAAATGTGCCCCTAAGAGGTGTAATGTTGGGGGACTTCATGAAAGAAAAAGAGGAGTAAGATGAGTTAAGTGGTTAAAGATTAGTGTTAACAAGCAAACTATCTGTGGCTATACATAATAGGTTATTTATTCTCTAGAAGGATGGGAAAGAGAAGTGATTCTATCATCTGGTTGAAAATATTTATCATCATTTCTCATGATCCTGATGACTTTTTTTCATTATATGGATTTTTTAAAAAAGATTTGTTTATTTGTGCATACAGAACTGTGTTACAAGCCAGAGGTGCAGGAGCGGTGAGAGGATTCACCAGAGACAGAGTGGGGAGCAGAACAGGCAGATGTACCAAAATACACTGCTGAGGGGAGTAGTGGGCAGGTCAGGAATGGTCTGCCACACCATGTGGATCACCTCTGGGGCAGGCGGGGATCAAACTCATGCTGAAGTGGTTTAGCTTCTTAGTGCTGTGCTTTAACCCACTGTGCCACCAGGGAGGGCCCATGATCCTGATGACTTTTAACCAATTGTTTGCTTGATGGTTTCTTGTTGATGAATTAATATTACATTATAACATTAGTTTCAAGTGTGCATCATTGAAAATTAACATGTGTTTATATACATTAAGTTCACCACTAAAAGTCCAGTTCTATTTTGGACTTTTTTCACCATACCATTCTCCCTTTTACTCCCCACTTACTCAATCTACCATCCCTTCCTCCTTTCTTTCTGGTAACCACTATTTGGCCTGATAGAGTGAAAAGATTTTTGTTTTGTTCATCTGTTTATTTTATTTATATACCATATAAAAGTGAAAACATAAGGTGTTAGTCCTTCTCTGTCTGGCTTATTTGACTAAGGGTACTTCCCTCTAGGTTCATCCATGTTGTAAATGGCAGAATTTCATCTTTTTTATAGCTTAGTAGTGTTCCTTTATGTAAGTATACCACATATTATTTAGCCATTCATTAGTGGATACTAAAGTTATTTGTAGTTCTTGTTTATTGTAAATAGTGCTGCCATTAATATGGAAGTGCATACATCTCTGCTTGATGATGTCTTAAAACAATTGCTTTTGGTCCCTTTCAGAGGTCTTTCTTTGGTCCAGTTCAAATGTCTTTCACCTAGTTAAAAGGAAACAGATATTACAAGTTATCTGTAATGGCTGTCCAACTCCATAAGTTCTACTGTCTGTCTATCCATCTGTCTGTCGTCTGTCTGTCTGTCTGTCTTCTGTCTTCTGTCTGTATATGCATCTGTCTATCCATGTCTGTCTATCTGTCTGTCTGTCTGTCTTTCATCTGTCTGTCTTCCATCTGTCAGTCTTCCATCTGTCTATCCGTCTGTCCGTCTGTCTATGTATCCATCTGTCTGTCTATCCATCTGTCTTCTGTCTATCTAATCATCTGTCTGCCTTCTGTCTGTCTATCCGTCTGTCTATACGTCTGTCTGTCTATTCATTTGTCTGTCTATTCATCTGTCTGTCTATCCTTCTGTCTGTTTGTCCATCTGCCAGTCTGTCCATCTGTCTGTCTGTCCAGCTGTCCGTCTGTCCATCTGTCTATCCGTCTGTCTGTGTGTCTATCCATCTATCTATCCGTCTGTCTATCCATCTGTCTGTCTGCCTATCCATCTGTCTATCTGTCTGTCATTTGTCTTCTGTCTATCCATCTGTCTGTCCATCTGTCTGTCTATCTGTCTGTCTTCTGTCTTCTGTCTATCTGTCTGTCTTCTGTCTTCTGTCTATCTGTCTGTCTGTCTTCTGTCTGTCTGTCTGTCTTCCATCTGTCTATCCATCTGTCTGTCTCCATCTGCTGTCTGTCCGTCTGTCTGTCTTCCATCTGTCTACCCATCTGTCTATCCATCTGTCTGTCTACCCGTCTGTCTTCCATCTGTCTGTCTATCCGTGTCTGTCTATCCATCTGTCTATCCGTCTGTCTGTCTATCCGTCTGTCTGTCTTCTGTCTATCCATCTGTCTGTCTAATCATCTGTCTGTCTTCCGTCTGTCTATCCATCTGTCTATCTGTCTATCCATCTGTCTGTCTTCTGTCTGTCTATCCGTCTGTCTGTCTTCTGTCTATCCGTCTGTCTAATCATCTGTCTGTCTTCCGTCTGTCTATCCATCTGTCTTCTGTCTGTCTATCCATCTGTCTATCCATCTGTCTTCCATCTGTCTGTCTATCCGTCTGTCTGTCTGTCTATCCGTGTCTGTCTATCCATCTGTCTGTCTTCCATCTGTCTGTCTATCCATCTATCTGTCTGTCTTCCATCTTTCTATCCATCTGTCTATCCATCTATATATTGGTCTGTCTGTCTATCTGTCTACTCATCTGTCCATCTCTCTGTCTTCTGTCTGCCTATCTGTCTGTCTTCAGTCTGTCTGTCTATCTGTATGTCTTCTTCTGTCTATCTGTCTGTCTGTATCTGTCTATTATAAGGTATTGGCTCATGTATTTATGGAGTTTGGTAAGTCCCAAGATCTGCAGAATTAATCAACAAGAGACCCAGGAGGGTCAATGGTTTAGTGCCAGTAAAAGCTGGAAGACCTAACAACCAGAAAAGCACTATAATGGCACAGTGGTACCATTATAGTGGTGCAATACCAGTCAGGGACCAGCTGTCTTGAGATCCAGGAAAATCCATTTCAATTTGAGCCTAAAGGCAGAAAAAAAAGGCCAATGTCCCAGTTCAAATGCAATCAGGCAGAAAGAATCTTGTTTTGGGGGAGGGAAATCATCATTTTTGTTCTATTCAGGACTTCGACTGATTGGATGAGGTCTGTGTTTGATAGAGGGCAATTTGCTTTGCTTAGTCTATTTATTGAAATATTAATCTAACCTAAAAAAAACTGCACCCAGAGGAATGTCCAGAATAATATTTGACCAAATATTTGGGCACCCCATGGCCCAATCAAGTTGAAACATAACATAAATTTATTACAGTGTATGTATTAAAAATGTGTGAAAGAACCTCACCAAAGGGGTAAGGTAAGAATGCTAATTCAAATAACTGAATATAAGTGGAGTTTGTAATACCAAAGGCAAAAGGAACTGCACAAATTATTGTAACCTAGTGGTCAAGTTGTTTCCAATGGTGGTATATGAGTTAACAATTCTGATACTGCTATTCATGTATATTGAAACTGAGCAATCAAGTAAACAGATCATGGATTGTGGAAGCTGTGTTTGTTAGTGTTGGAGTAGGAGGTTATACCAGTCAATTGGAGGCTAGAATGATGTTAGAGTTGAAGACATCAGAATGACATTATGATTAGCTCAATGTAGATGAACATTATCAACATATATTTATATGTATTTGTGCATACACAAACATATATTTAGTACACATATAATTCCTTGCTTTGTCATTTGAAAGGGCCTAGAAGCAAAGACACTCCAGTAGCAATAAAACATACCTAGTGTCCAACCTTATTTTCAAGGACTATTCACTAATGCAATAATCCAAGACTCTTTAGAGAAACAGCTAATTCTATGAGTATAGCAGGAATACTGAAGATGAGTCTGAAGCATTTCACAGTGCCAGAAAGTAAGGAAGTGATCAAAACAAATCATCAAAAACCACAACAATGGAGGTATGACAAAGGGATACTGGAGTTAAATGAAAAAAACTCCCAATGCCAAATTTGGAAACAATTTGAGTGAGTAAATCAATAAAAGTAATGTTGGATTATAACTCCAACTAAAAAAAAAAATCCCATGAGTCCATACAGCATTAATAAATGATTTAGTAAACAAATGGATAAAAATAGCCAATCTTTCCACACATAAGAGTCCTAAATAACTTATGTAAATACTCAGGTGGAACAAACTCCTTATTTGTTGGGTCTGGGTTGCACATAGTAGTAACTATGTGCCAAAAGACATGGCATGGAAAGATGACAGCAGAGAGATCTGACAAATACCACCTAGACAGGAACCCAAGCCAACATCATCAATGATAAGTCATGTTGGCAGCATGTACTCATGATATCATGTGATGAGAGGATCTTTATCCCTGTGGTCTTCCTCCCAAAACCACTTAACTCTGGTCTAAGAAAATTGTTGGACGAACACCGAGTGAAGGGCTTTCTATGGATCAAAAAGAAAGTCTGAGAAACTGTCACTGCCAAGAGGAAAGAAAACTCAACAACTAAGTGGCCTATGGTGCCCCCGAGCACGCCCAGCACCCCCAGGCCACCTCGGGGGCTGCCGGGGAGCCCCCCTGCTGACGCTCACAGCCCCCTCTGAGGAGACCCCCGCGGAGAAGAGAACCTGCTGCCTCCTCATGTGAGGGGCGCCCGGGCAATGGACCCCATCCACGCCGTGCCGGGGCAGCCAGCGCGTGCCTGCGCAAGCCGATAAAGGGCTCCCACCACAAAAAAGGGGGGGGGGCAAGTTAATGATAGTGTATGACAGTGTATGAATTAACAAGGTTCCTTGTTGTAACAAACACATCCTAGTAGAGTAAGTTGTAAGTAACACGAGCGACTAGGTGCTGAGTAAAAGGAACTCTATACCATGCTTGTAAATTTTCTGTATATCTTAAACCACTATTCAAAATAGTTTGCTTTTTAAAAATTCACTACAGGCAGCCCTCCTACCTGCCTGTGACTCTGATGACATTTCTTTTACACAACTTTCCCCTTTGCAAAGCCGCAGTGGAAACACTCCTAACAAACCTGTCCTTTAAAAATGTAAAATAAGGATGTAAGTAAATAGATAATTAACCAAAAAAAGGAATAAGTATGATGTAATTTGGCCAGAAGAGATGAAGAACCCCAGAGCAGTGGTCATTTCTTTTGTAGCTGAGAACTTCACACACAGCCTGTGAGATCCTTGTCCTAAAATACACAGACTCTGAGGCCTGACCACCAGCATTTGAATTCAGATTTTACTACTTACTAGCTGGGTAATCTTGGACAAGTTACTTGACTCTCTTTGTGAACCTTATCTCTTAATAGTAGGAATGATAGGCCCTATTTTTTTGGTCATGTAATAGAGATTAAATGAGTTAATACATGTAAAGTACTTAAATGAATCCTAGCACATGGTAAATTCTACAGAAATACTTTGAAAACAAGAAAAAAAACCCACGAGGAGCAAAGATTCATTTCAAAATAGCTGTAATCATATAAGGTAGGGAGATGTGTGTTTGGTTGCTATGGACCAGGCAGTGGTTGCCATAGATGTCACAGCCATAGCAGCCATTGTGAGGACATAGCCAGACCCCTTATAAGCAGGCCACACGGCCATGTTAAACTGGCTAGAAGGCTAGAAGTCTCAACACCTTCCTCTCACTGGATACATCTCGTGACTTTCATCGAAAAAAGAACCAACTGCTAACCAGATAATTGACCACCTCAAGGTAAGAAAACTGTATCATTATCTACATTCTACAGATAAGAAATCTGAAAATGTTTAAGTGAGTTAGTTAGGGTAACCACTAGAAGCCCTGGAATGAAATGAGGGACCAGTAACCCCTAGTCCAGTCGTTTCCCTCCTTGGTTTTCCTATGTATCTTAGGATAAGTTCTTATAGAATAACTAGTATGAGGCCAGTTTGACCTTTCTTGATGGCACTAAATATTCAGAGAGCCTGAGATCAAGCCAGAAAGTTCTGCCAATTATCAGTAAATAAATCTAAAGCTGCTACCATATCTGTGTCTCAAAGGGCGATGTCTAGCATGGGAGTCAGGCAATCAGGCTCTGATGTTTCATGCTCCAGGTCTTATAAGTTTCAAGTAAAGCCGAGGTAAACCTGGTTTTGATCACAGGTCATGTATGAGGTTTTCCTTTTGTCTGGCACAAGTAACATCCATTCTATAGGAGTCAAATGACTTCCTAGGTTATGAGTTGTGTTCTAAGAAATACAGTAAAATGTGAGTATTTGGGAATGGCAGTCTTCAAATCAATGGATGATTCCACAGAACACAGTTATCCATTGATTAACTGGCACATACACTGTACTCATCGACGGGTTAAGCAAAGCCCATCTGTGTATCAGCCACAGAAATTTGCTAAACCAACAAAGAGCTTCTGCCCAGCTCTGGACTCCAATATAATTAGCCACTTGGGAAGTGTTAATAAAAACAACAGAAAGATACCAGTCTATACCCTCATGGATGGTTATAAATGAAAAGATGACAGCAAGTGTTGGTGAGAATGTGGAGAAATTGGGACACTTCTGTATAGTGGTAGGGAATGTGCAATGTTTTAGTCACTTTGTAAAATGGTCTGGAAGTCTGGAAGTTCCCCAAAAGTTACGTATAGTTATTACATGACCTAGAAATTATACCCCCAGGTATATACTCAAGAGACTTGAAACATGTTCACACAGAAACTTGTACACAAATGTTTACATCAACATGATTCATAAGAACCAAGTAGTTATAATTCAAATTCCATAAACTGATGAATGGGTAAACAAAATGTTGTATACCCATATAATGTAATATTATTTGGCCATAAAAAGGAATGAAGTACAAATTCAAGCTACAATGTGGATGAACACGAAGTGATTGCATAAATTATTCTCTTTATTTAGGCAATCACTTCCAAATATGGCTGTACATTGAATTCATCTGGGAAGCTTATGCAGTTCCTTGGGAATCTCTGAGAATAGACCTGGATTAGTACTTGAAATCTATTAGATTAGATGATCTCTAAGGTCCTTTATGGCTTGAGAAATTGTATGAAATATAGGACAGTTGACTACCAACACCAACATTTTTGAAGCAGAAGCAGTGAAAAAAGAAAGCCCAATAGTTGTTACTTGATAGCCTCCCAATAGTTCCTTCTTGAAATCTAAACTGATTTTTCTCCAATGCCCCCCCCACCCGGTTGAATAAAGATAATCCCAATAGGAATGAACATAATATTATTTAAGGGCTAGCAATGTCTGATGCCATTATGCCTATGTAGGTTGCTTTAACAAGTTATTTCCATTTTTGCAGTAACAAGTCGCTGGATTTGAAGAAAACTGATCCTTCACTCCATAACATCTATAGACAAAGTTTGATGGAGTCAAGTAATGGACTGTAGACAGCCCACAATGGTTGTTAACAACAACAACGTAGCTATAAAATGACTGAAGTTCTTTCACTGATGTTACCAATGGGGGCTGATCTCTTCCTTATTTCATTCCATCAATATTAAAGAACAAAGCTGAAACATGTTTCGGCTACTGACCTCCTGCTGGGCCCGGCTCAAGAAAACAAAAGAGAAACGAAGGTAATATAATTATTTCTCTAGACCTATTCTACCATTTCTTCCACTATAACTGCCTAAAGTTCCTCAAGGGACAAATCTTCATGATTATATATTGATAGGGAAGGTGATTAAGCAGTGTCTACAAAATTGGGAGCAGAGTTGGGGAGGTGGATGAGAAATTGTCATTTCTTTTTTAAAATTAAAGTTTTTCTTACATCATTGTAGTCCCTCATAATTCTCCACCACTAGACCACCCATGAACCATCACCATCTTCCCTTGTGTTCACCCCTCCCCTTCCATAACTTCTCCTGCGTTCCCCACCCCCCCCCAACTTCTACTCCCTCTTCAATGTCTGCCTCAGTTCTATGGCCAGCTTGCTAGTTATTTCTTTTTCTTGATCTTTGTTTTTCTATATTCCACATATAAGTGAGAGCATCTGGTATTTAACTTTTTCCTTCGGACTGATTTCATCTAGTATAATTCCTTCCAGCTCTGGATGAAAAACTCTTTATCAGGGAAGAAAAGCTCTCAGGAAGGTTTGTCACTTTCTACCATTTTGGCCATACCTTTTATGGTAGATATTGGAACTACTACAGGTAGAGCCCCAAACTCCAAGGAAGAGAACTTCTGGTTAAGCCTACGAATTAAAAGTATTTTTAGGTTTTGACTCACTTTTCATTCCATTTCAGGAAAGCATCCATCATTGTCATCAGCTTGGACAACTCCAGTGAAATTTCGGTTACAGATGCTTTCCAACGTTGTAAGTAACTAAAAATCGTTAGATACCAGTTTAAGTCTCCTATGGGTCAGAGACCAATGAAATAATCACTCCTTCCTAGCTTTACTTGAGGGCCCTCAGTTTCCCTCTTTTGAAAGTAAACACTTCCCATCACACACACACACACACACACACACTCACTCACTCACTCACTCACTCTCTTTTGGTGTCAGCTTATTTATAATGTCTGTCAGTCATCTGGTACTTTTATGCGATGTCCTAATTGAAAGTCCTCTCATAGTGTCAGTATGAATGAGCTCAAACTTTATAAAGCACTGCAGTCAATTATGAAGGATGGCAATGTTTGAAAGTGTCTAGTTTCAGAGCTCAAAGAAGAACTTGGTCTAGAAAAGGGAGTCGTGTGGGATGATGAAGAAGTTTAATAACATGAAACTCCTGTGACAGTTAATATAGAGGTTTGGAGCTTGAGAAATGTTGTCAGTTTAGAGATGTGGAAGTTTAATACCATATCTCCAGTTGAATACCTTGACATTACCATATCTCCAGTTGAATACCTTGACATTTCAAGAAGCAGTTACCCAGAATTTCAGGAAGCTGCTCTTTTTGCTATGAAGACCCAGTTAACTACCAGACAATCAATCAAAGAGCTTGGCACAGTGGCTAGGAAAGGATGCCATCCATTGATGTTTATTAAATAAAAGAAAGGGTATGATGTTGCAGCTGGGTTTTACATAACCTGGCAACCCTCAGCAAGTTCTGGAAAGGCCTAACCTGACTCCTCTGCCATTGACCTATTTGAAACCTACATCAATTACCTTGAACTACAGCAACAGCCTGCTGGCTGTTCTAGCCATCTCTGGTTGGCCTCCCTCCCCAGGGCCCCACCCCAGTATTCAGGCCACATAGTTGTCAGAAGGACTTCATGCCACTTCCCTATTCAAAACCATTCAATGCCTCTGCCATAGTCCACTGTGCTCCCTCCCGACTATGGTGGAGGACTGTGGGTCCCTTGGTGGTGGGTGTGGTATGTGAACACCTATCTGAAGTCTGATCCTGTGCCTCTGAATCACATACAGCATTGTAAATCAATGGAGCCAATAAAAATGACTATTTGAGGAGAAAACAAAATGACAAAACCATCAAAAAATTATATAAAAATTTTAAAAAAGTATGCCTCTTTATTGGCACCAAACCAAATTTAACTTCTTGAGCAGCACACTAGGCCCTCCATGATTTGCTCCCTGACTTCTCCAGCTTTATTTCCCATGCTCTCCACAGATGCCCCTGAGAGAGCAAAAACATCATCTGCCATCCCTCCCCCATCATAACTTTTCAGTTCACATGCACGAGCCTTCTGCTCTCATCCCACTGTACCTAGTATTTCATCCCCTCTATTACCTACCTACTTAACCAAAGGCCCTGAGTCACAGTCTAAGGCTGACCTCAGGGAAACCACCCCCCCCCCCAATGCCCAGAACACCTGCCTCCACCCCGCCCCCAACTCTGTGCCTTCCTCACTCATGCACTTACCACAGGTCATTGTGTGACTGCAAGTCCGTCCCCAACACAATCAGCCCCTTGAGGAGAAGTATCGGATTTTTCGTCTCCGTATCTTTAGTCTCTGTGTTTTTAGTCCCCCTCCAGAAGAGCATTCAGTGGATATTTGTGGAATAAAGCTTCTGCCCCATAACACCATTCTCCTCAGGCCACATGTTGCCGCTTTATAACTTCTCCCTCCTTTCTCACAGCTGCTTCCCCACCTCCAATAGTGGCCTCCCCAGGGACCATGTTCGTGGCAACGGCTCAGCTTAATATCCCACATTATAAGCAGCAAACTTGACCCCTTGTTTCTCCCGGTTCTCTGATAGGCAGAGCTGATAGAATGGCAAATAGCCACAGGAAAATCGAGGAAGCGTCAATAGGCTAATTCACAAGAATACTGATCAAAGTGGGGATCGTTTTTAGAACCTCAGCTTGGCCCCATTCCTAGATTGTCATAGTCTGGGTGGTACCTGGAAATCTTTATTTGTGGAACTCAGGTATTTCTGGCAGTCAGCCAGATTTAGGAAACACTAATTTGTAATTAGACACCTGCTCTTTTGTCTCTGGGAATAGTGTCTGCTTTCCTTTCTAATTCCTTGAAGATACAGCCCAGAGTCAAATTTGTTATTGTCTAACTTGCCCAGTACTTGGAAAATAACTTGGGGCTGTTGCATAAAACAGTAGTTAAGTGGTTGTGACTACATTCACAAAGAAGTTGCCAATGACCAAGAAGCAAAGTACTTGTGTGTGTTCTAAATTGTGTGTTGTTCTAAAGAATACCTGCAGCCACCTCTGCTCATGCTGGACTACCATGGCCATGGCCAGGGTAGTAGGCTGTCAGATACCCAACGGGGAATAGCTCCCCTTTCCTGCCCCTCACATGTTTGTGATTGCCAGCTGCAGATAACTACCTAGGAAGGAATTCCAGTTTACAAGTAGCAACTTGAGTGAACATCTAAAGACGCCTGTTATAAAATATGTTGGGACACAGGCCATTATTACTGATGACACTACTCACTGTAACTGTTTTGTCTGGCACAGTCATGTGAGGCAAGAAACCCAAGGGTGAACACAAACAGGTGTCCTAAGTGAGGGCATTTAGAGCAGTGCCTCTCAAACCTGGGGAGTGGCTCAAAATCCCTGATGCTTGAGCCCCACTCCAGATCTAGACAATCAAACCTCCAAAGAATAAGGGCTAATGATGTGGGTTTAAGGACCTCCTCTCTTAGATGATCCTGGAGCACCCGACCAAGAGCCAAGAATCAGAATCAACTGGGAAGACTTCGAGCCAGCCAATCCTGCACACATGCAGATACTCTGGTCTGCAGAGGGCGCATGAAATCAAAATGTTAACAAGCATCCTACACAATGCTGAGGCGCACAGGCATGAGCGTCATGCTCTCAAGGGCTATGGTTCTCAAGTTTCCAAATGCAGAAGAATCAAGGAGGGGTTGGGAAGGAGTTGGTGACTATAGGAGTTTGTTAACTATACAGATGCTTGGATCGCAAGCCTAGCAATTCTGATTCATTTGGTCTAGGGTAGGGCTTAACAACCACACCCATGTAACACTAAAGCAGACAGACTCCAGAGGATGCTTACAAAACACACCGCCAGGGATACAGAGATGAACTAGACTGGTACCTGTCCTCAGGGTGTTTATAAATTAAGAGAGGGAATGAAAGAAGTGGAATTGTCAGGGAACAACTTCTTCTAGGGGGTTGTCAACAAAAATTGAGTGAATAAATAAACAGGGAAAATATTTTGCTCTGACAGGGGAAAAATATAAAGCTTGTCTCAATGCAGGAAACAAGAATTAAAAACTACCTTTAGGGATTTAATCTATTCACTTATTATGTTTTAGTAGTCTAATACAAACAGTAAATATCACATCAAAGTTGTGACTGAAAATTATGTTATCTGAAAACTATAATTAAAAAAGATAATTGAGTAACATGAAAACAGAAGAGGAGTTGCAAGTTCACATTAAAATCTAATGATAATAATGCAGAGATACGTGTATATTTTCAAATATCTGAAAACATTTTACTAACTTCTCCACCAAATGACTCATTCTGGCAATCCCAGAGAAATGTCATAGGTATATCTGAGACTATAAATAAGAAGCTACTGATTCTGGTCTTAGAACTCCCAGGCATGAGTGTAGACAATCTATAAATTCATTTTGCTACTGATGTGGGCAGACAGCTGGGCCAGACTGTCAATTGAGCAGTCTGGAATGTCTATAAATGTGATTGCATTTTGAGCTCCATTTTTTTTTCCATTTGGGATATATCATTTTTTTAAAAATATTTTTATTTTTTACATCATTCTTCATTTTGTGCATTTTTTCATCTCAGTTGTAATCCCCATGGGCTTCCCACCACCAGTTAACCCATGTGCCATCACCACCATCCAGTGCACTCTTCCCACCCCAGTTCTGATCCCATTTCTGATCCCCTTCCACCCCCATAAAATATCACTGGTTTATAGTTCATTGTTTTTATTTTTACTCTACTACCTTTGTTTGTCTCTCCCCTCTGCCACCCCCCCCCATCCCTTATGCTCCTGTTTTGAGTAAAACCACCCAGTATTTTTTTTTCTTTCTGGCTTATTTCACTAAGCATGATCTCTTACAGCTCCATCCATGTTGCTGCAAAAGGCATGAGTTTATCTTTTTGATTGCTTAGTAGTATTCCATTGTGTATATGTACCACATCTTTTTAATCCAGTCATCCATTTTTGGGCATTTGGGTTGATTTCATGACTTCCGTATTGTAAACAGAGCAGCAATAAACATGGAGGTGCAGGTGTCCTTTAGAATCAATATTTTTGCATCCTTTGGGTAGTACCAAGGAGTGGGATTGCTGGATCATATGGAAGCTCTATTTTTAGCCTTTTGAGAAACCTCCAAATAACTTTCCACAATGTTTGTATCAGCTTGCACTCCCACCAGCAGTGCAAGAGAGTTCCTTTTTCTCCACATCCTCGCTAACATTTGTTGTTGCTGGTTGTTTTAATATGTACCATTCTCACTGAGGTGAGGTGATATCTTATTGTGGTTTTAATTTGCATCTCCCTTATTGCAAGTGATGTTGAACATTTTTTCATATGCTTGTTGGCCATCTGCATTTCCTCTTTGGAGAAGTGTCTTTTTAGCTCTTCTGCCCATTTTTTGATGGGGTTGTTCACTTTATTTTTGTTAATTTTCATCAGCTCTTTGTATATTTTTGTGAGAAAATTTTTTTCCCAGTCAATGGGATGTCTGTTTGTTTTTTGTAATCTCTGTTGCTGTACAGAACTCTAACTTGATGTAGTCCCATCTGTTCCCTTCCTTCACTGTCATTGCATTGGGTGATGTATCTTTAAAGATGTTACTGAGGTGTATGCTCTATAGTGTTATGCCCATCTTTGCTTCCAGGTATTTTATGGTTTCCATTCTTATGTCTAGATCTTTAATCCACTTCAAGTTGGTTTTTGTGCATGGTGCAAGGTAGTGATCTAGTTTCATATTTTTTCATGTAGCTTCCCAGTTTTCCCAGCACCATTTGCTGAACAAACTTTCTTTGTTCCACTGTATCTTCTTTGCTCCTTTGTCAAAGATTAGCTGCCCATAAACCTGTGGGTTTATATCTGGGTTTTCTATTCAAATCCACTGGTCTGTATGTCTGTTCTTGTTCCAGTACCATGCAGTTTTGATTATTATGGCTTTGTAGTATAGCTTGAAGTTTAGGGTTATGATGCCCCCATTCTCTTTTTAGTCATTTCATGAGAGTTTGGGTTATTTGAGGTCTTTTGTGGTTCTATGAATCTGAGCAATATTTGTTCTATTTCTTTGAAGAATGTCATTGCGACTTTTATTGGGATAGCATTAAACCTGTAGATAGCTTTTGGTAGGATGGCCATTTTGATAATGTTAATTCTCCTGATCCATGAGCATATGATGTCTTTCCATTTCTTGGTGTCCTCTTATATTTCTTTTAATAGTATTTTGTCGTTTTCTTTGGATAGGTCTTTTACCTCTTTTGTTAGATTGATTCCCAGGTATTTGATTCCTTTGTTTTAATTGAAAAGGGTTTTTTTTTTTTTTAATTTCTGCTTCTTCTGATTGGCTGTTTGTGTATAGGAAGGCCTCTGAATTTTGTGTGTTGATTTTATAACCTGCAAACTTGCTAAACTGGTTAATGGTTTTGAGCATATTTTCTATGGGTTGAGCTCCATTTCTATGGGAGCTAAGTAAGTTTTAGAATGCCCGAGGGGATATTTGAATCCAGCCACAGCTTTGAAAGGGCAAATGTTTCTGAGTTTGCTAAGGTTTGTTGGAGGGGATATAGGGAAGAAGACGTCATACTCTCACCCACAGTCATAGGTACCATAAACATTTATTGAACACTTAGTGCATGTAATATCACACAGAGCCCTACCCTCACAGAGATGATATTTTAGCTGGGGAAATAGGATACACATAGAAAGGGGCGAAGGACAACTTTAGGTAGAAGACCATGTACCCAGTGAGACAGCAAATTGAGAGAGCTGGGTAGGTCAAACAGGCAAAGAAAGTGGTACTGATACTTAAGCTGGACCTTGGAGAGAAGGTAGGAAAGGACCCTCCCTTATTGACTCGTTCACTCATTTATTCACTTATCAAATTCATTCAACATATTGAGCACCTGTGTGTCAGCTGATCCGCTCAGCAACCTGAATATTATGGTGACTAACATGGAAAGGGCTCCTCTCTTGTGGCAGTTTGTAATCCAGATGAGAATCTCATAGACTGTATAACATTGTAATGTGATAGTGGTAAGCCTAGAAGAAAGGTACCTTTTCTTCTGAAAGGACATGGTAGTGTGATTTAGGGTAAACTTTCTAGGGGGGAAACAAAATTTAAATTGATATATTGTTTTAAAAACAACTGGAATTCATCAAGCAAAGCACATTAGGAGTGTTCTAAATAACAGGAATAGTATCTTATGAAGCCCCAGACAAGAGGACATGACATGTGGCAAGGGGGTAAGTCACCCAAGGAGCAGAGGGAGTGAGAGACCGGGTGTGTTCCAGGGATAGTGATCAGGCAAGACACAGGTCTGGCAGGTAGGAAGCAATGGAGTCTGTATTCTGTCCTAGAGCAGCAGGCACCCACTGAAGTGTACTGAGCCAGGAGAGACCATGGGCAAAGTGCCTGTGGAGAAAGGTGAATCTGAATGTGAACAGGATGGCAGGGCCCTCAGTAGGGTTCCCTTCATCCAGTGTTTAGAACAGGTTGTGGGCAAGGTTCAGGCCATTGTTTAACAGATTCTTTGATCTAACTCCATCTCCATGCTCAGCGGTTGCTTCTCCTCTCTCCCTCTATGCATAGTACTCCCCAGAAAACTGAACAGTTACCTGAAATCTGGACGGACTAATGTTCTCCTGGACAACTATGAAGTTTCCATCTATGACCTGAATAGGGACACGAAGGGTCAAGAATTCAGGCCAAACTACTATGCCCAGGCTCAAGGAGTGGTTTTCGTATTGGATATCAGTGACTTAGGACGCCTGCAAGAAGCAAAGACCATCTTAACACGTGTTTTGTCAGAGAAGAGGTTGTCAGGAAAGCCTATCTTACTGTAAGAGTCTATTTTTGGTGCTTAATTTCCCCTTTTAAAGAGAAGTAGAGGAAGAGCTGGATAGCCCCTTTGTCAAGTTCAACTAGAACGCCTCTCCCCTTTGGCTGGCTGAGGAAGTGTAGCCCAATCCTCTAGGGGTACCTTCAAGAGTTACTTTCTACCCCACACTGCCCCAGGGGACATGTCGCTTAGTCACGCAAAGGTGATTTTGATAACAAGCATCAAGGACGAAAGGGCAAGTAAGGCCCAGATCTACCACCACCCGCTTCCACGAGACTTCTTTGCTTTTCTTTTCGAGCTTCAGTCTCTAACCCTGAGATGGTGGCAGGAAAAAAAAATCCCTGTTTTGTATAATCAATGCAGTGTCCCCCAACTTAGCAGTCTGCTTAAGAGTTATGAGACTAGCACTTATTCCAGGGTGGTAATTCAGACTAGCCAACAACCCTCCTCTCTCCCCCACTACCATTTTTCCCCCTCCACTGAAGTATGAACAAATTTGGGAGGGGATATAAAAACTCCAAATTTGTTCATATGCCAGCTAGCAATTCTAATTAAATGTTGATGGCATAATGTAGAGGAAGTGAGAAATGCGGCCTGGGGATTATCTTGGATTCAAATTATTTGTGCCACTCGCTCCTCCATTGAGTGTTGGCTAGAAAAAAATCTAGTTAATCATTGGATACATCTTTCAAGCTAATTCCTTGGTAGGTAACATTTATATTAGAATGGCTTCTCCCTCTTCTCCCCCTTCTTTCTTTGCCCTTGACCCACTTTCTGTTTCAGCATTCTTTCTGCTTTCTCTTTTATGCTCTGCACTAGCTTGGCAAACAAACAACACAAGAGCAGTACCATTTTGCCTTGTGATATGGAACATCTATTCCTGGAAAAACTACTAACAGAGAGCCAGGCATCTTACCGTGTGGTAAGTGTCCCTACCCACACCGTCCTCTAGAACCCAGTTGATGCCTCCCTTAGCCATCACACCACTGGCCCTGAATGCCGGGCCTGGGACAAAACCTCTCCCCACCAGGCGATATCTCCAGTGATCATTTCTGGCTCGATGGTAATAATAAGTATCACATACTTATAACACTTTCACATCTTTTTTACTCATTAAGGCTTCAGAAGAGTCTTGAAAAGTTGGAAATTTTAATGTCTTCATTTCATGGGCAATAAAGCCAAGAGATTCTGAGGCACTCTCTCAAGGTCACACATTTAAGATAAGACACCATCACTTGATTAAAGGGCCTTGGCTTTTGGATCTTTCATTTACATTCACAGGTGTGAATGTTCACTGTCTCCTAGGAAGTCTTAAGAAATACTCTAGGCCCAGCAGAACTTATGTGAACTTCTCTTTTTTGCGTAAGACTTGGGAATGTGGGCCCCAGGGGTTCCCAAACTCATGAGCTGGGGCCTTCTCTTCTCTTTTTCTCATAGGAACCTTGTTCATTAACTAAAAACATGTCCAAGAAGGACCAGCAGTCCATAGTTGAAGGTCTGCGTTGGCTGTTGAATGCCATTGAGAATAAATCTGCAGAGCTGTCCACATCATCACAGCCTGTCATCGCAAGCACCTCAACTGCTAGGAACATCAGAACATCTGGTGAAGGATGCTCGTCAGAGAGGTAATGTACTACCTCGATTATGTATACTGATAAGATTAGAGGCAGGAGTTTGTTTTTGACATAAGCAGGGAGCTCTGAGAGGTGCTGGGATTCTATAGTGCTGAGCAACACTCTCAAGATGCACTGGCCCAAATGGGACTTGGGCAGTGAGCACAAACTTTCCACATTGTTAACTACAAACCTCCCTCCCTCCACCCCTAGCACAATAGGGGTGGCCATGTCAGTGGGGTGAGTTGCAGAAATGTAAGGCTATTGGTATTAGCACCTATGCAAAACAAGTTTCCTACTCCCCATTTTAACAAGGAAAAAAGGAATGTGAGTCCCTCGAACTTATTAATATTCTATGGATGAATGTCCTGGAGCCACTCCACATTCACTCCTCTAGCTCTCTAGTTCTCTGATCCTGCCAGTCAGGAAAGATGGGAGAATAAAGGAAGATGGAAAAGTGCTAACAGGAGGTGACCATGGCTTTCAACAGTAAAAGAATGTCCTTTCTGTTCTCCTTTTCGTTGGCAATAGCGTATGATGCAGACTGGGTAAGAGCTGCAGTCAGTCAAGGAGCTTGAAGTGTGTCTTCTCACTATGGCTCTGTCCTTTCTATCTTCCCCAGCTTCACTGCCGGGTTTGGAGTATCCAACGAGAACTTACACCTTGCAGGACAACAGTCAGTGGAAGCTAAACCCCTAAAGTCAATCTTACAGGTAAACAGCTACTGGTGGTGACTGTTACTGCACAGGAACCACTCAGTGGCACCAACTGACTTTTGCCCCCTTTGTCTCCTTGCTGTACAGAAAGAAGGAGTCAGGTTGAGGCCGAAAAAGAATGTATCCGTGACATTTGTTTTAGATGGAGTCATAGAGAGAGGTGGACGTTCTAAAGGAAGAGGAGTTTCCAACTCTGTCCACTTTTGCCGCAGTCAGACCAGTAACCCATCTCCACGTGCTGCTGCTGTGGCTCATCCTCCCAAAGGTGATGCTGAGTCAGTGGTTAGCAGGGAAGAACAGATAGATAGGCCTTCCCTCACAATTTATTTGTTTTTAAGATTTTTTTATTTTATTTATGCATACACGAACTGACGTGTAGCCCAGAGGTACAGGGGGTGAGAGGCTTCAGCAGAGTGGGGAGCAGAACAGGCTAATCGATGAAGTACACTGCTGAGGGGAGCAGCGGGCGAGACAAGAGAGGTCTGCTCCCAACCCCGTGCACCACCAGGCCTTTCCTCACAATGTATAAAGCAGTATTATTATTTTGAGTTTGAAACTCTTTACTCCTACCGTGGCTGATGGTCAGAGATGGTGTGGAAGTGCAGGAAACATGCTTGGGAACCACTTTCTCGTAACCCAGGGTGATGTCCCAGCACTGGGTCACCAAGATCTTTGAATGACGATAGGGTAATGATAAAGGTTGTGATTTCCAACGTGGAAGCACAAATTCTGACAGGCTTTATAGAGTGTAGTTTAGTTGTCTCTCCTTTCTTCCGAGTGAGAGAGAGGGGAAACTTTAAAATGAAGGAAACCGTTTAAGCCAAACATCTCACATCTTGAACTATATGTGAAGATAATGACACAAATACAGAGAAAAAGGATGTTCATGGCTGTTCAATCACAGCATTGTGTGCAATAGCTAAAACTTAGAAACAGTCTAAATGTTCAGCAATGGGGAATGACTAAATAAATTATGGCGCATCCACATAACCAAGTACTATGCAAACCTGCAAAGCACGGATGGTTAGTTATATTTACTGACAGGGGAAGTTTCCCACAGCTGGTATTTTATTAGAAAAAGTAGTCAACCAGAGTACAACTCGCATATCATGATGTGTGTACATTCATAGCATATCCAGAGGAAAATCACCAAAACATTAGTAGTCGTGATTTCTTCAGTGGTAATATTCTAGATGATATTGAGAAAAGGCCCAGGTACTTTCTTCAGATTTTTGTTATATTTTTTATTTTACATACTTCTCATTTCTCCTTACAATAAAGGTCACTCCTCTGTGTCCCTTAGGCCCCAGGGACTTTCAGCTGTTAATAATATGTCACCTCTGCTCTTCAAGGTGTCTGGCTCTTCCACTTGCCCCGGGGGCCTTACTTTGTTGTACCCGAATGGAGGTATCTGGACTTGGCCACAGTCACTGAGGAGGAGAAAGACACTGATCTGGGGATAAGGGGAGGATGAGAGTTCAGTAGAAGGAATCTAGCTAATAAGAGGGAAGGGAGTGTTTTTCTAGGTGTGAGAAACTTTCCCTAAATATCTGCTCAAAACTCAAATACATGTCTCACCTCTATCACCTCAGAGCCTAGGAGAAGAATGACATTGGATACCTGTGTTGTGGAGGAGACACCGGAAAGTCCCTTAGAAGAAGGCTTTGAGTCTTCTGGTTAGTATGTCTTAAATGAAGCAGCAATGTGGAAGGGCAAAAGTAAAAGAAAGTAGAGGGCCAGGGCAGAGGGAGGATGCCTTGTGGGGGGTGTAGTCTATACCTCTTTAGAGAATGGGCAACACCCTCTTAACCTGAAGTTATCTAGGCAGGACAGGAAACTGGTGCTTAGCTTCACTTGTAGTGACTGGCTCTTTTCTTTCTCTTGTTAGACAAATAACAGGTTACTAAAGAGAGAAATGAAAATAACATCTAGTATCCTCCCATCGTAACTGCTCTCATCTCCAGATCCAGCAGGCCACTCGGCTTTTTGATTTTAATTTGCCAACATCTCAACAGTACCCATGCAACTCCACTTTGATATCACATCTCTGAGAACTTCCCTCACTCCGAAACATCGACATTGCAAACATTCACATGACTCTTAACACCTAATCGCCTTCTAGCCATTACATAAATACTGTACCTTTTAAGAGTACTTTGCTAGCCTTTATGAGAATGAAGACCTCAATGAAGAAGCAGAACTTTTACATCCTCACACTCAGACGTATTTGATGAACAAAATGTGAGCAGCCTGCGAACAACATGTACATAACCAACTGAGATTGAGCCTTAGAGATATGGGGTCGCGTAGAAACTACATTAAGGCTCTTGGGTGTTAGAGGGCTAGCAAAAAATAAATGGAACTCTTCTGACAATTATGCTTGACTGAATCGTTTTTATTCATACCTTCAAATATTTGAATTCCTAGACATTGACTGGGAAGCCTAGCAACAATTTCTTTCTTGTCCCATCAGCATCAACAAGGGTTGGCTCTGCTAAGATTTTAGTTTGGTATGCAACACCTGTAGATGCGTGACACCTTCAACCCGCCATCCCCAGGGTGACAGTGGGAATAACAGTAATAGCTTAGGACTATTACTTGCACCATCAGTTCCATAACCACCATTGATTGCCTTCTGGACAGGCAGATATAGCACTTGGGTCACACTCATCTGATTCACAACCACCTTTTGGGGTACAGACTGTACCTGACTGCATTTCACAGCTTAGGGAACTAAAGGGCCCATAACCTGGAAGAACAGCACAGGAAATTTATCTTACTCTTGAGCTGCTTTAGGCCACAAAGATTTGTTTATGCTTTCCTCAAACTCCACCCAGAACGAAAAAGCTGTCTCCAGGAAAAATGCTGGAGCTCAGCCATGCCTATGTCAGGAAAATTACACTGATAGAAATAAGCTTGTCAGTAGTAGTAGCAGACATGGTTGACTGAGCACTTCCACTCTGCCAGGTGTTAGGCTAAGTGCCTTACATACATTATTGCTTTCCTCTTCCCGAGCCTACAAGGTTGGTTCTACTATCATCATCTTACAGAGACAGCAAGTGATGTTTGGAGAGGGTATATTATGCGTGCCCCTAAGAAGCAGCAGAACTGGTTTTCAAAGGAAGGTCCGACTGTGTAACTCATGCTCTTAACTCCTACCCTACACTTTATAACCCAAGTAGACTATAATTGTTTTGAGGGATAGAAACTACACAGAAAGCTCAGTCTTACAACCCCATTTGGAGGGTCTGACGCTGGCTATGATACATTGTGTATGGCCTTAACTCCAAGGGAACCAGCCCATTAGCTTGTGGGCCTTTGAGAAGATTCTGAATGAGGTTCATCTTATTAGTCATGAGGCTGGGAGGAAGCTTACACCCTCAGTTGTAATCCTTGTTGTTAAATGTATGAGGACCTTGGGGGTACAGGGAGTTTGACTTACCCAAGACTGTACAACTGATCACTGACAGGATACTCCTAACATCCAGCTCCCCTGCACGTCCTGGACAGTCCTCTCCTTGTCTAAAAATACTACATTCTCTTAGGTCTTTTCTGGCCATTCTCCATCCATCACCTCCGTCTCCACCATGTTGGGGAGCCATACCAGACCAGGCAGGTTCAGTGTCGATTCAGGCAGACAGAAGAGAGTCCTGGAGACTTCAATAGATTTGACAGGCGTTTTAATGCTGAAGCAGAGAAACAGGTACCACAGGTGGACCAGCAGGGAGGCCAGGACACAGGTAGCAAAGAAGCTCCCACCCCCATGATCTCTGCTCTCTTTTCTCTCTGGCATTCTCTCTCAGTCTCCCTCTATCTCATCTCACCTTGCTGTAGAGTGATGTCACCATGAGTGCCAGAGCTGAGGAGTCCCTCTTATCCTTGCTTCTAGACCCAGGTGTCTGCAAGTACAGATGTGCACACCACAGGCTCTGGCTTCTTGATGCAGGTAGCCACATCACAGGCACGCGTGCGGCTGCAGGCTCACAGCGCTCAGACCCAGGTGTCTGTGTCCATGCTCCTAAATGCTTCTTGAACACACATGATATCAATGTGGACAATGAAACCGAGGAGAAAAGCAAGTGTGTAGGCACAGCCAGAGAGGCCAGTGATGGGAAGGCAGAGAAAAAGCCTGCGCCACTCCATTTCCCTCCGCACAAATTTGCCCACTAACTAATAGTGGAAAATTCTGCTGACAGTCATTCTCACCCAGCGAGTGCCTCTACCGAGCAAATGTTTTATCAGGCAGGAGACTGTAAACTCACGTTCATAGGAAAAGTGGATCATCCACATTTCTCTTTATGGCACGTGTGCTTATGAGGCAAGCACACTTTCAGTCAAGAGGGAAGGGGAAGGGTGGCGAGAAGGGGTGGGGGTGTAACCTGTGAGGGTGGGCAGGGTGGGGAATTTAACAGAACTGAATTTCAGTTGTGTGCAGTGTATGTGTTCCTGGGTGTCAGTCATATTTTTCCTACATAGACTATTGTTCCTCCCTAATTTAGCCAGCATACCCTTATTTCTATAAAGGAAAACATTCTATTTTAAAATGGAATCTTAATATGGTTGCTGCAGGCTGTTACTTCAAACCCCTTAGCATGCTGGGTAACTTGCCAATTTCCCCCAGCAGAGACAGGGATAGGAGTACCTACCTCACAAGTGGTTGGGAGGATCAAAAGGGACAATCTTATATAAAACCCCTAAGCATAGTGCCTGGCACATAACAAAGAAGCTCATTAAGTCTTAGCTGCTACTATTATGACTAGGGGAGCGGCTTAGTTAGATAGTCTTTAGAGAGCTATTGTTAAGGGGAAGGATGTCCTAAAGGAACTCTGCAGTCTTATGGACTCCACCCCCTACTCCAGCTTTCTGGACACTATCCCCTACTCCAATGATTAGAAGGAATTCTGGGACATTTTGGGAGAATAAATAGGGTGAGATTGCATCTCGCTCTTTCGCTCATGAAGCAGCTCTCCCGACCTCGTGACTCAGTATGTTCAGTCAGCCTAGCCGTAAGGTATTCCAGTTACTTTGTACCCTGCTCTCTTTCCCTGGGCTGTTTCCTATTCCTTTCCCCTTTTGTAAATAAACCCGTTATTGACCCTTTTGTGTGTACCTGCAGTATAACCGAATTGTGAGCGTGCGGGTGAGGCCCCACAGACAGATGGCCCAGTCCACTCTGGGCTACCCTGTAACACTACTACCCACATCCCTTCTGGGACAGGGATCCTCTTTTCTGCAGAGAGTAACTCAAAGATCAAGGTCTTCAATTCTAAAGAACAAAAAACAGAGAATCTAGTGTTACTATAACCACGGCCAAATATTGGCTCTCCCATCTTTGAGAATCCTAAATCTGCCAAAGAAGTCTTAAAAATCTATGTGGCAGCCCAGGGGCCAAGATCAGGGACAATGTTTTGGGTTTAGAGGGTGTTGGGGAAGGCAATCAAGAGAATGTGACCACCTACCTGTTGATCCACGAGCTGAATCCCAGCAAATGGAGGCTTTTCACTACCTCCCTGATTCTTGAAATGTGTGTTCCCCTTGCCTTCCTGGCTCCCAGAAACTACTCAAGGATACATCTCTGAGATTAAAAAAAAGTTCTGGCCCTCCCTGGTGGCGCAGCGGGTTAAAGCACAGCATTGAGAATCTAAAGCCACTTCTGCATGAGTTCGATTCCCGCCCGCCCCGGAGGTGACCACATGGCGCTGCGGACCTCTCCTGACCCGCCCGCTGCTCCCCTCAGCAGTGTACTTCGTCGATCTGCCTGTTCTGCTCCCGCTCAGTCTCTGGTGAAGCCTCTCACCCTCCGCATCTCTGACCTGTACCCCAGTTCTGTATGAATAAATAAATAATAAAAAAAAAGTTCTGTTAAGACCATTTGGATAGTATATGTGATTAAAGGCAGTAAAGGTTACATATAAATTTTTAAAACTTGGTGGATAGGTGCAGAAAACTCTCTCGTCTTACAGCTGCCCAAGACAAAGCCTCCTAAGTAAGTTCCCTTGGTTATTAAAATTGCCATATGCCAATATGAGTGATCTGCTTTTTTCTTCAGTCTTTCCTTGCCCTGTGTATTTGTATGTGCAGGGGGCAGGACAGGGAACTTCAGATTATACCTGAGATGTTCCTGAGTTTGTGACCCAACAGAGGGAAAATATTCTTTCAGAAAGTGGTTGCCTGAAGTCTCGCTCCATCCACTGTCAACGTCCTAGCCAGGACTTTCAAGAGGCCGGCTCCTGTTGGAGACACTACAGGCATATGACTGTGGCCCATAAGTCCACAAGTCCATGTGGCTCTGGGTACTTTTCCATTTTACCTTACAAGACAGTTCTAGGATTTCCGACTAGAGAATTCAATATGAAAGGTACAGGGGTCCCTCTGCTCTGAATGGTTTGCAGTTCCTGAGGTTTGGTTACCAATCTTGATCTGATTGGTGCCTATCAGAGCACACTACCAGCAGGTCTGGTGACCTGCAGAACATGGGCTAATTGATAGAAAGGAAGCATTAAGGGAGAAGAATGATAGTTTAAGGCAGGAGTATGGAGTCCCACCAGTCTAGCTATGAATTATAGAAATTTGAACATTTGGTGCTTAAGCCACACCACATGTATGTTTTTAGGATTTATTTATTTATGTGTATAAGAACTGGGGTGGTGGTGAGAGGATTCACCAGAGACAGAATAGGGAGCGGAACAGGCAGATTGAAATACACAGTTGAGGGGAACAGCGGGCGAGGCAGGAGAAGTCACCTCCCTGGCCGGGGATCGAACTCATGCTTCATTGGCTGTGGACAGCTTCATAATGCTGGGACTTAACCTGTTGCATCACCAGGAAGGCCCACCACTTATATTTTGAATACTACTCTTTCCTCCTAGGAAGTAACTAGAATCACTAGTTTTCAAGGCAGTAGTTTCTGGCGAGACTTCCTCGAGTGTACTGAACACAACAGCACTTCTCAGGAAAAAACAGCCAGCTAGCATTCTGTGCTATAAAATGTCTGTGGCCACAGGTGGGGTGGAAATCAAGCCTAGACTCACTGCTTTGTCACTCACCCCTGTCAAGTATGCTGGATTGCCCAAACTTGGTTCTCTAACACGAAAGGAGTAAGAGCTATCACCGGACTTTTCAGGACTTGAAATCATCCGGTCGCTCCACTACATATTCAGTCACCTGAAAAAAACTAGCTCTGGCACTCCTGACCGATGCCTTAGCCCTTTAGCTAGAATGATCCATTCTCCCACTCCCTTTGTCTTTTCTGTCATAACTATCTGTGTGGAAAATGCAGGTGGAGCTATAATCCCAGGACAGAGAGAAAGCAGCAAGAACTTCCTGTGGCTGGCACGGAGATAGTATCAGCTGGGACTTGTGAGAGTTCGGAAGGCTTGGACTTCCGCCTCTGTGCCCATGAAGTGCCCGGCTGAAGTCCAGGGAGCCCGGGAGGATCTGCTGTCAGGTGGTGGGCAGAGCTATGTTAACAACACACTCAAACTGTGCCTTGCGATGATGACTCAGGAATCCCACGCGATCCCACACTCATGCTAGTCATCACTTCCAGAAACAAAAATAGACCTCTGGGGCTAAGAGACAGCAGTCCTTTTATATCTGCTCAGAAAAACGAGCCCAGTGCTAAGAACATTCATGCTGTTCCATACAATGGAATGTTACATAGCCATTAAAGATGAGAATTATACATACTATGCACGTGGGAACCAGAATGTGAGATAATGTGAAGCTGAAACAGCAGAATGCACGTGCCGATGGGAACTATGGGAATCATACTCGGGGATGTTCATCCCGAAAGAACCTACAAAAATGAAGAGTGCCAGAGTCCTACCAGATCCATTCCCTTCTCCTAACACCTTTCACTTTAATCCATTTGTTTTTCATTGTCCTCCTGATCACACTAGGTGGCAGAGACACTTGCATTTTAGCTGACACAAGAGTTAGCCCCACAAATCATTTGACTCAGAAATAAAGAACTGAGTGCTAAGGGTCTAGTGTTTTCAGGGTGCTTGGGTCTCTCCTTTACCCCTTCCTGTCTCCTATTCAGCACTATGATGAGAAGTTCCTCCCAGACGTCCAGTTGATCAAATAACAGTAAGGGGGCACTTAAGGTATTTGGGGACTCCACATAGATTCACTGCAGAGACTCATCCCTGGCCTTTCAGGGGCTCTAAGCCCAAAGCCTCTCTCAAACCATGTTCCTCTTGATCCCTGGTCAGGCCAAGAAACATCCTAGGTCTTTAACTTGAAGGACGTCCTGGAGCAGAACTGTATGTCATGTTACTGGCTTTGTTCAATCTCGATGTCAGTTAGGACAGGAAGAAAAACCTAGACCCTGGAACAAACTAGGTCCCAAGGACCAGCTCAAGGTCTACTCAGTGAATGTAGATGACAGCAAATTGAAGAAAGAAGGTCAACTTCTAAATGAAATATTTCATTATAAAGCTGCTTAAAATGAAGGGCTTCCAGAAGCCATGTGCACGATTTCCCACTTAACCAGGAAATACTTTCACTCTAAATGCATGAAAACATGTAGTTATAGTTGGAAGTTACACTGATTAATAAATATCTGAAACTTGAAAATAAAACCTTATTTAGACATTTTTAAGTCGGGCTGCTGTGTTTTGAATGAGGCTAGTTTATACCAAGGAAGTGGATTTTTTTGACAGACTACCAGAAATTCCTCATAAAAGAACCACTACATGCTATCTCTTACTCCTTGTCACCTTGTTTGGGATAGCGCCTAGCACATGGCTGGGTAGTTGAATGAGTGAAATTCTCTCCCTGAAGCTCTACGCTCAGCACCTGCCCAGACGCAGGTTTCTAGAATTAACGTTCAATCGGTATGTTTACTTTTTTAAGTGTTTAGATTTTTTTTTTTTAAGATTTATTTATTTGTGCATACAGAACTGGGGTACAGGCCAGAGGCTCAGGGGCGGTGAAAGACTTCACCAGAGACAGAGCGGGGAGCAGAACAGGCTGATCGACGAAGTCCACTGCTGAGGGGAGCAGCGGGCGGGTCAGGAGAGGTCTGCCACGCCATGTGGTCACCTCCGGGGCAGGCGGGAATCGAACTCATGCGGAAGTGGCTTTAGCTTCTTAGGGCTGTGCTTTAACCCACTGCGCCACCAGGGAGGGCCATGTTTAGATTTTTTAATTTGTATTTTGAAGTGATTTTAGACCTGTAAATATAGTTCACAGTGTTCCTGTATATCCTTTATCCAGCTTTCCCTAACGCAAACCTCTCACATAACTGAGTCACTATGACACTAACATCAGCACAATACTATTTACTAAACTACAGACTTGATTTCCAATTTCACCAGTGTTTCCTTTAATGTCCTTTTCCTGGCCAGGATCCTGATCCCATGCCACATTTATGGTATGTTTGGTTTAAAAAAAAAATCACCCCAGAAACAAGTTTCCTTTTAGGAGGTAGAAAAAGCAAGCCAGTAGCTGCTTTGGGAGTTTTATCTTCCTGAGCTATTGTACCCTAAAAAGAACTCCACCACTTCTGTATCAAAGCCCCTAATTCATGTCACCTCATCGTGGTTATTTTCAGAAAACACGTTTTACATCACTTCTCACAGTAGTCAAAGGGATTTGACAAGTGGGTTATTTTAGCAACCAATATTATGAAAGTGACAAAATGAGAGGGATGGCCTTCCCTATCTGTTTTCTGTTTCTTTTTCTTAAAACTGTATTTAAACTTTGTACTAGAAGCTGTGATGTTTGACTTTAACATAGGTGCCGAGAAACACATACACAGTGATGAAGAAAGGATTCTTTTCTATGCACATTTGATTTTGTTTGCCTAAAACACATATTGAACTCTTACAGAAAGCAAACTGATTGGGTTATTTTTGCGAGTTCATCTCAAAGTGGGAAAGGAAAGCAGGCTATGACATCCATTTCTTCCTTCAACAAATAATCAGATTATTAAAAAATATCTCCCATTTAACTTGCACTAAGTACAAGTTAGTTTGCAAAGTGCTTCAGTTATATAGTTTCACTAACTCAGTCACAACAATCCCATGAGGTAAGTGCTATTACGATTACTATCTTTTACAGGAAGAGGGCCAGGGAAAAGAGGGCTGAGAGGTTTGGGAACTTTCCCAAGTTCACACAGCATGTAAGCAATAGAACCGGGATTGGAGACCAGGTCAGCCTGGTTCCAAAGTTGGTCCTCTTGGCCAGTATGCTATATAGTCTCTTTGAGCACGTGCCCCATTTCCGACACTGTGCTGGGTGACAGACAGATACAACAGTGGACAGGATAATAGCCCTATTCCTTCAAGCCTTACAATCCAGTTGGAGAAGAGAGACCCTTAAACAGCCAAGTATAACACAGGTATGACTTGGATTGGTTTTAACTTAAGGTGATCAGTAGATGCAATTTGTGAATGCCAACACCTTTAAATATTTATTTTTTTAAAAAAGATTTATTTATCTATGCATACAGAACTGGGGCACAGGCCAGAGGCAGGATTCACCAGAGACAGAGTGGGGAACAGAACAGGCAAATTGACTGAAATACATAGCCGAGGGAAACAGCCGGTGAGGCAAGGGAGGTCTGCTGTGCCATGTGGGTCACCTCCCTGGCCGGGAATCAAACTCATGAAGTGGCTGTGGCTATCTTCATAGTGCTGTGCCCTCTGTGCCACCAGGAAGGGCCCTCACCTTTAAATATTTAGATTCCTGTTTTACATCCTCAGAGTCAAGGCCGCTTCCTGTATGTATCCTCGGGAGCCCTACCTGTTAGGAATGGACTTTGAATATTGACATGTTCTCCATCATATAGGTCTTGGCTATATGTTTGATTCCACCCACTTAGTCTCCTTTGAGGAGAAGCGATAGGCATTAGTGTGGAAATACATATAATGATGGAAACTAATCATTTGCTGGAAAGTTTGTTAAATCTGGGACATCATCTTAACAATATGTTACAGGGCAGGGAGAGAGGGGTACCCCTGAAGCCCCAAATCTGCCTGCTCTTGTTATAGAGCAGGGAGAGAGGGGCACCACTGAACCCCCAAACCTGCCTGCTCCAAATAGGTTCTACCATCCACTACATCAAGACAAAACATGTAAGACTTTAATGAAAAGGGACTTTAATACAGTGAGTATACAACACAGAAGACAAATAATATAATTTCTATATCAAACACCTGAAGCTACCCATCCCCTCATGGGCAAAAGTCCACCCAAAAGGGACTGGCACAAACAAGGCCTGAAAGCCCACCGCAAGACTAAAGCACCTTCTGGTCGGGACCAACAGAACAGAGTCAGAAATGGCCAGACAAGTCTGGGAGAAAAAGAGCAAAATCAAAATCAATATAAACGCTGCCATAGTCAACCTCCCCACGGGTCTCTCACCCACATCTCTTTCAACCAGTCCAGAGCCAGGAAACAAGCACAGTTTCTTCACATGTCTCCTTTGCTCCATGTGACTTCCTCTGGCCTCCTTCTGGCTCTCCATCTGGTTTCCTTCCTCCCTCAAAGTCCTTTTCTTCTCTCCTTTTCTCTGCTCAGCTCCACCCTCCTTGTGGGTGGGGCAGGGAACCTGGAACTTCCCCTTTTCGTAGGGGCCACCCTGTTATAATTTCACTTCAACTATCTTTCTGCACTTGGATTAATTGGTTAGGGCAGAGGTAGCACCAGTTCGTTCGTGACTGCACTACAGTTATACCAACTTGAAATATATGACGATCCTGTAAATTGTAAATTGGTAATATGATTTTGAAGATGAGAGGTAAAAAGACTTAAAAATGTCAGCCACAGACAATCATTCTTTTCCCTCTTCCAACCCCAAACCATTCCAGAGACTTAACTCTGTGGTTCTCAACACTGGCTAGACATTGGCATCACTGGAGAAACTTCAAAACTACCAAAAGCCTGTGCATCACTCCCAGAGATGACTGAATTGCTCTGGAGACCCATACATATGTGGCCCAGACATGTGAAAACATTTTTTTTTCAAACTCCTAGTTATTTTAATGTGCAATCAAGTCTGGGGAGAACTACTAGATAAAACCCCAAACCTGCAAGGAAAACAACAAATTTTTCACCCCCAGTTTTGCCAACTCTAAGATGGGCTTAATGAGAAACCAGTTCTGGAAGACAGGCAAGGAGCAGGCTGCAGACCAACTCCTAAAACTGTCCTACTTGGCTAGTGTTACTGGTCATTTCTAAGCACCTCTCTCTATCATGCCAGCCAAAATAATTGCAGAAGGAATGAGAAAGGAAATGCTTTTAAAGATGAAAAACTCTGCAAAGGCCTGCAGAAAATTTGCCTCCTCCTAGTCAAGGAGGCAGAAAAGGAAGTTATTTGGCAGCTATATTGCCCAACTAGTTTTTTACTTGCAATGTGATGTGCACTTTTAGTCACTGAGTCAAACACCGGACTTGGAGGCAAATCCCGAGACAGTGAGTTTTATCTTACGTTGCTCATGAGAGTCATCTGGGAGCTTTGAAAACACTGCTGCTAAGGCCACACCCCACATGAATTAAATCACCCTGAGGGAATGACACCCAGGGAGCTCTGTGCTAAAAGGTCCCCCACCCCATGACTGTACCAACAAGAAGGAGCACTCAGAAACAAGGGTTCTGAGAACTGAGTGTGCATCTGAACCATCCGGAGGGCAAGTTAAACCTGATTGCTGGAGGGCTGGGGTGAAGTCTGAAACTCTGCATTTCTAACAAGCCAGGTGATGCTGGGGGTGGGAGGTAGGGGGAGACCACCCAGAGTAGTAAAGCCTCCCCTAGACCACTCATCTGCAACCTTGGCAGCAGATGACAATCACTAGGGGCATTTTAAAAATAATCATGCTTAGGACCCTCCCTGGAGGGGCAGTGGGTTAAAGCACAGCACTAAGAAGCTAAAGCCACTTCCGCATGTTCAACCCCCGCCCCGGAGGTGACCCACATGGCTTGGCAGACCTCTCCTGGCCTGCCTGATACAGTAAATGGGCTCTCAGATAAGAATTGCGGATTTGTCTCCTTTGACAAATTTATGATGAAGTTGGTTTTCCCAGACTTCTTAGTTGTCTATTCTCTCCTTTCCTTGCAGTTTCTCTTCTTTTCACAGGTTTAGGGTCAGGGAAAGGAAATCCCAAACAAAAGCGAATAGTGAGAAAGCTGGCCAGCAAGACTTCTCTTCCTCCCTGTGCTGCCCCTACTCCCCCCCTCCCCATTACTCTCTCTGATTCCCCATTTTTGTTTGTCTCTCTGTAAATAAAGGCTGGTGCCCACTGGTCTCCATCCCAGCACTAACTTTTACTCCCTCCCCTTTGGGGACGCTCGCCCACCTCCCCTTTTCTTTGTTGAACATTGTATAAATAGCCCTGTAACCTGCCAAAGAGCAGGACGGTGGTCTTTAGGACTTGAGTCTGCTGCCCTCCTCATTTGTCGACCAATAAAACCACTTTCCTTTTCCTCAAACTCTGTTTCCTTTTATTGGCTGAGGGAAACTGAGACCGGCCCGCTGCTCCCCTCAGCAGTGCACTTCTTCTATCTGCCTATTCTGCTCCCCACTCTGTCTCTGGTGAATCTTCTCACCACCCCTGCACCTCTGGCCTGTTCCCCAGCTCTGTATGCATAAATAAATCAATCTTTAAAAAAATAATAATGTTTAAACCTTCCCTAGACAAATGAAATTGGATCTGTCTAGGGTGGGTGTCAGGATTTTAAAGATTTATTTATTTATTCATACAGAACTGGGGTACAGGCCAAAGATGCGGAGGGTGAGAGGATTCACCAGAGACAGAGTGGGGTACAGAACAGGCAGATCGACCAAGTACACTGCTGAGGGGAGCCGCAGGCGGGTCAGGAGAGGTCTGCCGCGCCATGTGGTCACCTCCGGGGCAGGTGGGGATCGAACTCATGAGGAAGAGGCTTAAGCTTCTTTGTGCTGTGCTTTAACCCGCTGCGCCACCAGGGAGGGCCCGGTATCAGGATTTTAAAGGGCTCTTCAGGGGATGCTAATGTGCAGTGAAGTTTGACACTCACTGCCCTAGACCAACATGTTTCATAGCTGGGAAATATCACTCAGAACAAATTCTTAAATCTCCTGGAAGTTCACAGCTACTTTAGCTATTACTGTTCGTAAAGCCCCAACCCCAATTTCTACTGTTCTCCCTTAACTTTTACTATTGTATTAACAGTGTGACCAGCTTAGGGTGATGGACTCCTTCTGGCTGATTGTTTTGGATGCTCCTAGTTTTAGCTCTGTAAGTTCCGGGTGTAGGCCACTTGGTTGTGACACTACTTTGCAGCACCATTAAATTTTGCTGCCAACACCCAGCATCCTGATGCTGGCTTCTAAATACCATTCATCATGTATGGAACTGGGCTCCTTGGAAATGGCTAATACCAGGACAGGGGTTAGGGAAGCAGGCAGTGGCTCTACCAGTTTTGTGCCAGAATATAAGGCAGTGCTGAAAAAGATGTGGAAGCCATGTCAAATGGACATCTGACCTGACACACAGCAACTCCCATTGAGAAAAGTGGAAAAATGTGAAGAAAATTTGGACATTATAATGAAAATGACTGTACTAAAGGTAAAACACCAAATTAAAAAATAAAAACATTGAGTGATATTAAAAAACTACTTTGCTACTATTGTAACCTCTCCAAAAAGGAGAGGTTCCAGGTTCCCTGCCCCACCCAAAAGAGGGTAGAGGTGAGCAGGGATAAGAACCTGGTGAGGAGACTGAAGAGAAAGGAAGCAGGATGGAGAGCTAGGTGACCTGAGGGAGGCACGTGGAGCAGAGACAGGTGAAGTAGCGGCTCTGTATTAGGCCCAGGACTGGGTGAAACAGATGTGGGTGAGAGACCCGTGGTGAGGTTCACTATGGCAGTGTTTCTATTGATTTTGATTTTGCTCTTTTCCTCCCAGACTTGTCTGGCCGTTTCTGACCCTTTTCTATGGGTCCCGGCCAGAAGGTGCTTTAGTCTTGCGGTGGGCTTTCAAGCCTTGCTGTGCCAATCCCATTTGGGTGGACTTTTGCCCACGAGGGGATGGGTAACTTTGGGTGTTAGAAACGACATTCTTTGTCTTTTCTGTATTGCACACCAATTTCATTAAAGTTCCTTTCCATTAAAGGTCTTTATGTTTTGTCTTGATGCGGCAGATGTCAGAACCTATTTCACGCAGGCAGGTTTGGGTGTTCAAGGGTGCCCCATCCCTGCCCTTTAACACTACCAGAAGTATTACATTAACCTCTTGACCTGAAAATTGGTAGCCAAGGGCAAAGAATCAGGCTATCCCTCTCCTGTTTGGTTAATAGCCTTTTGAGAAAAATTACTGAGTCAGGAGACAGTAATCAATGACTGCTGAAATCCTCAGATGAGAGGTTATTAGGGAAGAGGATAATCATCTGGTACCAAAGTAACACCTCCCCCTCCCAGTTTCTTGATAATTGTAAAGAGTAAATTACACGAGGAGTTCTCAGGGCAGTCACTTTAATCACTGCCTTTACTAAGAGTGGACAGCAGATGTCACACACCTCTTGGGATGTGACTCAATGGCTTAATCTGAATCTAATCAAGTATCTAGACCCATCTACCAGTTGAAAGGAAATTCAGTGGCTGGAAGAAGTTCAGTATCACCACCATGCACCAAACCATCTTTAGAGCCAGCAAGCGTGGAGTATGGTCCTTAGGATCGGAAAGACAGGTAAAGGAGAGTCCAGGAGCCCTCAGTGGCTTTTCAGGCTTTTATTGAGCTTTTTACATCACATGTAGTGAGGCCACCAGGTGCACAACAGGCAGGGGCCCTGGGGGCCAGAAGGGTGGCAGGCCTCCTACCCCCAGCGAATCGTCACTCTTTCTCTGCTCTCTGGCCTTCTCTCATGCTCTCTTCTTCTGTTGTGCTCCTCTTCTACCGATGCTATCACTATTCCTTCTGACAGCTCCTTGACGCTGCCCTCACAGGCACAGTCTGTGTCAGCCCAGGTGTGTCTGTTAAGGGGAAGAATGACCTAAAGGAATTCTGCAGCATCTTGTGGACTCCACCCCCTACTCCAGTGATTGGAAACTACAACTCCCAGCAGTACCAGGGAGAGAACTGCGAGGGCCCAAGGGCGGAGCTAGCAGGAATTCTGGGATATTTGGGGGATAAACAGGGCACGATTGCATCTCCCACTCTCTCGCTTGGGAAACAGTTCTCTGGACTGTGTGACTCTGTGTGTTCAGTCAGCCTAGCGTAAGGTATTCCAGTTACTTTGTATCCCGCTCTCTTTCCCTGGGTTGTTTCCTGTTCCTTTCCCCTTTCGTAAATAAACCCATTATTGACCCTTTTGGGTGTACCTGCAGTATAACCGAGTTGTGAGCACGCGGGTGAGGCCCCACAGACAGGCAGCCCAGTCCACTGTGGGCTTCCCTGTAACATGTCCACTTATGCATGCCCACACCCAACTCCAGGTGTCCACCATCAGGCACACGTGTAAGAACACAGGTGTAGGTCTTAAGACACCAATGGCAAGAGGGTGGAAAACCCTGACAATTTCCATTTACCCTGCACCATCCTAGTTTGCCCAGGATTGAGGGGCATCCCAAGATGCAGGTTCAGGAGAGTCCCAGGAAAACTAGGAAGGTTGGTCAGCCTAAAATCAGACAGATCCATGGTGTAGGGTAGACCTGGTCTCTAAAATGCAGTGGTATAAGATAAAAGTGGGGAGACTGTTCTAGAATAAAAGAGATACAATGACCAAATACAACATGCAAACTGGCAATAAAAGACATTTCGGGGACAACTGCGGAAATATATGCAAATATAAATGAACTATGCCACTGGCACTGTTTAACTAAGCTACCATTTCTCCCCTTTATTGAGGTAACATTGATTTATAACACTGTACATGATTGAGGGGACTATGTCCACACCTCCTCAGCTGTATGTTATCTAACCACCCCCACCATCAAAGTACCTGTTGTCTTTTATCCTAAGCCATTGGGCCCCGCCCCAATTTGTTTCAACTTCTAGCCTCCCTCAATTCTACAGCTGTATTTCCAGGGTTTGTTTTAGTTTAGTTTTGTCAGTTCCTTTTTCTTCTATACATTTCACATGAGTGAAAGCACCAGAAAAGCAAGACTTTTGATGAAGGACATGGTGCATTGATACAAACTCTGGTGCAAGTTCCTTGTCTCCTTTTGTGAGCCCGAGGCAGTCTGCACAGCACTCTTCAGGAAAACACTGAGGCTAGATACAGATAACCTCACTGGAAGGACTGCTAATTGTCTTAGTGCGGTTATGGTTATGTCGAAAATGTTCTTATGTTTAAAAGATGTATGCTGAAACATTAAAGATGAAGTGTTAGAAGTCATAACTTACTTTCATATGATTTATCAAAGAACATAAACAAATAGAGGTAAAGCAAGACTGGCAAAATGTTAACATTCGTTGAATCTTCGTGATAGATGTACTGGTGTTCATCATACTACTTTCAGCTTTCCTGTATGAAAGTGTTCATAATAAAAGTGACAAAAGCATTATTCTAAAATTCTTATTTTGAATGTACTCTCCTTGCTAGAAGCAAGGGAGATATTGAGTTGTTCTTTTTTTTTTAATGTGCCTAGTGGCCCTCAGTATGTCTTCTTTGCAGATGTGTTATTCAGAGCTTCTGCATGCTTTTTTGATTGGGTTGTTTGTTCCCTTGTTGCTGAGTTCTATGAGTTCTTTATATATTTCTTTATATATTTTGGATATTAACACCATGTTGAATGTGATATGCAAACATTTCCCTCACACCTGTGAGAATGGCCTATCATAAAAGACTAGAAACAACAAGAGTGTGGAGAAAAAGGAACTCTTGTACACTGTTGGTGGGAATGGAACTTGGTGCAACCTCTATGAATGACAGTGTGGAGGTTCCCCCATAATTAAAAATAGAACTATTAGTAGTTGCAGTAATTCTACCTCTAGCTATTTATCTGAAGAATACAGAAACACTAATTTAAAAAGATATATGCACCCCTATGTTCATTATAGCACTATTCACAATAGCCAGATATGGGAAAAACAGAAAATTGGGTAAAGCGGTGGTATATATACTTGATGGGATACTATGCAGCTATTAAAAAGATAAAATCTTGCTTGGGGGACAACATGGATGGAACTTGAGGTGATTATGGCAAGCAAACTAAGTCAGAAAGACTTAGTTAAGCCCAAATACAGGATGGTTTCATTCATATGTGGAATATAAAGAAACAAAGCAAACTAACAAAAAACAAAAACAATTCATGGTGGTGACTAGAGGGAGTCAGGGAATTAACTTGATAATGGTGAGTGGGACTAGAACTTGGGTGGTAGGTGTATATGTTTGGAGTACAGTGTATATGTTTATTGAGGTATTAAGATATACTCCTAAAATAGTTACATATTTTAAAATGGTGGTAAGTCAACTTTAAAAAAGTAAAATCAAAAAGACACAAAAACACTGATTCCAAAAGATACCTGCACCCCCATGTTTACTGCTGCTTTATTTACAATTGGAAAAACATGGAAGCAGCCTAAATGCCCAAAAGTAGATGACTGGATCAAAAAGATGTGGTACATATATACAATGGAATATTACTCAGCAACCAAAAAAGAGAAACACATGTCTTTTGCAGCAACTTGGATGGAGCTGGAAAAGATCATGCTTAGTGAGATAAGCCAGAAAAAGAAAGAAAAATACCGGATGGTTTCACTCATAGCAGGAGTATAATGGACCAGGCAAGAAAATAATGTGAATAATGAACCATCATATACCAGAGACATTTTATGGGGGTGGGGTGGGGAATAGGATCAAAAATGAGGGGGGGAGAGAAGTGCACTGAACTATGGTGGTGGCACATGGGTGACTTGGTGATGGGAAACCCGCGGGGATTACAATTGAGATAAAGAAATGTACAAAACGATATAAAAATAAACATATATAAAAAAATAAAATCATCTTATTTGCAGGATATAACATTAACTAAATTATCAGGAAACCAACTATCCATAGTCACTCCTCTACTGCTTTACTAGATATTCCTTTAAAACAAAAAGATGAGTAAAATTAATGAGCAAGAGGTAAGAAAAAGAATATTCCAAGTGGAGAAACAGACTGAAAAAGACCAGAAGGACAGAAGAAATCAGTCATTTCCAGGGAAAGGAACTCTATGTGCACAGAGAAATAAGATTGCCCAGATTATGAAGGGGGAATTTGGAAAGTAGTAGGTCGATGACAAACCGATTTTAAGCACTGGGGAAACAACACGAGAATAGAATTTTAGAAAACTCACCCTGGCTATAAAGAATGAGCTGGATGGGAGTAAAAGTAGATCCAAGCAGCACCCACTGGGAAGACAGTCCTTCCAGTAATAATTTGGTAAGAGACAATGGTAGCATGCAGGATGGAGACTTGGTGATGCAACAGGTGGGAGTAGGGGTATAGGAGGACTCAAATAATTACAGGCCTTTAGAGGCTGAGTAGATCCATATATTCATCAAGACTGGGAATACGAAAGGAAGAACAGCTTGGGGGAAACAGGTGACACATTCAGCATCAGATATGCCGAGTCTGGAGTACCTAGGATCTAGTCAGCGGAGTCCATCTTGTAAGCAGTTGAACTAGGAATGACAACACTGGTTTCCTGCTCAAGTATAATGAATATTGATAGGTGGGCTTGCCCTTTTCAGATACAGGGAACAACGGAAGAGAAAAGAAAATAAGATGTTTTAATATATAAAACAATATAACCCCACTATTTAAAATGAAAAAATGGTTATAAAAGTTATCTGACTACCATATATCCATCCTTTTAGCACTTTAGAGGATTCCCTTCTAGCCTTTTCATAAATGGTTATTTATATAGTAGCTTTAATAGCCATAATTTTCTGAGACGGAAGCTTCACTCTAAGTATTTATGATTGAAAAGAATTAAATATAGTAGTTGACCTGACATTTTGTAAATCAGACAATACTTGCTGAATTGCACATATCCTTAGGCTGTTAAAAGAATCAAAACAATTTAAACTGCTGGGCAAGTATCCAAGAACAACTCAAGTTGAGGAAATCATGGACTAGAGAATGCCAGTTTCAATATGCAATTTATTATAGTATATTCTGGATCTTTACAGTATTCTGGAGCTTTCTACCTCCACAATTCACTGCACAATTTCAGGTATTCAGTCTCTTCTTTGAATATCTCCTTTCCCATAGGGTCTCTCCTATGACTAATCCTCCCTCCTCACATGAGCTTTAATTGGCGCTACCGCTCTTAGGAGTAACTACATTTGTTTAAAAGATTTATTTATTTGTGCATACAGGACTGGGGTATAGGTCGAGGTGCAGGGACAGTAAGAGGATTCACCAGAGACAGAGTGGGGAGCAGAACAGGCAGATGGATGAAGTACACTGCTGAGGAGAGCAGTGGGCGGGTCAGGAGAGGTCTGCCGCGCCATGTGGTCACCTCCGGGGCAGGGATCGAACTCATGCGGCAGTGGCTTAAGCTTCTTAGTGCTGTGCTTTAACCCGCTGTGCCACCAGGGAGGACCCGTAACTACAATTTTTTTAAACGATATTCTAGAAGCCTCAAAATCTCAAAAGTCCAAAGGAATAAAGCTCTACTGTGCTCAGAGTCACCTGTAATCACTTTACAGCTTACTCTGCCAGTTTAAACAGCTACACTTGTTTCCAGTTCCAACTCTTGGCTACCCAGAACAGATCTAGTAAAATCTCTGGGCAAATACAGAGATCCAAGTCCATGTGAAATTATTACCAGCTGGTGAGGAAAGCTCTGTTGTCAGCCCAGCACAGCAGAGTTAAAAGATAAAACTCTGAACTAGGCCCAAGGGCACAATAAGTTGACAGCAAAAGAAAGAAACAGTCCAGATCCAGGGCCAAGTAGTGGTACAAACCAGGCAAACACATGAAAGCAAGGGAAGTGAAAACTAAGATTAGAAACTCGCTTAAAATAGCCTACTATATTCTTCCTGCTCGTGATGCAAAGCTTGGTTTCCCAGGCAATGCTGTCAGGGTTGCAGAGTAGCAATATGCCAGACCTGGGATTTGTTGAAACTTCAGCCTGAACAAAGGGCCTGCGGCCTTGTAGGAGGTTGCTTATCGAGTGAGGAGGAGCACCAGCTCGCAGTGAGGGGTGTGGGGGAACAGATCCACAGGCACAGCTTGTCTCAGAACGAAAGGCTCCCCTAGGAGCTTCTTAGTGGAGTTTGAAGAACAGCACAGCCTGTAGAGACAGATCAAAATATCATTTCCTAGAAGCCAAGGACAATGTACGGGAACACAATTTCTTAAATGGAAGCCCTTTCTGTGTTCCCATTGTCCCCTCTATGTTTCGCTCTATAACAGCATCTATCACCCTTAATATAACTAGCTAGTTTCTTTTTCACCACTTCTCTCACTGGTTTATCCTTTTTTGGAGGGTATAAATGAGGCTGAAACTGCTTATTATTCATCTCTGTGTTCCCAGTGTGTGCCACAGAGTAGGAGTTCAATGGTGACTAGAGCAGTGAGTATAGGTCATCTACTTTCCTCTGTCATTTGCACCCAGCAGGTAAGTAATGAATGAATAAGTAAATATTACTGAGCTAAATGTATTCTGTGGAACTTCTTCAAAAAAGGCTACTATTTTCTCTTATTTCAAGGTAGCCAAGCAAAAATGAGAGCAAAGGATGACCTGTAAGCGTAACACCCAGTCAAGGATCACCACCGCTGGCTTTTCTGAACGTGTACATTCAAGTCGGCGTTTTAAGATGCAGTCAGGTATACATACTGTATGTGCCACTTTACAGTCGGTGTCGGCCGTCAGTGATACTCATCACGAACACCCTCCCCTAGACTATACGTCTAGCCACCTCGCCTTTATTCACAATACAGTTTTCATTAAATATAAATATAACACGGTTTACTTACCTGATTCCTCGCTAGAGAAAATTTAAGTTGTTTCTGTTCACTGTTTCAGAATGTCCCTCCCTGAACATTCTTATAGTTATTTCCTTGCATTAAATAATATTTACAGTTCTTTAGTGGAACACCTGAGTTGAAGGACTGGTATGTTTTTAAGGTCCTAAGATACACACCACTGAACTGTTGTAAAAAAGATTATACCAATGTGTACTCAGAACCAAGAAAACAGAAGAGTATCTGCTTCCCTGGCTAACATGCAATAGTTTAAACAGTATTGCCTCGTTAAAATAAAAAACAATGCAAAGATATTCACTATTACTCATAATGGAGCAATTTTCTTATCCAAGGTAATAAGATTAAAAAAAAAAAAGGTATTAGGAGAGAGACAAAGTTTTTATGTGATCATAAAGTCAGCCATCAAGTAAATCAATTGGGTGCCCTCCCTGGTGGCACAGCAGGTTAAAGCACAGCACCATGAAGCTATTGCAGCCACTGCAGCACCATCGTTAGATCCCCGGCCCGGGGGGGTGACCCACATGGCATGGTGGACCTCTTGAGCCCGTCGCTGCTCCCCTCAGAAGTGTGTTTCAGTCAACCTGCCTCTTCTGCTCCCCGCTCTGTCTCTGGTGAATCCTTTCACTGACCCTGCACCTCTGGCCTGTACCCCAGTTCCATAAGTAAATGAATCTTTAAAACCTATGGCCCAAAAATTCCACTCCTGGGTATCAACACAAGAAATGAGAACAGATGTCCACACAAAATTCTGTACAGCCAACTGGTGTATAAAGAAACTTATGGTATAACCAAACAATAGAGTAATATTTGAGGGGCCTCCTTGGTGGCATAAGGGTTAAATCTCAGCACTATCAAACTAGTGCTTGATAGCCACTGCAGCAAGTGTTCGAGTTCAATCCCCAGCCAGGGAGCTGACCCACATGGCACAGCAGACCTCTCCTGTCTCCCTCGCTGCTCCCCTCAGCAGTATATTTCAGTCAGTCCGCCTGTTTCTGCTCCCCACTCTGGTGAATCCTCTCACTGTCCCCGTACCAGACCTATGGCCTACACCCCAATTCTTGTGTGCAAGAACTTTAATATTCTCTAATAAAAAGGAGTATTTTTGACCACAAAAGGAATCAAGTACTGCTAAACACTACAATACAAAATGAAGCTTTCAAAGAACATGCAAAATGAAAGAAGCCAGATGCAAAGAACCACATACTTTAAGATTCTATTCACACAGGCAAAGTTATAAAGACCAAAAGTAGACTAGCAGTTGATGAGGGCTAGGGGGTTTGCAGAAAAAATGGAGGATTACTAGTAAAAGGTGCAAGGTTTCTTCCTGTAGTGATAAAAATATTCTGTAATTAGGGCCCTCCCTGGTGGCGCGGTGGGTTAAAGCACAGCACTAAGAAGCTTAAGCCACTTCCGGGTGAGTTTGATCCCTGCCTGCCCTGGAGGAGATCCACATGGCTCGGCAGACCTCTCCTGACCCGCCCACTGCTCCCCTCAGCAGTGGACTTCGTTGATCTGCCTGTTCTGCTCCCCACTCTGTCTCTGGTGAGGCCTCTCACCACCCCTGAGCCTCTGGCCTGTACCCCAGTTCTGTATGCACAAATAAATAAATCTTTTAAAAAAAAATAACTTACTGTGGAAATCTTTCCAGAGAGAACATCTTCATTCTTTTTTATTTTCAAATCCAATGTTATGGCTGTGCCATTTGTTAACAAAACAATGTTTACCCCTACAGGTATAACTCCAGACCCCTTCAGGTGCACAAGCTTCACGCTCCCTTTCTTCACTTTTAGGGCAGTAGAGTATTCCACTATCGCCATAGATACAGCATAATTGATTTAACTAATTCTTCACTGAGCAGATGTTTAAGATAATTCATTTGCGATTACTAACTGAATAGATGTCTTTTTACACATCAGTATATTTATAGGATATGTGCAATAAAGCCTCAGGAATAGAAATACTAGGCCTGAAAGGGGATATATAGGTTTATAATTTTAATCGATCAGGATGTTGGAAAAGTCATGACACATTTTTTTCTGTTTTCCAAATAAAAAGTTTCTCATGACTTTTCCTGATAACCTAATATATTGCTAAATAACCCCCCTCCGTGATAGCACCAGTTTATACTCTGACAAGTAAATCTTTAAAATCCATGTTTGCCCATTGTATGGCTAACAATGCATTATTGAATTTGAACATCTGCCGATCTCAGATGTAAAAAGCAGTATCTCAGAGTAGTTGAAATTTGCTTTTCAATTATAATGGAAGTGCCAGGGCATCCTTTTGTGGTTCATAAATAATGTATAATATCTTCTTTTCACGACTTCTCATTTTTCTTTTGGGCTATAGTTTTTCTGATTGATTTCCTGGAGTTTATTATAAATTAAGGAAAAACTCTTTGTGATATGAACAGCAATTTTTTTCTAGTTTGTATGCTGTCCATTATGTCTGTTATTGCTGATTTTCAGCACCAACTTATTTTTAAATTTTACTGAGATATAATTCACATACTATACAGTCCACCCGTTTATACATTTCTGTGATTTTTATATATATTCATGAAGTTTTGTAACTTCCACTAAAAATAATTTGGGGATATTTTCATTCATCCTGAAAGATCTTACACACCCCTTAGAGGTCACTACTCATTTCTCCCCAATCATTGTAACCTCAGGCCCAGGCAACCATGAATCTACTTTGTAGAGCTTTGTCCAGTCTAGACATTTCCTATAAACTAAATCACACACTATGTGGCAATTTGTGTCTGGCTTCTAGATACTAATCCTTACCAGGTACATGATTTATAAATATTGTTCCCCAATGGGCTTTGTCTCTTCACTTTCTTGATGGTATGACTTGTAGCACAAATTTCATTTGATTTTCATGATGTACACACACACACATAGTATGTGTGTTATAATAAATATAAAATATATAAACATTGTTAGTTTACTGGACATTGTTAGTTACTGGACTTTTGATGTCATATCTAAGCCAAGTTCACAAAGATTTACTTTTATGCTTTACTTCTTATATTTACTTCTGTGATCCATTGAATTTTTTTCATAATAGTGTAACAAAGAATATTTTTTAATATAGTGAACCTTAACATTATTGCATGTCATATTCTCCAGAGGTTTCTGAAGCGCCTTCTACCACCAGCATTTGTTTAATAGTATACTGTTTCCCCACTGATGTGAGATGCCACCTTTATTATACATTAAAAAAAATCTTAAACAGTAAAATAAAAATAAAGGACTACTGGGAGAGTGTACATACAATAGATAAGGAAATAAGACTATAAAAACACCTGAACCTAAAGCTTTTTTATTTTGGATGAGAGAAGCTCTTTCACAATTTTCTCATTGTTTTCTGCATTACTGGTCAGTTCAGATTTACACTATTTTCTGCACTTATTATTACTCATTTATAATTTTCCAGAATATCACCTACTTCATTTAAGCTTTCAGATGTACTGGGAAAGAACTATAGAAAATAAATGTTTACAAAACTTTTCTAAATTCCTAGCTGCACTTACACTCTTTTTCTCACTTACCACTTTGTGTTTTACCCCTTTATGGTCTTGATTAGGCTTATATACCTACTTTATTTTCTTCTAATAATACCTCCTTTGTTTATTTGGCATGTCTATAATTTTACTTTTTATTTTAGAGTTAGTTTATCAAATTTTTAAAAAAATTATTGACTTCATCTATCAGTGTCCTTTAGGTGTATTATTCTTTTTCTAGCTCATTGATTTGGAAACTCAACTCATTTACTTTTATTTCTCACTTATTTAGTTATAGCTGTACTTTATACCCACTTATATTATTTAACTATTATAAATAAATTATATTACTCATGTAAAAAGAAAAAGAATGTATGTCTGTATGTGTATGTGAAAGAGAGCGAAAGAGAAAACAAAAATAGAATACTTCAAAAATCAAAATAACTGAACAAGGCCAGGGGAAGCGGGAGTGAAAATGTAAGAGGGTACCAAAGAACTCAGTAATTAAGTAATCAAAAAATATTTCAATGTAACACTTTATATAAAGCCAAATTGGGAAACTACGATCTGTTAGGCTGGCTAACCACTTTAATAAATAAAGTTTTATGGGAGCCAGGGTCAGGATTAAGGGAAGGAGAATGAGATGGAGTTTAGCAAGTACAGTATGGATCTTACCCTGAAAAAAAAATTAATATTCTGTTCATCACAGATTTGGGGGGTTCATTTTTATATCTGAAAATGCTACATTAAAAATGTATCCTGATTACGGCAATCTGGGGCATCCTGTTAAAATTGTGCATCCAAGCTGCACTGCCTAATTTGTCTTATCTGAAACCGGGTTCTTATCTGAAACCTGATTCTTGGTGATAGTATAGTGACTATTTTCTGTTTCTTTACATTTGTCTGCATTTTCCAATTCTGCACAATAAGCATGGATGACTTGGCCAATCAAAAAAAAATAATTAAGAAAACTAGACATGACTTACTCAATAATGTTCCTTGTGGCTTCACCATGAGGCTTGCAGGATACAAACACTAGTGAGCGGATAGCCGTGCAGTTTCGAATGGCTTGCACCACCCGGCGATCTGAAGGAAGAGACACGGAGCCATTCATGACACTGAGCAGGAACAGAGGAGATGCATATCCAGTGCCAGCCCTTTGGGAGAATTCTTAGCAAGCTATGAGGATGAGGGACCAAAGCCCGTGGCCATCAAGTGAAAACACCCCACTACTTCTGCAGCAGGAAGCCCACTCATATCCTTACGCAGTCCAGCCCGGGCTGGGTTCACCACAGCAGTAATGAACTGTGTGTCTTCCTTGGACTTGAGTAGCTGTGGCAGAATCTTCTCTGCTCGACCAGTGTGGAATTCACAGTTGGTGATACCTGCATAAGAGATGACCACGTGACCACATGCAGGGGGCAGGGAACTTCAGCCTTCTAGAACTGGACAGGAGTCAGCACAGCCATCTTCCCTTAGATCTAGCATACCTCTGAAAAACAATGAAAGAACTACTGTCGACTTGCTTCAATTTTTCCAAAACACCTTCCCTTGGGATATCTCAGTAAGTCTTTCAGCTGGAAAGACCAGTGTTATTTTACAACTTAGTGATGCACATAGCACATACGTATCTACTCCAAGAAGAGAAGCTTGACTACTCAAGGGCTCCTTCTGCTCCAGCAGGTTTTCACCTGGACCATAAGGAGTTGTCTGGGAATGAGGTACACAGGACAACAGCACGTTTTCCACAATGCAGTTTAGCATAAGACTTTATTCGATATATGTACATGCCAAGGGATGAAGGATGCACCCTCAAGTCTACAGATTTGTGAACAATAGTGAAACGATAAAATTTAATTCAGTAAAAATATATTTCAAACAGAAAGTTCTGTGGCTAAACATAGTTTGAAATCTATTGCATTGTGTTGTGATGCTCAAAAGTCTTCTGCACTATCCCAAAATTTTGCCAAGTTTCCTTTCTGTCAGCCAGGCATGTTGCATCCCTTAAATTCTTCTGGCCAGGAAAAAAAAAATATTGGTTACTGGGTGGTTTTTCAGAAAACCATTAGGTCCCAACTGTGACATCTCGAGAATCCCTTTCCTTTTGCCCCACAGGTCATAGACACAGTAGATGCTTTCAACACAACTCTTTCCATAGCACAGAGTGCAGCTCTTAATTCCTCCCCAGTGAGCGCATACACTGAGCACTGTACCATTGAAGGCTGCAGACCACTTGGCGTCTTCTACTGCCTGCTCAAGCAACTCAACCCCAAGGACATGGGACACATGCTGAGCCAGAGAGAGACCGATCACACCTGAGGAAAGAGGACAGACTATGAAGAGTATGTTTTAGCTTGAAACCACCACCTTCCCACCAGGCTGTATGGGCCTGGGGACTGGGTAGATGGTGTTTGGACACTAATCCACATGTAGCTTCTACTTGGGCTGCCACTTGCCAGTTCCACAGCAGATGTCAAAAAGGGTGGTGCTGGAGTTCACACCGCTCAGTTCTCCCACGGTGTGATACAGCATCTCTGCACCAGCAGTGTTAACTTGGAAGAAGGCATCTGGAGAGATGCGGATCTTCAAGCCCAAGAGATCTTCAAAGATGTAGGGTTCCCCAAATAAGAGCTGGTAAGGGGACTGCTGATGGCTGCAACGGGTCATGGTGCTGGAAAAGAATGAAGAAGCACGCATCTTGGAAAGACAGGTCATGCAATCTGTAGTATTTAGTTGGAGGGGGAGGCCACAGCACCTGCACTAGGAAATACAGCCTCTTTGCCACAGCCCTGGGGGGTTCTGAAGGAGGTCACCTCCCAGGGATGGAGGTACATGTACATGTCCCCTCATCTATGTTCTGGCCTGGCTTCCCAGACCTGGAGGGTGTTAGAGGGCGAGAACATCTTCACACAGATCCTCCATGATCAGCACCCCTTATCCATGGGGAGTACACTGTAACCCCCCAGTGGATGCCTAAAACTGAAGATAGTACTGAACCCCCATATGCTTTTCTTCCTATACATACACACACATTTATAAATTAGGCATGCTAAGAGATTCACAACAATAATAAATAATAAAATAGAACATTTGGGCCTACGTCCCATTGATCATCATATGTTTAATAAAACATATGAATATAAACTTCCCCCAACTCCTGGCCAATGTATTGATTATATGGAGCATTTCTGCACCACAGCTGGCCACAAGTAACTGGACTGGAACACAGTAACACTGCAGACTTGTGATATAATTGTAAGGCAAGTCATCTACCTTCTACTTGTTTGGCTATCCCAGGCTTACCTTTCCTGGAAGTAAAGTGAAGTCAAGTCGCAGACTGCTCCTTGTCCTTTGGTGAAAAACTCCTTTACAATCTCCTTCTGGACACAGAGCTCCTCCTGCCCAGACCACAAAATCAGGTGTCAAGCAAAGATTCATCTCTGACAAATTTCCTCTCCCAGACAAGCAGTAATCCACCCTGCAGAAGTCAGACAAGAAGGCACATTTTTCAAATCCCATTATAAATAACACTTAACATAAAGCAATATTCTGCAGGACCAAAAAGAAGGAAAAAAGCTTTTCACATCTTAGCAGAAGCATCGCTTCGCTGACCGACTTTTGACAAAGCCTATACAATAGACATGGCCCTTCATCTTTAATAGTTCTCTAAAGAAAGTGAGAGTCATTGTTGCTGAAAACAGGAGCTAAACTAAGCTTTTGTCCAGTCACAAAGCAGTCACCTTTCAATTTCTTTCAAATGTCTTCACTTCAAATATCCCAATCATCCACTCAAACACCACTCACAAGATATGAGTTCCAGGAAAAAAGGAAAGAGATCCTGGAAGAGAATGAGCCTAGTAACTTAAATTTTTTTGGCTCTATTTTAGTAAGAAAAAAGCAATAAATTATATCGTTGTAAATAATTAATGATCATTAAGGACGTTCTTTATTCCAGGAAATAATAGATCCTTCTTAGGAAATAGATCATTCTTGCTCCGATCTCACTGAAGATGGGGGGAAGAATAGAGATAACATCTCTGAAGGGGTGAAATGTACACGAAACCTTATATCAGATTTCATACTTGGTGACTGACATATTTTAGTCAAAGAATTCAGACTCTAAAGCGGATTCAGGAAAACCACTAACAGAGCAGAAAACTCGGTCAAATATCATTATAAAAACATGAGGAATATGAATTAGTCATGAAAGAAATTTTTTTTTTAAAGATTTATTTATTTGTGCATACAGAACTGGGGTACAGGCCAGAGGCTCAGTGGTGGTGAGAGGCTTCACCGGAGACAGAGCGGGGAACAGAACAGGCAGAGCGACAAAGTACACTGCTGAGGGGAGCAGCGGGCGGGTCAGGAGAGGTCTGCCACGCCATGTGGTCACCTCCCGGAGCAGGCGGGAATCGA
>NW_004567120.1:11828058-11829665 GCF_000260355.1 Condylura cristata
CTTAGTAGGCACCCACTAATTTCCATGGGCAAAGTTCTGGTGAAAACACTCTGAGCCCTCAGAGTGTAATTTGGTAACCTGCAGCTTGACTATGCTAACAGCATGGTTCAAGAGGATCCTGGCCATCTGCTCCTTACCCTCAACCATAATTGGTGACATATACAAATAGCTTATGTGTAGTTTCTATTCTCTGCTCTGAAACTTCCCCAAAACAATCACAGCACAGGAATAGTGAGAATTCTATTGCTACAGAAGCTGCCCCTTAGCCCCCTGTGGGCCTCACCTGCTTTAATTGCTGGGGATGAAAAGTGATGATGGCCATTGTGTGTCCTTGGCTATTGGTTCGCACTGTGAGCTCACGCCAGTACCCGCCTTCATGAAACTGAAGGCAGGGCTCCAGGGAGGACTGTCGAAGGAGTACTTCATAGCACTAGGAAGAAGACAGTAACATTACACAGGCAATCTGAACAAGTTCAACAGCTAGTTATTCCTGCTGGATAACAATCCATGTTAAAGCCTTAACCCCCACGACTTCCGAAGGTAGCTGTATTTGGACAGAGGGTCTTTAAAAAGATGATTAAATGAAAATGAGGTCCTCAGGGTGGGCCCTAGTGGGCTTATACAAAGAGGAAACTTAAACACATGGAGGGAATCAAGGCTATGCAGGGCAGCAGAAAGGAGCTATGATGAGTTGGCAGCCACTTGCAAACGAAGGTGCCCAGCCTCGGAAGAAAGCAAACCTGCTGGGACCCTGGTGTTGGAATTACAGCCTCCAGAACTTTGAGGAAAGACATTCGTGTTATTTAAAAAGTCTGGTCTGAGTGGATTCAGATATAAACCCAGATATAAACCCACAGGTTTATGGACAGCTAATCTTTGACAAACGAGCAAAGAAGATAAAATGGAACAAAGAAAGTTTGTTCAGCAAATGGTGCTGGCAAAACTGGAAAGCTACATGCAAAAAAATGAAACTAGATCACTACCTCACACCATACACAAAAATCAACTCGAAGTGGATAAGAGACCTAGACATAAGAACGGAAACTATAAAATACCTGGAAGTAAAGATGGGCCAAACACTACACAACATACACTTCAGCAACATCTTTAAAGATAGAGCACCCAATGCAACAATAGTGACGGCAAGGAGAATGGATGGGACTACATCAAGTTAAAGAGCTTCTGTACAGCAAAAAGACACTACAAAAGACAGACATCCCACTGATTGGGAAAATATTTTCTCACAAAAAACTAGCGATAAAGAATTGATCACAAAGATAATAAAGAACTGATGAAACTCAACAAAAGTAAAGTAAACAACCCCATCAAAAAATGGGCAGAAGAACTAAAAAGACACTTCTCCAAAGAGGAAATGCAGATGGGCAACAAGCATATGAAAAAATTTTTCAACATCACTTGTAATAAGGGAGATGCAAATTAAAACCACAATGAGATACCACCTCACCCCAGTGAGAAAGGTACATCTTAAAACAACTAGCAACAACAAATGCTGGTGAGGATGTAGAGAAAAAGGAACTGCTGGTGGGAATGCAAACTAGTACAACCACTATGGAAAACTGTTTGGAGGTTCCTCAAGCTACTAATCA
>NW_004567120.1:11830210-11834876 GCF_000260355.1 Condylura cristata
AAAAAAAAAGTCTGGTCTGATTGCTATAAGCTATATTGTAGCGAGGCCCTAGCAAACTAATACTGTGACCTATGAAACATGACCTTGTCCTGCAACCTTATGGGGAGATACCGGCCACTGTATCCAAAAAGTACATTCTATGAAGGCCAAGAGTTGTAACCTTAGTCAGGCACATAATAGGTGTTCAATAATTAATATTAAAAGGAATGAAGGAATGCATTCATAGGTAGAATCTCAGTTTATTCTACATACAGTATGAAGTACATACTCCTTCAGTTCTGTGAATTGCTCCTGGTCATTCCTAGTGGACTCCTAAGCTGCTATGATTTCATTCTTGCTTATACCATCCCAATGGAAGCCCATCATTTCTATCTTTCCTCATAGATTCAGGTGCAAACCACAGCATGGCTTAGGCAGATCCTTCATTTCCTCCTGGTGAAAACAAGCCCAATGCAATCCTTACTTAATTCTTGAGATATCAAAAATCCTCAGAGAAACTTCCAAACACAAACCACTTGTAATCACTGTCAGATGAACTCTGCCACCACTGTATTTTCAAACAAGCCCAAAATTATGTATGGAAGGGAGAGTTAGGCCAAAAACAGTGTACCTGAGAAGGTGAAGTCCATGAAGGCTGCACTTGATCGCTTCTGTTGTCATTTAATATACTATGCCAAACATTCTTCAAATTTTGAGAATGGTGATATAAAGAAAAACTGGTTCAACTGTTATTTAGTGACTGGTTGGATGACTGGTTGGAAAGGACCCTCCCCCCATGGATACCAAAAATCTGTCAATGCTCAAGTCTTTCATATAAATGGCATAGGATTTGCCTATACCCTCTGCATATCTTGCTGTATACTTTAAATCACCTCTAGATTACTTATAATACCTGATACAATGCAAAATTTGTATCAAGAAAATTTGTCTTGTGCATGTTCAGTACAAATGCAACCATCATAGACCTAGTGACCTAGGATTCTTGGTCTGTAGTTTGTTATGCTGTACATCTAATTACTTATTTAACATTCACTCGGATATCTAATAGATATCTCAGATGCAAGGGGCCCAAATTGAATACTAACCTTCCCTCTTAGATCTGCTCTGTCATTCCCATTTCACTTGATAATAAAAACCCTTGCTTCATTTGCTCCCTCCCCCACCAAAATCTGTAGCCATATTTTGCTCGTTCCTTTCTGTGATATATCTCATTCAATCCATCACGAAATCCCTTTGTTTTATCTTCAAGATATAATCACCTCCACAGTTACCACCACTTAATGGCTATCACCTCTCACATGGATGATTACAACTGCCTCCTAACTAGTCTCTCCTTGCTTCTACCCTTGTCTAAAATAAACCATTCTCAATGCAATTGCCACAGAGTTGCTGTTAAATATCTACAATCATATCATGATGCTCCTCTGTCCAAACTTCCAGGCACTCAGCAAAAAGCCCAAGTCCCTACCCTAAGGTACTACCTGACTTAGCCCCCATGAACTGTTCTACCTCCAAAAGCCCTCTTCATCTAGGCCTACTTTCTGTTCCTCCAAAAAGCTTGCCACACTCCTACCTTAAGACTTTTACAGTGTCTGTTCTTGGCCTTGACTGCTGTTCCCTCAGACTTCTGCACAGCTGGCAACCTCACTTCCTTTAAGTCTTAATTCCAGGGTTTGTCAACCAGAATGTTATTGACCTTTGGGACCAGGTAATTCTTTGTTGGTTGGGGCTGTCTCATTCATTGTCAGCAGTTCAAAACACCCCTGGCCTCTGCCCACTACATGCAGTAGTACTGCCCAATCGTCTCCTCAGGTGACAACCTAAATGTCTCCATGAAGAAGATTTGGTACATGGTCATGATGGAATACTATTCAGCAACAGAAAGATGAACGCCTGCCATTTGCAATAACATGGATTGAATTGGAAGTATTATGCTAAGTTAAATAAGTCAAGGGAGAATGACAAATATATGATGATTTCACTCATCTGTGGAAGAGAGAAAACAGAGACTGAAGAACATACAGAACTAAACCATGACAAAGTCTAGAAATGACTAGAATCGAGGCCAATTCTAACAGAAAGGGAAAGGCGAGAATAAAGTGGAGGGGTACTCAATGTTATATTATAAAGGGGTATGAATGCTCATGGGGTGGGTGGGTGTGGTGATGCACATCTGGAGATTAGGACCAGCCAGCAATGGGGCACTACTCTACCTCAGGGACCATTTCCCACCTGCTCCACCCTCTTCACTTGTGTTCAGGGCTTAGTCTCTTGGGTTGGTTTATTTTTTCCCATTTTAACCAATTTTTTACTATATACTTCAGTGTCCCTAAGTAGATTTACAACTTCTACACAAATGTGACCACCATGTGCCTCCAGAACTTTTCATCTTGCAAAACTAAAACTCTGTTCCCAGTAAACAATAACTGCCCACAAAAATAAATAAGTAAATAATTTTTTTAAAAAAAAATTAGAAAGGTCTTTGGAACAAAAAAACCCGCAGTCAACTCTGAGCTCCTGGAGAATATTGATGAAAGTTGACAGAGTTCCTAGGGCATGCGGGGGAATCAACAGTAGGTTCCTAAGAGGCTAAGCAAACAGAAAACTGAGTTATGCATTCATGTCAATACAACCCAAACGTTGTGAAATCAACACACTGCATAAGAAGTATGTTACTATATGTTAAAAAAAAAAAGTGTCTGAATTTTAGCTAAGAAAAGAGGAGAGTGCAAGTTTCCTTCCATTTATTTTTTAATAAGCAAAAATGAATAACTATAGTCACGCATCAGAGGGAGGGACCTGGGTGGAAAGGTCCAATATGAAAACTAGACCTCTCTGAATGTACCTTTATTTTGTTGATTTGACTTTAGAAACAAACAACTATTTTACAAAATGATATAATAAAATGAAACTGAAACAGAAAAAAATATCAATCCCTAAAATTTGAAAGCAAGCAAACTGAAAACAAAGGAACTATGTATCAAATATCACATCAATGGCTTAATTATAAGAGGAATTATTTCAGAGGGTAGAATAATTTGACAAAAGGAACAAAGCAGAAATCCTGAGATTTTAAGTAATCATTAGTAGTAATATCAGTACTGTTCTTCAGAAATTATATAATACGTATATAATCACAATAACATAACATATCAGGATAGAATAATTATATTAACTCTGTCATGATTCGAATTTTCATAAGAGGCAAGAGACAAAAAAAACATAAAATCAAATGATTTTACATAAACGGTAACTAAATTTGATTCAGATATACCTCTGTGAATTCATAATATTTTTTCTCTTAAAAAATATTTGCGGCCCTCCCTGGTGGCGAAGCGGGTTAAAGCACAGCACTAAGAAGCTAAAGCCACTTCCGCATGAGTTCGATTCCGCCTGCCCTGGAGGCGACCACATGGCGTGGCAGACCTCTCCTGACCCGCCCGCTGCTCCCCTCAGCAGTGTACTTCATTGATCTGCCTGTTCTGTTCCCCATTCTGTCTCTGGTGAAGCCTCTCGCCACCCCTGAGCCTCTGGCCTGTACCCCAGTTCTGTATGCATAAATAAATAAATCTTTAAAAATATATATAAAAAAAATTTGCTATGGCCCTCCCTGGTGACGCAGCGGGTTAAAGCACTGCACTAAGAAGCTTAAGCCACTTCCGCATGAGTTCGATTCCCACCTGCCCCAGAGGTGACCACATGGCGTGGCAGACCTCTCCTGACCCGCCCGCTGCTCCCCTCAGCAGTGTACTTCGTTGATCTGCCTGTTCTGTACCCCACTCTGTCTCTGGTGAATCCTCTCACCCTCTGCATCTCTGGCCTGTACCCCAGTTCTGTATGAATAAATAAATAAATCTTTAAAAAAAATATTTGCTAGGACCCTCCCTGGTGGTACAGCGGGTTAAAGCACAGCACTAAGAAGCTAAAGCCACTTCGGCATGTTAAATCCCCACCCCGGAGGTAACCACATGGCGCAGCAGACCTCTCCTGACCTACCCGCTGCTCCCCTCAGCAGTGTACATCATCAGTCAGCCTGCTTTGCTCCCCACTCTGTCTCTGGTGAATCCTCTCACTGCCCCTGCACCTCTGGCCTGTACCCAGTTCTGTATGCATAAATAAATAAATCTTTTAAAATATATATTTGCTAGTTCCACTAATTAGGCCTTAAAATATGACAACCCAGTGTAAGTGAACTCCTCTCGCACTCACACTGTGGCCTCCCAATACCATTCTCCACTAAAAGAGAACAAGATTCCTCGAAAATGACTAATTCCAGGTATCATGCAGAAAATGGATTGACTGTGCCAGAAATATCTTACCATTCCAGAACTATCAGTGCCAACTGGGGCTCTGAAGCAATGGAAAGCAGTTCAACTGGCCAAAAATGGAACAAGTTGAGTGACAAAAATAAAGTATCTATGGATTGAAACATATCCTGTATGTTGAAATATCTAGGAGTTTGTTAAGTTTATAATAGCAAAATAAAGAATTTCAACTGACCACCTTTTTTTAGGACTTATTTAAATTTATTTATGCATACAGCACTGGGGTACAGGCCAGAGGTTCAGGGGGCTGAGAGGATTCACCAGAGACAGAGTGGGAGCAGCACAGGCAGATGGACTGACATACAGTTCTGACAGGAGCAGCAGGAGAGTCAGGAGAGGTC
>NW_004567120.1:11835856-11908630 GCF_000260355.1 Condylura cristata
TGCTCCCCTCAGCAGTGTACTTCGTCCATCTGCCTGTTCTGCTCCCCACTCTGTCTTTGGTGAATCCTCTCACCACCCCTGCACCTCTTGCCTGTATCCTAGTTCTGTATGCATAAATAAATAAATCTTTAAAAAAAATTAAGTCCTTTCTTTTAGACCTCACACTGACATACTTACATTTTATATGATGCAACATGTGGGATTTGCCCAAACTAATGCAAAGGAGTCTGTGGAAAGCGGGTGCAAGTATAGATAAAACAAAACTGGTCTGACATTGATGGTTGTCGAGTTTGGGTAATAGGTACATGGAACTTATTATTCCATTCTCTACTTTTAGATATTTGTAATTTTCCACAATCTAAAATGAAAGAAATACATATAATATTTTAAATGACACCTTAGTACATTTACTTGGCTCAGTAGTGATTATGTACAGTTATAACAATATAAATACTAAATATTAACCAAAAATGATGTTATAAATACATAAAGAGATGGACAGTCTGGGAGGGGAGACAAGGTAAAAGGGAAAATTACTTATATATCTTAAGTGGAAGGTGACATAGAATATGTATATTTGATAAGTCAAGATATGTCAATCTATCCAGAAATACGAAATACCAGGAGAAATAGCTAGAATGAGTGTTACTGTTTCTGGGGAGCAAAGTTCAAGAGAAGGAGGGGTAACAGGGCAGTACCATTTTTCCTTGCCAAGCTTTTAGCACTATTTGACTTTTACAACTAAGTATTTGTATTTCTCTGATAACATTTAAAAATCTCTTCTTAAATCTTGGCATTCCAGCTGACAACTCCCATAAAATTCACATTTTTACTCAAGCCTCAAGAGTAGATATTTAATCCTCAAATTGCAGCTGAGTAGGTTACCCTGTCATCTTAATGGAATAGAATGTCAGCGCTAGTAACAGGCCAAGGGACGTCGAGGTGCAAAAACCCAGAACAGTCCAGTGGCCTCTCTGTATATGTAAGGTGCTGTTATTATTCCCTACTTGATTGGATTGTAGATCAGACACACCTTTTACAGAAAGGAGGAATTTATCTGGATAGATGTAGAGAGTAGAAATTTGCCTGCCAAAAGGGAAGAGCCATAAACCTGGGTAAATATTGCATCAGGGTAATCATTCACTGCACATGTGAGGAACAAATGGATCTGTGTTAAATGCTAGGTTACAAAGCTAAATAATTCACAGCTGCTACCTCCAGTCTCCTGTGGGAAGCTGCAGCGCTTGGACAGAGCAGTCTGGGTAAGAGCGCTACAACAGGAGAGAAGCCACAGGAGTGCAGAGGGGACTCCCTAACCAGACCAGGAACGGAGAGGTTTTCTCCAGGGGCTGATGCCTGAAACGAATCTTAGGATCATACACAGAAGTCAGGTGAAGAAGACTGGATGCATTCTAGACAGAGGGCTTCCTCGGGCAGGAGTGAGATGGACAGGCAGGGTAAGTCCAGTTCAGTAATGAATACAAAGAGGGAAGCAGGTGAGGATATGAAGATTTTAATTGCAAAGGGAGGGAATTTAACCTTTGTTTTAAAAACTATTGGGCAACTAACTAGTGCAGAATCTTAAGCATGATCTTATTTGCATTTTTTAAGATTTATTTCTTTGTGCATACAGAACTGGAGTACAGGCCAGAGACTCAGGGGTAGTGAAAGACTTCACCAGAGACAGAGTGGGGAGCAGAACAGGCAGATGGACGAAGTACACTGCTGAGGGGAGCAGCGGGCGGGCCAGGAGAGGTCTGCCGCGCCATGTGGTCACCTTCTGGGCAGGCGGGACTCGAACTCATGTGGAAGTGGTTTCAGCTTCTTAGTGCTGTGCTTTAACCTGCTGTGCCACCAGCAAGGGCCAGGGCAGTGGTTCTTAATTGGGAGCTACTGTGTCCCCCCACTCCCAACCCAAGATTTAGCTGGCAATGTCTGGAGACATTTTTGGTTTTCATAACGCATGGCATCTCGTGGATAGTCACAGAGGCTGTTAAATGTTCTTTAATGCACCTAACAGCCCCCACACAACTAATATTTATCCAACCCAAAATGTCAATAGTATGCAGGATGAGAAATCTTGACCTAGGACAATGCTGAAGTGCATAAATGTACAGTAGAGTGAGTCAAGGGTACTTAGTAGACTTTTCAAAAATGCATCTTCCAAAGCTCAAGAAAGAGCCAAAATGCAAATATAAAGTTTAGGATTTCTCCTAGTAGGGTGTACCCTTCCATGAAGATATTCAAAAAGGCCAGGGACAGTCCTGAGAGGCAACACTTTGAGTTGGAAGGAAAGAAGACAACATGAAGATTCCATGAAAAAGATGAAGAAATAGCCAGTGAAATAGGAGGGGACTGATTAGAGAATATCATAGAAATCAAATACAGACAAATGTTTTAAGTGGTGAAATAAGAATAGTAAATGTGCCTCCAGCAGAGAAAAGTTGAGTAAGCTAGGGAGAGAAAGTTACCAATGGATTTGGCAAAATGGAGGCTACAGATGACCTTGGCAAGATCAATTTCTATGGCGTGTTGGGAACAGAAGCAAGAACCATCACATTTTTTTTCAAAGATGGGAGATATTTAATATGGTTTGGGGCTGGAAACAACAGAGCTGACAAAGATGGGGGTGGGGGAAGAGGTAAAGAAACAAAAGAAGGAGTATGTAACGAAGAGCAAGGGTCAGAGGGAGGGCGGCAGCTGAGTCCAAACTGGAAGGATATATAGACTTGGACGCTGGGCGGGGAGCATCACCTCTTTCACAGAGCTAGGGGTTGAGGGGGAAGATTTCAGGGAAATCAGTAGATGGTGGCAGAAGTGGCTGGACTTAATTTTCCAATGAAGAAGCAGGCACAGTCATCTGCTAAGCACAAGGGTTTAAAGGCGATAGGGTAGGAAAACTGAGAAGAGTTTAGAATTGTACTGAAGAGGATGGCAGGTGGTGACGAGGGCCATGTGGCAAGATTTCTGGAGAATGAGCCTGCAACGGAAGCCGTGTGCTAGCGGGGCAAACTTGGACATTTTGTCCAATCATAAGGCATCGCCCAAGTATCAGGAACCTGAATGATTAGGGAAGCGGATGGTGGTAAGAAAGAACAAGGAACAAGGGTGTCCGTTCGGACTCCTGTTCAGCTTCCATGAGCAAGGCTTTTGCTTTTCTTTTTCTAAATCGCACAAGGGCAGCACCAGGGCTATGTGAGCACCATGTTCCCAAAACATAGCTGCTGCTGCACAGTAGCCACACGACAAGCAGAGGACGCGTGCACTCGGATAGAAAGCCACCTCAGAGGCCAAACTCGTATGCAGGTGCGTTACCACGGCTCCACCTCTCACCATGTTTCCCAGTCCTGCTCTGCCATAAACACGAGCCTTTCAAATCAAACATTTCGGGCACTCGCCACTTGCTAAACTGCCCTGATCAGCACCTCTCTTTCCTAATACTTCTAATAAATTCCTCTGATGCCTGACATTTTCAATAAGGGCCGCAGTTCACCCTCCTCCTCTCCAACCCCCTGAAATGAAACACTGGTAATATTCTCTCCACGTGCAGAGGTAAGCTTCTGAACAGAGCCCTCCTCCCCTCTGGCTCGACAAGCAGCTCTATTATTAAAATGTCAGGGATGCTGCTGTCGCAGACGGCGATACCTGGGTCATCTTCAAATAGCCTTTGGCTCCTTGTTACCTGTGCCACTTGATGGTGTTTCTCAGGAATGTTTTTCAGATGATGAGACTGCACACAGACAATGTTTCGGTCTATGGAAGGAAAAAGATTTTGATGTATACGGCTTGCTTCCTAAGAGGTTGTTCTTCCTTATTTAAAAACTATCTGGTCACTCAAATTCCCTCCTTCAAACGGACATGTACAGAAATGAAGAAGCTAATTCAAGGTCAAGACCATTTTTTGGGAGAAAACATGTTTCCTGGTCTGTACATTAAAAAAGGTTGTTCATCATGGAGCTAGTCTTCAATATCTTCTCTCTGTTATAAATGCACAATATAACAATGCTTGCTTTCAGTTCAGATTTTAAGAGGGAAATAAAATATAATGGGTTTGTTTTCCTGTTACTTAATAATAGAACACTGACGTCATATTCTCATTCAGTTCAGCACACGGGGGTAATAAAACCAAAGCATCTGCCCTAATGAACTGGAGTTTAAGGCATATGGATATTAAACAGTGTGACTAATATAAAATGATGATGCTTCAAGTGGATGTATTGGAAATGGCAAATGGAAAGTTCAGGAGTGGAATGTGGGAGTGGACACTGGAACGGAGTCTCAGCAATATGCTCCGAGAATCCTCTCACCAGCAGTCACTTCCCTACCAATTCTTGTAGGGTTTATTTATCACAGAAAAGCTCTAGTTGGGAGGGATCTGAGGCTATGAAATGGAAATAAAAAAGGCAACTCTAATCAGGAGAACTACTCCCAGGATGGATAAAATGATGACAACAATGAGGAAGAGCTGCAGCGAGAACATCGACATGCACTAATGCTTACTAGATCTCAGGCCTACGGCTTGTAAGAAAGAAAGGGTGAGGGTTATGATCCAAGACACTATGATATAATGACTTACCATGAAAAGGTCTCAGAATTAACCCTGTGATCACATTCTGCACAAAGAATTTCAATCTTCGCCTTTATTTTCCTGTATTTCCCGCTCCTCTCCATTCCCATGGTCACTATCCTCTGGACCCTTCCCCTTCCTCATAGCACTTGGCTTGTTACAACTGGCCACAGCCTTCAGCTCACCTCTCCATGTTCCCAGGTAGTATCCCACAGTCTTTGGATTGCCATCTGGACCTTGGTTCACAGAGAAGGTAGACTTATTTCGGTAGCCATTGATGACAGGCTGGAAAAGGTAGCAGGACAGAAGAGGGACAAGTCAAATGAAATCATGTAGGACAACAGCATAAGGAGAGTAAGATTGTTGACTGCACGAAGACAAATAAATGGTGCTTGCTCGGAAGGTCTGGCATATGTGAAAGTCCTTGGAGGTAAAGATCAAGACATTACACAGTAGGAAGAACGTACCATCTTGCTATAAAGCAGGAGGCAGCAAACTTTCTCAGTAAGTGTCCAGAGAGCAAATTATTTTCGGCTTTGCAGGCCATATGGCCTCTGTGTAAGGACTCACCTCTGCCTATAGGTGTGCAAACACAGCCACAGACAATCCATAAACGACTGAGTTCATCTGTGTTCCAAGAAAACTTTATTTTTAAAATAAATGATATACAGTTTGGCCTAGAGACCATAGTTTGCCAAACTCTGCCATAAATTAAATTCTGCCTCTCTCAGATCTTATTAGAAGATTTCCAAAGTCTGGAATCTTCCTAAAAAGGTAGCAGTGTAGTGGGTTAAGAAAGGGGTTGGACAGACCTCAGAGTGAATCTGCTCTGGCATTTTCGAGATGTGCAGCCTTGGGCAAATTAAATTACTTATAATCTCTCTGATCCTCCATGTCTTCATCTGTGAAATGATAGTGCCCACCCCTCAAGGGGCCCCAAAACAGTAAGCAAAACAATGATGCATGTTCATGACTTAGCTATTGAGGACACTTGGCAAACAAAGGCTGGGGGGAGGGCTTACAGAAGGTATAATGGGATGGAGAAGACAAGAGAGCCCCTCAGATCTGGGTGCATCTTTGGTCACATTGATTCCATTGTGCTTTTGGAGGTAAGACTCGAGCCTTTGTAAAATCTTCTTCTGGGCCTCAAATTTCACCTGCCAAAAAAATTAAGCAATGTAACAAGCTACTTTTGCAGTATCACCTCAAAGAGCAGAAAAAAACAGGGCAAAGATTCTTGGACTGTACTCTAGCAGGTAAAGCATCCAAGAATGGGCCCTCCCTGGTGGTGCAAGGGGTTGAAGCATAGCACTATGAAGCTATCGCAGCCACTGTAGCGCCAGTTTGAAGGAACTGACCCACATGACACAGCAGACCTCTCCTTACCCGCCCTCTGCTCCCCTCAGCAGTGTCTTTCAGTACATCTGCCTGTTCTGCTCCCCACTCTGTCTCCGGTGAATCCTTCCACCCTCCCACACCTCCGGCCTACACATGGTTCTTGTATGAATAAATAAATAAATCTGTTTTCAAAAATCCAAGAATGAGCTCCTGGGTAAGCTTATCACCTCATCTGACCTCTGCTAGTGCACACACAAGCTGTGTGTCACATTGCCCAGCAGAACGTGCTGAGATGAAGGCAATGTTCTGGGCTGGTATGATGTTCTCTGCGACACGGTGGCTACTAGCCACGTGTGGCTACTGGTATATAGCTCTGGTGACTGAGGAACTGATTTTTTTTTCATCTTATTGAATGTTAATAACTTACAGAGTTAGCTCAGCTATAAAACGACATCTGCGTTCTTTTACCATACTATGCAAATTCGCACAAATGAAATCACAGGATCCTGGGAAAGGGGTGATTCGGCACACACATTCCCAAATTTTATCAGTAACAAACTCAGAAAAGGTCAGAAACTAATGAAAAGGGAAGAAGGGCTTTGTTTGTTTGTTTGTTTTTCACATAAATAATTTAACGAGAGAAAAATGATAGAGACAGAATGCTGCATAGGTATCTCTTATACAATCATTAATCACAGCAGTAATAGCCTCAAAAATAGAGCCGCAGATTTTTTTGTTTGTTTTTTTGTAATTTTTTAAATGATTTCATTTTAGAGCAGTTTTAGATACACAGAAAAGTGGAGCGCAAGGTACAGAGATTTCCCACGTGTTCTTGCTCCATATACACATAACCTTCCTCGCTAACGACACCACCACCAGAATGCTACATTCGTTACAACTATTGAACTTACACTGACACATCATATTCACTTCAGCATGAGTTCGATCCCCACCCCGGAGGTGACCCACATGGCATGGCAGACCTCTCCTGACCTGCCCACTGCTCCCCTCAGCAATGTACTTTATCAATCTGCCTGTCCTGCTCCCCACTCTGTCTCTGGTGAATCCTCTCACTTCCCCTGCACCTCTGGCCTGTACCCCAGTTCTGTATGAATAAATAAATAAATATTAAAAAAAAAAAGAACAGGCAGATTGACTGAAACACACTGCTAAGGGACCAGCAGGAGAGGTCTGCTGTGCCATGTGGGTCACCGCCCTGTCTGGGGATCAAACTCATGCTGCAGTTGCTGTGGGCAGCTTCTTACTGTTTTAACCCCTTGCGCCATCAGAGAGGCCCCATATTCACTCAAATCTTAATGGAATTTAAACTATGGGCTTTGATTAGTATAGGTTTGCACAGATTAAGTGGTTAAGAAATATAAAAACTATAATAAGGATAGCACTTTCCCCTGACAAATACTTGAAGCTTGCTTATGGATGTGACTGTCCACTTATGAGTAATCATGAGTAATCGTGAGGGGGTGAAGGAAGGGTAACATGAGTTGAACAGAACATTCTGGCAGCAGATGTGAATGTGTGTAGCTTAAAACAGCAAACTGAGGGCGCAGGTAGATGTTTGAGGTGTGTGTGTGCCTGTTCATTTTCTGTATTTTTATGCAGCTCGGTTCAGCGGGGTGCAGTTTCCTTCTTTCATCCAGTGTTTCTCAAGGACGAAATCACTCCTAAGCAAACGTGAAATTTGCATTATGTTCAAATTGTTCCCTAATATGTCAATCCATTGGAACAAATTTCGTTTTCAAAACAAGCATTATCACCGAATTGACTGCATTTCAATTTAAATAACCACATGTAGCTAGTGGTGATCAGGGTAGAAGGTGCTATTCTATATGAAGCAGCAAGAACACTTGCTACTCACACACAGAGAGGTATAAGAAGAACCACAAAAAGCAAGAAAGGAAGCAAGCATTTGGATATATGGCTCTAGAATTAAGATCACACAGTTGGCCTGAAATTAAAATTTCAGACTTAGGGGTCTTCCCTGGTGGCACAGGGAAGGCTCAATGCTATCAAGCTATCACCAGCCACTGTAGCATGTGTTCGATCCCCAGCCAGGGAGCTGACCCACATATGGTACAGGAGACCTCACCTGTCTCACCAGTTGCTCCACTCAGCAGTGTATTTCAGTAGCTCTGTCTGTCCTGCTCCCCATTCTGTCTCACACACCCCCATGTCGGGCCTTCACCCCAGTTCTTGTATGCATCAATAAAATCTTTTGTAAAATTCAGACTCATTAGCATATAGATCTGTTGGGGTATCTGGCTAGAGCCTACTAATCAAGCTTCGAACTAGGATAGCACCTTTCACGTGGTGGAATGGAGGAGTCAGGACTTAAGCTGGGCACCTACCTTCAGCTGTTCTTCATAGCTCATCCTCCAGAGTGGTGTCACCACATCAGCCAGCCTTGAATACAATAATTCAGGCACTTCATTCATTATATAAATATGTCCTGAGCACCAATTTTGCATAAGTACTTGCTGCCACCATTTTCTCCGGCATTTTACTTATCATTCCGAAGACCTAACTCTCATGCCCCTCGGGAGACAGAGTCTGGGAGAAGAGCCCATTCTGGTGCTGTCTACTTAACAAAGCAGAACAGATGGGCAAACCTAATATAAGAAAAATCCAGATTTATCAGGAGGTAATTAATCATATTACAAAAGACTTCACTGTTGGGTTCCTTTAAATAGCTCACCTCCCTAATGCTTTTAAAGTATAATTTGATTTAGAAAATACATTTGTTGCATAAAATGAGGTATATTTGTGTTTGCAAGGCTGCAATGGGACTATTCATTTCTAATGCAGCTAATCTCTCTCTAAGATCCTAGGTTTCAGAATTCCTTCTCTGGACCTTTTTCGCTCCTTTCTGAAAACACACTTAAAGGCAAGGACAACATTTTCTGTGATCCCAAAGCATATCTTCCAACACTCTTCAGGTGCCTGAAGTTTGCCCTGGGCATCCAACTTTTGGTGCCCTCAAATTCTTTTAGTGCCATGTTAGTAACATCGGGAATATAGATTCTCCATCTGTCCAGAGACTCAGGCTTTCAAAAGACATCAGCTTGGGCCTCACCTTTCCTGCCAGGATTCACTTGGTGGTCCGAGATGACTCAGTTTCTTCTGACTTTTTTGTTTTTGTTGACACTTCTTGGTTATCACATGAATGAAGTTTCCCTTATATGCTGAGCTCAAAAAGCCTGTGACCAACCTGGTGCTTTTCTCACACATCAAGGAAGCAGTCCAGGTTTGGAGAAGAGACCCACCCTGGAGAGGAAACATCTCAGGCTGGGGGCACTGGGCTCTGCTCTTAATGCCTGTCAACCTCAGAAGCACTCCGATTCACCTGCATGAAAGGTAGACAGAAATGGAAACCAGACATAACTCCACAGCCCTCCATTACCAACAAATGCTCATGGAAGCTCAGCACCTGACAGAATGATGCAGGGTGGAAGTGAAAGGAGATTGACTCATACAGGGAGTTGGGGATAGATGAGATTAGCATAGCCATTGACCTAGCCATAGAAACCAAGACCCTTAGGCACCAAGGCCTAGGTTACAAAGCATAAGATCTAAGCAAGTGGTAGACATCTGTAGCAGCGTCTATCACAGACCCATATGGTGAAAGATATATGGAGACAGAGCCCATTGTGGGATCTTCTGTCCCTTTCAAATTCTATTCAAAATCAACAAACCCAGGCTCACAAGAGTGAGCCCCTCCCAAAGAGAAGAGGTCTTTATCAGGGCAGCAGTTCTCTGCCCTCCAGAGCTTGTGCAGGTGCTTCTTTCCACCCGCTCTCTCCCTCTGTGGGGCAGCAGCCTCCTGCCTGCCTGTGTCCTGTACATGCCAGGTCTTTCCTTCACTAACCTCCCTCAGAGGAGGCCACTGTCCTAAGGCCACCCGCCCACAAAGCACGAGACACAGAGTGACACAGGACTGCTGAGCAGACTGAGTGACTGTATGCATGATAGTGTCTTAGGAGCCCCCAAAAGATAAGGAAAGTATAGTCTCTGTCTTCCAGGAAAGAGTTCAACTTTCTAGATATACTTCTACGATCCAGCTCTCTCCACAGTCTGTACTCCCATCCAACAACCAATTAGTTAACTAGTATTTCTTAAGTGCTTACTATGTGCAAGGTACTGTGCCCCATTAGACATGGGTGGAGATCCAAAAGTTATCATCATGTGTAGACATAAAGGAAAAAGATAGTCATGAACAGGCTATGCTTAATTCCTGATGAATACTCAGGAAAGGCCCCCAGAGTCCTACACCAAGTCTAAAAGGACAGCAAGGAAGTTGATGAACTGTTTCCAGGACAGTGGCTAGATCAGTCTGGCTATGTGGGTAGTTCATTTCAAGGACCAGAGGCAATAAGGCTAAAGTTTCATCAGAAAGACAGCTGGAAGAATTTGACTGCCAGAATAAAATAGGGACTTTTATTGCAAAAGCAACAGTGATTTGACAGAAGCTTTATGTAGCGACATAAAGATGAAAAAGGGAGGTTGATAAAAAAACAATTTCATGTTTGAGACACGTGTCTGAAAAGGTAGGGACATATTCAAATGGAAACATTCACCAATTTAGTAGAGAAGCAGTACTACAAATGAGCAGAGAAGTCGGGACTAGAGATTCAGTCAAGTGTCTGTAAGAAGCACAAGCTATAAGATCAAGAGAGTTTTGAGGCTATTGATGAAACCTGAGAACAGGCAATATTTGAAGAGCCAAGAAGACAGCTGTTAATCCCAGGAGGACTAAGAGAGGGTGGAGCTTGGAGGTCAAGGAAGATACCTTTTGGGAAAGCGCTGACTCCGCCAGTAAGACTGGAGCCAGAGAAAGACACAATGGAAAATGACAGGCAAGAGGGACAAATGAAGGTTGGAAGTGCCGAGAGTGTGGGCCCTAGAGACAGGCAGACCCAGGTAGTTCCCTGGCTCCACTTCTTACTAGCTTGGCGCCTCTGGCAAGTTAACCATTCCTTCTGACCTTCCTTTTTCTTCATCTGTAAAACAGAGATGCTAATAGTGCCTATTTCACATTATGGTCGTAAGAGTTAAATAAAGATAATTAATAAAAAGTACTTCACAGACAATTTAACAGAGATGATGTCTGTAAAGCTCTTGTGTTATGTCCAATACCTGCAAAAGGCTAAGTACGCATTAATGAACTGTCATCATGTATGGGACTGAATCACCTATGGGACTGAGTGGAAGCAGCAATACTGAAGAAGGATGGAAGCAGGTGGGAGGAATACGGGAGTAAGTGAGGCTAAAGCTGGGAGACTTAGAATAAGTAAAGGGCCTCATTTGGGGATGAGGAAGGATTCCCTCTTGCTCCAACACACGACTCTGAGCTATTGTCTAAAAATATATTACCTTATGGTCTGTGATCACTGCTGTGTGACTGCTTTGAGTTCCCAGAACATGTGAATCGGCTTGGCCAGACACCTTCCGGAACTGCTGTAAAATGACATTTTTGGCCTTGCTGTCCACCTTAGATTTCATCCCATGTAAAGACACAGCTTAATTCAGAATGATATACACTTAAAAGTGCAATGTATGTAAGATTGATGAACAGAGAATCCTCCCTGGCTCATTCTATTTCTGTGAAATGAGTATGCCATAACCAATAGGTACCTTGAAGGATACTGATGCCAGTGCTACCATTTACTCATATACCAATTCGTATGCTTACAGTGTGGTAAGAGAAGGAACTGTCACAGCATGAAGGCATGGGGAGGACTTCAAATTTCTAACAGAATAGATGTAAGCTGGCCCAGAGTTCAGGTGCTGATAACAGCACCCTGCGCTCAACTCAGAGGAATGGGCTTTTGAGCCACCTTCTAATCGCAGCTCTGCTTCTTACTAGCTCTGTGCCTTGGAGCAAGCTGCTCAGATGCCATGCGCCTCAGCATCACCATCTGCCAAAATAGAACTGACAACACCTACCTTTCAGGATTGTGGAGAGAATTCAGTGAGCTCAGGTATGAACTTAATGCTCCAGGTATGAGCAGTTGGAGGTGTGAGGCCCATTCCCGAGAGGACTTTTTCCTTCCTTACTCTCTCACTCGCAACATGTCACCTCTTTGGGCCTCAATGTGTCCAACCTGCAAAATGTATATGAGGGCTGTGAGGGTAAGGACAACTCTGTGGGAAATTTCAAAAACAACAAACAAGGCAGAGGCGTGACAGACTATGGCAGAGGACTATGGGTGCTTTGGTGGTGGGTAAGCTATAGTGACCACACCTGACAGAGAAATTTTGTGCTGTCAAAATATGAAACAGAAGGTAAAACAATGGTACTTCATTTTAAAAAAAAACGTAAACCAGGGACCTCCCTGGTGGCGCAAGGGATTAAGTCTCAGCACTACCAAACTATCCACAGCCACTGCAGCCTGAGTTTGTGTTTGAGTTTGATCTCTGAGGCCTGCCATCCAGGGAGCTGCCCCACATGGCACTATGACCTCTCCTGTCTCCCCTGACACTCCCCTCAGCAGCTTATTCCAGTAGATCTGCCTGTTCTGCTCCCCACTCTGTGTCTGGTGAATCCTTTCATGTCCCCTCCCCAAAGCAATGGCCTACACCCCAGCTCTTATATACATAAATAAAATAAAATCTTTTAAAAATGTAAACCAAACAAAATAACACATGCCGAAAAACCTTCTGTGTTAGGATTTGTGGACTATGGTGAGTTAAGGCCAGCCCTGTCCTAAGTGATGGACATCTTTCCAAGGTAAGACTAATGCTTGTATTTGATATGGAAAAAAGCAGAACCCAGAGAGAGGAAATGAGTGAAGAGGTAGGTGACAAAGAATAAAGAAAGGCTGGGAGGGAAAGGGGACTGAGGAAGCCCCACCACTGGGGCAGTGCGTGCGTGCTGTGACTCAGAAGGGCCCAGTCCCTCCAGCTGGCAGGAAGTGGGAAGGATTAAGGAAGCTGCAGGGTCAGCTGGGGGCTGACTGAGGAGGGACAGGGGCTGAGGAATTTGACTCTAGCACCCTATCCCACAACAATGAGACTTTTTTTGGTGAGGGTTGGGTTCTCTCACTGGTGACAGCCACCAAGACTGCTTCACTTTACCTGTCCCCAGCAAGAGGGCCCTTATCCATGGAGGTTTCTTTCTCCAAATGACCAGATATGACCTAAAATAGGACCCTACTATTTCAGGATGCCCATCAGTCATCTCTCTTGGTAAAGTGCCTTGTATCATGGTTCGTAATTTCTGTTAGTACTGTCAAGGCAGCATGGTAACACCAGTCAGGTGAGTTATGTTTCTTCATTTCTTGACTTCAGGGGGGCATTTGTGTACAACAACAACAAAGTTTAAATTATTTTACTTTTTTCTGGTTTCAGTAAGTGGGGTAAAGGGGATGGGGTGAGGGGAATAGGGACAATGGGTGACAGCGAGTCCAGACCTGCTTCAGGAATGGTTCTGAAAGGGACTCAGGGCCCAGAGCTGCCGGAAGATGGGCAGACTAAGTCTCCAGAGCTACGTGAGCTACGGCGCCGCCGAGTTAAGTCGGAGACGGCGCTGCAGGCCGCCCACGGTCTAGGACCGCCCCGGAGCCAAGGGTTCACTCCCAGGCCAGGGTCGCGGTTCCGTTCCCAGTTCACCCTTCCTGCTGTGGGCTGGCCCCAGACTCGGTTCCCCACGGGGCGACTGTTCTGCGCACCGTAGTCGGTTGCGAGCGGTCTCAAGAAGCGAACACTAGAAAGGGCGAGCGCTGGCCGCGGGCGGGCGGCCGGGCCGGGAGGCCGGGAAGCGAGAGAGGCCAGAGCCCCAGCGGCCTCGCAGAGCCTCGAGCCGCCGGCCCCGGCCCACCCCGCCTGCCTTCCCGATCGCCCGCTCCGGGGGCAGTTAGGTGCCCTAAGCAGTTTTCTGGGCAGTAAGTGTTAAAGCGGACTCTAACCCCCTCACTTTCGTAACCAATAAATCGGTTTACAAACCTGCGTGGGCAAACAGCGAGACCGGGGAAGGGCCCGGATCGCAGCCGCAGGGGAGTCGCTTCCTGGTGCGCAGGGCGCCTCGACTCGCGACGCGCTAGTAGCCAGCCCCGGGCAGGTGCGGCGAAAGTAGGACCCCCCCAGGTCTGCGCTGCAGGTCAGGGGAGCACCCCCTGCCTACTTAGCCCAGCGTTCTTCTCCAGAGACCTTCCTCAAAGGCACGCGCCGCCCTCCGCCCCGCAAGTTTACAAGCCCCCCCACTTCCCCGCCCCCCATGCCCCTCCCCGCAACCCCACCCTCCGCCAGCTCTTCTCGCCGTCCCATTGGTGGATCTGGCTAAACCTCGAAATCCACAAAGAAATTCGCACTACTGGGATGCTTTAGATTTAACTCTTTCAACCGACGACAGCAACAACAACAAAGTCTTCAAATGGCAGAAGTGCAGACAGCAAATCCTAGTGGGTTGCAAGATTGGGAGACAAAGGACCGGGTGGTTTCCTCAAGTCGCAAACTTTTGTAAGCCTGCACGATTCTGGGCCAAGGGTCTTTCAGACTTTCTCGTTCTCCTATTTTAAATTGCATTTGAAAAAACAAGTAGTATGTCATGATGACAAGGTAAACCTGGTTTCTTAAGTGGATCCCACGCAGGACTCTGACTCCTAATACCTCAAGGAAAGATTTGTTTTTCATCTGCTACAAGCCTCAGAAGGAGGTTAGATACTGACCGTAGTTCATTTATCAGCTCTTCCACCACAGACAATCATTTCTCTAATTTTTAGAAGATTAAGAGAACATTGAAGGATGCACATATTGTGTGTGCTATAAAAATTTTTGCTTTGATAGAATACAATTTACAGTAAAGTGAATCTGTTTAATGACACTTAATTTTTATACTTAATAGTAATTGGGCTTAAATGGAAAGCACTTTATAGCCAATATTTCACTTACTCATTTATTCGAGTCATATCATGCCTATTATGTACAAGGCAATGCATTAGTCCTGGTGAGTACAACAGTAAATAAAAGATGACCCAGTACCTCGAATAACAACAGATATTGAAACAGCTACACCAATGTTTAAAACGAAGACCCTGCACTTATAAGCTGTGAGAACAGGGGCAAGATACTTAACTGCTCAGTGCCTCAGTTTATTCATCTGAAAAAACGTCCATAATGATTATATCTACTCTAAAGGGTTGTGATAAAGATTAAGCAAGTTAGTGCAAGCAAACTACTTAGAACAGATTCAGCTTTACACTTTTAATAAATGTTAGCTATGAATATTCAAAAATAATTTTATATGTGGTATGTATAGATACACGCCTCTGCATATATAATTTTTAATAATAGGAATTCTTTTACTTCCATTCTAAAAGCTTGAGCAGAAGTACAATCAATATTTGTGGACTGAGTTGAGTCCCACTTTGTCCACTGAAAGGCAAAGGGCATATCGGACCGCATCTCCACACTCGCCTTTTCTGAGCACCCAAGCAACTCATTTAAAGCAAGTTTGTCATTTGAGAAGGCAAACCCTGAGAGATACAGCAAGAAAAGGGATCAGGACCTAGAATGTAGTTACTTGGCCATTAATCCTTTCATATTTATCTACTCATTAACCCTTTCATATTTATCTACTCCGATAACAAAGTTTGTTCCATAAAAGAGAAATTGTTACATTTGTAAGAAGGAAAACATCCTATACTTAGAAAAGTTTAGTCTCTTTAACCAAAAAGTTAAAGTTTATTGATAGACAAGTCACAGGTGATAAACAATATTTTTTTTAATATTGGCAATATTGTTCACATAGATTAGAGCAGAAATCAAGATGATGTTTGCTTAACTTTATTATCAGCGAAACAAATCACAACAAAGTGAAGTCTGTACAAAATGTGTCAGACATTCTCATTGTGGCTTAAGGCAAAGGACCTTATAACATTTGCTCTCAGAAATAGCATGCTTAGAAATCACTTCCATTAACCACGTTCTTCATGTATGCTATTCCTGCATCTAGGACTATGTTAGAAGCTAGGAGGGATAAACACAGAGACCAGGATCCTGAGATTGTGTGACTTGACAGGAAGACAAAATTCACAACATCACAATATACACAATGGACTTTAGTAATTCTAAAGTCACCTTGGTACTTAGGGAAGGCAGAGAATTGTGTTGGATGTATATGATTTAAATAATCTAAGAAGAGATGAGGGCTACAATGTGAAAAACTATGTCTGAGGTCTGCAAAGAAGCAGGCCTGGGGGGTGGGGGGGGCGTGGGAGAGCGATGCCCAAGTCATTGGTGATCTGGTGATACCAATGGTAAAGATGATGAAGGGTCAGGAGTGCTGGGATGGCAGCGTTAAACTGTCTCCATTGATGAATAAAGAATTTTTTATGAGATGTTTCTGGAAGAGAACTTTGGGAGCTGTATGTAGGATGGGTTTTAGGGTATAGAGAGCTGGAGGAGGTGCTAAGTCCCTGTATAAGACAGGCTACCTTGCATTCTGCAAGTTTCTCAAAAATATTGTCAGAAGCCAATCAGCCAAGTAATCAGCTGGGGTGATTGTAACAAATTCATTTTCCTTATCCCGGTCCCACACCTGAGGAATCAAAATCTCAGCAGCGGTAGGGCTCAGGAATATCTAGCCTTCTGAGAAGCAACCCAGGTGATGCCGATTTAACTGTGAGTCCCTACTACATGCATCTTCTGAAATTCGAGGTAAATTCATTGAAGGTCAAAACAAAAAAGCAAATCATAAAAGCCCTAGAATACAATATAGATGAATATGCACTTGAAATATGGACTTAGAATTTGTCCAGCTAAAAAGCAGGAGGAAAAAACACCCTGTAGATTTTTTTTCGCCCTGTAGATATTACTACATGTAAAAAATATATATAACAAATTAAAGCACAGAAAAGCGAAGTATGTACATTCATGGCAAAGAGCCATTAATTTTGTTGCATAAAGAGCTGTTATGCAACACAATGATAAGGAAAACACAATGACCCCAACAGAGACCTCCACAAAGGCAGGGAGAGAAAATTCACAGAAAAAGAAGTACAACTGGTCAACAAGTGCTTTGTCCTCTCTCAATACACATGATAAAACATGTGGAGTATATCAACTGGATAATTTTTACCAATCAAATTGGTGGAGATTAAAAAAAAGAACTGATTATTCCACAAAAGCAGATCATGGACAGAGGCAAAGTCTCTCACACCCTGCCCTACCAGGTTATAAATTGTTACAACTTTCCTGGAAGGCAAGTAGAATTAAAAAAGAAAAAAAAGTTTAAATGTTCATACCATTTGCCCCAGAAATTGCGCCTCTAGAATTCTACTCAAAAGAAATAGAGATGTGAACAAAAATACATGTCCAAAGTGTCTCACAGTTTAAAATGAAAAGTATTTTCAAGGGATATCAGAAAAATAGGGACTAGTTACATAAAATAAGGTTACAAAGCCACTAAAAATTACACTCATGTTAGAAGTCAGGATGGCAGTACCTTTCTGGTGTGAGAAATGCCTGGCATGGGCACGAGACACTTCTGAGGTTCTAATAATACTCTGCCTTCATCTAGGTGCTGGTGATACAGGTGTGCTCATTTTGTGAAAGTATATCACGCCGTACTCCTGCTAGGTTCACTGTATTTTATTTTTCAGTAAAAATTTAACTTAAAATAGTATCTTTGAAAAGATTGTGATGATGTGAAAATATGTGAAGGCATCCTTAAGTCAAAAATGATGTGAAAATATGTGAAGGCATCCTTAAGTCAAAAATGCAGGATAAAGAATTATGTGTGGCCCTCCCTGGTGGCACAGTGGGTTAAAGCACAGCATTAAGAAGCTAAAGCCACTTGCGCATGAGTTCGATCCCAGCCTGCCCAGGAGGTGACCACATGGCGTGGGAGACCTCTCCTGACCTGCCCGCTGCTCCCCTCAGCAGTGTACTTTGTAGATCTGCCTGTTCTGCTCCCCACTCTGTCTCTGGTGAATCCTGTATCACCCTCCACATCTCTGGCCTGTACCCCAGTTCTTTATGAATAAATAAATAATAAAAAAAATTATCTGTTCACTAATTACAATAGCTAAGATATGGAAACAACCTAAATACTGCAAAATAGATGAGTGGATCAAGGTGTGGTATAGATACACAATGGAATATTACTCGGTGATCAAAAAAGATAAACTCGGACCTCCCTGGTCTGGGGGTTAAGTCTCAATGCTATCACCAATACAGGCTGAGTTCCATCCCAGCAAGGGAGCTGACTGACATGGTGCAACAGACCTCTCCTGTCTCCCCACTGCTCCCCTCAGCAGTGTATTTCAGTAGATCTTCCTGTTCTTCTCCCCACTTTGTCTCTGGTGAGTCCCCCACCCTGGGAACTTTTAGCCTACACCCCAGTTCTTCTATGCAAATTGGTTTTTTGCATCATTTTGTGCCTTTAGCTGTAATCCCCATGGACTTCCCAGCACCAATTCACCCGTGTGCCATCACCATAGTCCTGTGCACTTCCCCCGCCCCATTTTTTTTTATAACAGTTTATTTTTACATCATTTTGTACATTTTTTCCCATCTCAATTGTAATCCCTGCAGGTTTCCCATTACCGTGTCACCCGTGTGCCATCACGTAATCCCGTGCACACTTCCCTCCCCACCACCCCCCTGTTTTTGATCCCATTCCCCACTCCACCCCCACAAAATGTCTCTGGTATATGGTCATTCATTATTCTTGTTATTTTCTCTCCTGGTCCATTATACTCCTGCTATGAGTGAAACCATCCAGTATTTTTCTTTCTCTTTCTGGCTTATCTCACTAAGCATGATCATTTCCAGCTCCATCCAAGTTGCTGCAAAAGACATGTGTTTCTCTTTTTCAGTGCTGAGTAATATTCCATTGTATATATGTCCCACATCTTTTTAACCCAGTCATCTACTTTTGGGCATTTGGGCTGCTTCCACGTTTTTCCAATTGTAAATAAAGCAGCAATAAACATGTCCCCTGCCCCATTTTTGATCCCATCCCCCACTCGACCCCCATAAAATGTCTCTGGAATATAGTTGTTCATTATTATTTCCACACCCCTACCCCCGTCCTTTATGCTCCTGCTATGAGTGAAACCACCTGGTATTTTTCTTTTTCCTTCTGGCTTATTTCATTAAGCATGATCCCTTTCAGCTCCATCTATGTTGCTGCAAAAGGCATGAGTTTTCATTTTTGATTGCTGAGTAATATTCCAGTGTGTATATGCAACACATCTTTTTAATCCAGTCATCTACTTTTGGTACACAAATAGTTTTTTTTAAGACTAATTAAAAAATAAACTTATGTCATTTGAGACAGAAAGGATTATGCTAGCAAAATAAGTCAGAAGGTAAAAGAAAAATATCAAATGGTTTCACTTATAGGCAGAGCATAGAAAACCAGAAGAAAAGATCAGGAAAAAGACAAAATTTTCAAGCTGACTATAGACTTGCAAACAGCAAGTTGGGGTGGGCGGGTGCACAGGGGTGAGGGGAGAAGGAGTCTAAAGAAGGGAGGGGAGAGCACAGGACTATAGGTGCTGTGATGGAGAACTACCAGCACTAGCCCTGAAGGGGTAACAGTAATGTAAGAAAATAAAGGAAAAAAAGAATTGTGCATCCAGCATCCTCTTATATGTGTAAAGGAAAAGGGGCATTGGGAGGAACCCAGTGGCTGCCTCAAGATACTGGTCTTGGGGAGGGGGAGGTAATTCACTGGCTTCTTTTCCAACTCCATACTTGCCAATCTGTATACAACGGAATTGCATTATATTGACCCTGAGGGAAAAAGCAAAATCTCAGAGAAAAAAGTGAATTGATGAATATTATTGAAGTCCCCAGAGTCCAGACCCTGAAACAGACCCAGATTTATCAGCTCTCATGAAAATGATTACATGCTAAAGCACTAACTTACATAAAGCCAATGCCAGTGAAGAATATAACTCTAGTGGTGGAAATATTCTTATCTCCCATCTTCGATCAAACCCACTAATCAGTAATGTACCTATGAAACTGAAATGACATGTGAACATACAAAGCTGAGTGGTTTGGAGGGAGTTATCTGGGTTACTTCTAATATGTCTACCAGACCCATGTTCCTGTAACATGAATAGTAATGGATAAACAGTGGCTCTCCAATATCCTTTTTTTCCCCATCACCTCTAACTAGTTACCAAAATCTTCTGTCATTACCTTACCTGCCTCCTAGCCTTATTACATGTCAGTTTCCAAGGTAACAGCTCATCTTACATGAATTACTTTCTAGGTTGGTAGCTCCCAGGTGAGATATTGGGGAGCATCTTAATCTCATCTGCAATATATCTACAAATTATATTTACAAGAAGTAGTTTCACGGGAGCGTCACAGATGGCTAGTTTCATCCACTGTGAGCCTATTTAAAAAAATTTTTTTTCAGCTGAAAAGTCTATCATTTCCTGATTTATGTGTCTAATTTTTTCTGAATTGTAACTTCTAGTTTTGGAGATATACATTACTTTGGGGGGGGCTGCTGTTCACTGATAAACATCAAAAGGTTTCAGCCACAGTGCTTAAGAGAACACACCGCCACTTACAAAGACAGGAAAGTCAAGAAGGGAATCTTTTGGGAGAGGCAGGCGATAGTGAATATCAAGTGAAGGTCCAGTGGGCATATAGAGAAAGAGTTAACACATTAGGAAAGTTCTTATGTTATATGTGGGAGGAATTACCCTGGAAACTGTCACCAAACTACCTAGCTATCTTTATGTTCTTGTTTCTAGGGTAACAAGATATTTACTACTTTACATTTATGTGGCCAGTGCTGATGTTCATTTTCTCACTTATTAAGGTTCCAGCCCTTTGCTTTTTATATTGTTGCAATTTGCAATTTAATGCTAACAGCGATCCACTATTGGTGCTGCATCTGCTAGAGACAGACATAGAGAAATAACATGGGGATGTCTCTCCTGTGTTGGGCTCCACATTGGAAAGCCATCAATATATGAACCTCATCTTCATGCCTGGAGCTCAGTTTCAGGGGCACAAATGTTACAACTACCTAGACGCTATAATTTCATTCCTCTCCAAATAACCAGTAATAACCAGTCTTAGCAAACCCTTAATAATAAAGACATTTGTCTGTACTTTCTCTCCTGATGTTATGGGTATGGGCCCGTATTTCTTCTAAGGGCATTGGGTGGAGTGGATTCGTAGGACTAAGCTGCTTTTGAGGTACCTCTACACTCACAGACACACTTTCATGTGCCATGGTTCTGTGAAGAAACTGGTAAATGAAATACATTCTGCCCTATCCCCTTTGAGATAACATATACTACTACATATAACACATTCTGATTTTATAATTAGGGCTTTTTGCAAAGGAATCCAATCATGTTGGAAATGAAAATGATAGTGCAGAATGCTCCTTATAATAATAATGGTTAATAATAGTAAGACAGTATCTGCAATGTGCCGATTGGAACAACCCCAGGATCCCAGAGCCCTGAGCCATAAGGACAACACAAGTCCTCTACACTGTATCACGCGGTAGCTCCTCTCTAATAATAGTAATTAAGATTATGATTACGATTGCTATTATGCGTATCCCCAACATTGATTCAGTCCTTCTTTATGCCTCACACTGTGCTCAGGGCTCTATGTGCATTATCCCACAGGGGTAATTTTTTCGCAGAGAGAAAACCAGTAGCTATAGTTCACGAATGAAGTAACTGAGTCTTAAGGAGGGATCAACTACTTTGCCAAGGCCACACAGCAAGTGGTGCAACCAGAACGTGAAGTCAGTTGGATGGTGCCTGCTTCGCCACTTTTAATCACTTTGCTTTTAACCAGGAGTTCTCAAACGTTAGGGTTTATGTCCGATAAGCCCTGGTGGTGGCAGGGGTCAATAAAACACAGAAGGCTGGGTCCGATCTCCAGAGCTTTTGTTGGTCTGAGGGAGACCCCAGATTTCATATTTCTAACAAGTTCCAGGCGACTGATGTTGAAGGCATGAAATGACCTGCACACTGTGGCTTGACCTCTGGTCAAGGACAGAGGCGCTACTGTGTGATACAGTGCAGAGGGTTTGCGGTCCTTACCGCTCAGGACTCCGGGATCCTGGGGGTGTTCTCATCTGCAGGCTCCATTCCTGCCTCTGCCTCTCCAAGACCAATAGGCGATGCTCAACACTATTTCTGGAAAGAGCTGCACATATCCTGGATTAGGTTTGGTTTCTAACTTAGTCCTGATAATTACAAAAAGCTGCCTCCTGTACAGTGTAATCTTGGTTCTCTTGGAAGTATCTCAAAGAGTTAAAATGGAAGGGCAGTGCCTCCCAGATAGAGCTACCTGCCAGTTGGAATGCTGATAGAAGTGACACATCCAGTGATGCTGTGGAGGGTCTCCATTAGCACCACCTAGGAAGCTGAGGAAAGAATCATGACAGTGCAAGCTCTCCTCGGGCTGTGTTGTTCACACCTACCTTATAAAGAACATCTGTCACCTACAGTACAGAGAGAGGCACAGGTTGAACATAACAGTTACCCCACTATTACTTTGTTTCTCCTTTCACTTTCCATTATTTTTTCCCAACATATGCCTTGCATTTCTCTGAGATATTGCTGAGGTCGCTGAGTTTGAGACAACAAAGCCAAGTACCCTCTTTATTGGTGATTTCCAAGAATCACTGGGAAGGTTTTGTTTTTTTTTGTTTTTTTTTTGTTTTTTTTTTTTTTATCAATACCAGTGCCAGGACACCGACGCCTTCGGATCAGTTAAATCACAATCTGCAGATAGGTCCCACTTACATGCATTTAAAACAAGTTTCCGGATGATTCTAATGCCACCACTGTTAAGATTTGTATTGGGAATGTATAGAACCTGTAGCTTGCTTTTGATAGAATGGACATTTTGACATTAATTCTTCTGATCCATGAGCAGGGAAAGTTTTTCCATTTCTTCATGTCTCCTATTTTACTCCAGAAATCTATCAAAAGGACACAAAAATGGTAATTCAAGGGCCCTCCCTGGTGCCACAATAGGTTAGAGTGCAGCACTATGAAGCAATTAGTACTCACTGCAGCATGAGTTCAATTCCCAGCCAGGGAGGTGACCCACATGGTATGTCAGATCTCTCCTGACCCACCCACTGCTCCCCTCAGCAGTGTATTTCAGTAAATCTGTGTGTTCTTCTCCCCACTCTGTCTCTGGTGAATCCTCTCACCCCCTATACCTCTGGCCTGTACCCCAGTTCTTGTATGCATAAAGAAATATTTTTTTAATTTTTATTTTTAAAAAGATTTTATTTATTTATGCATACAGAAATGAGGTACAGGCCAGAGGTACACAAGCAGTGAGAGGATCCACAAGAAATAGTAGGGAGCAGAACAGGCAGATCAACAAAGTACAGTGCTGAGAGGAGAGCGGGCGTGACAGAAGAGGTCTGCTGCACCATGGGAGTCACCACCAGCGTGGGGATAAAACTCACAGAGAAGCGGCCATGAGTTGGCTTAGCTTCGCAGTGCAGAGCTCCAACCCACTGTGCCACCAGGAAGGGCCCAATAAATAAATAAACAGTAAGTCAAAAGGAAACTTGCACCCCTATGTTTATTATAGCATTATTTACATTAGGTAAGATGTGGAAACAACCCAAGTGCCAAAACAGATGACTGGATCATATAGATGTGGTACCCATAAGCAATGGAATACTACTCAGCAATCAAAAGAGATAAATTCATGCCATTTGGGACAACTGGATGTTGTTGGAAGGGATTGTGCTCAATAAAATAAGTCACAAGGAAAATTAAAATTATCAGATGGTTTCGCTTATAGGAGGAAATAAGGAACCCAAACAAAGGGTCAGGAAAAAGACAAAGCTTGCAAGCTGACCATAGGTCTGAGGCATACAATGGTAGGAGGGTACAAGGAGAGTGCAAGGGACTGTGGTCATGGCTCATGGACGTTATGGCGGTGGGAGAACTGTGGGGACGACGCATGCAGGGAGAAATCAACTACTGTCCAAAAATAAACAATGTTGTAAAAAACTAATTCAATTTAACTACAAATAATGAAGAGGGCCCTCCCTGGTGATGCAATGGGTTAAAGCGCAGTACTGCAAAGCTAGGCAAAGTTACTCCAGTGTGAATTTGATCCCTGACTTCGGTTCCGGTGCTCAGTGTCAGCACAACGCATAACCCTGAACATGTATTCTTCTGACTAGCGTTACTCAGCCATAAGGGGAATGTTTCCTCTCTCTTGCCCTGCATACCTGAAATCAAATGTACCCAAACACCAAGAAGGATATATTGGTGCTGCTACCAGACACCTGCTTGGGTGTGCAGGGAGAATTTGAGCAGCTGGAGTACTTAATAAGAGAAAAGACAAATGAACTAGTTGAGTTCTTCTTTTCTCAATAGCAATGCATTCTTCCATAACAATGATTGTTGCCCAGTAGTAACACGCATTGGCTTTCTGGCTTCTTATTGTGTACCAATTCATGGTTTCTTGACATGTGCTAAGTGGGGCCTCTAATTGTCCTCTTGCCCCAGACCAGGCAAATGTTAGAGCTGACCTGTAGCTAACACAGTGAGTTGTGAAAAAGAAGCGAGATATAACTTGGGAGACAAAAAAAAAGTCATCATTATTTGCAGCTATTTCTGTTGTCTATTCAGAGAACACCCAAGGGAATCCATTGAAACACTCTTAGATTTAGCAAGAGAGTTCAGAAAAGAGTTTAAGGAAGTGGCTGAATACCAATCAATAGTTTTCCTGTAGGCCAACAACAACTAGTTAGAAGATATAATAGGAGGGAAGAAATCCATTCACAATGACAAAAACTAGCATAAAATCCCCAGTAAAAGTTTTTTTTTTTTATGCATAGGCTCTACACAAAGTAAAAAGGATATTAGTTTATCTCTCAGCAACCAGAATTTAGATAAGTGGAAGTCAATGTCATTTATCTGGATGGGAGAACTAAGTTTTTCAGGATACCAACTTTTAAAAATTAATTAGATGTAAAATTCAATCTAATCAAAATGCAATGATATTTTCCCTTAGATAAAATGATTTCAAAGCTCACCTAAAAGAATAAATAGGGGAGACTAGTGAATAAATGTTCGAAGAAGAGTAATGATGGGAGTCTAGACTTATAACATACACAGAAATTATAATATTTAAAACATAATACTGTCACAAGAATAAACAAATCACTGGGACAGAATAGGAAAAACTGAAACTGAACTACTAAAAGAGAAGAACCTTATATATAATAAAGGAAGCATTACAAACCAATAAGGGACAGAATTATATATAATAATTATATAATATATAATAAAGGAAGCATTACAAACCAATAAGGGACAGAATTAGTCAAAATGTGAAAGAAAAAATGAAAGCACAACCGTTTTAAGAAGCTGCAGGCAGTGCCAAGCATGGATGACTGCGTGAAGAAGATGTGGTATGTCCACACAATGGAATACCACTCACCTATACAACTAGATGAAATCTTGTCATTTGCATGGGCAAGACTGAAGGGGACCATGCTAAATGCAATTAGTCAGAAGGAGAAAGATAAAAACAGGATGATTCTGCTTTTGGGACTATAAAGAAACAAAACAAAGGGACCTACAAAACCAAAACTAAGCCAACTTTTGGATTCTGACTGCAGACTGAGGTCGCCAAAGTGGGGGCGGGGGAGGAAAAGCTGGAGGGGCCCAATGGACCAAGATGGAGGGTCATCAGTACTTTGGTGGTGGGGATGGTGTGGTCACATATATATGAGGAAGTGCAAACCTGGACTCCCAAAACACATACAGTGTTTTAAACCAATGTGACCTCAATAAAAAAAAAGAAAGAAAGAAACTACTACAGGCAAATGCTTTGATCTTAAGATTGTGAGGAACTTTCTAAACATATAAGCAATGGGAGAAATCATAAATGTATCATGAGATTTGACTCCATTAAGCTTATTGACTAACACAAACAGGGAAATGTATTTAAAACATGATTCATGTCAGCATGATATAAAGAGTTCTTATGAATCAATCAAAAATGCACAAAAGAAAATGGAAAGAACATAAACAGAAGATATATATATAACTAATAAATATTTTTAAATGTTCTAACACACTAATAATAAAGAAAATACAAAATTTGAAATGAATAAAATTGCTAAAGATGAAAAACACTAAATTTCTCAATGTAAACCTGATACGTGATGTCTACATTCTCCTATATTGCTGACAGAACAGTAAATTTCCTTTCTGGAAAACGCATTAGTAATATGTATCAAAAGCCTTTTAAATATTCATATCTTTTAAATGAAATAAAGCAGCAGCAGTAAACTGCAACCACAGTGGCTTAAGTTGAATACCCCAACAGGTAATCACCCTACTTTAGACTTGGGGAGCTGCTTCACTCCTTGCTTGGATTCCTCATTCATAAATTGGAAAATATTAATAACACTACCCTCACAATCCATGCTTGCAAGTTATTTAACATATGTTCTAGTATCTTCTGAATGATAAGTAAATACTATTATTAAATATATGTGAAATTTTTATAATTCTGAACCAAAAAGGTCTTTCCTTTGGAAAATTTCAGGAACTCAAATACACACACACACACATATCTCAATATGTGTCACATCTTGACTTACAGAAACAAAACCATGAAAGTAATATCAATGTCTATCAACTGTAGAGCAGGTAAATGAATTATAATATATGTAAATGATACTGAAGTATTATACAATTATTTAAGAGAGATTATATTTCTGGACAGTCTAATGACATGGAAAAATGCTGGGGGAAAGAAGTAGCGTATAAAATTGATTCTATAGCAGGATCAAAATTTGAAAACTTTATAAACATTTTGTACACAGAGGGGTATTAAAGAGAAGGGTCAATTAACAACTATTGATTGATCCTAATATTAACAATGTCTATTTCTCCAAATTGGGATCATAAGATATTTTCTCCTTATATTATTCAGTAGCTTATCTATCTCATGATGACTATGTATTGTTCTCATTTTCATGTAATCTGAAAGGACGAAGTGTAGATGTATGCATTAAATAAACGTGTGTTGTTTAATTCTGTGAATGAACTTCCCCAAGTGCTCATTTCACTGCCATATTCACCCTAAAGACACTTAGATAAACATTTCCTTTGGTTTATTCTTTCCAGACTTAATGCATAAAGAAATTCAAAATTCTTTATTCGCTAACAAATTTTATCTCCATTATACCATTAGCTCATCGGGACCGGGGTCCATGCCTCATTGGTCTGTGTATTCCTCGAGCCTCCTTCACTTGCATGCACATTGGAGACGCTTAGTAATTTGCAGGATGAATCAAAATCAGAAGAGCCTATATTCTTCCACCAGAAAAGTCAAATGATAGCTAAATCCTTTTTATATTAAATTATTTTCTTACAGGCTTGTTAATTTTGAGGCAGTATTTGACTTTCCCCCTAAGTGTAATCCCTGTAGTCCTGCCACCACGGCAGCACTCTGATCCATCCACCATTCCTGTGCTCCTTCCTTCCCTGTTTTGACCCCTTTCCCTCCTCTTCCCCTGTTGTATGTTGTATTCAGATTTATGGGCAGCTCGCAAGTTTTATCTTTTTCCTGACTCTTCTCTATATTCCACATATAAGTGAAGGCTTCTGATATTTCTTTTCCTTCTGACTTGTTTCATTTAGCATAATCCCTTCTAGCTCATCCACGTTTCTGCAATGGCATGCATCTACCCAAAGGACACAAAAACACTAATTCAAAAGGAAAGCTGCACTCCTGTGTTTATTGCAACATTATTTACAATCACCTAGATAAGGAAACAACCTAAGTTCCCCAAAACAGATGAATGGAACTAGGAGATGTGGAATATACACAATGGAATACCATTCAGCCATTAAAAAGATAACTACATCTTGTGTGGCCACTCCCAGGAGTGTTTATATTTAAATTCATCAATTTTCCCCAACAAAGATTATTCAGGACCTGTTTCCTTACGGCCATTTCCCAGAAAAATCAGATGGCACTCAGAGAGGTGGAGAAAGAAGGATTTTCTTGTCACACCAGTGGGCTCAGTGGGATCAGTCCCACAAGGCTGAGCCCCGAATTACAGGAGTGGTGAGGTTTTATACAGGTTGTGTGAGGAACCTTGTCATCCCATCCATCATAGCATAAGCATTCTTTGTTGTTTGGGAAGGGGTCGAGGTGGCCACAGCTACTACTGTGGGCCAACAGCACACTGCAGGAACTTTCTGCTCCAGCCAGCAGCAGAATCCAAGCAGCACACTCCCCAGAGGAGCAGAACCTAGACAGCAGACTTGAGAAGCTTCCTGCTTCAGTTTCACACAAGACTGTAGGTATTATGGGGCAGAAGTAGAAATCGTTCCCTAGCTTTCATTTTATTTTTGCAATTAACCAAAATAGTTCACTTGAAGACATATATAGTTTCTTCTGCGTAAGCTAATTTTTTTTTAATTGAGGTAACATAGATTTGTAACACTGTATATGATTCAGAGGGATGGGATAACACCTCTCCAGATGTATGTTACCACCCCACACCAAACACCTACCTTTTACATGCTTATAACCAAAGCCAATTGTGGAGAAGAAGCAAGAAGAGAAGTACATCATTTGAGGTATTATAATATGTACACACTACATTAGGCAATTTACTTACATGGAATTCTTAAAACAGATCCTTGTAGCAGAATCTTCATTCACATTTTGTAAATGAAGTGATGAAGGCTCAGATTTAGTTAAGGGGCTAATCTACATGCACAGATTAAGGGGGGGTTGAACACTGGGCCTTTGGGGGGTCTGACTCTAGGACTCTTTTTACCTCCTTAATGAATATTACCCCTCTAACTATGTGCACACATGTCCATGTGTGTGACTACTGAGGTAAACAATATCAGTAAGTGCCACCCTAAGGTTGCAAAGTGTTAAAAAGACAAAACTGTAGATAACGGTTAAGAACCTTGGCTCTGGGAACGACTCCCTCAGTTTGAAATCCGATTCTCCATTTACTAGCTGTCTACTCTTGGGCAAGTTATTTAATTTGCACGTGCCTCCTTGTCCCATCCATAAAATGGGAGCTCAAGTTTAGCTCACAATGTTGTTATAAAGAAAAATAAGCTAATAAAACTAGAGGGCAGAGTGGAGCACTCAAGAGAAGGCTGATAATTTTGCCTATTGTTCTAAGAAATCAGATGAGAGAGAGAGAAACCATCTTCACCTGGTAAAGGGTCAGGGGCCGGCTTTATGCAGGAGGTGACCTTGACAAAAGGAAAGGGTGCTAAGGAAGAGCTGTGGGGTGGGGAAGGGAAAGGTCAAGGGGAGGAGAAGGGGGAAGCTCGGGTGTGTGGGAGATGAACCCATGGGGGTGATAGGAAGATAAACTTTCCAAGAGAGGCAGGTCTTGAAAGGCAAATTTAAAATTCTGGCATTAGTCATTTGGTTAGTAAAAGCTTTTGAGGAAGACCAAATCAAAGCCTTCTTTGACAGCAATCAAGCGAGACAGATTTGCTTTAACCTAGATCTTCACCAATTGCAGAAACCAGCAACTCTGAGGCCTGATATTTTGATGGAGGGGAAGGACAAGGGGAGAGAGAATGAATAACTACAAGGCTATGGAGATGAAAAATACAGCTAGTGAGAAGTGGTAGGAAAGTCTCCCCTAATTCCTCATTCCGGAGCAGCTCCTTGAATTTAACCTACCTGTTCCCCCAATTAAGAGGAAGTTTCCACCTCAGTTAAGGGCTCCGCTTAACTTCCAGACCGAGCGTTGGGCCGGTGAGGAGCAAGGGTAGGGCATTAGGACCCAGCGATTGTTGTAGTGAGAGAGGTTGAATCTCGATCTCTCAATTTTTCTCTCGAGCTCCCTCCTCTCCTTTGTCATTCTAGCTGCCTGCTGCCTCCGCAGCGTCCCTCTTGCTCCCTCTGTGCTAACTGCTTGCGCCTCAGACAGACAGGGTGCGCAAAACAGAAGGATTAGTTGGGACCTGCCTTGGTGACCCATGGCATCCCCCAGAACCATAACTGTCGTGGCCCTCTCGGTGGCCCTGGGACTCTTCTTTGTTTTCATGGGGACTATCAAGTTGACCCCCAGACTCAGCAAGGATGCCTACACTGAGATGGTAAGTGAAGCTGACGGGTGATGAGGAGCGCACCCCCAAGGGGTTGCGAGTACCTCTCCCCTTCTTTCCTTCTCAGTCCTGGGTCCCATCCCCTTAAACCCTACCCCCACCCTGGACCGTCCCCACTCCCCAACAACTTTGCTGTTCGGTAGGAGCTGCTGGGCAAGAAAGATTTCGTTTGTTGCCTGTGGGCTCTGCCGGGGAGCAACTGTTCAGGCGCCGCTGAATGCCTGTTGGGGGAGGGGTTGACCAGCGAGTGCCCCCCCAGACCCCACCAAGTAAGCCAGAAGGCTGAAACCTGCGTAACACCTGTCAGTGTCAGGAAGCCTTCCCTCCTTCCAGCACACCGAAAGTGCCGGCACCAGTTTACAAGTCTGCTGGCTCCCCTTGGAGCTAAGAGTTTAGCAAACTGGAGAGTTTATTTATCTTTGAGAAGAACAAAGGGGACCGAGGGAAAGAGCTAAGGGAGAAGGGATTACTAAAAAGAGCAATTTTCAGGGGCGGGAAAGGTATCCCACAACCCAGGCAGAGAGCTGACAGTATTCCCCAGCCGCCTGGGCGTGCTTCGTGCTTCGGTATCCTTGAGACAAAGCAGTCTTGGCCCAAATAAAGGTCACTGCGAGCTTGCTTCTTTCCCCTCTCTCAAAGGAGAGCCGGATGGTTTGTTTTATTTCGCTCTGTTTGTAGGCTAATTCCCAAAGTCTGTCTTTTCTCTCCTGCGAAACAGCCCGTAATCCCCCACCTTGACTCCTCTGGATGCCCAGGGCCTGGCCTTCTGCAGGTTTTCCCCTCTGCAGAGTTGGAATCACCGAAGGTGACTGGCCAAAACATCTCTGCAACCTGGGGGCTGGGCTGCTCTCCCCAGTTGGGCGTGAAGAGGACTTGCTCTAATGCTGTGAAGTACTAGGAGATGGCAGTGGATGTTTCCAGCACTTTCTGTCGCTGTCTCTTCCCCTGTCACTTTGCTCTTCATTTCCCCGCCCCAGTTGAAGAGAACCTGCTTCTCACTGCCTTTGCCAGAGTGACAGGAATGGGGGGGGGGCTATTACTGGGCTGTCAAGGTCAAGAAGGAATCGAGTTAAGGGGAGGACCTGGAAGGGGAAGAGAAAAGAGGCCAGAGAGACTCCCTAGGGCTGAGGCAAGGGAGAATAACCCCACACATTGACAGCAATAAATGGCTCTCCTGGAGGCACTGTGGAGCTTTCCAGGGCATCTCAACAGGAGCTGCAAGTGGATGGAGACTGCAAATTATAGATGCTCAGAAATGTTTGTAGGCAGCTCTGGCTTTGGGAGCTCTCAGGGTTTGAGCTACTGCTTTCTATATCTCTTTCACCACAGGCTCACCCTGGGATGGGGGAGGGTAGCTGGGATTCAGGGGCCTAGGTCTAGCCTCAGTGGCAAATCATAACGTGCTGCTCCTGCTTCCTTCCCCTTCTCCCAGCACGTTTGACCAGATGGAGTTAAAATCAGGTCAAAATGTGTATAGGAGACAGCCTGCATTGGGGAGGGACAGAGAGGTGGGGGAGAAAGAGCCGCCAAAGGGCTTGAAGAGGTAGGGACAGAGGGGCAGGTTGGAGGGGAAATACCATGACAATTAGGTCTTGGTCATAGCAGTTTTGTGTCCGATTCTAAGTGAATATGCTCCTGCTTTTCTTCACTTTTCATGTATACATATGTTTATAGATGTGTGTGTGAGCACATGAGATATTTTTAAGCTTTACCTTTCCTTAGGGACATAGCACCCTCCTTCAGTATACTCTCTGCTCCCCATACCCTGTTAAGCTGCTTTCAAAGACCCCCAAGATGCACCCTAAGTACAGTGCTAGGCTCTGCAGGCAATCCAACTAAGATGGAGTCACCGGGAAGCTTCCTACCAGCTTGGCAGGAGCTTACGAGGAGGACCAGCCAAAATGGGTTTACAGTAGGCTTCCCCTAGGGAGTGAGCTGTCTATTGCAGTCTAATGAAAGGAGAGGAAACAAAAATGAAGATTTCGTATCCTACAAATGAGCAATCTTAGATAGATATGACCTAATACAGCAGTACAGAACCTGTGTGTGTGTGTATGCACAGTTCTGTGCATCTGTGCTCAGAGCTGATGGAGGGAACTGAAGGACTAAATCTACATAGGAGGCAGACTTCACAGTAGTATGAAGCTTCAGAAGGATTTTCAGAACACTCTTTTCCAGAATCCTCTCCTACCTCAAGCATTATGCCCAGGCTGGAGATGACAGTCCACATAGGGCCCAGTCCACAGTACCTGGGCTGGCCCAGCGTTATTATTGAACGCATAGCATTTAAGGTCTACCCAAATCAGGTGTTCAATTTATGTTTGTTGAATGTACAGGTGAGTCATTGTGGCCAACACCCTTCAGATTTCTCTGATGGACTCTTGCATTTTACAATTCAGGAACCATTTCTTGCTTCTTACATGGGGGCTACAGCCCCTCAGGACCCTAACCCTAGACCTGCCCCAGTGATTTTCTGTTTTCCATTTAGGCGGAATTCCTCTACATTGGTGGAAATAGCCATGTATTCGCTGCAGTGGCTTTTCTTTCATGATCTCAAGTGTTTTGTTGTTGTGATTGACTACATCTCTGTGGGCTAGATTTATTTTTTAGTTATTCTTATTCCATTGATGGATAGATTGCAGCAGAGTAAGTTGGATGATTTCTCCAAGAATGTACAGTAAGCTGTTGTTGGAGAAGAGTTTAGAAACCAAGCCTGTGACTCAATATTCTCAGTAGAGGAGTCATTAATGGTTACAACTGCTTTTGGGGGAATGTCAGAACTTGATTCTTGAAAATATCTAGCACATTCTTGCTCCCTTTCTGTACCACTTCAATTGCCCTCATCAATATATTTGTGGTGTTATTTTACTTTGAAGCCAAAGTAAAATTTTTCAAATTTATCTATTTTTTTTGTTTTTAATTTTTGCTTTTACTCCCAACTAGGCTTTCTTATTCTCAAACCATTAGTAGTGTTTTAGGTATTATCTCCTCCATACGCTTCGCTGCTTAAAAACCAAACACATGACAGTGAACATCTTTCTGGCTCTACTGAGGAAGCCAGGGAAGATAAATGGAAGGACTATAATAGGTTTGGGTTCGGGTCCTGCTACTTTTTTGTGTCTTAGTTTCCTCACCTGTAAAATGAGAGTAATAATATCTACTTCTGAGGTTGTTGTAAATATTGTCTGAGATGGTGTATGGAAGAGTATGAAACATTGTTTGCAGGTAGTACATGCTAAAATACGCTGGATGAGGTGACAGTTACAGTATGTATTATGCAGTGGTCTCCTGGCTAATTTAAATGGCCACTTAAAGGGATTGGAATCATGCATTTAAAAGAGAAAGATGCTATTTTCATGTTCCCTGGTGAGCAGACCTTTATGCAATCAGCTAGTATAAAAGAGCCATACTTGCTGCTGCGTAATGCCCAGTGGATCCCATACAGAACTTCCAGAATAAGCCCATTTGGTGTGTGTCACCCCATTCCTCCTCCAGATTGAACAAGTGTCACTACAGAAGACTAGAAAGCCCACATGAATTCACATGGGTAAACCACTGCCTTGACTAAATGCCTTCATTAATTCACTTGAAATTGGGAGACAGCCTACAAATGCTGCTAACCAATTTCCTGTGAGGTGACAGGCAACATGTGAATGGTTGATTTGCTCTCAATTTGGTATACAGCTCTTCTGCAGCAGTGACTGTCTCCTGTAAGCATAACAGGTCAGATATGAAATGGTTAGAAAACACCAGAGTCTTGTCACAATGAAGCCAGAGATTTTGGCCCTGAAGAGAAGAGGGCAGGAGTTCCCCTCGTTGCATCCCCTCATAGGGAATGTCAGTTTGATCGATTTGCTCACCCACCAATAGTTAAATGTCCTCCTGTCTGTGTAACCCTGGGAAAACACTCCAGGTGTTTGGACAGTTTATTTAATGTGCATCTTTTTTTTTTAAGATTTATTTATTTGTGCATACAGAACTGGGGTACAGGCCAGAGGCTCAGGGGCGGTGAGAGGCTTCACCAGAGACAGAGTGGGGAGCAGAACAGGCAGATCGATGAAGTACACTGCTGAGGGAAGCAGCGGGCGGGTCAGGAGAGGTCTGGCTCGCCATGTGGTCTCCTCCGGGGCTTGCGGCAGGCAGGAATTGAACTCATGCGAAAGTGGCTTCAGATTCTCAGTGCTGTGCTTTAACCCGCTGCGCCACCAGGGAGGGCCTAATGTGCATCTTTTATGCTTTTCAACACTGTCATTAGTTGCTTTCCAATAAGATAATAATAATGGTTGCTTTTCAATAAGGCAATAAGATAGTAACTCACTGGTGCAATGCCCTGTGAGGTGGCACAACATATTTATTCCCTCAGGGATCCAGAGATGTGAGGTGCCTTTGCTCAGCTAACACAGCTTGCCACCCCAAGCTAACCTACAGTGCAGTTTATGCCAGGGAGCATACGCTTCCTTATGCTTGTAGCTTCTGAGTGGCCATCAGCTTTGCTGGTTTCTGAGTGACCTTTGATTGACAGAAGTCAGACTCTTGTGCTTTAGGATGTGACGGGGAGGGGCAGCCTTTGGTTAGTAGGACAGGGCTTGTCAGCTTCCTCTTTAGGAGGGCATTGGGACAAAGGAAAGTAGAATTGCTTAAAAGGTTTTTATCATTCACATGGATATCTGACAGTTAACATGTGATGGCTTTTTATTGCATTTAAGAGGTGATCTATGATTCACATGTGGCTTTTTTCCCTCCAGAGATTCAGGAAAATCATACTTGACTCAGTAAATTCTGCAGCACTTACGTAGGCTTTATGATCTAAGATAGTAACCAGGATAAGATTTTTAGCCAAAAAATATTTTTGTCAGTGCCCTCTTCTGCTTTCATATCGCTTTTTCCCTGCAAATTTTATTGAAGTATAACATACCTTCTGAGACAACAGGCACATCGTGTACAGCTCAAGGAATTTTCAAAATACTCCTGTGGAATCAGCAGGCCCATCAAGACATGGAACAGGACCAGCACCCTGAAAACTGCCCTAACGGCCCCTCCCACTTACCACCTCCTCTTGGGTAATTACTATCCCGACTTCTCACAACATAATTGTACCTGTTTTTGAATTTTAAATAAGTGGACTTATACAGTACATTAGTCAAATTATTATTTTTTTCTTTTACCTAATTGGCATAAGTGAACTAAAGTAAACCAAATCACTTGCCCTCTGTTCCCATTTTGTCCTATTAGCTGCCTGGGATCCGTTACTAATTGCAATCGAAGATGAATATTATTAGACAGCTTTGAGCTGTTCAAGTTTAATGTCACTAATATGAGATCATGGACCCTGGAGTTTTGTGAAGAATAAATGACAAAAACTAAAGAGGTATGACTAAAGAAAGACTGTATGCCTCTCTTGTCTCAAACGCATCTCTTATCACAAGAATGAACTTCGTTGATTCATCACTATTGTCACTAAAATACTTACTGTGGCTTGCAAACGTATGGATTTCTAATTGTATGATTAGAAAGTAATGATAAAGTGTGTGTGTGGCCCTTGGCTGATGTTACCCGACACCATGGTTTTTTGATTAAATCTCCAAAATGTTCGTTGGATTGCCAAAGAGGAAACTGAGGTAATATACTTCTTAGCCATTTTCTCCAAGTCATTTAAGGGGCAAAGTTAAAATTGCAATTTAGGTTATCTTAGGAATTCCAGCCCAAAGTTATTGCTGGATGATGGCCTTTGATTAAATGGATTTGCAATATTTGACTAAACCCTCCTCTTTCTTGCTTCCTTCCCCTCCATGCAAACTACGGTTGCATTGGTAAGGAAGATCTAATAAAGTGCCAGAGCCTTTTTGGAGAGTGAGTCATTCAACTCTCTTTGTTCTTACTATCAGCACCATTAAAGTCTTTAGAGACCTGTTTACTCAAGGTCTCAAGATACAGTGACCTTCTTTTGTATGAATTGAGGTGGCCCTAACCAAGCTTTGATGGATTTGGCAACAGGATCCTATGATGTCTCCATCCTCCTCCACAAGAGAAACAATAAGGGACATGTTATGATGTTTGGACTCCACACACATTTTGTCTCATCTCTAGCAACCTAAACATTGCTTATCTGGAGTCCTGGAGCATGGATGTTTTCTGTACCTACTCGGTTTTGAACTAAAGATTGATGAAATGGTTTGTCTACCTGCAGTTTCCTTATCCACAATGGAAGTTTAAGAGGTTAGATAAACTGAAAAAGTAATAGGGAGTTATGCCAAGTGGGGAGAAAAAAAGATCACAGAAATAGTAGAACCTGATTTAAGACTAGGCTACAGATTCCCATATAGTATAGATAAGAATCTGTTCTTGAATGATGTGTGATTAAGCCCTAGCCAAAAAGGGAGCATTATCAGAAGTTACTCAGTCAGCATCTGAAGTCTTCCCCCCCCAAAAAAATTATGTTTATTGAGGTCAAGTAGGTTTGAATCTTTGTATCTGCTCTGGGGGGTTATATGTTCAAACCTGCACAGACGCATTGATTCCACCTGACTCTAAGAAACTCATTTTTCCTCCTGCGTGCATCATATCACTAGCTTACACTTAGGATTTAGCAATTCCCTCTTGGGAAGCTTTGTATTGCTAATTAGAAATGGTCCTTACTTAAAACTGTCAGAGAAGTCTCTTGGGTCTAGTTTTCTTTCCCTGGTGCCCATTGTGCAGACTGAGAGAGTGCAGGTGGCATCTGGGTTAATAGTGAGAGGAAACCCAGAGGCTTCTCCACACCCCCCCCCCAGCAGGTGCCCTACCCCTTAGCTGTGCTCTGTTGTAGGCTTAGCTCAGTCCAGCACATGGTTTTACTCTGCTGACTGGTCAACCTCTCCTAATCTTTCTTCTCAAGATCCCTGCTTTAACCTACAATGGGATAAGGAAGAATGACTAGCTTTGTATTTTCTTATATGCTCATGCACAGGGCAGGGACAGTTTCCAGGGAAATTTTCAAACGAAGACAGGCTCTAACATGGTCTGTATTAGGGAGAGGTGACTTAAGGCCCTGTAAATGCAGAGTCAAATCCTACCTTTATTTAAATGTTTGATATTTTGTGGGTCTTGAATATTATTTGCCTTGATCCATGAGTGGTTTTAGTGCCTTAGTTCCACTCCTGCTCATGAAAATGAACCTCAGAGAAGTCAAATTGTTACAGGTCAAAATGAGGGGCACCACAAGACCCCTAAGCCTGCATGCTCTAAATGGATTCTGCCACGTGCCACATAAAAACAAACATATTCTTAATGTGTAAGGCCTTCAACAGAAAATAACTTTAATATAATTAACACAATTAGTGTGCAATAAAGAGAAGAGAAAGAAAAGAATATAGCCAAAATAGTTTCAAATGAAGCACCCAAAGTTATCCATCCCCTTATGAGTAAATGCCCAGCCAAATGGATTGGCCCAAAGCAGGGCCACAGAGGCCTGAAAGCCTGCCACAAGTCTAAGGCACCTCCTGGTGGGGACCCTTAGGATAGAGGCAGAAGGAGCCAAGGTATTCTGGAAGGGAAAGAGCAAAATCAAGATCCAAGTCCAGATAAAGGCTACCACTGTCAGCCTGCCCACGGGTCTCTCACCCATGTCTCAGTTTCTTTCAAGTGTCACCTTCCATGTCCCCCAAATTCCTGGTCCAGGGTAGAAAAGCAAGTGCAGCTTCTTCATATTCTGTCCTCCACGTCTCCTTCCTTTTTCCTCCCTGTCTTCTCTAGCTTCTCCTGACTGTTCAGCCCGAGCCATCCTTGAGTGAGACAGGGAACCTGAACCTTCTCTTTTTATGGATATCACACTGTACAAAATACTTTGCCCATGAACACACAATAGAAAGTGCAGAGATGGGATTTGAAGTCTAGTCTGTTTGAATCCAAACCCACACTTTCTTCACTAAGCCATCATTCTTCTAGTAGTCTTCAGAAAGGATTATTTCATGCCACTCATGGTAATTATTCAATGAAATAAAGTAACCTCCACTAGTCAGGAAGTCAGAGAAATGACTTACCGTTTGTTCCAAATCTACAGTGTGTGAGCACTATTCTAGGTACCAGAAGCCTTCAACTGGTCAAGTATTCTTTGATTCTTATAATACTCATCTTGTATCTGTTGGGAATGACCAAGTGCGGAGATTTATTGACAGGACTAGATGAGGGCGGTAATAAATTGGGCCTTGCATCCAAGGATGATAAATTATCTGGGCCTTGCATCCGGGATGGGGCTAGATGAAGGTGATAACGAACTGGGCTTTACATCAAGGGACACAGCGAAGAGTCACCCCTTTGGAATGTGAGCTTAGAATCTATATGAGACCCTTCCCTCTTATTGAGTTGGCAGTAGCTGCAGACCCCACTCTAGGGGCTCCATCTCAGCTGCTGTCCGGGAGCAATAAACTCTGCTTGCTCAGCCTTTCTGCCTCCCGCCTTCCTTTCTTGCAGCCAGTCACAGACGTCGGGACAAAACAGTATCTGGTGCTTTTCACTGGTATTCTTGTCTTAAAACCTCACTTGGCCCCCATGACCCATCTCTCCTGGTTTTCCTCCCACTTTTTATGATCACACTTTCTTCTGCCTACGTTATGGACTTTCCTCTCTTCCCACTGTATACATTCTACCTAGACTGACTAGATCCATTCTGTATCTTTAGCCATCCTTCTCTTACCTAGCTGCATACCAGACTCCTCTACATATCTTAGGGATAATTGAAGTCAAAGTGCCCCAACTGGAGTTCCTCATCCTACCCAGTGCTTTGTGCCCTGCCCCTCCCTCCCTGTTTCTCTGGAAGCATGCCCAGACTTAGATAATGCTTATACCCCTCTAGCCAGGCACCCAACTCAGAAACCTGAGAATCTTTCTTGACTTTTCCCTTTTCCTTAGTGTTCATACCCAATAAAGCATCGATTTGTGTTGATTTTACATTCAAAATATCCTTGACTCTGTCCCATTTCCTGTCTCTCCTGTTACAGCTCTAGTCCACATCTTTCATCTGGTCCCCTTGCTTCCATGCGTACCTCTCCCAAACCCATCCTCCACACGATTTCTAGAGGTACTTCCCTTAAAAGCAAACTACGTTGCTCCCCCTGGCTTGTAGGATAAATTCCCCCTCCAAATGCAACATACATAATTCTCCATGACCTGATTCATATTTAGCTCTCCTGTCTCATTATCTCACCCTCTTCCATTCTCTCCCTCAACCTATACTGAGCTGGGGCAATGTTTGCAACACATCAGTCTACTTTGTGCTTCTGGCCTTCGCTCATCCAGCTACCTCTGCCTGCCAGGCCCTTCCTTTATTGTTCTTACAGACACCTACCCTTCATTATTTGTCCACTCTAGCTTTTCCTCAATCTCCATACCTCTTTTTGCTGCATCTCCACTGTACCCACTGCATAATTTTACTTGGGCTATAACACCTTATTACAGGTATGTATGTATATAATTGTTCTTCCTCTTATGAACTAAAGCTTCAGGAAGACAGTCTTGGAATGATGGATATCTGTATCCAGAGTGCCAAGAATAGTGCCTAACAAAAGGAGGCACTAATAAATATTGAATGTATTAATAGATACTAATGCAAACAAAACAGTGGGCCAACCTTATAAGACACTTGATAAAAATCTCACCACGTTATTCCAAAATGTGGATCGGGCCCATCTGAATAGTGAAAAACATAGCTATTTATTACTCTAATGTCACTGTAAGTATATTACTTTGTAATAATATAGCCAATGATCACCCTCCTCTGTCCTATGATGTCTTCCTTTGAGCTGTAATTAGATTTTGTACAGACTTCTGTTATATACCACTAAGGATGTTGCTTTATAATGTTTTATGTATCTGTTTCCGCCACTAGACTAAGAGCTTCTGGACCCTGTCTCATGCACCTCCATATCTCCAGCTCATAAATTCATATTAGGTGCTCAGTAAATACTTGTTAAATTAGAATTAATAAACTTAAACCAGGCTTATAGTGTCCTGTAAAGGAAAGGCCTGGAAATTTATCTTATTGAACATCAGACTGATTTTCGTCTCACTGTTTTTTTAAGATATACGAGGAGTTAAACATCTGCCTATATTTTTATTTCTATATTTGCCTAGCATGCACTTTTCTTTTTTTGTTTGTACAAATTCCACAAACATAAACTCCAGTTCAGCTCTTTTTCTGAATTCTCACAGATTCCAAAAATGAGGGAAATTCATTAAGTCTTAGCCACCCTGGCCCGTGTTTGTCTCGGTTTTATTGCTATCCATATACATTAGGGTTTGGACAACACAGGCCTTGGAGAATGTGGATGTGGCTAATCCTTACTGTTGTTTTTTTTTCTTAAAGATTTATTTTATTTGTACATACAGAACTAGGATACAGGCCAGAAGCGTAGGGGCGGTGAGTGGATTCAGAGGCAGAGTGGGGAGCAGAACAGGCCAACTGAGGAAGCACACTGCTGAGGGGAGCAGCGGCTGGGTCAGGAGAGGTCTGCCATGCCATGTGGTGATCTCCGGGGCAGGTGGGGATCAAACTCATGAGGAGGTGACTTTTTAGATTCTTAGTGCTGTGCTTTAACCCGCTGCGCCAACAGGGACGGCCAATCCCTACTGGTTTTTATGGGTACAATGAATTTTCTTTGAAGTTATTAATGTTGCTTATGATTAAAAATCAGGAAAAAAATTTAACTATGCAGCCCCATTGTCTTATCTGTTGTACTGTTCCTAAGGTTTCTATCACTGGGTTGGCAGCAGCTTGCTTTCCTCTTTTCTTGTTCTACGAACGCAGCTTTTCCTGAGGGAACACAGTGAAAAAACGAGATGCCCTTGGTAGGTGTGGAAAAGAATGGGGGAAGGAGGCCTTCCTTGTGTTTTCTTCAATGTTAAAATCGTGATTAACACAGTGATTTTCTTATGGTATTCCACTCTAGAAACGTGCCTACAAGAGCTATGTTCGTGCGCTCCCGCTGCTGAAGAAGCTGGGGATCAATTCCATTCTCCTCCGTAAAAGCATCGGTGCTCTAGAGGTGGCCTGTGGCATCGTCATGACCCTTGTGCCTGGACGCCCCAAAGATGTGGCCAACTTCTTCCTCCTCTTGCTGGTGTTGGCTGTGCTCTTCTTTCACCAGCTGGTGGGTGATCCTCTCAAACGCTATGCCCATGCCCTGGTGTTCGGAATCCTGCTCACCTGCCGCCTGCTGATTGCCCGAAAACCGGAAGACCGGTCTTCTGAGAAGAAGCCCTCGCCAGGGAATCTGGGGAAAGCAGGAAACACCGAGGAGCAGCCCTCCTTATACGAGAAGGCTCCTCAGGGCAAAATGAAATTGTCCTAGGAAAGCAGAAGTGCAAAAAGTGGACCTTCCAGCCAGTTGCCTCCATGATACCCAGGAAGATGTCAGTGTGTGTTTTTCATTTGATTTATTTATCCTGAGGGAAAGAGAAAAATATAAGCTGCAAGTTCATGGCTCTTTGGCTTGTGTCCTCCTATACCTTACAGTGACCTCCCCACGTAGATATGTGCACCACCTTTAATCACTCCGGAGCAACTCTCACATCTTGCTGCATGTACATGTATACGGCTAACTATTGAAGTGTTTTTTTGTGAGATGGACTCCAGCAAGCATGTGACTGTGAGATGACATACGTGTGAGACATGTATTTCTTGTGTGTGTGCTTGCACACATGCACACACATACGCACGTGTGGAGGAGAAAGCTCTGATCTTGAACTAATCCTTCCTTTTGTAGATGGGCTTTAGCAAGGCAGAATACAATAAACCTGTCAAGAGAATCCTACCCCTGCTATAAATACAGGATACATGTATCCTGTCATGAGATAGGGACAATCCTTCAAGAAATTACGCTGAAAACCACCTTAGGAAAAAGTTCCTTCAATTTAAGATACTGACTTATCTGGAAAATGAATGAGCTTCTACTTTGACAGTTGTTTAAATTTTAAATATTCCATACTGAGTTTAATTAAAGCAAGGGATATATGCAACCAATAATTAAGTATTCAAGAGATTAAATTAAAAGGTATCACCTTGCCACTGTCCAGGCCCAATTTACTAAGCTCTTTTACTCACAGTTTGAAACGAGTATAAATTTGTTACCAGGCATCTCTTTCGGATTTTCTTCAGTCAAAAGCTGCCTCACTTGCACTGCTCTCAGCAGCTAACCAGGATTTGGCAGCTGTTGCACTGTTACCATTGAGGGAGCAGGGATTAGTCTTGTTAAAAGTCTGAATCTCAAATGCTAGCTGTTCTCTTAAGTCATCTGAAATTTGACAGAGGAGCTATATCCCATGTTTCTCTGCCAAACAGATTCAGTACAGATATTGAATCATCACTGAACTTTGCTAGTGTAAGCAGGTCCAGGTTACTCACCCCCACCCCCAGGGTTTTCTCCTTTACACCTCTTTATCATCCTGCTGGGTAGAGTTTAGCCTGGGGGGAAGGACTCTTGAAATGGGTTAGTTGGATTGAGCAGTATGAGAATTTGCTTTCTTCATTGCATACTGCTGTTTCTCCTTGTTAGTTGTGCTTTGATGGTTTTAATATTATTGTGCCAGGGACGGGGAGAGGGGTGGGGGTATTATGTGTGTGGGGAGTATAATTTATTGTGTTTTCTTCAGTGTCATTGTTCTTGTTAATTGATACTTCTCTGTCTTATTTAGCTCATTCTTTCAAAATAAAATTTTTGAAATTTGGAGGAAACTGGACAAATAATGAAAATCTGAAAAGAAAGGGTCCTATCAAGGAATTCAGGTTCCTTGAGACTCGATGAGGGAGGAGAAGAAAGCTAAGAGGGTGTGCAATCACTGAATATACTATTGCAGTTACTAACTTCATGTGTCACTTAAGTTCGCTCATACTCCCGTGATGTCAGCACATAGGACAGAAAGTGATAGAATTAGGATCTCAATATAAAAATTTCCAGATTAATTATTCTTTAGGTAATGCCAAGGGAAAAGTGATTTCAGAAGACAACTGAAGTTATATTACACACAGGTAAACCATAGTCTCTCACTACGTGTGTGCTCACAAAGTGGCTCAAATCCACTGCCACAGACTTAGCACATTGGGCAAGTTATTTCACCACCCTGGGCCCCAGAGTCATCATCCACACAAAAAAGAAGGGGGATGCAGGCTTAAAATCCGTTGCAAATTTACATATTAGCCTATGAAAGGGTTAAAAGTATGAAAAATGACTTGAGAAAATGTCGGTTTTACTAGGTAGGAAGAACAGCAATCATACACAATTCTCATGTTTGGTTAAGACTTGCCCAAAGTACTGTGAAAAAAAATATTTAGTAAATTGTCACTTCTGCTAGTCTTTTCCAAACCCATCAACTTAATATTTGATTCTTTATCTTTCCCTAAGATTGCAAAATTTCCTCTATAGCATTCTGTTAAAATATCTTTTGATGTCCCCCAAATCAGTGGAAGTGTTAAATTTATCTTTCTTCTTCTACTCTAGTAAGTGATTAAACTAGGAACTAAGCTCAGGTCTCAAGCCCTTTGTTGCTATTTTAATCAATTTCTCTAAGATCCATCAATTACTCAAGATTAGGAATCTTAACATGCTCTCTTGGTCGGCTACATACTAGGTGCCACATCACCGTGAAGACAGACACCTGTTTCTAGCAAATCCTGGAAGGTAGGCGCGCCCCTCCTCGGAAAAAGGACAGATCAGCTATTCTTTCCTCCCGTTCCTAGCTTATCAAGGGGAAAGTGACAGCTTCAGATGTCATAAACCCTTTAACCTAAGTCTCTTTCCCAGCCGGGGGAAGTAGCCTTTACTGTGAGTTTGCAGGTTCATGTTTTCCTACGAAGTCCCGACATCTGGAGTCAATCTAAACAAAATGATCACTGCAATTGACCTTGTTAAATTCTGGAATCGAGACACTCATTGTCCCGTTCTACGCAAAATGACGAATGTGAACATTATTAGAACAGAGCACCAGCTAGCCAATCAGTTAGCTCCAGCAGCAACGGCCCACTGGCCACACGTCCAGACTGGAGCGGGAGGGGCTGGCCTTTCTCCGGAATTCGATCTGCGTCAGTTACGGCGCGCGCGCCCGCCTCCTCGCGCCATTGAGCTGTGATGCAACCAATCATGCTTCGGCATAGCGAGCAGCTCCGCCCACTCACCAGCTGGGTCTCTGCGGAAGCGCATGCGCGGGGTGGGGCCCACTTTTTTGAATTCGGAGAGCGGAGTTCCGGCGGTGTAGTTTCGGGACCGATGAGTGTTCTAGGTGAAGTACTTTTCAACGCCACGCGAAAAGGGGGACTTGGAGGGAAGACGGCATCGTCTGACTTCTGAGAAGGTGTTCTGCCAGGTGTGGCTGCGGACGGGTGTTCCCCAGCAGGGGAATCAGCCCCGGAGGTCAGTTGTCGGGCTCAAATTTACTCCTTGCTCTGGCAGGCTAGGAAAGGGGGTCCTTGGGAGGCGTCATGAATGGGGTCAGAAGCTGCTGGCCCGCCACCCCGCCTTTCGTCCGTAGACCCACAACTCTGAACGTAGAACCTCCCAATTAGTTGTACGTCCGTGTTGCTTTCCTGCTCTATCTAGCCCATTCAGTTCTAGGGTGGGATTGACCAAGTGTCATTGCGACCATCATCTTAATTTTTCCCACTTAAGGCCCCATACTTAAAGGTCGTTCTGCGTTCTTCTCTTCTTTCCCCCCATAACCAATTATTTTATCATGGCTTGTCCCGTCTACCCTCAAAGCTCTTAGAAGACAGTTTCCATCTCTAACACCGCTGCACCTGAGGTCTAGTCATCTCTCCTTTGTGGACTTCCCAAGGCCTTTGCAATTGGTCTGTTTCTGCACCTTCACCCCTAATTTCCTGTTAGCACTGCAACTAAAACGGCCTTAAAACATAGATGGTATCGCCCCTCTCTCTCTAACAGTCCTCCTGCTACCTGTCTGATTTCATCTCCCACTGCCCTCTACCGCCTTCATCCTAACCCAACGTACTGATGTTGCTGCTGTTGCTCTAACACACAAGCTTTTCCTCTAAGGTTCTTGTTCTTCAGTCGCCAGGCGATACTCTTCCACCTTATCTTTACATGACAGATTCCTTCTTGGCATTCAAATCTCAGTTTACAGATAACATCAGAAAGACTTTTCTTTAAACACTTCTGCCAAAGTAACTTTTTGCCCTCCTCATTCTGTCACATCACCATGTATTACACCCACAAAGAATTATTAACTTGTTTGTTGATTTCCACACGTCCCTGTCCTTCATGAGAGTAGAGACCTTAGCTGTTCATTTTATCTCTGGTAACTAGAAATGTGCTTGGTATATAAATGATGGCCAGTAATTACTTATTGAACAAGTGAAACAGGAATGTTTCTGTCCTGAGAATCCTTGGCTGACCACCATAGTTCACTTTTGAACTATGCAGCTTTACCTTAACACAAAGTAGGGATCATAGAAGATTAAAAGCAAAATCAAGGTGGAGTGAAGAAAAATAGGAGTGGATGGAGAAATTACGATTGAATTTCTGGATTAGTTTTGGTCTTTCTTATATGATAGTCATTTAATAGAACTTGCTATGTTGCCTGTACCATTTCTGGTTTTGTTTTCCCCCTCCCTTGCAAGGTCATTTCAGCTGGGGAAACTCAGAAGAGATGTTTTTCTATTCCTATTTAGGTCAAGGACTTCTGAGAATATTAACCTATAGATTTTGTTGCCTGAGTGTCAATTCTTTCAGCGAGAGCTTGGCTATGCTTAGTAGTGTGTACTAAATGCTAGGAATACAGGCAGATCTGGTCCTTGTCTTTGTGGAATAAAAAGCGACTACTTGACTGCTTAATGGTACCTTGACACTTGTTTCTATATAGAACATATACAGTAATGTCATCTCAAAAGAGAGTTAAGAAATCTCAAGCTCAAAAGAGGACTTCACGAGGTGGTAATAGTTCTCAGACTAATCTCTCAGCTTGGAAAGTAAAAGAGGACCTAAACAACTCAAAGAGCATTTCGAAACATAGACGGAGCAATCCCATGGAAGATTGTGAACATGTGGATGGTCAAACAGAAGATGCTCTCCAAACAGCAATGAGGTACTTTGAGACAGGTAAGACAGGTTATTTGCCTTATACAATTGATTGCTGTAAAGATATTTTAGACTTTTTTCTTAAGGATTTTCAAAAGAAAGCATGTTTTTACTTATTCATGCTTTTGTTTGATAGACATTTATCAAGCACTTTCTACATACTGGTATGCTAGGTACTAGTAACTCAACAGCAAAGCATTTTCCTGGTAGAGTGGTTTCCAAACTGCTGCATACTGGGATTGTCTGAGAATCTTATAAAAATACCGACGCCAGCATCCATTTTTAGACATTCTGATTTTCCTGGTGTGGGATGCAAGTCTCCTTAGGTGAGTCCAGTGTGTAACAATGTTTAGAAACCACTGCACTAGTATTATCTTCATTTATCAAGGTTACCATTAGTGTAGAACATTGTATCACTTTTACTATACACACTTTACACTTCCATATCTGTACAAACTACATTGTAACCACCACCAAAATATACAGCAGACTTCCTTTACCTATTTTGCCTCTCCCTGCCCTCTTCCCCTCTGGTAAATGCCATCTGTTGTCAGAAGCAAACCTCCATTGCTCTGGTATTGAAGTAGCTCATATAGTCCAGCTTGTTTAGAGCAGTGACGTGAAGAAAGCATTCAATTTTCCTCAATAAAAGTGTGATTACTTTTAAATATTTTAGAACTTTAAAGACTTTGAATGATTTTTAGGAAGGAAGTTTTTACATGAAACTATTCCTTTAAAACATCCTAAATTATAATTGTTGGGACTTAAGACTGAAATAATTTTAGGGGTCCCATTATTAAATGTTGTTCCTTTTTCCAGGTCCCACTAAAACTGCACAGAGTAAAGATAAAACCTTGGAAAAACACTTGAAAACTGTGGAAAATGAGGCTTGGAAGAATGGGTTAGCTCCAGAAGGAATTGACATTCTATTAAATGTGGCGGTTAGTGGCAAATTTGGTATGTCAAGGGATACATTTGTCATCAGTTTGCTATTAGTTCTGCCTTGCAGACTTTGAATTAGATTGTTCCTTGGAATCCGTTGCAGGTCTTTATGTGTACATTTCTCATCAAAAGGGCAATCTAGAGAGATTATAGAATGGATCTTTCTTGTGTTCAACTACTCTATGAGGCAAACGACTTGTGTGCATACATTGAAACTGGGTGCATACATTGAACCACATAGCTTTACAAGTAATATGTGTAGACTCTAGTCACCAAATATATGGGAGCCATTTTTAGTGTTTCTCTTAAGCAGTATAGGTTGTGATTTCAATTAGGCTTTTGGAAGGCACTTTAGGCTCATTTATCTGTGACAAGTCACTGTTTAAACTGTTTCCACCCCAATATCAATGACCTTAGAAGTCAAAATGCTTTTCCTTTTGTGTAAGTGTTCTTGTTCTAAGTTCATTTAGAAGTGGGTGGACAGGAAAGGTTTTTAGAAATAACATCTGACCAGTATTCTTTATTGTATTGAGAAGAACCTTTTAATCTACTGTTAAGCTAAATTCAGATTTGGAAGTTATTTTAGACCTCGATTTGGAAGTTATTTTAGACCCTGAGCATCCTCATTTTGAAAGTGGGGAAACTGAGACTCAGAGTGGTTAAAGAGACTTGCTTAATGCCAACACTGGAACTGAGGAATTCAGAGATCTCCTAATTCCACTTCTAGTGTTTACACTGCACCACACAACCACTGGCTTTTCTACTTAAAAAAAAAATTAACACAGTCATCAAAACTGGGTGTTTTATATACTGTTTCCTGGCCCTTGCATGTTGGATTCCATTGTGTAAATGCAAGCATCATATTTGCCGTGTGCTTGTGTGTTTTAAAACAATAAAACAATACTAGCTGAATTCAGTACATGACTTCTATGTTTATTAGTTATCCGTGTTTTCATAGAAAGCTCAATTTGACCTAGTAAAATTGACTTCTTGTCAGTGGTTTCAGATTGTTTGTTTCTGAAATCTTTCCACAATCTTTGCTTAGCTAATCAGTATTTATTGAGAACAGTTCTATCACTCCCCTTTCCTCTTAAAAATTATGTATTACACAGATGTTTTCTGTTTTGGAATTTCTCTTTTCTTTTTTGATGTCTCAGAAATCAGTTGTTAGAAGGGTTTGATAAAATTTCCCAGGGCTTGTAGCAAAGGCCTTTCTCTTTCAAATTACATGCTTCAGACTTGGAAACTTGTATACAACAATTATAAAAATTAACTCTGGCTTTCTGGTCTAACTTTTCTGTTAAGCTGGAATTTTCTGAGGTCAAATATGGTCTCCTTCATTGTTTTTCTCCCCGTTAGTTATTTCTGTGGCATCCCCATTACTACTAAAATTTTCCATGTACCTCATTGTTACATTGAAATGTATATGCAGGGGCAGGTGTGATGGCAATGTAATAATACTTAGAAATAAATTGAAAAGACTTCATGAAGCAAGAATAGTCTATTGAATCCCTTCTTTAAATTTGGTGCATGTGTAAAATGTTAGTGGTGAGACGCTTTTAAACTTTAAAAGGGTTAAGGGGTGGGAGTGAGGGGAGAGAGAAATAAAAACAAGAAATTACAGAGTTGAAAGCAGAGATTTTGTTCTTGTGATTTATTACCTGCCTTTCTTCACAGAGTCATAGGGTAGGGTCATTGATGAGTATTGTTGTAGCAGTAATGTAGAATGAAAAAGTCTATATACCTAATGTATGGCATGAGGACTATTGTTAATACACTGGAAATGTGCTGAGAGTTGATTTCAGGCATTTTTTATTACACACAAAAAGTGGTTACTATACAAGGAGATACTATGTTAATTAGCTTGGCTAGAATAATCATTTCACTATGTATATCTATCAAACCATCATCTTGTGTACCTTAAATATATACATTTAAAAAAATAAGTGAAGAGGCCTCTTTATTCTCACAGGTGAAAAAAAGACACACAAGATGTTTCTGAAACTGTTACTTGCAGAATTTAAGAAGTGTCATTTCAGTGAGGGGATGTGGCCACCATGCGCTGATGCATATCAAACAGTATTTGAAGATTGGGGAAAAATGTTTCTAAGAATACCACTTGTAGAGACAGTGAGAATAGTGATTATAGTGAATGGATGTGATTGCCACACTGTAACTCTTGTAAAACAGCAGTTAAAGGCACAGTATTAGGATGCTCTGAGAATTCTACTTGTGACCTTGTTTTTTCAGTGACTGGTTGTGATCACCATGCTATCATGTAAACAAAACAATATTAAATATAAAAGTAATTGATGAGATACATGTTTCATTCTGAATCCTCAATAAGTAGTCGATACAGAGTTTATACAGAGCTGTCTTTTGCAATATCACATCGATTGCCATATAAAAGAACAGCATGGAAGTCAGAGAATATAATGGAAAGATTGGGCCAACCTAGAATGCTCTCACTGTCAGCTAATTCCATGGAGAGCTGTTTCATTCTTCTTTCCTCCTCACTTTTTCTTTTTTTTTTTTTTTTTTTTTTTGCTGGAAGGTGGAAGAGGGGAGGGATGGAGTATACAAATATACTTGTTCCTAAATGTAAGCAGCTCGTGCAAGATGTCTGTCATTAACATTAAGTAAAGAAGATCTATTGTGCCATTAAAAGATAATAACAAAAAATCCTTGAATTTTTCCTGAGTAAAAGATTTGTCTTAAAGGTATAATTCATATACCCTACCGAGTAAACATGTAATTCGGAGTTTTAAAACATGTTCAGAATTGTACAACCATCACCATTATCTAACTCCCAGATATGTTCACCATCCTTTTATATGGAAATATTAGAGCAAAGAATTTGCTTTACAGTCTGTATTAGAAGGTAGGGGTTTTGAGCTATGTGTTGTAATGATGATAAGAGATATTGAATGTGACTGTTGTTTTTTATTGCCTTCCACATAAAGTGGGATTTTTAGGACCAGGAGTAGAGTGGTAGTAAGGGAACAATTGAGATACTAACATGTAGTTTAATTTAGAGTTCATCTTCTTTCCAGGGACTGCTGTAAACACTCGAATGTTAAAGTGCATGATTCCAGCAACGCTAATATCAGAAGACTCTGTGGTGAAGGCAGTCTCCTGGCTTTGTGTTGGCAAGTGTTCTGGTAGCACCAAGGTAATCTTTTTAAACATTTTGATGATAAGTCCTTCAGAACCACTTAAGGGCTGGCAAGGAAGAGCCACTTACAGAATAATGGCAGTGGCCTTTTGTGTAAAGCCTGTAGTTTGGGAACAATACAGCTTGATGCAAGGACTCTGGAACAAACAGAAATTTTTACTCAGAGAATCTATTTTCCTACTTTGTGCTGAAACAGCCCGGAGTCGGGGAGTTAAGCTCTTATATGCCAGTTATATTTCTCTAAAGATAAGCATTTTGTCTCTTGATAGGTACTTTTTTATCGTTGGCTGGTTGCAATGTTTGACTTCATAGATCACAAGGAGCAACTTAGTTTGCTCTATGGCTTCTTTTTTGCTTCATTGCAAGATGACACACTTGTAAGTAAAAATTGGACAGCATCAAGAGTTGATCAAATGGTGTGTACTTGTGTATTGATGCAACATATGTTCTTTAAAGTGTCACACAATGTCTCTCCTTATTTCTTTTAAAGTACATTACACATACAGAGAAGTATAAAGAGTCATATAACATCCTTGCACCTGTCTCTCAGATTAACAGAGATAAGCGTTGTACCATCTTTGCTTTATATCTTGTCAGGAAATGAAATTACAGAGGGAATTGTCTCCATGTTGGAGTCTCTGCTGATTTAGTGCTGTGCTTGCCATCTTTTCCCTTTTAAACCACTTCAGCAGGATCCTTTGGGTCACTTACTCTACATTTTCTTGAGTAACACTGCAAAAACCTCATCAGAATTAATGAAAAGGAGAGGATTGCCTTTCATGAGATGCCAGTGGACTGATTTCGATTAAATAGCATAATTATTCCCATTGAAAACATTATTAACTATGAAATCGACCTACTGTCATCTGGAAGACTTTCAAGAACCATCCGTAGTTCATAGACTATTCATTTAACCAAGTTCCTCTTACCTTTGGGGACAGAATTCATTCATTGATGCAGTACAAACAGGAGAATTGAAGGGAGAGACAGGGTCAGGGAAACTGCTTAGGATACTGATGTGATCGTCCATGTAAAACACTGATGAAGCCCTAAATTACCAGTGCTCAGATACGGTTTTATGGACACCATGAGACCCTTCAGGAAGTCTGAGAGGTCAAAATTACTTTCACAGCAATATCAGGGTGTTAGTATATTGACGTTTACACTGATGGTGCTAAAGCAGTAGTGTATAAAACTGCTGGCACCTTAGTACAAATCTACTCAGTGGCTCCAAACTTCACTAGTGGTCATTATATTTTTCACTGCAACAAAAAAAGCAAAAATGTTAGTTTTACTTAAGAAAGTCCCAAATGAAGCAGTGAAAACTAATTCACTCCTTGGTGATGCAATGGGTTAAAGCACAGCACTGCAAAACTGGCCGTTTGGTACAAATTTGATCCCCAGCCCCAGAGGTGACCCACATGGTACAGCAGACCTCTCCTGTGCCCACTGCTCCCCTCGGCAGTGTGCTTCATCAGTCTGCCTGTTCTTCACCCCACTCTGACTCTGGTGAATTCTCTCACCACCCCTGCACTGCTTGGGCCTGGACCCCAGTTCTGCATGCATAAATAAATAAATCTTTTTTAAAAAAACCCAATTCACTAATTTTAGCAGATTTTGACCTTTGAGACATGTGTTTGCTATTACCTGTGATGAAATGGAAAAAAACACAGCCCTTCTGAAGTCCTTCACATACAATAGTTGTCATGAAGGAAGCACTGTGATTGAGTAGAGAGCTAAACTAGCTTCTTTTTTCTTAATGGAATACCATTTTTTTACTTGAAAGATTGGTATATAAACTGTGGTTATTCAGATTTGGCTATTTTATAGATGTTTTGATGAAAGTGAGCAAAGTGAGTCTGTCATTCCAAAGTGGCAGTATTTGTTGCTAGTGATAAAAGTTGAACTTTCAAACAAAAGTTACAAGTTCAGAAAATTTGTGACTGCCACTGTGAACACAATCACTTCCCAAGACTTTTCTGATGAGGGAGATGGTGATATTAGTGAATACTTTTTTTTTTTTTGGTAATTATATAATGAAGTGTGTCTATATTTGGAAGCATAGTATAACTTAGTGAAACAGTATTTTCCAGATGACCAGGCATTATGGTATAAAATCATGCATAAACTAAACGACCCACTCAAAGCACAAGATCTATCAGTGATTTTTTAATGGAACAGAGTACCAAAAGTGTTCGTGATAACATTTCAGGTTCTACAGTGCTGCTAACCTTTCATGGGCAACCACTAATCAAGTTTTGGTGTACTTCCAAAGAGTACTATACAAAATTTTTGGAAAGGGTTATTAAAAATGTACCTTCATTTTTAACTAATTATCTGTGTGAGGCTGAATTTTCTTGATGTGTATCAATGAAAGCAACATGTCAAACAAACTTAATGCAGAAACAAACTATTAAGCCAGAAACATTAAAGAGATTTATAGAATTGTTAGAATTATAAACTGAAACTGAAAGACTATCATCTAGTCTTTATTTTTGTTGGGGAAATAGTTATTTTTCATGAAATGTTATATTAGCTTGTAATAAATTTATTTTTAATGAGTTAAAACATTTAAATTTCTTAGTTTTAATTGCTAACAATGACTGATACAATCCAGATAAACAAAATCTCAAAGTGCTCCTCTAATTTTTAAGAGTATAAGGGACCTGAGACCAAAAATGTTGAGAATCACTGTGATAGGCTAAGGGGGTAGCCATGGAAATGAAAAATGAAAGAGCCAACATTAGGGTAAACTGTAAAGGAAGAATTTATGTGACCTGGTATCTAAACTGGATTAAGGTGAGGGCCAGGAGATAAAGATTTGAGTTTCTATGGCTGCATGACTAAGAATGATGATACCTTTGAGAAATCTGGATAATAGTTTGTATCTTAGTAAATATGGTTTACCAGGAGTATATGGATTTTTGTTAGGTAGAGTGATTGGCAGTGCTTTTCCTGTTTTTCAGATTGTCTGCCTTGTTTTAATACTCTACAGAAAACTTCAAAATGGCTTGACAATGAAAGCTGTTTTTTAAATCACCTCCATGTAGTGTGGAAAACATAAGCTTTGTAAAACTTTTTCAGTGATGTCCTGGTGCCTTTTTCTTAATCATTACGATTGACATTTGAGGAAATCTGATGTGTTCAAAATACATTGTCATTTCTCTCTCAAATTTTTTTATTTTAACAGTGCCCTTATGTCTGCCATTTGTTGTATTTACTTACCAAGAAAGAGAATGGTGAGTATTTTCATTTTGGTTGTCTTATATTCACTCTGTGTTGTTATCATTTGTATTGGCTTTTATAAAGTTACCTATTAGCATTAGTTCTCTGACAGGATTTTGTGGGAATTGCTTTTTAGTGCTTTTACCTAAGGACCTCTTGCTTAATGGCTTAACTGAACAGGGTGTTTATATTCTTCATGTGTTGTAAGAGGAAGTTATATGGAGTACATGGTTTCTTTTTATTGTGAACCAGATGCATGGCATTTCTTTCTCTTTTTGTTACCATTTTTAGTTAAACCATTTCGTGTGAGAAAACTGCTTGATCTTCAAGCCAAAATGGTGAGTACTAAAAAGACTAAAACAGTATACAATGTGCCAGGTACTGAGCTAGGCTTTGGGGATATAAAATTGAATGAATCATTTTCTTAAAGGAATTTATTTCTGGGGAGCTCAGTCAACAAAACAAAAAATGAGAATCGAGCTTGGGATCAAGGAGGAGTAATGATGTTGCTTGAGAGGAATTTTATGGGATGAATAGGATTGAACTAAGCTAGGAGGGAAGAGACGACACTCCTGGCAGAGGGAGCAGCATGAACAAAGACACATAGATGTCAAATAGCAGAAACTGTTTAGGGGACTGGAGCTATATGGTGGAGGACAACGGTCAGGGAACATCAAAATGAATTTCTTTTTGCGTGTATATGAGTGTGATATAGGAAAGCATTCTTTTATGGATACTTAAACTTCAGGATATCCCTGACCTTTTTATCTTATCCTTACAACACTTGAGTTGCTATTTGCACTATACCTGCCAGGTAATAAATCTGTGAAGCTTTGGGTATAAAGCAGTAGCAAATTTTGGTGCCTCTGCCTAATGACTGAAGTTTACATGACTGCCCAAGGGCATTTAAGTTAATGAAAAACAGAAATACACATGCACATTTGTACTTCTCCAGTGAGGAGATTTGATTTGTACAATTGATTATTCTTCTTTTGTAGTTTCCTGTTTTGGTTATCTGGGTATAGTATTTTCTCTTAGCTCTCTGAGGATATTAGTGACAATATTTAGTCCAAACTGATATTTATTTCACATTAATAGGAATTGTACATTTCTATTTTGCAGCAAAATACTTCAACAAAATAAGACAATTCTAACCTTAACTAAGACTACTGATTTCTATTAACTGAAATAACAGTGAATGTTCAGTTTTAAAAAAGGATTTAATACATGAGGATTGCTTAAAATTTTTAAACCCTGTCAATAAATGTACCCTTTCATTCTTAACAGCCTATGTACTACATTACTGAGTTATTTCATTATCAATTCACACCCAGTTCTAAAGATGGATTCATAGCATTGCTTTGATTAGCTGAATTTTGGTGAATTTAGTGAAGTCCAACAATATCAAACTAAGAAGAAAAGTCACATACACATGTAGACAAATACATAATAGGCAGAGGAGCACATGCAAGAAAATATATTGGATAAATGAATTTCTCATACCCACAAAGACATACACCATGCCCTGTAACTCCCCATCCATGAAAGAAATGGAACAGAAATTGTCTTTCTGTTGGCTGCCATAAATGGTGGGAAGAGGGGATATGTTACTCAGCTACGTGTACCCTGCTGAGAGCAAACTTCCCAACAGGAGGGGAGAATTAGATCTTTTCTTAAGGTTTGGCAAGTTTGACTCTATGTAACTTAACTAATTTTCTGCCTATTCTCCTAGGTTTTCTTTTCTCTGTTCTACTAATTTAGTAACTACGTCTTCATTCTAGGCTCCAAAATCATGTTGAGATCTCGCATTTCGTGTCACACCTTCCTTATTTGTTCTCTTTGATTTTGTGTTTTATGCTCCTTTACTTTTTAGTGTGGCTCTGGGGAGACGCAGAGTTAAAAACATGCTCAATATGGTATGTTTAACTGCAAGTCTTCCCTTTAAAAAAGAAGAATGTTAGCTAGACAATAAATTCTAGAGGTCTCTCCACTACTAAATATTTGCTTTATCAAATAAAACCCAACTCATAGCAGACATTCTGATATTTGCTGAAATTAAGTACAGAGATCAGAAGATATTTCAGCACAGATAAACTGGATCATTTTGATTTTGTTATAATAAAAGTGATAGGAGTACTATATATTTAAGGCCTGTTTTCTGCCTTCTTCATTTTGTATGGTATTTGATTCAACAAAATTGTCATATAACAAAACAACTTGGTTACTTCCTTGGAAATCATTTTAGTGGTTTACTTCTGAATTGCCAAGATGGTCAAACGCAGGTATCCAGAAGCAGTGACGCCTTTGATTATGAATTAATGTTTTCGTTAAGAATTGTTTCAGTTATATCAAGTTTACCAGTTGTTAAATTTCCTAGTTAATTTCCCAGGAATTATGACTCTATTTCACAGCTTCTCTTTTTATCCTCCTGTCTTGCTGTCCATATCAAGAATGGGTAAACTTTTATGCTACCAGTATACTACCAGTGAGAGTAAGCTATGCTAGCAGATATGACTGATAAACCCTAAGGTGTGGGCAGAGAAGATAAAATAGGAAGAGAAGAAGAGAAAAAATATAAGGAGAAGGTGAAATAGAGGGAAAGGTCGTAAAAGAGAAGACCCCCAGTTTGGGGAGAGTTATTTTATAATAGTTGATTTAAATGGTTAACATTCCTTTGTTTTCTGTAGCATCTTCCTATAATTATCACATGGTAACATTAGGGCCTGAGCATACGTTTAATATTTATTTTTTAATCCATTTTTATGATTACTGGTCACAGAATCAGAAATTGAAAAGTCTTATTTTATTTCAGGGAATGCAGCCGCATCTCCAGGCTTTGTTGACACTGTATAAGTTCTTTGCTCCTACTTTGATTTCTGTATCTTTGCCTATAAGGAAGAAGGTAAGGGACTAAGGAGTGATGAGTCATATTAAGATTGCAATTGTTACTTTTGATCAAGTTAATTTAGAGACTTGTACTAAAATGTGTCTCTGTGTGTATGTTTTAGTTTTTGTGTGGAAGAACTGGGGTGCAGGCCAGAGTTCCGGGGATGGGAGTTTCAGGAATGGGGGCGCGGAGAGTGGGAGAGGACTTACCAGAAACAGAGTGGGGACAGAACAGGTGGATTTCCTGAAATACGCTGCTTGAGGAGAGCAGTGGGGGAGACAGGAGTGGTCTGCTGTGACATGTGGTTCCCCTCTGTGGCCGGGGATCAAACTCAGGTCTTGACAGTGATGGCACTGAGACCCAACCCCTAGGCTACCAGGGAGGCCCTGTTGGACTAAAATGTTTACAGCATACTGCTTTTAAATTTAGTATCGTGGAATTGGTCCTGGAAAATTATTTTTAGGGGTTAGCACTTTGTTTTGACTGCATTCAGCATAGAATGGAGTCAAAACAATCAGAAAAAAACTCAGATTTGTATGGGTAAAAATATTTCAAAATTCAGTTAATAAAGATATTTAGGCTTTACTGACATTGGTAGCTACTCTCCTGTGCTTTATATCCAATTTGTAGATCTATTTTAAGAATTCAGAGAATCTGTGGAAGACAGCTTTAGTTGGTGTGAGGCAAAGGAACCAAATACCATCCCTGGAGCCTCTAAAATTGGTACTAGGTGCAGCTAATTACCATCCAATAAAAAGAGTAAGTATCTAAAATCTGAGATGACTATGAAGACTTCTGTTTTTTATGCAATACTCATTCAAATGTTGGCGGAGATTTAGATATTTAACTGCATTGTAATTATTCTGGCTTCTATGCAAATCACATTCAGACTCCATTGAAACACCTTAACAACTGCTTTTACATTTATAGTTTGTAGTTTCAAATTTACCCTTTGATAGATTTTTGAATTGTCTTTATTCTTTAGAAATGGAATTCTCACTCAGTTATACCAGGGCTAAGTTCCAGTAGCTGCAGTAAAGAATGTGGGAAAAAAGAGATGAGTCTTTCTGATTATCTCAGTAGCAATGCATCATTTCCACTAGAACAGCTGAAAAGCTTCCCTCAACTCTTAAAGAACATCCATTGCTTAGAGGTATGTGACTGGATCATGTTTTTATTTGCATTTTCCATTTGGTTTTTGTAGTCTTTTATTTATTATATAGTTATTTATTATATGTTTCCTATCTGATGATTTCCTTGTTGCTCCGACCTACTTTTCATATTGACTGTTGATTGATTGTTCTCTCTTTGCAGTTGCCTTCTCAGATGGGTGCAGTGCTGAATAACTCTCTCCTGCTTCACTATATTAACTGTGTCAGAGATGAGTCAGTCTTACTGAGGTTCTATTACTGGTTGAGTCAAACATTACAAGAAGGTAAAAATTGATACTTGTGTTGGATGAATGAGGAGCAACATAATTTTCAAATGGGTTTCTTTTAAAAGGACGCCCAATTTTAGGGAGGAGGAACTTTATATGCTGTAATTGTTTCTCTGATCATCATACCTTCAGACCCGGAATGATTCCTTTGTAGTTTTAAGGGGTAGTAACCTCTTACACACGATTCTTTTTTCCATTAGTACAGTTGACCCTCCATATTCATGGAGCCCATGTTCACAGATTCAATCAACTCCAGATGTAGAACCCATGCATATGGAACATCAGCTCTAAAGGACCTCAGCCTCCTTGGATTTTGGTATCAAGCAGATAGGGTCTGGCAGTCAATTCCCTGAGGATTGTAAGGAACAGTTGTAGTTAAGTTTGGGGGGAGTCAAAAATTATACACAGATTTTTGACCTCATTGTTCTTCAAGGATTAACTGTAATTCTTTCTGGTGACCAAAGTGTTCATGTCTGTCAACTAAAATATCTACTTTTTGCTGTTAGTATACATGGGAGTCAAATCAGTCATTAAAATAATCTTAATTATAGAATTGAAGGCAGGAACAGTGAAGAGGGAGTCTCATCCAGGTCACAGTGATCATTTTGATACTGATCATTTTGGTATTCATAGAGTTTATTTCTCTAGCAATAGTGTTTCTGGTGACCATGTAGTTTCACTCCAAGATTTGTCACTGCTAACTCTTCAAGTGTATAAAGTTTCAGTTACTTCCAGCTGAACTCTCCTTCCCTGCTTGTTCTTTCTTTAGGATATGATGCAATTTACATAGTCTGTTGGATTACTGTGTCACATAGTGCTAGTCATATCTATCATACATGAATTTTACCTTTTTTCCGCCATAAGCTTTGCCCTACATTCCCAAGTTTTTAAGAAACATATTACTGCCACCCCAGCATATAAGCTATAATCTACAGTGTGAGTTAACGACGATGAATGAGGCTAATGGCTTGCTTATTTCTGTCATGTATTTGTCACTACTTTGGAGTCGTGGTAATGATGTTTTGTATAGTTTTTATTATACAACCAGATGCTCATGTTTAATATTTCCACTCCAGAATGTATTTGGTACAAGGTGAATAATTATAAACATGGAAAAGAATTTGCTGACTTCCTGGACACGATCATCAGGGCAGAATGTTTCTTACAAGTAAGATTCCACTTTTTCTTTTTTCATATTCCATCACTTCTTTCTAAAATGTACTTTGATGTCCATTGAAAACCTTTTTTTTTTTGATGTTTGATAACTTTAGTAAACAGAATTTGCTTAGTTCTAAGCTCACTATAAATTGACCTGAGTTGATGTTTACCTTTGTATTGTTGGAAATGAAGAAATAATGATGCAAAGAAAAAGGACAGGCCTGTAATTTAAGAGAGTAAATTGATAATGTAATTGAATATCTTTAATTAATTGAAAGCCAGTAAAATAAAACTCATAGGTTCACTACTTATGTCTTTATAATCAACAAGCCTTATTTTGAATGTAGAGTATCTTCCAGCCCATTAAAGACTTGACCTAGTTAACCCCGTGTTGTACTCAGATGGGAGAGCCCTTAAGAAGCCAGGGCATTTTCAGTATCCACTTTCCATACATTGTGAGCTCCCACTGGGCAGGAACCCTGTCCAACTTTGTTCATGTCCAGGTGAACGGCTTGGCACCTGGTGTAGAAGGCACGTTCAATAGATGTTTGACAAACCTTAAGGCTTTGGTGTGAAAACATTGATTGGAAATTGGTTTTGGATGATGGTGGTGAGGCTACATGGGCAAATTTAGGTTGACTTTTAGATTCCTGCACCAGAGGATGATGATGGCGCTCAGTAGAAAAGGGAGTATAGGAGGAGCAGGTATAAAAGAAAGATAAATTTGATTCAGAAGATGCCTGTGGGACATCTGTGTGGCCATATCTAGTATCTAGCTAGATGATGAGTCCAGAGCTTAGCAATGAGATCTTGGGTAGAGATGCACATTTAGTGTCCCTCATGATAATGGGTGGCAGTTTTAGTTAGGTTCTGGGTGAGATTCTCCAGAGAATCTATGGTCATAAAAAAGTCCAGAATGGAGTTCTGGTGTACTCCACTATTTATGGCCCAAGGCAACAAAGCGGAAGCAGAATGGCCTGGATCCTGACTTTGATGGAAATCTAAACAGCCTAGACGCTCAGCCCTCTCCAGGTGGAGCTGCCCATAGTTTGGATTTAGTTTTGGCATCTAATGATATTCCAGAGTTATCATTTAGTGTTCCATACATTTTGTTAACTGCTCATACTCCAGCATAATGCAGTTGTCATTTATCTTATAAAAGTATTCCATAGCCTAATTTTTTACCATCTTTCCAAGTTTTATGATATTACAAACTATATTGATAAAGGTTGTATTCTACCCAACTACTACTCAGCTGATTTTTTTTATGAGGAAGTCTGGCACCTAACATCAAAGTTTTTATTATGTTGATGATAAAAAACTAGCTTAATAGTAAAGCAATCATAGAGCCTCCCTGGTAGGACAACGGGTTAGAGCGCAGTGCTGTGAAACTGGCTGCAGCTGCTTCAGTGCGAGTTTGATCCCTGGCCAGGGAGTGACCTACATGACTCAGCAGGCCTCTCCTGTCTGCCCGCTGCTCCCCTCAGCAGTGTACTTCATTAATCTGCCTGTTCTGCTCCCCACTCTGACTCTGGTGAATCCTCTCACCCCTGCACCCCTCTGGCCTGTACCCCAGTTCTGTATGCATAAATAAATCTTTTTATTTTAAAAAAAACCAGTAAAGTAATCATAGCATAAAGTTAACTATTTTAGAGAGGAATCATGATTGAAGATTTCCTATAAAGTTTTGCTATTGAATTGTCTTACAGGAGGGATTTTATTCCTGTGAAGCTTTCCTGTATAAGAGCCTTCCTCTCTGGGATGGCTTCTGTTGTCGGTCACAGTTACTTCAACTTGTGAGCTGGACTCCTTTTAGTAGCTTCTCTGGTAAGTATCATGAAAATTTGGAGCCATTTAATGCAATGAAATATTAATTAAATAGATTTTGACTAATCTTTTTTTCTTAATTTCTAGAGGTGAAACCACTTCTCTTTGACCACCTAGCACAGCTGTTTTTTACATCCACCATTTATTTCAAGGTAAATATAAAAACAACTGTTATGCTTGGATTCAGTAGTCTGTGATCAGTGGCACAGGATCCCAAAGTCATGTTACAATGGTGATTTTCTAACAGCAGGCTCTTGAACCTAGGCTTTGAAGTACTGCAGTACTCAAATCACAGCCCATGCATAGATGCTTAAAAATTGGCAATTTTTACATAGTCCAGTGTAATATGAATATATGTATTTATATAGACACACATATGTTTATACTTGAGATTGGGGGATTGGAAGGGAAAGGGAGAGCAAAAGGAAAACAGACAGTGGACCATGGACAGGACTTAGTGGAATACTCAGTATTTAATACTCAGCTGAAAAGCAGGAGAGTCTACAAGAGAAAATTTTTAATAGGTCTAGAAAGAACCAGGAGAATACTGCCAAGGAAACAGAAAATGCAGCATATCAAGAAGGAGTAAAGGAATAATGTTATCAGAAATCTCATGAAGCTCCAGAAAGATAAGGAAAAAATTTCTTTTGCAATTGATAAAATAGAGGTTTTTGCCTACCTTTATTTTATGAATAGTTTCATTGGAGTATCAAGGTAGAAGCCAGTTGTGGAAATTAAGGAGTTAATGAGAAATGAGATAAGACAATGAATATAGACCTATATCTCCAAAAGTTAGTCTAAAAAGAAGTGGTAGAGAAATAAGTATAGTGGGACATTGAACCAAGGGAAGGTTGTATTTTGGGGGTGGGGGGACAGAATGGAAGGAACTGGTTGAGAAGAAGAGGAGGTTAGAATGAAGGTAAGGTGGGGGATAATTGATGTTTCAGAAAAAAATATGAAAGTATTGGCTTAAGATCAGATAGAAGAATGGATGTGGGAGGCACCACTTACCTCTGTGACTGCAAAGATGGTTATAGATTGGTTGATATGTAGATATTTGTAGAGTTGGAAGAAAGGGCAAGAAATGGAACTACCTCATGCCTAAAAATGTTTAATTCCTCAGAAGAGGAAGCATGTTGTAGAAGATAGAATTGGGTAGGGGACTTTGACAACCACTGAGGAAATGGGGGAGGAGTGAAGGAAGAAAATGAGGGATTACAGTAGAGAGGGGTGGAGAGGGCAACACAGCTAGCTGATGAAAAACAAGTAAAAGGATGACTGAGCTTCATGAAGGACCTGGAAGCAGTGGGAAACCATAAATTTAGAGTGGTACCTGGCCCTCCCTGGTGGCGCAGCTGGTTAAGGCACAGCACTGAGAATCTAAAGCCGCTTCCGCATGAGTTTGATTCCCGCCTGCCCCGGAGGTGACCACATGGCGTGGCAGACCTCTCCTGACCCGCCTGCTGCTCCCCTCAGCAGTGTGCTTCGTTGATCTGCCTGTTCTGCTCCCCGCTCTGTCTCTGGTGAAGCCTCTCACTGCCCCTGAGCCTCTGGCCTGTACCGCAGTTCTGTATGCACAAGTAAATAAATCTTATTTTAAAAAAATTTAGAGTGGTACCAGCTGGTATATTTGTGTGTGTGTGTTTTCAGTTGAGATGAAGGAACACAGAAAGTGAGCTCTGAGACTGAGTCAGTCAGGGTTTTCACGGTTGAATAGAAAGCAAGGGAGTTGTGCACGATTGGCAGTAGACTAGATTGGACAGCAAGACCACGAGAAGTCCTGCAAATTGAAGTTCGAAAAGAAAGAATCAAGAAATTATTCAACTATCTCTGAAGCTCAGGAGCAAGAATAACTAGTTGTAGTTGAAGACGTGTAGTGGAAGAATGGGAAGTCTTAACAAAGAAAGGAAAATAGATTTGGGGGCTGGTTCATTTCAAGTTAAGGCAGAGTCTAGTATGTGGCTGTGAGAATGGGAACTGAGGTAGAGTGAAGATGGATATTTTATTTGAGAGCAAGAAACTAAAGTTGAAGTGTTGGGTGGATCATCTACTTGGACACGAAAAACCAAGGGTTGATGACAGTGTGGCAAGGTCCTCGGTAAAAGTGGTTTTCAAGGAGGTAAATAGCAGAGATGAGGAAAGACAAAAGGAAGGATAATGTAGTTGGAGAGTGTGAACATCAAAGGAGAAAGGGATATTTTACACAAGGAGGGAGGAGTAATGGTTTGGAAATCGTGTTGAAGATAAGTAGCTTTTGTGTTGTGTTCAGAAAACCAAGAAAGACAAATTCATGAGAAAAACTAACTAGCAAAATGTAAACGGAAATGGGCTCTTTGATCTTACAAGAAAATTCAGCAAATGTTAATAGTAATTTAACTAATGAGATTTTGTGACTTAAAGTATTTTGTAATATTTTAAAACAAGGCAATTTTTCTCTGGCACTTGATTAAATAGAAGCTCCATCTGATTTCTTTATAATATCTTTTTTTTTAAAGATTTATTTATTCATACAAAACTGGGGTACAGACTAGAGATGCGGAGGGTGAGAGAATTCACCAGGGACAGAGTGGGGACCAGAACAGGCAGATCAACGAAGTACACTGCTGAGAGGAGCAGCGGGCGGGTCAGGAGAGGTCTGCCGCGCCATGTGGTCACCTCCGGGGCAGGCGGGAATCGAACTCATGCGGAAGTGGCTTTAGATTCTCAGTGCTGTGCTTTAACCCACTGCGCCACCAGGGAGGGCCTCTTTATAATATCTTTAATTAAAGTTGATTCCCTTCTTAAAGGGAATTCATTATTGATTTTATAGTTACCTTCTCAAAGAAGAAGCTTATATTCTGTTCGTATATGCCATGGAAAGAACAGATCTCTGTGGCTGCAGGAGGCAGGATTAGATATAGGGCAATATCCTAGTTACAGGTAGAGTAACTCCAATGGGATAAAGGACCCAAAAGGGAGTGCCTTTCCCAGCAGCAGTCAGCTAGATGTAGGTTTAGTAACTGTCTACTGGGGGTATTTATGTGGAAAAGTTCTCTTGTATGATAGAGCTGTATTTTTCAACCTTTTCTAAAACCCATCTTCCCTTCTCATAAACAAAAATTTCATTCCTTCTCTAAATATGAGGACAGGGTGTGGGTAGAGTAGGTGGATGGGTGATTAAGGATTTTTGCTTTCAAGATATGACATAATAATGACTATCTTTTCAAATGTTTAATTCCCCAAATGATATCAAAGTAGAGAATTGTTTGATGATTCCAAAATTACTGTCAACTCGAACATATGTAAAATCCAGATGCACAAAGTTTGAATTTCTAAAACATTAATTGAACTGTTCTATGAAGTAGCAGTAAGAACCTTATCAATGGAAGCACTCAAATTGTATCTAGGCCATTATTTATAAAGGATGTGTAAGAAAGCTTTTCTATATTAGGTTTTGGCATCACATGGATTGCTTTCAAATTATTAGATATGACTTATCCTCATAAATGTTCTGGGCACACTTTTGTCAAGACTATTTTTGTGTGCTAATGTGACCATGAAAACTATAGTTCTGAGAAAGGCTAGAGTTTTTCCACAGTCACAGAAGATAAGATAAATTTTATGACCATGAATAAAAGGAGTAAATTGTAGTTGTAGACACAAGGTAAAAAGGGTGGAAACACTTTTATCTAACAGTTTCATGGGGGGAGATATCGTGAGGGTGACACTGTAGTTGATGATGTAATATATGTTGTAAATGAACCTAATTTAGAGCAACAAGAGTCTTTTCCTAGATGATAAGCTGGAGGCAGTCATGTAGAGGTGTATTTCTTATAGAGAAAATGGCGAAATAAACTTGTACTTGAATTCATCTGTCTCTTGGAGACTGGTGAGATTGGAGCACCAGCTATTCAGTTTTGAATTGGAACCCGAGGTCATTTCCAAGGCCCCTTCCACCTCTAAGCCTCTGGCTTCGTCTGTCAGCTTTCAACACTATGATAGGCTGAATGATATTACAAATAATTTTTTGTTCTTTCTCCCTTAGTGTAGTGTTCTTCAGAGTCTGAAAGAGCTACTGCAGAATTGGTTGTTGTGGCTTTCTATGGACACCCACATGAAACCAATAATGAACAGTCCCTTGTGAGTTATCTTCTAATCCTATACAAAAATGTCTGCATGTCGAGTTCAATAGTGTGGTGTGAGAGTTAATCGTTATTTGTAAATCTTACATGTATACTTTTCTGGAAAGATTTTCTTGTTACTTTTCACTTTTCTTCCCCACAGTTTTTGTGAACAGGGTTCTTTCTTTCTTTCTTTTTTAAGATTTATTTATTTATGCATATAGAACTGGGGTACAGGCCAGATGTGCAGGGGCAGTGAGAGGATTCACCAGAGACAGAGTGGGGAGCAGAACAGGCAGATAGACGAAGTGCACTGCTGAGAGGAGCCGCAGGTGAGACAGGAGAGGTCTGCTGCGCCATGTGGTCACCTCCCTGGCTGGGGATGGTACATGCACTGAAGTGGCTACAGCTAGCTTGCAGTGTTGCAAGCCAGGGAGGCTTGCTCCACCAGGGAGGGCTGAAGGGGGTTATTTCATAAAGTTCTATTTTATAAATCAGAAAACAACCCTTGAGTCTGTTAGTGACATGCAAGTGTTAAATATAGCAAAACATTGGAAAAATGATATTAGAACTTGCAGCTATGGCTTACATTTAGTTCAGCTCACTTTATAAAATGTATTCTTATATATGAAATCAATTCTGATGTTGACTACATAAGTTTGTAATTTTACTGTAGTTTTATTAAGTTTCTCTGATGTTTCTTGGCTATATACATTAATTTATTTCTCTTTCGATTAAAAACTATTTTCATCATGTTCACATTACTGTTAAATGTGTGATTTACTCTCAAAGTGAAAGTAAAAGACTGAATTTCAAGGAATTGCCTAATTGGGTTGTTTTGACTCTTTCTACTTCAATCTTTGGCTTCTTTTTTTTTTTTTAAGATTTATGTATTTATGCATACAGAACTGGGGTACAGGCCATAGGCTCAGGGGCGGAGGGGCTTCACCAGAGACAGAGCAGGGAGCAGAACAGGCAGATCGACGAAGTACACTGCTGAGGGGAGCAGCGGGCGGGTCAGGAGAGGTCTGCCAGCCATGTGGTCACCTCCGGGGCAGGCGGGAATCGAGCTCAGGCGGAAGTGGCTTTAGCTTCTCAGTGCTGTGCTTTAACCCGCTGCGCCACCAGGGAGGGCCTGGCTTCTTTTATATTCTACTATCTGTCATGTTATTTGCTCTGTGACATAGAAACTTGAAAACATAATCAAAAGTAGAGAAAATAATGGGGGAGTTTACTGCAATGAGCTCATCATCCAACTTCACCAGTTATCAACTCACGTTTATCTTTTTTTTAGTCTATAGCATTCCTTACTTTCCTTATTTTTACATTTTTTTCCATCTCAATTGTAGTCCCCACGGGTTTCCCATCACCAAGTCACCCGTGTGCCATCACCATAATCCCATGTACTTCCCTCCTCACCCCCCCTGTTTTTGATCCCATTCCCCACTCCACCCCTGCAAAATGTCTCTGGTATATGGTTGTTCATTATTCTTGTTATTTTCTCACCTGGTCCATTATACTCCTGCTATGAGTGAAACCATCCGGTAGTTTTCTTTCTCTTTCTGCCATATCTCGCTAAGCATGATCTTTTCTAGTTCCATCCAAGTTGCTGCAAAAGACATGTGTTTCTCTTTTTTGGTCGCTGAGTAATATTCCATTGTATATATGCACCACATCTTTTTAATCCAGTCATCTACTTTTGGGCATTTGGGCTGCTTCCATGTTTTTCCAATTTTAAATAAAGCATGTGCTAGTTTATTTTTAAGTAAAATCCAGGCATCATTTCACCTGTTAAACACAATACCAGCATAACACCTAAAAAAATGAATAGTTCTTAAAACTCCAGTTATATTTAATCAGTATTATTATCAATCACATTCATACTTTCTAAGTGTGAGTATCCCTTAGCTTCTGTTGCACACAGCTGGTGGTTTGGTTATAAGATCAACTCAGACCTCTTTTTCTCTATATCCTTATCCCTATAATGATCTCCTACTTTGATAGGGGAGGATGGAACATAGAAGGCTTTGAAGAGTAGCCTGGAAGGTTGTTTTAATTTTTCATATTCATTATTGCAATGCTTTCATGTATCATGTATGTTTGATCACATTTAGAAGGACATGAAGCATCTTACAAAGCTGTGCTAGTCCTGGACCAGCAGCATTAGCGTTGCCTGGGAACTTGTAGCCAATGCAAATTCTCATGCCCTTCCCTAGAACTATTGAAGTAAGCTCGGGGGGTGGAGGGAGGCAGTAATCTGTTTTAACAAATGCTTCCATAATTTTTGGTTCAAACTAAAGTTTGAGAACCACTGTTATAAAGAAATTCCATTTAAGTGCTTAACCTCTTTCACCTCAATTCTATTAATAATAGTATCTTTACAGAACATAGTATAATGGTCAGCCAACTTGCAGTGTCTTAGACACTCTTGACATAGGTACCTTATAATTTCTATATTTTCTTTCCCCAAATCCTAGACTCCTTTTTTTATTAGTGTCGTAAATTTTGGGGAGAGCATTGCCTTAAACGGCTGTGGTACTGTAGGAAAATGCTTCTCATAATACTACTTGGCATTGTACAGTAATGGCATTAGAGAATACAGTTCTTAAGTTCCACTAATTCCTTCTGTTTGGAAATGTGAGTGTAATGCCATGTCTCCATCATATGGTCATATGCCCTCTCACTGTCAAGGAGTGAGTAAATTGTAGATAGCTAGCGATCACACAGAGAGAAGGGCTGGAAACCATGCTCAGTGGTGGGACACTTTTGATTGCATGGTGACTGGGCAGAGTGTATTACCAACATTTAGTAGGTAGGAGCCAGGAGTACCACATGTGCTGCAGTGAAAGGGTGAGGGGGAGGCATTCCTGAGCAGCAAATTGTTTCATCCACAGTGCTAGCAGAATCCTGTGGAGAAATACTTCAAAGGAGGCTTCTGAGCAATCACATTATTTCAAAATATTTTGCATGCATTTGCCAGGTGCTGCCAAAATGCATGTTAAGATACAGTTTTGAGGCCCTTCCTGGTGGCGCAGCGGGTTAAAGCACAGCACTGAGAATCTAAAGCCGCTTCCGCATGAGTTCGATTCCTGCCTGCCCCAGAGGTGACCACATGGTGTGGCAGACCTCTCCTGGCCCGCCTGCTGCTCCCCTCAGCAGTGTACTTCGTCAGTCTGCCTGTTCTGTCTCTGTCTCTGGTGAAGCCTCTCACTGCCTCTGAGCCTCTGGCCTGTACCCCAGTTCTGTATGCACAAATAAATAAATCTTTTAAAAAAAGAGATAGAGTTTTGAACTTGCTGGCCTTCCATACAGATGCCCACCTATTGAAGGGTCTGATGCTTCCCTGCCTGCCCTCGCACTGAACCATCATAGTCACCGTCATCCCTCGAGCTTAAAGACTACATACTGTCCCTCATCCTTGTCCATTACTCCTGACTATCTTGATCAGGAAACAATTCCCAAAGTCATTTTAGTTTTTATCCTTTAAGCTACTTTGTGAATTGTTTGGGATAATTGAATTCTCTATTTTTCTGGTTTATACTGTCATTTTGTCCATTTTCCGATTTTTTTTCTGAACTTTTCATGTCACTTGTCACAAACTCTTTGTTGCCCTTACTTGTTAATGGAATAAATGTTTTCTAGTGTTTTTAAAAATTGTCTTTCATACAGGATTCCCATAATTGAGGAGTGTTAGAGTTCAGTGTTTATCCAGTAGAAACTTACTAGCTGACTGCTTTGATCTCTGGACATTGGCAAAATCTTAAGCCTGTCTGGAACTTAATCCTTTGTTTCTCTGGTATTTACTAGTAGAGTCCGTTTGCTGGGGATGTTCTGTGAATTGAACTAATGGTTCCCCAGAGAGCTAAGTGTGATTTTATGATTAAACATTGTTGTTTTAATGAGTGACTTACAGGTTGGAGCACTGATAGTTTTCTGAAATTCCTAACAGTATTTTCCTACATATTATCCAGCTATAGCTTGGAAATTGTGAAGACTTTGTAAATATGGGTTTAAACATCATGGTTTCTTATTACAGAGAAACAACTTTAGGTGGCTCAATGAACTCTGTGTCTGAACTGATTCACTATGTGGGGTGGCTGTCCACGATTGCAATGCGCTTGGAAAACAACAGTACTTTCTTGCTGCACTTTATTTTGGATTTCTATGAGAAGGTAGTATACATCCCATTTCCCTACTTGGCTTTTAGTAGTGGCTACATAGCTTTTAGTGAAGCCATATTACTGGTTTATGATTTAATTTTTTATAAAATCACTAAGTCGAACTATGCCCTTATTATCATAATTAAAATAAGCCACACATTTTGAAACTAAGGATTGTATTTTCTCCTGAATGACTGACTTTCAGAAATAGAGCGTTAGCTTTCATCAAACAAATACTCTTTCTGGTCTGGTCTAGGTGCTGCTTTCATAGCCATTCCCCTGCAAAATGCTCATCCCTCGCAAAGAAAGATCTAGAAATGCCTCATTTCCGCAGCTTTGAACTCCCACTTTTCAAATGCCTTATTTCTCCCAGTACCTATGATTCTAATTCTTTTGTTTTCTAGTGTTTTCTAGTTTATAGAACTAGTATCCGGGAGTGCCACCAATCTCAGCTTTCCTGGTTTCCTCCCTTTAGTAGTACCACTTTCCTTATGATATACTTGCTTAGGAGCATTTTCTGTCGCTTTCGATGTTGACAACTCTAATATGAAGAAAATCCATATACTTAAGTGAGTCACAAAATCGCTATCTCCCCATCTGTAAGATCTCTCCCCAGAAAAATATGAAAGATTTGAATAATGGTCTTCTAAAAATAATCCTCTGTAGTAAGGTTGATGTTTGGTGAAGTGTATTTTAGCAGGCTTGTGGTTGCCTGTTCTATTATGAATCAGGCATGTCCACACCTAATTGATGATTCTTTGGGTGAATATGGATGAAGGGTTCTGGGTATAATTTATATACTGATATTATCACTCTTCCCAAAAGGTGTGTGACATATATGTAAATTATAACCTTCCGTTAGTGGTGTTGTTTCCTCCTGGGATCTTCTATCCTGCACTTCTCAGCATGGATCCTAGTATCCTGAACCAACTCTGTTATATTATGCACAGGTACACTTTTACTTTCTTATGAATTAGTGCTTCATAAGTTTGTCTTCATTTGAACTACAATAAAATAATTTTTTTCTGCAGGGCTTATGGAAACAGGAAATAAGACTTTCCTTTGGGAATGACTTTCTAATAATGGACTATTTTGACTTATTTTTTTTTAAAGATTTATTTATTTATGCATACAGTACTGGGGTACAGGCCAGAGGTGCAGGGGCAGCGAGAGGCTTCATCAGAGACAGAGTGGGGAGCAGAACAGGCAGATGGAAGAAGTACACTGCTGAGGGGAGCAGCGGGCGGGTCAGGAGAGGTCTGCCACGCCATGTGGTCTCCTCCGGGGCAGGCAGGAATCGAACTCATGCGGAAGTGGCTTTAGCTTCTCAGTGCTGTGCTTTAACCCGCTGCACCACCAGGGAGGGACTATTTTGACTTATTTTTAATAAGTCACTTTGAAGAACATGGATTTTAAAAAGTTCATGGTTAAGGATATTCTGTGCAATAGCAATAGCATACCTCAGCATTGTTAATTCTCACTGCTGTGTCTTAAAGAAAAGATACCCATTTGCTAACAACTGGCTTAGGTCTATGTAACTTCTCCGATAAAAGCCAAACATTTTCTGGGAGTTAATGGAGGCTATTGCCAGTTATATGAAGCTGTAAATACGATTTTTGATCCCCTCTAATTCTTTCACTTGTGGACCAAAGTTACTATTTTCAGTCCATAAGATACAAACTTCTTATTTTTTAATGCATACAAAAACTGGGGTGTAGGTTGGAGGCTTGTGGGGGTGAGAGGATTCATTAGACACAAAGTAGGGAACATAACAGGTGAATCTATGGAAATACACTGCTGAGGGGAGCAGCAGTTGAAACAGAAGTCTGCTGAACCATGTGGGGTCACCCGTGGCTGGATATCGAACTCATGCTGCAGTGGCTGGCCGTATCTTGATAGCGCTCCAATTTTATAACCCCTTTGCCACCAGGGAGGCCCAAATATAAACTCCTTTGTCATAACTTGTAGGACTACAGCAAAACAAATTAGATAATAGTCCTTAGATAAGAAAAAAATATATTTATAAAATTTTTCTTTCTCCTTTGTACGGCAACTTTTTTCCACATTAGGAAAATAGGCATTGTACCAGTGACTGACTGCTTTTGAGACACTGTTAAATTTTTAATATTGAAACATTAAAAGCATTTCCTTTATTGCTTTTTTTATTGAAGTATAATTTACTTGTAGTCAAGTGCATATCTTAAATGAATAACTCAGATTTGAGCCTTTATTAATTTTTATTCTTTGAGGACAATACACCATGAAAGGATAAAATCCTTAGACAGCTGGATGTTTGTGTATATATACACATCTGCATATACTTACATTTAAAATATATACATTTTGTTTATGTTTACATTTAAAAAGCATTTATAGTTAAAAGTTTGATTCTGTTTGTTCTCCCATTTAGGTATCGTAAAAATTTGACTGCTGCAAAGAAAAATGAGTTGGTGCCAAAGGTGCGGATGATAAAACTATGTTATATCACTTTTTCAAAAAATTGAGTAGTGATATGGATGACATGTTGGGAATGAATAGGTAATAATGACTTTTTTTTTTTCCTAATAGACAAAATCAGAGTTCAATTTCAGCAGCAAGACCTATCAAGAATTTAATCACTATCTGACAGCTATGGTGGGTTGCCTATGGACATCCAGACCCTTTCACAAAGGAATATGTATTGACTCCAAAATCTTAGAAAAAGCTGGAGTAGCAGAGTATAAAAGCAGTTTGAATTTAGTCCATCATCCTGCTCTACTGAGTTATGCTGTTTCCTTTCTGCTACAGGTAAGAGTATTTAAAGGATTTTTAGATTCTGTATGGGAAAACTATGACAGCAGAACCAGAAAATGCCCTAAATTTAGCATGTCAGAATTACACGATGTGTGCAGTCATTTCTTTTGGAGTACCTAAATTTTGCTAGACTCTCTGGATTCAAAGTTGCGTAAGTCTCTACCCTCCCAGAACTTGGACTTGTGGTAGAGACACACTTGTGAACAAATAAAAGTAATCCAGTTTGGAGACATGAGAAAAGGGACAGTTGGGAGAGAGTTGGAAGAGTAATGGTTAGGTTAGTTCTGCTTGGGTAGAGGTGGTGCCAGGTAGGACAGGCTGCAGAGTGGATATTCTCATAAAAGCTTTTTGACAAGATGGGAAATGGAAGCTAGAGTTAGAGTTAGAGTTGCAGACTGCTGGATTCATGCAGTGATATCAATATGCAGGGGCAGGAATGGGGGTGGGATTAGGTTCCTCTGAGGACTTATCTTCAGCCCTATAATTTTCTACCTTATCAGCAACTTGGGAAAGTCACTACATATCAGATGTGTGAATAACACAACAGGATGGAGTTCCGAATACACCCAGATTCAGGTTTGCTTAACAAGCCACGTCATCAAGAAATCTAACAAAGTGAAAAATAACATACAGAATGGCAGATACTCACTGAGAAAATGTTCCACATACGCATGCAGTGAGCCAGGCACTGTGATGAGCAAGACGCAGCTGGAGATTCAGTCTAGTCTTTCGTTTTCCTTACCATTGTGCTCTAGTTTTCCAAAGTACTACGAAGCCAGTGTTGTGCATTGTTTGGCCTGTGTTTTCTTCTTTGTACTTTATGGTTTCAGATCATATACCCAAGTCTTTAATACATAAGATGGTTAATTTTGTTTCACATTAATTTCACCTCAGTAGGAAAAGATTTTTTTTTTTAAAGATTTATTTATTTGTACATACAGAACTGGGGTACAGGCCAGAGGCTCAGGGGCGGTGAGAGGCTTCACCAGAGACAGA
>NW_004567120.1:11909070-11932025 GCF_000260355.1 Condylura cristata
AAAAAAGTGGTTTAAAATAATACACCCAGCTGTAGTCTTTGTTTATTCATTTTCCCTACCCCAAAGCAACCACTTTCAGAATGTTTTAAATATCCTTCCAGAGACACACTGTGTATTTCTGTGTACATGATCTTTTTCAGCTCTTCACACTATCCACACATTTAAGCTTCTTGATTACTTTAACACCTTGGCTTTTATTTCATCCTTGTACTTAAAAGATAGCCTTTTTCTTTTTTGATGCCTGTAGCATTCCATTGTATATATCTAACATAAGTTAAGCATTTGGCATAGGTTGAAAGCATTATTGTTTTTCATCATGTTATTAAATTATATTTAATGAATGTTTTCAACTATATAATTTCACATTTAAGCAAGTATGTATGTTGGATAATGCTGTTCAAAGTAGAATTGCTTTCAAGGAGTACAGCTTTTTAATTTTGTTAGGTATAGTCAAACTGCTTTCAGTAGAAGTTAGATGAATTTACATTCCCATTAACGATAAATAGGCATCCATTTCTCTATACCCTGTCAAGACAGCTGCATCCAGTTCTTAGTTAGAAAGTCAGCAGTGAATGACCAGTAGAATAGAGCTGGGTTTTATAAGTCAATTCTTTTTTCCTCAGAAAGAGAATATTTTAAAGAAAATATTCTAAAAGAGAATATTTAAGAGTCTAGTAAATGTTACCAATTTGGACGTAGGTAAGCAAATCTGTTTTGGAGGATCAAGCAGTCATATATACTTTAGAGTCAGAAAATGGTTTTTAAATGTTTGAGGAAGGTTGACTCTGAAAGGTTAAATTCTAAGAGTATAGAACACATTGGAAAATCTGAAACTGCCATTTTTATAATTGATAGTGTTTCTATACAGTTCTGAACATAACCTAGGCATTAATATCAATCTGCTTTAAAAGAGGACCTTTTTCCCCTTGTCACCTACTAACTCTCACTCTCTAAGAATCTTACTGTTAAGGTAGTAAAAATAAACTTTGATACCATGTAGCATGATTTAATTTAACTGAATTTCACATCAATATTTCATATTAGCCAAAATTTTAGAACAAATTTAGTAAATTTATCTTGGCAAATCAAGTATCAGAGAGCTGAACTTACTGAGTTAGAATATTTTGAACATACTTAGAGCCTACATTTCAGGGTATTCAGAAATTATGTTTTCATAAATTACCTTTGAATTAATAACTGGTTATTTCTTTGCTTATTCTCTCAACAAATAGTTGGTGTCTGCTTTTGGCACTGGGAATAATATAGTGCTTAAGAAGATAGATGTCATCTCTGTTCAAATGGGTTTTATAGTCTAATAAGAGGAAATGATAAATAATTAAATAGGCATGACAATTTAAAATTTCGAAAACTATTATGAAGTACAAACAGGGTGAGGAGAGAGTTGTTGGTACTTGTCAGGGTGACTGGTAAGGAAAGCATTTCTGAGATGACATTTGAGCTGATATTTTTTCTAATGCATATAAGCCAGCCTAGGAACAGCTGAAAGAAGAACATTCCAGGGCTTAGGAATAGTACAACAGCTCAACGGTTCAAAGGAACAACAAAAACAAAAACAAAAAACCCACAGTTTCTTAGGACATAACAAACCTGAGGGGGACCTTCCTGGTGGCACAATGGGTTAAAGCACAGCATGTGAAGTTGTCCACAGCCACTGCAGCATGAGTTTGATCCCTACCCCGGGAGGTGACCACATGGCTGGCAGACCTCTCCTGACCTGCCCGCTGCTCCCCTCAGCAGTGCCTTTTGTCAGTTGGCCTGTTCTGCTCCCCACTCTGTCTCTGGTGAAGCCTCTCACCGCCCCTGAGCCTCTGGCCTGTACCCCAGTTATGGATGCATAAAGAAATACATCTTAAAAAAAAAAAAAAAGAAGTGTTGGATTCCAAATGTTTTTTTTTTTTTTAAGTGAAGATGGTAGTATTTTTTTTTAAAGATTTATTTGTTTGTGCATACAGAACTGGGGTACAGGCCAGAGGCTCAGGGGCGGTGAGAGGCTTCACCAGACACAGAGTGGGGAGCAGAACAGGCAGACGACGAAGTACACTGCTGAGGGGAGCAGCAGGCAGGTCAGGAGAGGTCTGCCACGCCATGTGGTCACCTCCGGGGCAGGGGGGAATCAAACTCATGCGGAAGTGGCTTTAGCTTCTCAGTGCTGTGCTTTAACCCGCTGCGCCACCAGGGAGGGCCCCAAATGTTGTTTTTAAAATCCCTTCACCAATATTTAAAAAGTTTGTTGAAATAACATTAGTTTGTAACATTAAGTTTCAGGTATACAGCATTATTTTTGACATCTATGCATTATGATCACTGCCAGAAAGTCCAGTTCCCATTGACCACCACACAAATTACCACTTTTACCCATTTTACTCACCTACCATCCCCCTACCCCTCCAGCAACCACCATTGTTCTGTTCTCAGAATCTAAGAGTTTGGTTTTTTGTTTTGCTTTGTTTATTTGCTTTGTTTCCTTATCTTGCACATATAAGTGAATCATACGCTATTTGTCATTCTCTTATTTACTTCACTTAACATGAAATCCTCTAGTCCATCCATGTTGTAGCATATGGCAAGATTTCATTTCTTTCTTTATAGCTGAGTAGCATTCTGTGTACAGATTTGTGATATTTGGCTATCATAAGTTAGTTTTGTTTACATTTACCACTTATAGATTCAGAAAAATGATAAATAATAAACATATTACATATATGTATATATGTGTAAAACTCAGTCATTATAAAATAAAAATTCTAAGTGTTGAAAAGGCATTATGTTATATGTAGTTTAATGGGTAGACTTTTCTCTTAGGATATATAAAAAGTATTATTTCTTAAAACTTGCGGCTTTTCAACAAAGTACAATTAGGTGATAACTTAAAGCCAGGGAATAAGTCAGGTCTAGGTCTGAGTTTTTATAAAGAATAAAGATTTTCATAGAATCTGCTATGTCTGCAGACTGCCTCACTAGACTTCCTCCTCAGCCTTCCAGACTCAATTTGGATTTCATATTCCTCAGAAAAAGCCTTTTGTAATACCTTCCATCTCCACCCCAGTGACTGAGTACAGAAAAAAAGAAAATAGATCATAGATTTGCTAAATGGTATTTATTCACTTTAGCCACTGTAATTTTATTTTCCTTCAGTTAGTGTTTCTAGGGAGGCGTATGGAAGGTTACAGTAAGTTTTTGTTCATACAGAATCCAAGAATGATGGTAGGAATAGAATATATTAAATCAATCAGACAGTATATAACCATCTTTATTTTCTGGTCATTTGTACTAACCAAGTATTTCCATCCGCTATCTCCCCATTTCCCCCTAAGGAATGGCCAGATGAAAGGACAGTAAACATGAGCTCTATTCAGGTAAGTAAACTTTTACCATGTTCAGGGATTTCATCTCATCAAAAGTATTTATTGGCAAAAAAAAATTAACTCTTCAGCTGAACAAAGCTGAAGTTTCTTGCCTTTCCAACTTCAAACTTATTTTAAATTCACTCCAGTGACTTATATGTGAATTTGTTGGCATACACCCTTTACAGTATTCTCTAAGGAATAACTGTTCAGTTTCACCCTTGATGTTTTGGTCATGAATCACCTCCTTTTATTTGTTTTGCTTTTGTCTTATTTTATAGTGCAGTTGCCTGTCTACAACATGTGATTGTAATCAGACTCACTTAACGAAACTCAACACAATTGTACCATTATTATAAAAAACATGCATGTCATGTACATATTTAATATAAACAGTAACATAGTAATGGGTGCTGCTCTGTTAGATGTTACATTCCCGGAGTGTGGGAATGATGGCCCACTGCTCTCTCATGGTGCTTTGTTCAGCTGAAGAGTTCATTTTTTTGCCAATCCAATAAAAGGAATGTTCTGGTTTAACTGTTACTAAATGACTGAGTCTCATCTAACTCTTGGTGTGTGCTTCCAGACACTGGAAACTTTTCCTAGCTAAAGAAGAGGAAGTAGAGAATAAACATGGCAAATATTTAATAAGTAATTTTCCCTTTTTTGTGCCTACAGGGAAAGAAATGGAACTGGTATTTGGACTATTTGTTTTCAGAGGGATTACAAGGCTTAAAGCTTTTCATAAAAAGTAGTATTCAGCGTTCTTCTGACCCCTAATCAGAGATCAGCCATGTGATCAACAGTATATGAATGGCATAAACAAACTGAGCATAAGGACTAAATTCCTCCCTCATGCCTAGAGATGCCAGGTGGCTCCACTTCAGTTTCCATAGTTTTCTTTTCTTTTTTTTTCTTTTTTTACCAGCGGACTACTATCCTCAGGGAGTGCTTGGACTGGCCTTTTCTATCTGTGGCTCCCAGAGAGCTTTGGTGTGACTAAGTAACTTTCTTTCACAGGACCCACATTATTTAATCCACTAGTAGACTTCATTATCAGGCTCTACTTTCCACCAAATGTATAACTAGACATCTATTCGAGGATTACTTAGTTGCATTGATGCGCGAGGGTAGGTAGCATACTCTTTCATGCTCTGCTGCCTCCATGAAATCCCGATGGATAGTGCCATTTTTCTTATGGAACAACAGCACCAGCACCAAGTCAACAGGATGGATTTCTAACTCTAAAAGCTGGTTCTGAGTAGTTGGTAGCTCCCTGGAACCTTCGCTAGGACAATTTGTGAGAGAACAAGGGGAAGAGGATTGTGGGATATTCAAAATATTTATTTAATTTCAATTTCATGAAACTGCTCTAGCATGTGTTCGTGTGTATATCCCTTTTTAAGTGCTCAGGCCCAAGTTATCTACAACTTTTCTTTCAGGGATAATTCTGAAGAGTAAATAAATTATAATAGCTAGAATACCTTGCTGAGAATTTCCTCTAAATTTTGCTTCAGTACTAAATGACTCTCCCCCCTTTTAATAAAATTCATATCATTTGAGGAAAATCAAGCTTAATTTATTTTTAAGGTCACACACTTGTGCCATTTTTCTTTTAAAACAAAATAATCTCCTAAACTAAATTGTTTGATAGTGTCAGACTAGAAATCCCATTTATTTTTTCAAATCATATTTATTGAGCTTACTGTGTGCTATATATATAGCTGTGACCAATACAGTATACCTGCTTTTGTGAAATTTACTACACTGCATTAGAGAATATGCACAGTAAACGTGAAAAGCAGATATATCAGGTGCTATAAAGAAAAAGCAAGAACTAGGGCCAGAATGTTCAGAGGGTTGCTACTTTCGATAAGGTTGTGAAAGGCTATGTGATGAACTGACATGTGCAGAAGCCCTGCTGAAGCAAATGGACGAGTCATTTGAATATATAGGGAAAGAGTATGTTGGGCAGAGTTAAAAGGCCTATAAAAAGTTAACTTACTTGACAAGTTTGAATAATAGAGGGCCAGTAAGTTTACAAGTTTAAGGGAGAAGAACAGTAAGAAATGAAATGAGGGGGAAGTCAGAGTAGCTCACAAAGGTGCTGTTCCCTGGCATGGATATATAAGGGGAAGGACTGGGAATGGAGGAATGATGTAAGAGGCTTACATGTTTGGGACTGCAGTGTGAAGTTTAGACAGAAGGGGATGAAGAATAGGAGCAGAGACCAGTTAAGTTATTACAGTGTTCTAGGCAAGAGTCTTAGACTACAGCGTGATAGACATTAGGCAAGTGGTTAGAGGTTGGTGTGTTTGGGCTCTATTTTAAAAATAGAGAAGGTGGGATCTGCCAGTAGTTTTAGCAAGAAGGAGAGGAGTAAAAGGTGACTCCTATGTTTTTGACCACCTGGGTAAATTCTGGAATGCAGAGATGAGACTGTGGAGGAGAACAGATTTATAGAAACGTGGTGTCAGGAGGGGTGTTTTGCCACATTAGGTGGAGATGCTGAAGAGGCAGGTGGATATTCAAGACTAAGGCTCAAGGTACAAATTGAAACTGGAAACATTAATTTGGGAGTCATTAGTGAATAGCCATAAGATTGGATGAGATCACTTACTGCAGCTAGAAAAGATGGCAAAAGACAGCCTGGAGGTATACCAGGATTAAGAAGTAGGGGAGGAACCAGCAAAGGACCCAGGAGGACCCACCAACTGAGCTAGGCAAAAATGCAGGAGACTGGGTGCTGCAAGTTGAGTGAAGAAAGCTGTTCAACAAAGAGGGTCTCATGGAGTGGAGTTACTGCCTAGACCTGCCTGGAGAAAGAAGCTGTAGCTGTTTTGAAGTAAATGTGATAGCTTCCTCAATAGGTAACCTTCCTCATAAGAGTTCTCTCTCATTTTCACATTTGTACTCCAGATAACTCTCCATATTTTTCAGAATGTAATGTGGAACTTTCAGTTAGGAGAAGGGGTTGATTTTTTCTTATGCAGTTTTTCATGAAATTTAACTGCTAACAATCTTCAAGTCATTGAAGTAACTTTTCTAAGTGTATGTTCCAGGAGAAAACAAATTATCCCCTTACATTTGTCTTTTTGCTCAATAATGAGTCCCTGGATACCTTTTTGCCTATTTTTTCCCATAGTTTTATAGTTCAGTGAAGAGTTAAGATTAGATATATGGCTATGCAAATAAGCCAAATCTAGTTATTTGAAATCCCTTTTAAAAAAAGAACCTTCAAGACAAATAAAAACAGTATTTCAGTAAGAATAGCTATTTTTGCTTTAAAGCAAAAGGTGTTTGGAGAAAAATAGAAAATTTGTTTTACTATCCCATTTGTACAAGAAGTATATTTACTCTATTTGTATAAAGTTGTTGATGTTCTAAATGTTTATTTAATGTTCAATAGTAAAATTGCTATTAGATTTCCAACATTTAGGTTTTCCTTTTTTAAATCAACTGCTCCTTTTGGTCTTAGAAAGACCAATCTAGAAAGAAACACTGACAAGTTTATAATGTCTTACACACTTTTTAACATAGTAGAAATTTCTCTATATCAATTACTTTTTATATTACCAAATGCTTTACTGGAAAGTAAAAGTCCTCTGAAACTGGTATGCTTTTAAGATCTTTTTAAAATTTATATTACTTTTCACTTTATTTAAATTACTATGTTTATTAATAAAGTTGACCTGTTTTTAATCATGTAAAAATTCTATTTCTAATAAAGATGGATACTCTGGACTGAATGTGTTATCCCAAAATTATATGTTTGAAGTCCTAACCCCCAATATGATATGGTTCTCTTTGTTTGAAATGTCCACAATAGGCAAATCTTTCAGTATAAAGTAGAAAGTAGTGAAATGGTGCCCTTAAAAAGATCCCAAAGATCTCTCTTGTCCCTTTCATCAGGTGAGATTATAACAAGATGCCTGTGAATCAAAAAACTGGCTATCATCAGACATACTCTGCCAGCACCTAATCTTGCCTTACCAGCCTCCAAAACTGAGAGAGAGATTTCTGTTGTGAGCCCAGTCAATGGCATTATAACAGCCCCAGCAAAGGGAGACAGGGAGTAATTGTTAATGGGCATAAGGTTCCTTCATTAACGTAAAAGTGTTCTAACTTTTTAAATATAAGAAAAACAATAGAATGTTAGATGTTCTGTAGATGCATTTTGTGTAATTACAAGAAGCTATCTTAAAATAAAAAACAAAGGGAAACCATCCTTGAAAATTCCCTGAGCAGACAGAATCGGTTTAGTCATACAAACAAAACTTAATTGATTTTATAAGACTAACTTGTCCTGGGTCATCTTATGTATGCTTCTGGAAATCATAAGTAAAACAAACAGTATCCCAAGGTTGATGTGGGATAACCACCGGCCAGTTCCCTGTCATTGAAGTAAATTCCAATATTACAACCAAACACGGTGAAGGAGAAATAGTCGCTGCGTTTTCACTATATAAGCTGCTTTATAACAATATACCCCTGAACCTCTTTCCGTGTTTTAGGTTGAGTCTTCCAGTTTGCAAACTTTATTTTTGGTGTATGCACAATAAACTTTTACTAATTACGTCTTCAGTGATTCATTGGTTGTACTTAGACTATTTCTGAACTTTTGGCAGCTGTTAAAAAAAACTAGTCAGGATTATTTCAAATCCTGTTTTGGAAAAGGATGAGATGAGTAAGCTTAAAGATCTGGTGTTTGCATAGTGATTATCTTAACTGCATAGTAACATAAATTTAGAAAATTACAGTCATAAAATTATTTGCTTCTCTTCTGTCTCATACCTTGTCCTCTTCCAGTCTAGGAAGTTAGAAATATGAAAAGAGAATTGTATGCAGTTCTTACACAGATATTGAATATTTTAAGGAATTTTTAAAGGTAAATATCAAATTTGCAAACTATCTTGGTGCATGTACAATAAACTTTGACTAATTCTTCAGTGATTTGATGAGTTTACTTAAACTATTTCTGAACTTTTTACAGCTGTTTTAAAAACTTGTCAGGACTGTTTCAAATGAGTATCAACAATTATTTGAGGCTTTTTAGAGTCAACAAAGCAGATACGTCAAAATGATTTTCTAAGAATCAGATGCAGAAATAAGTTATGAAATTATATGTACTCAAAGTAATGATATTTCCCATTAAATTGTTTCCTCTTTTTTGAGCATATTTTTGTTTCACGAATAGACTAGTAATTACTCGAATAAATGAAATCTAGATTTCTAACAAAATAGTTCATACCTCCAATTCTGAATGAAGGTATAGCCAGAATGAATATTTTAAACTCTGCTGAATTTTAAATGAATAATTGTTTTTTTAATGTGTAAGTATGTTTAATTTCAGCTGAGAATTATAAAAATGAGATTTATTTAAAAAATGTAACCCAGCTTCTAAGTTGTTCGGTATAAAATATTTTAGTCATGTTTAAAATTCTTATTGCTGAATCTTGGGTAATCTACTGTCGCCCTCTGCTGGATATTTACCACACTACAAGGAAGTAAGAACTTGATCTCTAACTTGTCTATAGATGTAGACAGAATAGGGAAAATGAGTATGTTGAGATGAATGTGCGGCCTTGGTACGAGTCTTATGACTTTTCAGTCCTTACAACCTTGAAAGACCCATTTCCCTTGTGTGTGAAAATGAATTAAACTAAGAGCATTCAGTTTGTAAAATTCATCCAGCCACTCTATGCCTTTGGGAATTTAAGCCATTTATATTTTAGAATAATTATAGGTAGGTACGGATTTTTTTTTTCTTACAGATTTTTTCATTTATGCATACAGATCTGGTGAACAGGCCAGAGGTGCTGGGGCGGTGAGAAAGAGTGGGAAGAGAAAGAGTGGGAAGCAGAACAGGCAGATTGAGGAAGGACACTGCTGAGGGGAGCAGCAGGTGGGTCAGGAGAGGTCTGCCGCGCCACATGGTCACCTCTGGGGCCAGGGATCGAACTCTCACTGAGGCAGCTGTGCTAGCTTGCAGTGCTGCGTCCTAACCCGTTGTGCCACTGGGGAGGTCCCAATAGGTATGGATTTACTAATTATTGTGTTCTAGCTGTTTTTCTCTCTCACTATCCTCCTTTGTGAATTGATGATTTTCCATAATCCATCCTTTGATTCTCTTTATCTTTGGTATATGTACTATAGGTGTGTTTTGCTATTGTGGTTAGCATGAGGTTTACATAAAATATCTTGTATCAGTCTATTTGTGCTGATAACAAATTCACATAAAAAACCTACTTTGTTACTCGTCCCTACATTTTTATGTTCTTAATGTCACAGTTTATTCCTTTTTATATTGTGTGTTCCATAACAAATTATTGTAGCTGTGGTTATTTTTAATACTTCGTCCTTTAGAGGTAAGGGGTTTACATGCCACCTATTCCAGTACCAGGGTAATCTGAATATCACTACACATAACTGCCAGTATATTTTACACTTTCATATGTTTTCATATGTGAGTCTTATTGAACTGTATATTTCTGTGTGCTCAGTTTTCTGCATGTGTTGTTCTGTACAATGCAAAAGGTTAAAGAAGGACCATGTTTTCTTGTTTTCAGTTTTCTGATGCTATTCCTTAATAGCATATTAATATTGTGTTAAGTAGTATATTATGTGTTAATAGCATGATAATATGCATATAATAGCACATAATATGCTTAATAGAATATTAAGGAATATGTTAAAATAGTCTTTCTCAAAGATCACTGATAAGTTTCCAGTTATTTATTTGTAAGTTCTTTGGGATCTGAGGGTCCATCCAGCTAAAATAGGGATGACAATAGCACATATTCATGGTTATAAAAAGTAAAAGATGGCCCTCCCTGGTGGCGCAGTGGGTTAAAGCACAGCATTAAGAATGTAAAGCCGCTTCCGCATGAGTTCGATTCCCACCTGCCCCGGAGGAGACCACATGGCGTGGCAGACCTCTCCTGACCCGCCCGCTGCTCCCCTCAGCAGTGTACTTCGTTGATCTGCCTGTTCTGTTCCCCACTCTGTCTCTGGTGAAGCCTCTCACTGCCCCGAGCCTCTGGCCTGTACCCCAGTTCTGTATGCACAAATAAATAGATCTTTAAAAAAAAAAAAAGTAAAAGAATCAATATATGTAAATCATTTATAATAGTACTTTGTATATAATGATCACTTGGTGAATGTTACCGTTACTAGTACTGTTTCACCCAATTTATGGCCAATAAGTACTAATATGGAGAAGGCAGTAAGCTTTCATTGTACCTACAGCCAATTGGTTTTAAAACATTTTGCTTAAGGTGACAGTATTTAATAGACTCAGGATTCTTTACCTAACAGTTCTCTTTTGAAGGGAGAATCTTTTGGTCAAGAAGATGCTAAATACAGGGAGGACTTGGGATGTGGAGAAGATGGTTCTCATGGTTCTCGTTAGCAATCGCCATTGACACAATTACCAGAAAAATGAACCAAGAAAAAATAAAACAAACTTTAGAAACTAGCCACTAGAGGACAAAGGGAAAGGAAGAATTAAAACATAATGAAATCAGATGTCAGTGGTCTAATCTCTCCATTGCAAACAGAAGAAGGGAAAGCATAGGGAAAAGATGTCAGTGCATTCCTTATCAACCAATAGGAGTGTTCTGGGAAGACACTTAGAGTGGAAAGGAAAAAAAATAGCCAGCCATTCCTTTAGAATGAATTTCAGAACAATTCATCACAGACATGCAATTTGAAATCCTATAATCAGTACTGCTCTTAAGTTTTAAAATTTTATATAAATTTTTAAAGAGAAAATCCGAATGGTAGAAGATAGAAATTAATGCTGAATCATAGGTTAGTGGCTGTTCTAGGGAGGAAATCTTACTAGACTAAATGGTGTGACATGGGGAAAAGCTCAGTCCCACAACATGAGCTAGTTTACATATGGCAACTTTTTATTTAGGTACAAGGCACAATGAGGAAAGTGTGCTGATTACGTCTTGTTCTGTAACAAACCACCCAAAAATTAAAGCTGTTTTCAGCTCTCATGCCGGGTGTTCAAGGTGACCCATTCACTTCCCTTGTGGCTGGTGCTGACTGGGCTAGGAACTCAGCTGAGGCTGTCAGCTGGAGTAACTATGCCTGCCCTCTCCACGTGGCCTGGGCTGAGCAGAATGGCTGGGTCTGAGGATGTGGTCCAAGTGGTGTCATTAGAAACCATAAAGCTTTTTTGACTTCACTTCAGCATTCATACAGTGTCATTTCTATCTGTTGGCCAAAAGTCATGAGGCAAGTCAAAGTAAAGGGGAAATGGAAGAATATGGCATCGGTCATGTAAGACATGAGTATGTCCTACACAGGAGAGGGAGGGGAGCATAGGTTCACTGGGGGACCAACACAGGAAGGTAATAATGCATACATTTTCGTGTCTATGGAATACTGAAAGCAACAAATACAATTAAATGTCACTGACGAGACCTTCCTGGTGGCGTAGGTGTTATGTCTCAGCTGTCACTGCTAAGTGTTGAGTTCCATCCCCAGCCAGGTGCACCACCTGGTGCAGCAGACCCCACTGTTCTGCTCCCCACTCTGCCTCTGGTGAGCCCTGACACCCTCTCTGCCCCCTGCACCTCTGGCTGGTACCCCAGATATTCTATACAAACACACACAAAATTTGAAGCCATTGATGAATTACTGGAAATGGGAAAGATCGTGAGGGATTGAGTTTTGAGTGTCTACTATGAGTAAGCATTGTGATTACAAAAATGAATATAATATACTCCCTTCCAGGAGTTATGGTTTTTATTTTTTGGATACTATTTTGAAAATATCTCCTGTCTATTGATTTGTACTCTGTGTGTGTATGTGTGGGGGGAGATGAATGTTAACATGAAAGCAGTAGTTTTATCTTTTATTCAAGAGAGAATTGTGAGCAGAGACTTAGTCATAAATTGCCGTTTTTGCTAAGTGAAGGAATTCAAACTTGTCATCAATTGTATGGGCAACCACAAAGGGCATTAAGTATGTAACAGAATAACATGATCAGATTTGGGTTTTTGGAAAGCATGTACTATAGCACGAGTATATTGGAAGGGACTAAATCAGAACCAAGGAGACCACCTCAGAAGCTTTTGCTGCAATTAAGGCAAGATGAGGGCCTGAATCAAGGCAGTAGCAATAAGAATAGGGAGACAGATTAGGAAGATTTGAGAACTAGAATCAGTACTAGACTATGTGACTGAGGATATAAGTGTTATCGACTCAGTATTCTCTGGTTTCTAATCTCTGTTACTGGGCAAGTAAAGTTATACCATTCACTGAGTTTAGTTTTATCAGAGTCCTCTGGTTGCAAACAGCAAATATAAAATAAAATTAAAAGTCCCTGACTTAAAAATGGAACCCGTAGGTCCACAATTGAAGAAAGTGTTGGACTACCAGAACTTAGGATAGCATCAGAGCAACTGTGGGCTTCTTTGAGCAGGAAACTGACTGTCTCCTTACAATGCTGTCACCATAACCGAGCCTCAGCCAGCTTCCATCTTCAATAAGTAACGGGATGAGAACAATACATAATGTGCCTGGAATTTAGATTCCTAAGAAAGAGAATCTGACCTTGCTTGGAACTATATGCCTACAGCTGTGTAGGAAACTATAGGTACTGTGAGCCATCATTTCCACAAGAACGAATGAAATGGAGGAGTGTCAGTTTCCTTCAAAGAATGATGCATGTGTTTTCCAGAAGTATGCCAATAGATACTGAGCAGATGGACCGGTATGCTCAGGGGAGCAGGATGTGGGGGAAGAGTTGATTGTATGGAAGGGAGCTATGGGATAAAGGTACTCAATGTTAAATATGTTGAGTTGGATGCCTGTGGGACAACCCCACAATGATCATCAGTAGCTATGCCTATGCCTAATATGTGAATGACAGTAATAGTACTTGATTGTGCTGTGGTGAAAATTAAGTTAATGCATGTGAAGCATCTAGAACGTGTACTAGATGACTCAATACTCGTTATCCTCTACTATCATCACAAGTCGTCCTTCTAAAATACATACTGAATACTCAATATGTGCTAGGTACTGCACTGGATGTCGAGGGTTGTCCTGAAATTGCAATGAGAGAATGCATACAGAGGGATCCGCGCAGCCCTTGTGGGAAAAAGTAGCAACCGAGTTAAGAGAGAAAGAATCTGTTGAGTAGAGGATGCACCCTGCTGGCTGGTAGAGATAATGAAAGGGAGAACATGCTCTCAAAGCATCATATTTGAGTTTGAAATTTGTGATCCCACTAAGATGACTTTGAGCAAATTACTTAACACCCACAAACAGTAATTTTGTCTTTTTATTTATTCATTTATTTTACATATATTTTAATTTTAAATACTAGTTTTCTCATTGGCAAAATGGGATATTATGAACTACCTTTAGTTTTGTGTTAAAATAAGTATTGTAATGGGCATATTGTGCAACACAGTAGATACTCAATACATATTTGTTAAATTAATAGCTACTTTTCTAATTCTATTGCATTTCTAATGCATTATGTAAACCAAAATAGAAGGAGCAGGATACAAAGATCTCAGAAAAAGAGATTTTGTAAACCCTGGCAAGAAGCACCTCACTGCCCTACAGAGAAAGGCTTCCATCAAAGAAAAATCCACCACCCATCATGGGGAGCCTTTATCAGTCCTAATTCATTCAACAACTACTTAATGATTCTGTGCTATGTGTGTTAGTCATCTCGGGCTACCATAACAATGTCATAGGATTTAAAACAGGCCTAAATGAAAGACATTCTTACCTGTCTAGATATTGCAGTGCCCAACATCAAGATACTGTTCAATTTAGTTTCTAATGAAGGCTTTCCTTTTTATTGTTTTAGTTTTATTAAGATAACAATGGTTTGCAATGCTATATATGATTGGGGGTATAGATTCAAAACCTTACAGTTCTACGCTACCACACCACACCCACCATCCCAGCACCAGTAATCCTCCACTACATTCCCTTCATCATGTTCTTCTTCCTTCTTTTCTACCACTGGTAGTTTCAAGTCTGTAGTCAGATTTCTAGGGTTTGCTTTCTTTCTTTCAGTTTGTCTTTTCTTCACGTTCCACATATGAATGAACATATGTGTATTACTCCTTCTGACTTATTTTGCATAACCTAATCCCTTACAGTTCTTCACATACTGTTGCAAATTACAAGATTTCATCTTTTTATATATAGCTGAGTAGCATTTCATTGTCTGTATATACCATGTCTTCTTAATCCTCTGTCATCAGGCACTTAGGTTTTTCCATAATTGAACTATTGTCAACAGTGAATGTCAATAGTGAATGAACTATTGCCACAGTGAATGAGGGAGTATACACATCACTTCAAATTAGTATTCTTTCATTCTTTGTGTATATACCTAGGCATGGAATTGCAGGATTATATGGTAGGTCTATTTTGAGAAAACTCCGCACCAATTTACATTCCCACTAACAGTATATGAAATTTCCTTTTCTCTACATCCTCACCAGCACTTGTTATTTCTGCACTTTTTGAGATAGTTCATTCTCACAGATGTGAAATGATATCTCATTGTGGTTTTGATTGGTTTATGTAATAATAAGTAATGATGCACATTTGTGTGTGTGTTTGTGTGTGCTTGTCGGGCATCTGTGTCATCTTTGGTGAAGTGTCCATTCAGATCTTCTGCCATCATTTTTATTGTGTTATTTGGGTTTTGTTCTTGAGTAGTTATTTATGTATCTTGGATTTGGACCCTTGGGCTCACACAAGTGTGAATTTCAGTTGCAGCTGTGTGCCCCTGTATAAGTTCCATAATCAACTGTGTTTCATTTCTCTTATTTGTGAAACAGAAAACGTAATTCATTTAATAGATATTTGTTGAGCAACTATTATATGATAGCTATTCTACTAGAGTCATAGGGTTATTATAAAACTGAAAGCACAGTGTAAGCCTTCCAATAATGTGGGTTGTTGTTACAAAGCATAGTCTCACAATTCAGTCCCAGGGCCAACACTTCCAACCAAACACGTCCAGACCAAAGTCATAACTTTCTCCTGGGAAGACTCTTTCGTAACCTTCTCTACTCCCACACAAGTCTATTTTTCCTCCTGGGTTCCCTCTTTCCATTAACTTAACATCTAAAGAGCCATCCAAATTAAACACAAACACACCCATCATCTTTGGTTTTTCTTTCTTTCCCCACATCACATAGGTCAGCTTATAGTATGCTGTCTCCTACTGGCCTGAGAGAATTAACTAAGCACATCTCTTTCCAAACCCATGTCCAGTAATGTCTAGGTGGTGGCTTGAAGTCTTGGGGAAGTACACAGCAAGGAAATCAACAAATAGCATAAAACCAGTGCTCCTTTTTGTGTGTAGAGTCAGTTGCTTACCAGAACATCATGGCTTCTTAATGTTGCTCATATTTGCCACCTTTCAGTTCTTGCCACCAACACCCTAGATGAAGCTCTCCTTTCTTATCTAGCAAAGGGCTTGATAAATGGTCTCCTTACCTCTGTCTATCAAGCCTCCAGGGATTTCTTTTGTAAATATGGGTTTTATGGTGTTTTACCTGCTTAAAACACCCAGTGCCCAGCGAGTAAGTCCACTTCCCTTAACATGGCATTCAATACCCTTCACATTCCACCCCACTCTCGGCTGTTCCAGGCTCCTGGGCATCATTCTCCACACTCTGATACCCTCTTGTAGCCCCACATTGCTGTTCACTGTCTAAACACACACTCGTGCACGCTGCCCTCCCAATCAGGATGCCCTCGTCTACCTGGTGACCAGTTGAAATATCAGCCCCTCTGGAAGTCTCACAGACTTTCTCTTCTTGGATCAGAATGAATTTCCCAGTAACTACTATCACATAGAGCTTTTCCATGAAGAAGAAATGGCACAAAAAGTAGCAGAATAGCAGTGGCAGCAAACTTTCAATAAACAGATGTTTTGGACAGCACGGCCATTGGAAGATTTGGGCAAGAGACGAGACATTGTGGGCAGAAAGTTGGCTCAGCTCTGTGGGATTCAGGAACCATAACCTGAGATTCACATGAATGGAAAAGTTTGTGTCTTTGTTTTAAGCAGAACTGCACGTAACCCACCCCAGACCAGCAAGGGGGAACCCTTGAGAATGTCTAGAGCAAAAAAATAATCATAGAAAATGACTTGCCTCGCCTGGTGCCTCCCGCTCCCTGCGACTCTTCTTACCCTAAGTAGGAGGTGTGAGGAGCTTGCTGCAGGAGTCTGGGGAGTGTACCGATACGTGGGCTGCAAGCTCAGTAGCGCTTAGGGGTCATTCTGCTCATTGCCCTGCTTCTCTCACAGTTGAGTTGTGCACAAATGGTTATTCACCAGCCCACTGTTTCTATGGTTCAGCCCATCGGGAGTGGAAAACTAAAACAGGGCCACTAAATGGCAAAGGGCCTTGAGAGGAAACAGCAGTGGGCCCGGGGATGCACTCTGATGCTACCCCACGGAGCGTGTCCATGGGGCCCTCCACCCTTCCCTGGGAGGACCGGTGATAATTTATTGGTTAGTTGCTGGTTAAAGATGGCAGAAGTGTCAGTCCAATGAAAAACAAATGCAGCAGTGAACACAAACAAAGAATTTTAGACAGTTCTGGCTGCAATCCTGTGACAAACAGAAGTGCCCACGCATGTTTTATGTTACTCTGTGAATTGAGTTCAAGAGGCCCTAATGCTGAGCTCTGTATGTAAAATAAAAGCAATTAGTGCAGCTGTTAACATTGTGCTCTCCAATCTGGAATTAAGTTGCCCTCAGAAAATGCTGAATTTCTTTCCACTTCAGTTTAATCACAGTTTGGAAGCAAGAAACTCATTTGTTGCTTCCTTTTGTCCCTTGCCATGCTTAGCACTACCGAAGAGCAGACAATATGTAAACATGAACACCAAGAATGTAGTTCAAGATTGCTGCTTGGCAGCCAGAAGAGTGGTCACTGGCTTGACCACCAGAAGAGGGCATTCGCACCTTGCCCACTACCCTTCCTAACTTCCTTCAACCCTTGCTCTAGCTGAAGGCCTTCTACCCGCTCAGCGGCATCCTAAATCAGTCCTCTTCCCAGTAAGCCTGTCAGCTGGATTTTTCTCTCTACCACTGTTTTTGCCTTGTCTTGGGGTCAGCTGGGGTATCCTAATTCATTAGGCTAATTCTCAGGAAAATGCTGATGGGAGAAATTTTGCATTGTTAGGTTCTAGGCTTTGCATCAAAGAATCCTGCCCTAAGTTTGCACTGTGCTCTTGTCAAATGATGGAAAGCAAGACTAGTTGGGGTTTGGCTGTGTTAGCAGTAACCTTGGACCCTAAAGCAGACTGTATTGACAAGAATAATTTCTTCTTTGGTGTTGCTATTCTAAAACTTACCAGCTCTCCCTGTTCTCTGGAGCTTTTCCTTCCACGCATCTCAGCGTGTGCTTCTTGCCCAGAGCAGTCCTGGCAATGAGTGCATGAAACCGGCTGAAGGGCTGACAAATTTGACTTCTAGCCCCTGAGCATCGACAGGGTCACTAATTCTGCGGAAGAGCCACCACAGGTAACGTTTGCTCGGTATTTCCCACATGCAGGCAAGGTGCACAGGCTTCACAGGTGGAACTCACTTCATTACCACATCCACCCTATGGCGTGAGTAATTTCATTCTTTTTATTTCACCAAGAGGAAAACTAAGGTCAATGAGCAGGCATGAGAGTCAGGATTTGAGCCTGGGCCCTCTGTGGCTACCACAACGCATTAAAATCAGTAAGAGATCAATACCTATTTGAACAAATAAATGACTAGAGGTCTCTAACTTCCAAGAACCTTGCTCCCGGGCGTCCCAGGCAGAATCCCATCCTTGCACACTGCCCTGGCCCATTGCTCTGAACACAGTCTAGACAGATGGTGGAGGGCAATTAGGTTGTGCTTGACATTTTCAAGCACAATTGAGTCCCACTTCAGAAAAGTAGAGAACAGTTCAAAGTGAAATTGCCTTCTTGGGTCTGTTGAATGTGTGTGTGTTCAGGTAGGGCTTTATTCTTAGCTGCTCTTAGGAGGAAAACCTGGGGGCCGAAGAGTAGGTACCCCAGATCCACAACCCTGTCAGGCACTGTTTTCTCACCTGTGAGGAGGGGAGATAGACACAGAGGCTACACAGAGCTTCAGCCTGGCGGCATGATTTTCTTTGCTAACTAATTGGGTCACTTACCTCTACGTGCCTCGGAGTCCCCACTTAGGACATGAGAGCGAGCAACATGTCTGACTTGCTCTCTATTTCCAAAGTAAATACTGAATCAAAGTGCTTCTGAGGCCGGAAAGGCTCTCGGAAGGCCTAACTGGAGAGAGATTGTAAGCATTAGCTCCAGAAGTTGGGGTGTACTGATGCAAAGAGCTGTAATGGGAACAATTTGGGTAAACTAGTGTAGTGCAGAGAAGGCAATGAGGAGCAGCTGGAGAAGATCTGCTTCTTGTTGGTAGAAGCAAGCTGTGAGATCATTATTTGTAACACACTTTAGAATTATAAAGCACTATTTATTATAACCCATCAACGGTGCCCTCCTACAAATTGAAAATGATGAGGCCAGGTCTGAAAGACTCAGCCAGTGGGTTGTACGTGTGAACAGTAATTGAAATGAGAAAATGACAAATATACCTCTCAGGCCCAGGACAGTATGTCTCTAAGTCTTGCTTTCTGCTCTCACAGTGTTTCCAAGAACATCGTGGCTTCATGTTATGGCCAGTGGAGCTGCTTTGGTGGCATTTGAGCCTACTATGCACGGTATTTTGGAAGAAGTGCATCTCCCTAGACTTCCATTGCCTCAATCAGAGTTCTTCTCTCATTCTATCTTGCTATGTAGCTATTTGAGTTGCTGTCTACCTCCCCTATTAAAAAGGTCATGTGACTTAATCGTCTTTGTACAATTATGGTGTTGGAGCTATTTGACAAGGCAGGGCCCTCCCTTGTTCTCTGACCTCAGAAACCAAATCAATTCAAGCTAATTCCTGTCTAAGATAGCTTAGTAATAGGTAGATCAAGAATATGAGTAGTTGGCCCTCCCTGGTGGCACAGTGGGTTAAAGCACTGCACTAGAAAGCTGAAGCCACTTCTGCATGAGTTTGATTCCCGCCTGCCCCGGAGGTGACCACATGGCATGGCAGACCTCTCCTGACCCACCCGCTGCTCTCCTTAGCAGTGTACTTCGTCCATCTGCCTGTTCTGCTCCCCACTCTGTCTCTGGTGAAGTCTTTCGCCACCCCTGAGTATCTGGCCTGTACCCCAGTTCTGTATGCACAAATAAATAAATCTAAAAAAAAAAAAGAATATGCATAGGAAGTCTGCTAAACAGAGATATTAATATTTTTCTTGAAGAATTAAATATTTGATTTTTCAAAAAAGGATTGACACAATAGGATACCACATCATACCCTCTGTGATGACGATCATCAAGAAGCTAGAGAATAGCAAGTATTGTTAAGGGTGTAGTGAAATCAGAACACTAGTACATTGCTGGTGGTGCCGTTGCTTTGACAAATAATCTGGCAGTTCCTCAAAAAAATTAGAGTTACCATATAACCCAGCAATTCCATTCCCGTGTATATAATTTAAAAGAATTAAAAACATATGGTCTATACAAAAACTTGTGCATACACAAATGTTCATAACAGCAATATTCATAATAGTCAATTCCAAATGTCTATCCATTAGTGTCTGGGTAAATAACATTGGTCTATCCATACAATGGAATATTATTCATCCATAAAGAGAATAAAGAACTGATTTATGCTACATGAAAAAAACTTATTAACAGTATGCTAAGTGAAAGAAGCCAGACAGAAAATATCACACATTGTATGATTTCATTTCTGTAAGATGTCCAGAACAGGGAAGTTTCTAGAGACAGAAAGTAGTGGTTGCCCAGGGGAGATTGGGAGGCTGAGAAAGGGTAATGAAAATATTCTAACAATGAGGCAATTAATGTACAACTCTGAATATACTAAAAGCCATTGAATCTTACACTTAACAGAGTTGAATTGCAAGAAAATGTAAAGAATTGCTGTAGTAATTATGGGAAAGATCAGATTTTGTTGAACCATCGATGTTTCCTTTTCAGGCTAGTACTATTTTTATCTTCAGTTGTTCTGGACACACATGTCACTTTGTCTCTTTGGGTCTTAGAGTTTCTAAATGTCTTGAGCGGGCCCTACTAGACATCACGTTGACATCACACTGACTCTTTCTCTCTACCTTTTCCAACGAAATCATTTGCCCTCTGTTCTGTACCTGTCTGGTTATTAGGATGAAAGTGATTAACGAGTATAATGTATAGTGACTGAAGAGAGCACTGACATTTTGACAGTTACTGTAACAGGAAGGAAGGGGAGGGGATAATGGAGAATGACAGGTGCTGCAGCGGGGTGAAGTCATTTTGATTATTGAGGGCATTTTAGTCTCAAATCAAACCAAGTAGGCACCAAATGACTCTACCCATCCCTCTAAAGTTGAATTTAAAAGTCACTAGTGTAGCTCTGAGTTTGACTGTTTTTTGGCAACACTGCATCAGGCATCTGTTATCGCTGACACATCTGATACTTTGCTATTGTCATTTTGCTGCTTCCAAGCCAATATTTTGCCCTTTCTTTTGTGAGGTGTCCTAGAGCTAACTACTACATGGCAAATATAGACAGCCTCTTACCTATTAAGCCGAGGCCTGCTTTAGATTCCAAATAACTTCAGGCATCCCTGACAGGCCTCCCTACCTGTTGTCGGCCAAGGTGCTTGCCAGATGTGTTCTCCTGAGTGCAACAAAAAGTGATCATTTCTACTTTTAATATGGGGGCCCCATCTAGAAGGAGAGAATTGGGAAGAGTGTCAGCATTGGAGTCAGATGGTCTTGGGATGGAAGTAGCATGCATCTTCTATTGGCTTGATGAACTCGCACAGAGCTACAATTTCCTTGTTTGTAGAATTGAGGGAAGAAAGTCCTTACCTCACAGAATTGTTGCAGTGGGTAACAGATGGCAAGTACCTTACACTGTGTTTGGCGCTAAGTATAACCTCAGAAAATACTATTTCCCTTCTTCTCGCAATAAAAATTACAGGGAAACAAGAATGCCCAAAGATTCACCTCAGCAACCTAAACATAATGAAAGTACAAATTCATGGCATTTCTCTTTAGCCTTGCACGCCAGTGGTTCTTTATTGCATTCTTTATCCTATCCTGAAATTTCATATATGGAAATTGTTACTATGTGTGTGTTTGCGTGTGTGCATGCCCGTGTGTGTGTGCACACAGAGGCCTGCAGTCTGAGCTGGAAGGAGAATGGGGGTTGATAGTGTGAAGGATGCCTTGTCGGCATGCCTACTTAACAGCACTGTGCTATCTGATCTAGGGAGCGAACTCTGTTCCTGGCACTGCCTGCTAGGTGCTGTAATTTACCCTGGGTCTTTATGTCTCCTGAAGATAGAAACCCATCAGGACCTGGGAGCCATGGAAATAATAATCTGTCCCATTTGAATAGCACCTTATAGTTTCAATACATTCAATATATATTCACATTCATTATCCCTTTTGATTCCAACCTAACAAGTGAAATAAACAGGGAAGGCATCCTTTTTCTGATGGGGCGGGGGGAGGCTCACAAAGGTTAACAACAAATTAGTAGCGAAATTGGGATTAGAACTGTTGTTTTCTGACTCCTAATTCAGTGTTTTTTTCTACTGTACCACTTCAAATGTAGCTTGAATGGTTTTGGTATAAGTGGAATACATTTGAAAACATAAATAGAACATAATATTTGGTTATATAACATCCCAGCTGCTGGGTCTGGTTTTGCAGAAGCTTACAGAACAGCAGAAGAGGGTGGGAATAACCAATTGTGTTGTTCAGAACATTGATTCTTCTATCCTTAACCCAGGTGGCTTTGCATTGTGTCTTATCAAGCCCGATGACAAAATATAGTCTTCGCAGCGTTGCGGTCCTACAGCGTAACATGTTCCTCCAACTTCTCTCCCCGTGCCCCATGTCCTTGCTTACGCTGTGCGCACATGCTGAAGTCCCCTCCCTACTACTGTGTGACTCATTCGCGCATCCCAACTTCCGAAGCATGTCGCCTCTGTCTGCCACTCTATGTAACCTTTCTGGTTTTGCTGCATGAAATCGCCATGCACTGCAAGCTAAATAAATAAAATGTGACAAAAAACAGTCTGCAAATTACCAACAAAAGTTTATGATTCTTATCCTCTGCATTTTCGTTTTTTTTTTTTAATTTTATGCATACAAGAACTAGGGCACAGGCCAGAGATGCAGTGGATGAGAGGATTCACCTGAGACAGAGTGGGGAATAGAACAGGCAGACTGACATAGAACACTGCTGAGGGAAGCAGCGGGAGACACGTGAGTCTGATGTGCCATGTGGATCAGCAACCTCGCCGGGAAGCGAACTTGTGCTACAGTGGCTGAGGATCACTTCATGGCAGTGCTCTTTTTTTTTTTTCTTTAAAGATTTATGTATTTATGCACACAGAACTGGGGTACAGGCCAGAGGTGCAGGGGCGGTGAGAGGATTCACCAGAGACAGAATGGGGAACAGAACAGGCAGATCGACGAAGTACA
>NW_004567120.1:11932426-11933136 GCF_000260355.1 Condylura cristata
GCCAGGAGCTATATCAAAGCTTGTGGCCTGAGCAAGTTTGATCCTTGTTTGCCTTCCTCAGAGAAATAGTTGAAGCTAGCCTATGTGCTTGCTCGGTCTTATCTAGATATTTCCTGGGTGAAAATGACTCTCCCTGGTGTTTAAATGCCAGAGTGGATTTTTCTATACAGTAGTGGTGCAAGCAAAAATGTTACCTCTCCTGAAACACTAGAGACTCTATCCAAACAAAAATCAAAAAACCCTCCTCCAAATGCCCAAGAATAACAACTACAGTAATGAATGAACATTCAGTGGCCTTTGAGACAGCATAGTGAGAATTCCACAGGAGCTAAGCTGGTAGTAGAAATGAGTAGAGAATCACGAAGGACTGTGCAGGACCATCATGCAAGCTCATGACCAAGGGGTATGCAGAGACCCTAAATTATTAAGGGTACATGTCCTAAGGCTTTGGCCATCCATGCACGCAAAGGCAAAGAAAGCAGATTCTCAGTGTGAATTATCTTTAATTAGTTGCGTAGAGAGAAAAAAACTATTTCAAATAACCACAAACTCCAAAAGTTAGTCATCCCCTCATGGGCAAATGCCCGTGTGTGTGCACACAGAGGCCTGCAGTCTGAGCTGGAAGGAGAATGGGGGTTGATAGTGTGAAGGATGCCTTGTCGGCTTGCCTACTTAACAGCACTGTGCTATCTGATCTAGGGAGCGAACTC
>NW_004567120.1:11936236-11936737 GCF_000260355.1 Condylura cristata
CTCCTACATGGCTGTCACCCGTGTGACACTTCCCCAAGTATCTCTCTGTCACATGTCCCTTTTCCACATGTCTCTCCCTTCACATCTGTTCTACCTCACTGTGTCTCTAGCTTGTTCCTTCCCAGCTGCACCCCATTCAGGAAGTCTGGTTCATGGCCTGCAGGGAGTTGTAGTGCAAGATGACTGTAGGGCAAGGAAAATGGTGCCTTCCACTGTGCTGTGATGCTCCTTCCCTTTCACCGTGATTCATTCAGTAGCAATAGCAAACTGGAAAGCTCCACCCATCGCATTATGTCTTTACCTTCTAGTGCCCCATTCATAGCCTGACCTCCCAAAATTTTGTGGCTTTTGATCACTTGGAATGAGGGGAAGTAAGAGGTAGAATGGAGAGAAAGAGAAAGTCTGATTTCTATGGTCCCTGTGTCTCTGACTTCTAAAGGAAAGGGAAACATTTTGAGTAGAGGATATAGCTTGAGAAATGCACAAAGGATAAAAAAAAAA
>NW_004567120.1:11937402-11953725 GCF_000260355.1 Condylura cristata
CCCAGTTCTGTATGCATAAATATATCTTTTAAAACAAACATTAGCCATGTGACCTTGGGCAAGTCATTTATGTTTCACTACCTTAGCTGTAAAATGGGGATTATAATAAAAGCTACTGTAAGTTCACTGTTAGGATGAAATGAGCTAATACACAAAATACTTAAAACAAAGCCTCACCTGGAATAAATGCTCAGTGTTAGCCATTATTATTGTTATTATGATAATCTAACAATTAAATGTAAGGTGTTGCTGAACCTGCCCTTGACGGCCTCTCTTGGTTCTTGTCTTCAGTAAGGAAAGAATTCAACGTGGAGACCAGAGTTACAAAAAAGCAAGAGATTTATTGATAGATAAGAGAAAGGACAGGAAAGCACTCCGAGTGGAGAGGGGTCCCAAGTGAATAGCCCCTGAAGGAGTAAGAAGCAGGTGCCTATATGGGTATAGTGGGCAAGGAGTGGGTGTCTTAGCACTGTGTGTCTTGCTTATTGGCTGGGCCCTCAGGGTCTCCTAGGCTACAGAGTTCAACTGAGTTTCCCACATTACCTGGCCTACCTTCCCGAAGTTTGGCCATTGCTTTAGCATTGTGTTGATGGTTTGAACATTCCATTTTTAAAAAGATTTATTTATTTATGCATACAGAGCTGGGGTGCAGGCCAGAGGTGCAAGGGCAGTGAGAGGCTTCACCGAGACAGAGTGGGGAGCAGAACAGGCACATTGATGAGGTACACTGCTAAGGGGAACAGTGGGCGGGTCAGGAGAGGACCGCCGCACCATGTGGGTCACCTCGTGGCGGGGATCGAACTTGTGCTGAAGTGGCTTAAGCTTCTTAGTGCTGTACCTTAACCCGCTGCGCCACCAGGGAGGGCCTTGAACATTCCATTTTTAATCGGGGGCAGGGAGTCATCCTCTTGATTCCATGATTGTTCCACAGTCAGACTGATAAATGAACTTAGGGCACCTGGGCTTTGGGGCACAACCCCCTGGTTCCCACTGATTATTCAGGCTGATAAGTGGGCTTGGGGCACCATGTTCCTAACTATCTGTACCCATTTCCTAACTTCCTCATTTGTTGCTATCTGATAATGACTTACTGTTTTTTTATCTCAGAGGTAATATTCTTGTTTTCACAGCAGCCCTAGCCTTAAGAAGAGGAACTTGGGTGGGGAGAGGGGAGATGGGGTGGCGTCTTTCCCACGATGATGAGATCTGTGAGAGAGATTTCAGGAAGTCTTTTGTTATGTATCCCCCAAAGCAAACTCTGCGGGTTTATTTTAATAGAGACTGGATCTGTATTTTTGTATCTGCAGCCTGAATGCTTTGTCTAGAGATAGAAAGTAAGGGATTATTCCAAGTGTTCCTTATGATCTAGGCAAGTTCAACTGCAGTCGATGTGGGGAGAAGGTGCCACGTCCGCGCACCCTTCTGCCTCCTTCCGACCTGGACTCTGGTTTGTTTAGCGCACGGGTGAGCGGGTGCCGGGGGTGAGCTGTGAGTCGGGTTCCCATGTGTCTGCTGTGTTTCTGTCACAGTTCTGTGTCTGTGCCAGCCTAAACAATTTCTCAGAGTGTTCCTGTTACCGGGCAAATGGTCTAAAAAAACTGTCATTGGCTCAGAACCTCTTTCACCAGTTCTGGGTCTGGCTACCCACCATTATAAGTGAAAACAAAAGGGCTTTTGGTGCAGCAAAAGAGGGGAAAAGTTATTCTAACCAGCAGGATACAGAGAGAGGAAGAAGGTCCAGTTATCAATCAGCCGTATGAGATGGAGCTGAAGCTACAGGAGCTGACAGGGTATGGCAGACGTCTGCAGTTGCTAAGGTGGGGGGTTCACCCCCCCCCGGCCTAGGGGGCACAAAGTTATACCATGCAGCACATCAGCTGCGTTTCCCAGGAACTTCTACGAAAAAGAGCCTGAGAGCCCTGGGGCCTTCCACTTATAAGGACTCCCAAAGAATGGCTGCTTAGGAATATAACGGAACAGGCGAGAAAATAATGATAATGATGAACAGGTATAGACCAGAGACATTTTGCGGGGGTGGAGTGGGGAATGGGGTCAAAAACAGTGGGGGGAGGGAAGTGCACTGGACTATGGTGATGGCACCTGGGTGATTTGGTGATGGGGAGCCCAAGGGGATTGCAACTGAGATGGAAAAATGCACAAAATGATGTAAAAATAAACTATTATAAAATTAATAATAATAATAATAAAAAGAATGGCAGCTTAAGTCCACCCCATTCCCTGCAGTGTCCCGACTCAGGATGCCAGGGGTCGGACTGAGACCAAGGCACTGTGCAGGGGTTGTCACCTCTGGCTTGAGCAGCTTCAGGAGGTCAGGGGGAGGAGATCCGCCTGCCATCTGTACCAACCGGATCCAACATTTCCTGTGGTCATTCTGCTAGCCACCCTCCCACCCCCAAACACACTCCCAAGTCATTCCAAGTCCGTTGCAAAGGTTTCCGGGTATCTTGGTTCTGGGTGATGTTGCGAAACCCTGCAAGTTGCCAGGGTAAGACTCAGGGCCAGGTCTGAACTAGGCCGGATGGCTAACAAATGCCCTGTTGCGGGGTTGTGAGCTGAGAAGGCTGATGTGGTTCCAAGAGCCCTTCCAGAAATCAAAGGCCCTTTCTTGCACCTGCCTGGGGACCTGGCTGCTACCACTTTGGGCCAGTCAGGAAGGTCCGCACAGGCCTAGCCTAGCTTGGGGGAGGAGGCAACTTGTTCCCTTTTTGTTTGCTTGTTTTGAAGAGGTCAAGCCTGTCTTACCACTCACCTTTTACTGAAGCTAGCAGCTTAAGTTCGTAAAATTTCATCTCAAAAGGAAACACACACACATTCCATACCCACTGTCAGAGTTTTCAATAGTGATGATGATGACTCTCAGACTTCAAATGCATTTTTTAAAAGATTTTTTATTTGTGCATACAGAACTGGGGTTCAGGCCAGAGGTGCAGGGGCAGTGAGAGGATTCACCAGAGACAGAGTGGGGAGCAAAACAGGCTGATGAAGTACAGTGCTGAGAGCGGGCGGGTCAGGAGAGGTCTGCCGCGCCATGTGGGTCACCTGCGGGGTGGGGATCCAACTAGTGCTGCAGTGGCTTTAGCCTCATGGTGCTGTGCTTTAACCCGCTGCGCCACCAGGGAGGGCCCTCAAACACATTTTTAAACACCAGCCCCAGGCCCTTTGGACCAGGAAGTATTTTCTGCTCTAAATCCAAGGGTTGCCATCAGAGCTTTCAGAGGCAAATCAGTGAAGTTGAGCAACCCGCCCCCAAACCAAGCAGTGTCTCTGTCTCATATACATCCTGTTCTTGGAAATGGAGGGAAGAGAGCAAGATGCTATTCTTATCCTTCGCCCTGGCTTGAACTGTTGGGCTCGGAAGTGTTTGTGTAGCAGGATGGGGGGGGGGGGGGCGGGGCTCTCTGACTGCTCTTCATGTATCCATCCATCCTCACAATCCCCTCACTCCACAAATATTTATTATGTTACTATGTGCCAGGCACTCCGAGAAGGCATATAGTCCCCCCCATCCTTCAGCGACTTCTCCCAGGTCTCTTGGGATGTTTGTCACTCATACTATCCTCTCTTCCACAGGGGTGACAGCAAAAAGAGAGACATCGAGGAGTTGCTGAGGGGAGCACTTGATTTTCTGAAATCATTCAAGATCCATTTCTTTCCATCACTGTTGAGGCTCTCTCTGCATGTAGATCTAGGAGGGGGTGAGGCCAGGACTTAGAGGTGGCTGGCAGGCTGCCCTGGGCCCAAGACTCTACCTTGGGCACCAATGACAATTCTAGAGCAGAGTGTTTCAACCTTCAACACAGAAACTGAATCCTGGACTGGCTACCGAAGGGCCCTGCCAGCTGCTGGCTCCAAAGTTAGCCTTGGCTCTGGGCTCAGTCTGTGCAAGTTGGGGCCCAGGCTCCTCCTGCTCAGCCGCTCAGCGCTCAGCGGCTGGTATTGATCTCCAGCGTCTTTTGTCTCCTCCTCCCCAGTGGAAGCCTCTCCCCCTCACCCCCTCTGCCTCTCAGCCTCTTCCGCTTCCCTGCTCCGCTTCTAATGAATTGAAATCTCTGAGAGCCGCCAAGGCTCTGGTAGTTTTGCAAAACTGTCCTTGCTCTTTCTGCATTTGCCCAGCCAAGGGTATTTTTGCCTGAGGTCGGAGTGATGCTGTTAGCCCCAGAGATATGATTGCATAGCAACACAGAGCAGCTCTGAGAGGGGAGGAGGAGGAGAAGGAGGGCAGGGAGGTGGGAGAGACAGAGGGAGAGTGTGCACACAGCAGCTGTCGGCATCCCTGTCTCAGGGACTTCTTTGCTGATTCACAGAGGCAGCCCGGGCCTCCCAGCTCCCAGTTGCCGCCTGCTCCTCAGACCTGAAGGAATCAGAAGGTAGGCCACAGAGAAATGATTTCCAAACCTCACCCTTTTTCGGCTGGCTGAGGGGAATGAACTGAGGGAGGGGAAGCTCCAGAGGTTGTGTGTGTGTGTGTGTGTGTGTGTGTGCGCGCGTACACGCGAGCGCACGCACGTGCACGCGCCTGCCTGACTGCTTATGCCTTTGGGTAAAACTTGCATTAAAAAATGCCCACAATGAAGTAGCCACTGCTTGGATTCATAGAGGAGGGGAAAAGACAACCAGGAATGGAAACTCAAGCCCCTTCAGCAACTGTGGTCTAAAAATGAGTAAGAGAAAGGGCCAGTTTGCAGCTCTGAGAGGAGAAGGGTGTCTGTTTACTTGTTTATTTGCTCTGTCTGTTTTCAATGACATGCTTTTTGTCCAAGGGTGGATTTCCTGATGGGAGAGAAGGGAAGGAGGTGTGAAAAGCATTGTCTGGAAAGGGAGGAGAACGCAAGTATGGGACCTCGGAGCAGCTTCCGGGAACAGAGAAGGGTTCTGGTCAGCAGACAGGACACCAGCGTGCAGCCCCGAAGTGCACAGGGCGCTGACCTAGGAGCCTGGGGCGGGAGGTGCAGCGGAGTCTCTTCATGCACCTCCCGGCTTGCATTTTCTGCAGCTTCTCCCCTTGGTTTCCTTTCTGCCCCCATCACCAGGAGGCATCGCTGTACTATTACGAGCATAGCCAGGAGCGCTTTGCAATAAGGTTTATGGAGTCAAACAGCTGCTTTCTCTGCACTCTGTGCCTTCCCATGACATCAGGCCCTGCCCCAGCCTGGGAGTGGGCCTGAGACTGAGGGTGGCTTGGGCTTAGCCTCCTCTGGTGGGCAGGTAGGACCTGGGAGCTTTGTGGGTGTGCGGGGCCCAAGCAGGTAACTGAGCTGAGCTGGGCTGGGCTGGGCAGAGGTGGACAGAGCTGGGCAACCACAACCGCTGCCAGCTTCCATGAACACGCTGCATGCTGTCTGGAAAAGAGCATTCTTGTCTCTTGCGTCTTCTTTTTGATTGTTCAAAAGAACAAAAGCCTTCAGAAACCGCTATGTCGAGTTCACTTTAGTTCCTGACTTTTCCAAAGAAATCCTTGTTTTGGGATTGAAAGTACTTGAGTCGATCACCTTTTAAAATGCCTGGCAGGAGCCTCAAATCTCAACAGTTTCCCTTGTTTGGGGGGGTGGGGGCAGAGGGGAAGAGGAGCAGATGGTTTCAGAGAATCTGGGGGACTTCCAAAGAAACTCCCCTGGAGAGCTGGGCAGCAGGTGGAAGTGATATAAAGTGTCCTCTCGGTGAAAGAAAGCTGAGGCCTCTTTCCCTGGGGGGTGGGGGGTGGGGGCTGGCTTCTATCCTGCAGTTCTACCTCCTGCAAGCTATTCCTGGGGGTTGAATACACATGAAAAGAGCACCCCCGCCATGCCACCAGCTCCTTGGCCATGCCATACGCACCAAGTAACTGAGTTCTAGACAGAGCACCCTTTGCTGCTGCTGTCCCTAAAGGATGGGACTGTGCCTCAAAGCAGCAAACTTAGCAAAGACCCAAGAGTCAGCTGCTGGGAGCCCATCTGTGACACGCGCCTATCCTATCCTGCTCTCGAAGGCCAGAATTCTGGCTGAATTGGCCCCAATGCCAGATCAAATGGGCTTTCACTGATGATGCCCAAGAAGATTCACTCTAAACTTGCCAGGGATACTCACCCCCAGGAAGCCCACTCTGTGGAAGTTAGACTGTGATGCACACCAGCCATTAAAATAGCTAGTGAGCTAGATTCTTCTAGGACACCCATTACCAAACCAATGCTCCACAGAACACTCTTCTGAGGGAATGTTAATAGAGTCTGTTTTAAAATAAGAGTGGAGGTGGGGTGGGAGGGCACTCTAGTTTCAGTGTTTTTTGGAGACTGCTTCATTGCTGAATCTCCTCTTGGAGAGCAACAATGTCTACAAACTTGTTCAAGGCTGGGAGACACTGCTGTTAGGAAATCTGTCCCATTTTCTTTAACTCTACTTCAGTCAGGTTTCTGTCACTATCCTAATGTGGACTGTTGTTCTTTGGGATAATTTGGTAGGTTATTTGGTGGGCTATGGGAACGCTTAAAATATTTTAGATGTAAATCACTGGTAATAGTGTTTCGAGACCCCCAGAAGAATCTATCCAGTTAGGGGCCTCCCTGGTGGCTCTCCACAGCCACTGGACAGAGTCCAATCCCCTGCCAGGCAGCTGACCCACATGGCCCAGCAGGCCTCTCCTGTCTTACCCGCTGCTCGCCTCAGCAGTGTATTTCAGTCAACCTATTCTGCTCCCCACTGTCTCTGGTGAATCCTCTCATCCACACCGCCCCCAACCCCCAAACACACACACCTCTGGCCTACACCCACCTCTTTTATGCATAACTAAATAAAATAAATCTTTTTTTAAAAAAGAATCTAGCAAATTATACCAAATGGGAACTTTCTCCTTCAGGCAGTGGGGGAAGGAGTGGAGTTAGCTGTATGTACCAAACAAATTTGACCAAGGCATACTTTTTTTCTATATCAAAACCCTTCAACATCTTGCAGACACCTTGTTATGGAATTGGTACCCAAGTAAAATAAAACAACTGAATGATATGGTCACTTGTAAAAAAATTTATAAAATAATCTAGTCCAATTCTGCATTTATTTATTTTTATTTATTTGTATATACCGATTTACATTATTGATCATTTTATAACGATGTTTACTTGCCCCACCCCCCACAGGTCATCACCAGAGCCCCCACATTCCTCCCGACCTGTCCCCCTCCCCTGCAGGATCTCTCTCCGGTTTATAATGGTTTCTTTTTGTATTGTTTTGTTGTGTTTTGTATTGTAATAACAATCCCACATTTAAAAAAAATTGAAGTAGCTTTGTTTTATAACATTATGTAAGTTTCAGGTATAGAGCATCATGCCTCCACACTATAGTACATTATGACCCCACCCAAAGTCTGGTTTCCATCCACCACCACACAGCTGACAATTTTTTCCCCATTTCACCCACCCCAGCCTGCTTCCCTTCCGGCAACCACCAGTCTGTTTTTTGAATCTGAGAGTTTGTTTCTGGTTTGGGTTTGTTCATTTCCTTTGTTTCTTTATCGTCCACATATGAGTGAAATCACGTGGTGTTTGTCTTTCTCCACAATGCTGCATTTTTAAATGTAAAAAAAAACAAAACAAAACAAAACAAAACTGAGACGTGAATGGAATTGTGCCCCTGTAGCTGGTATCTGAGGGAGTGGAACCCATTTCTCTGGATTCCACACCTGCTGTGCCCAACCGCTGCTTCTCTACCAAGTTCCTTGCCCTGAAACTGTGGCAGGAAAATGAAACAGCTTGAAGGAACAATTTTGTCATTTTGAGAGCAACATTTGCATCTTACACATTTATAGCTCCATCCCCCTCTCTCCCAAGTAACCACAATCCTAGATTTCATGTTTGTTATTCTCATGCATTTATTTATACTTGTGTGACATATGTGTGTGTCTTTAAATAACACATACTGCTGCTTTATATGTTTTAAAAATTTATATCCCTGCTATGCTATGTACTCTTCTGCAAATTTTTGTTTTCTGTTTACTGGTATATTTGTGGAAACTATCCACATTGTAACACGTGGCTCTAATTCACACATTTTTCACTAGTGAGTAGCATTCCATTTCATGAATATGCCACCATTTATTTATCCATTTGCTGTTGATGGGCAGATAAGCTCCAGTTTCTGGCTCATACTTAGGTCTACTATGATCATTTTTGTGTAGATATTCTTATGTGCCTATTACTATAAATATATATCTAGGAGGGAATTGTCCCATCACCTTTGGGAGATATTGTCAGATCCCTCTCAAAACAATTTACTAAATCTTGTTCTCACTAGCAATGTAGAAGATTTCAGATGGACCACGTTAATAGACGCTTATAGTAAAAATCTCCACTGTGAGGACACATTTCTGATTTTTTCACCGGAAAATAAATTTTATTTCCCAAACTTTCGTGACAACTGACTTCTCAGGAACACATTTCATTGTTTCCATTTGTAAATGAGGGGATTGGCCTACATCATCTCTAAGGCGCCTTCCAGTTTGACAGCCTCAATTTCCATGATTTATTCACTGAGAGCATCTGAAGCAGAACTTTGGTTTTTGACTACATTGCAGGAATTATTTTAGGAACACAGAACAAGACTCGCTACCAAGGAAATGTGTATCTCGTCTCTTGGTGGCAAGCTGTCAGGTAGAAAGAGTGCCGCGAGGGAGGTCAGCAGGCAGGGTCATCCTGGGCTGGGGAGAAGAATCTGTAGCTTGTAGAAAGAAGATCTGCTTCCCAGTGCTGTTCCCAAGCTTCTCATGATTTAGAAGTCTTCCCTCTTTCTTGATTTTTTCTTCCAAAAATAATAAAATAAGAAAAGCTCATTTTAAAACATCCACACAAAATGTCTCAAGTTAAAAGGAAAATCCCCCTCATTGACTCCCAGACATTATTTTGTGACTGGAATTCTATTCTGACACTTGTTATCTTTAACCTAAAAGATCTTCTACGTCTGGTCAAATCAGAGCCCAGAGAGCTACCTCTTTTCTTTTTATCAGCAACATAATATTCCACTGTGTGAGTGGTTTCAATGAATGATAAGACTTGAGTATTTATTGTGTGTTTTTAAAAAGGAAAATATGTGCTTTTGTATGCAATAAACTCTCTTTGAAAGTATACAAAAGGACTCTGTGGAGGGCCCTCCCTGGTGACGTGATGGGTTAAAGCTGGGTTAAAGCGCAGCACAGTGAAGCTGTTGCAGCACTGCAGCATGAGTTCAATCCCTCCAGGGAGGTGACCCGCAGGGTGTGACAGACCTCTCCTGACCCACCCGCTGCTCCCCTCAGCAGTGTATTTCAGTAGACCGGCCTGTTCTGCTCCCCACCCTGTCTCTGGTGAATCCTCTCACCCCCTACACCTCTGGCCTGTACCCCAGTTCTGTATGCATACATAAATAAATCTTTAAAAAAAAGCTTGGAGAAGGAACTGATGTCAGAAACTATGGATGCACTCCTTGCAAGGCTGCAAGGCAGGTCTTTTGATTTTCCCTGTTTTGCAGATGCCAGGACTGTGCTGATCAGTGTCAAACCCTGAGTGTCCAGGCTTAGAACTTGTGCTCTTAACTGTCTTGCTGTGCTGCCTCTTTGCCATCTTCCATTTAACCAGTTCCCTGTTGACAAACATTTGAGTCAGTTGCAGAGTTTTGCTGTTGCAAACAATGCTGCATCAGACATCCTCATTCTCTTCTGAAAGTCTTTCTGTAGAGTAGGTTCCTAGAGTTTCCCCGTTTACAGGTGAAAAAAACTTATTCCTTCATCCAAAAAAAAAAAATACTATTTATTGAACTCTAAAGGCCCTGGAGAAGGTCTGGGATCAAACTACGAGAATTAACCAGAATTTTATTTCTCAGATGTCCTAGGAAAGTCATTCAAATGCTTTGCGGGGGGATTGCCAGCTGGATACTGCCCCAGGCACCACACTTACTGTCCCTCTTTAATTGTTTGTGTCTGTTCCTGAGTAAAGGCATGACCAACTCTGTGCGTGGGCTCCTACCTGGTGGCCCATAGACAGGAGGCCCACTTGCTAGGAATCTTGACTCCAGTGCCACAGAAAATGGGTTCTCGAATTTATAATGTCAGAATAGCATAGCTATCAAGAATGTGTGTTCTGGGACACCCAGGTCTGCACCGTGTATTGCAGCATGCTTTCTTGCTTCGATCTGTCAGCGAGACCACATTAATAGTTACTACTCAGGGGTGTCGAGAGGATTCGATATCTTGATGTATACAGACAGCTTAGTTAATATATGTTAAACACGAAATGCATTCAGTTGTAACTGAATTCAGTTATGAAAAAGAGACCTTAGCAATCTTTCTATAATTGTTAAAGATACCCATGACATTTTGGTGAGGAATGGAAATGGAGGGAGAAAGTGGTGTTATTAAATTACTGAAGAGTCATGTGGTTCAAAATTCAAAAAGAAAATATATATTTATTTTTATTATTTAAATAAAATATATTACACTATTTATATTTATTTACCTTTACATTTTAAATTTACATTTTAAATATATTACATTTTCATTTATCTCACTTAATTAAAATATTTATAATTTTCAATAAAAACTACACCTCTTATTGGTGACACAGGGCACTTAAGGGTGTGAGTAATAATTTTACTTCTCAAAGTAGAACAGTGATTATCTGAGGATTAGCTTGCTAATAATTCAATATACTTCACACATCTGTTTATGTACTATTTTAAGTGTATTATAGTTCTCCTTTTTAAAATGAGGGAAAATATTATTGGGCCTTGGTAAAGAACACTGTGAAAACATATTTTTGAAGAGGTGTGAACCTATGAACCCAAACAAATACAGGGTTATAAACCACCATTACCTCAATAGACATAGTTGTAAAATAAATTAATAAAAAGGGAAGAAATCCTGAAAAATGGAAGGAATTCACTACCTTTGCCTTGTATGTACTCGGTTCTCTTCTTCAAAGGCAATCAATGTGAACGGTTTCTTTTGTACACTTCCAAAGATGGTATATTGCATATACAAACACATATTTTCCCTTTTTAAAATATGAATATGGATTAACCACCTTCTTCTTTTCCAGTTTTCTTTTATTTTTTTTAAGATTTATTTATTTATGCATACAGATCTGGGGTACAGGCCAGAGATGCGGAGGGTGAGAGGATTCACCAGAGACAGAGCGGGGAGCAGAACAGGCAGATCGAGGAAGTACACTGCTGAGGGGAGCAGCGGGCGGGTCAGGAGAGGTCTGCCACGCCATGTGGTCACCTCCGGGGCAGGCGGGGATCGAACTCATGCGGAAATGGCTTAAGCTTCTTAGTGCTGTGCTTTAACCCGCGGCGCCACCAGGGAGGGCCCTCCAGTTTTCTTTTTTACTTAAAACGTATACATTCAGACCTCATTCCCAATTGGCACACAAAGAGGTCTTGATTCTGTTTTGAATGGCTGCATAGCATTCTTGTACGACTACACCGTTATTTAGTTAATTAGTCCCCTACTAATGGACACTTTGGTTGCTTGCAATGTTTTGCCATTTCAAGTCTTGCTTCAAATTTTAGTATTCTGTATACATCCTTTTACACAAATGAAAGTATCCAGGTAAACCCAAAGCTTTTCTTGCTTCCTGGAATTTGGACCAACGAAGTTAAGGACCTGTAGAGTTCCCTAATTGGAATTCAACTCAGTAAATCAAGTCAGGGAGTACTCACGGAGTACCTGCTCTGTGCCTGGCACTCACTGAAAAAATACATCAGGAAAAAGAAAGAATAAAAACAAATTTATAATAATCAAACCCAAAAGATTTGCAGGATATAAATAAATATTGAGCAGGTATTTTGACATCCACAAGCCAGTGGTCTTGCTTTTCAGTTTGGAATCTTGGTGCTTCTCATGTTTTGAAGGCTTTGACCTGTGCCCTAGAGAAGCAGTATCTCCCCCTAAAGCCTCCTGAGAGGGCCCTGTGTGTGACTTTGAGAGCCAGGAAAACCATTCCAGCCTTTATGGAAATCAGTATGGAGGTATCTCAAAACCATTAAAAATGGATCTGCCATTTGACTCAGGAATTCCACTGCTAGGCATCTACCCCCAAAATTCAATATTAATTCAAAAGGAAACTTTTATTCCTGTTTTTTGCAGCACTAAAATAATTTATGGAAACAACCTAAGTTCCCCAAAACAGATGAGTGGATCAAGAAGATGAGGTGGATATACACAGTGGAATATTACTGGGCTATAAAAAAAGCTAAACATATGCCATGTGCAAAAATATTGATGGAACTGGAGGGGATTATGCTAAGCAAAAGAGATCAGGAGAAAGACAAATACCAGATGGTGTCGCTTGTATGTGGAATATAAAGTAACTAAATTAAAAGTCAGGTGAAAACAAGTTTAAAAACTAACCCTTGACTGCTGACTACAGAACTCAAGCCCAAGAGGGGGAGGCCAGGATAAAGAGGGAAGTAAGCACCGAGGACTATGGGCAATTTGGTAGCTATTGCACCTCAGTGGTACTCAATGGGGGTATCCAAATATTACCTTAATTGAAAATAAATTTTTTTTAAGATTTACTTATTTATTCATTCATACAGAACTGGGGTACAGGCCAGAGGTGCAGGGGTAGTGAGAGGATTCACCAGGGACAGAGCGGGGAGCAGAACAGGCAGATCGACAAAGTACACTGCTGAGGGGAGCAGCGGGCGGGTCAGGAGAGGTCTGCCGTGCCATGTGGTCACCTCCGGGGCAGGCGGGGATCAAACTCATGCAGAAGTGGCTTTAGCTTCTTGGTGCTGTGCTTTAACCTGCTGCGCCACCAGGGAGGGCCCGAAAATAAATTTTAGAGGAGGGAACTGGAAAGGATATTTTGAGTGGCAAAGAGCCACAAGTGGATATCCAGAGGGATCTCTAGAGGAGAGTTCATTCCACCCTCAAAAGCACCCTCGATACTACTCCATGTGTGCAAACCTTCCCGTTCACCACAGCTCAGCCCTTTCACCATAGCTCAGAAGTGTCTGTTCCATCAATGCATCTTACATCCCTCAAACTTGAAGTAAACACTTCTTCCTATTATCTCTTCTAGCCTGATTTCTGTGTCCCATATAAGGTGGGAATCCTTTTTTTCCTTAAGTCGTGTATTTTGAATTTATATGCCGTATTTCCTACATTGATCATTTGGTGACCAAGCCCAATTCATCTCCAACTTTTCCAGCCTTTGCAAATTAAAAGGAGCAATAGAAAACAGAACCACTATGTGTGGGTAGTAAGTTGGGGTAGGATGGACATCAATAGGGAGGCAGAAAGAAGAATCTTTGTATAGAGCAAAGAACACTGACCAGACATCAGGAGACCTGGGTTCCCTTGTCTCAGCTGCTTCACCTGCTAAATGGGATCGTAAGTCTAGCTGGATCAACCTCACCAGTTGTGCTGAGCAGCAAAATACGGAAGTACAGCGGGCTGCAGGAGTGTGATACTATTTTAAGACATATATATGTATATCATTCTTCATTTTGTACTTTTTTCATCTCAGTTGTAATCCCCGTGGACTTCCCACCACCACTTCACCCATGTGCCATCACCATAGTTTGGTGCACTCTTCCCGCCCCAGTTTTGATCCTGTTCCCTCTCTGCCTCCATGTAGAACTAAGTCGTTGTGTCACCAGGGAGGGCCCATTATGTGGTGTTTCTTAAATGTTAACATTGCAGGTTAGCAATCCAAGATCTAAAGAAGCAAAATAATTGAGGTCGTAGTTAGCGGCGAGTCAGTAGACAGAGGTCAGTGAAAATGGCATAAGAACAGTGATACTAGCAGTGGAAGGAGTGTGAGCCTTCTCTGGCCATGCTGCCTTCTCTGACTTATTTTACTTTTGTGAGCCATCCACCTGGCGTCAGATCAACAGAAAGAAAGGGATAGAAGGATAGAAAGAAAGGAGGTTAATCTGCAGAGCACTTCCTGAAAAGGGGAAAAAAAGTAGTAATCCATAAAAAAATACCAAATGGCCACTAAAATGTAGAGGGGAGTTAAGCATCTCTAATAATTAAGAAAATGCAAATTAACCCTCAAGATGCATCCTCCCTAGGAAAAAAAATTGGCAAGTACATTTTAAAAATGAGAATAGTCGGCCCTCCCTGGTGGCGCAGCGGGTTAAAGCACAGCACTGAGAATCTGAAGCCACTTCCGCATGAGTTCGATTCCCGCCTGCCGCCTGCCCCGGAGGAGACCACATGGCGAGCCAGACCTCTCCTGACCCGCCCGCTGCTCCCCTCAGCAGTGTACTTCGTCCATCTGCCTGTTCTGCTCCCCGCTCTGTCTCTGGTGAAGCCTCTCACCGCCCCTGAGCCTCTGGCCTGTACCCCAGTTCTATGTGAATAAATAAATAAAACTTTTAAAAAAAAAAAAAATGAGAATAGTCACTGTAAGCAAGTGTGCTGGGAAATGGTATTATAAAGTGATACCACCTTTTTTTTCCCCCTAGGGCACTTTAGAGGTATAGATCACAAATGCAAACCTGATTCATACCTTACTTAGATTCAGGGATCCTCTCTTCTAGGAAATTATCCTAAGAAGGGTCTCATAAATATGTACAAGTTTATTCATTCTAATGTGACTTGATTCTAATTGTTAAAATAAATTGTGATGTCTCCTTCAATGGAAGAGAATACATTGTGCAGCAAACATTTAGTGAGTAGAGTACTTATGCCAGGGACTGTGCTAAGTTATTGGAGTGTATTACTAATTAGAACCAGTAGGAGAATTCCGTGAGGGCAATACCATGGCCACCCATATTTTGCAGATGAGGATGCTGGGGTGAAGAGAGGTTAACTGACAGGCCACACTGCCAATAGGTTGAACAGTGTGGTGTCGACTGTAGGGTTATCTGACACCAAAGCCTGTGGCTTCAAATATTGTGCTCTAACACCTTTGCAGCTGTTAGAAATCATGGTTCAGAGGAAGAGTTAGGGATCTAAAATGATCATAATGTAAATGGAAAAGGTGCTATGTGGCATATGATGACAGTTTTATTTTAAAAGTGTCTATATATTTCTCTCATTGACAAACTATGGCAAGACTTCACACATATTAGTCATGGTACCTCTGGGTGGTAGTGTAAGTTTGTTTTATTTTCATCTTTGTGATTTTTTGTGTTTTCTACTTTTTCTATAAAGGGCATGCACTGCTTGTGTAATCAACAAAAATTTAAATGTTGGTACAGAAAGAGGTCTGAAAGCAAGCTGACATGTCACAGCAATACTTCAGTTTTTATATGAGTGGCTAATTCTTTTGTGTTGATGTCAGATCAAGAGGGAGTCACGTATCACCCATCCTTTGGGGTGTCCCTTTAGGGATGACGAGACAGGAAGCTGTGTCATCTCTATAAACTTTGACTATCACAAAGTGTCCTTCGTGATCAGGAATCAGCCCCAGTCTCTGCACCATGGGCCCCTGAGGAAGAGAGAAGGGCACTTCATGTGAGGCGTCCACAGATCTTTAAATGTATGTGTCTTTTCTCACTCTGTAAGTACTAAAAGTACAGCTACTATTGTAGGTATGAGTGGGTGAGGTGAGATTTTTTTTAATCTTAAGAAGGGGCCCTCATACCTAAAATGTTGGGAACCGCTGAAATAGAGACTAAAAATGGTGGCTATTTCATCATCAGCCCCAGAAATCAAAGATGCTCAGTTCCTGCTTGTTGGATCAGGATTTGCACATGCTTGCCCAGCGTTAAAATGCAGCACTCCCCTCATTTGCAAGCACCATCTTTACCATCCACTCTCATCACACATTTGCATATTCAGCAGACTACCGATTAGTTTGTGCCTCCAACTTTCCCACTCCATTCTTCCCTTTCTGAGCCTGGCCCCATAGCTTGTGGGGAAACACTGCCCTCACCCCCAACCACACCAAATTTGGTCCTTCTCTGTCTTTCCTCTCTTCTTGTTGGCAGCATTTTCTACCTGGATCCCAAATTAGAAACCTTTGACTCCTTCACCTTCTTCCGGCTCTTGTTTGAGGGATCAGAGCCTACTGATTTGATGTCCAAGCTGTGCTCTTTCTTCCATCCACAGTACAACTCTGCCTATTAGGACAGCTCCCCAAAGGGTTCTTCCCCAAGGAAAAACATTCCAGAAGGCGAATTCTAGAACGCAAAACCAGTCCTGTTCACTTCCCTGCTTAAATTCTCCAGCCTCCCTATAGTTTACAAGATAAAGCCTAGAATTCTCTTTCATTCAAGCACGACCCAATCTGGCCACAGCCTCATTCCAGCCTCACCTGCTACTCCCCACCAGACATCTACCTTGTAACCTGGTTACACCAAACATTTTATTTTTTTATTTTTGTGCTGTCTGGTTTGTTTTAT
>NW_004567120.1:11953907-12015609 GCF_000260355.1 Condylura cristata
TGCCATGTGGGTCACTTCCAGATCACGGATCGAACTCATGCTGAAGTGGCTTTAGCTTCTCAGTGCTGTGCTTTAACCTGCTGTGCCAACAGGGAGGGCCCAGCAGTCCTATTTCTTTTTTCGTGACTCACCTACAGCACACCTACTCTGGGAGGTGTTTCCTGACATGACCAGGTTGAACTCACCTCATCTGTCCCTTTGCTCCACCCATTAAATACTTCTATTATTATTTTACAAGATTTATTTCTTTATGCATACAGAACTGGGGTACAGGCCATAGGTTCATGGGTGAGAGGACTCACTAGAGGTAGAGTGGGGAGCAGAACAGGCAGAGTGACTGAAATATACTGTTGAGAGGAGCAGTGGGCATGACAGGAGAGGTCTACTGTGCCATGTGGGTCAGCTCCAGGGCTGGGGATTGAACTCATGCTCATTGGCTGAAGACAGTTTCATATGCTGTGCTTCAACCCATTGCACCACCAGGGAGGGCCCTGACTACTTCTATTATTAATGCAAATAACACTCTATATGTCTGTGTTCTCTGTATAGGGACTTCTTGGGACTGTCTTTCATTTCCCTGCCTCTTAACCTCTAGCAACACTGAATTTACTGTTCTCTGAACATACTATGCTTTTCTGTGACCTCCCCCCCAACCTACCGCTTTGCAGAGGTGAATCTCTCCTGGGAATGCCAGCCCCTCAGCCCCCCTTCACGGCATAGGAAAACATCTGTTCATCCTTCAGGGCACACCTCAAGTGCAGTTTCTAAAATATTTGCACACTCTTAGGTAGAGGTAGTTGTTCCCCATACTGTGCTCCCCTAGATTTCTGGTTAAATCTCGGAGATAGCATTTGCCACATAAGCATTTTATTAAAATTAGCATCTTGCATAACTGCTCCTCTCCTCCTTCTCCCGCACCCCATCCCCCTGGCTGTGAGATCTGAGACAGCAAATCATTCTTGTGTCTCTAGCACAAAGCACAATAGGCAAGCGATAGGTACATTTGATCAATAATTAAAGTCTTTATGGGACATGGTGGCCTGGGAGAAACTATCAGGCAGGTCATCGTGATTGGAATATTTATTTACCTCACCAGTCAAGGTGCCTCTAGGTAAGTGCTGGATTCATAGGTCTTTATAGGTCTTGACTCTAAATTTCTCCTCCAGGTGCTTATGCTCAAGGTCGGTGCACGGCCCATCCTCATCCCCCATGAGCCTTGGTTCTGATGCAACCTATGGTCATGCAGGGATGCCCTTACACCCTCCCACGATGTCATGAGTGGCGGGCAGCTGACCAGTTCCATCACAGCAGCAGCTTCCGAAGCGCCTGTCCCCAGCCTCAGGTAAGAGGCCAATAGTAAAAGGAAGACCTGTGGAGAAAGGGGTGGCCACGGGATCTGTGTGTATTCTTGTGGGTGTCTATGCTTCTGAAGACTCAAGAGCACCCTCTATCTACATGAAGCCCTTTGAGTAGCACAGGACCTCCGTCTGGCCCATCCCTATCACTCATGAAAGCTTTTTTTTTTTTCAATAGTATAATAATTTTTACATCATTTTGTGCATTTTTTCATCACAGTTGCAAATCCCGTGGGCTTCCCATCACCAAATCACCCATGTGCCATCACCATCAGGAAAGCTTTTATGGGAAGCATAGTGCAAGGAAGAATGTTGAGTCGGGCAAGCCAATGGGCCCACCATGACTGGACGGAAGTCGTTCCACATTAATCTCCCAGAGCAGGTCCTGGACAATTGTGATCCTTCAGGGCACAGCCTAGGACAAGGAAAATTCTCCCTTTGCCTTGGCTTCTCCACTGTGCAAATCGTATTCTGCAGGTACCTCTCGCCTTCCATCAGTGTTTCAAGTCCCTGGTCCCATAGCTCCCGGCTCAACATCACTGAGAATCTCCTGGGCTTCATGCTTGCCTCTCGTTCCTTTCTCCTCCCCTAGGAGTGGAGTGCTGGTGGTGTATCTTCCTGTGTATGTGGGTAGGTGGGCAGAGAATGTGAGAAACAGTAGTCCTGAGAGGGCAGCTTCCTTTCCTGACAACAAGGAAGGTCCACAGCAAGTTCAGAACAGACAAGGACACAAGGGAGAAACATAAGCATATTTGATGTACCCTACAATGCTTTGGGGTCCAGAAACCACTGAGCTGAGAAAGTACAATGCCTCTTAGTGTCTCATCGATGGCATGCAGTGCTGAGTCACTGCTGGGGGTTCAAGCAGCAGCTGAATAGACAGGGAAGAGGAAAGAAGGAAAACGATGATGGGGTTGGAAAATATGGGTGTTAGTGAGCACATTTCAGAGCGAGCAATCCAACATAGTAAAGGTCTAGAGAGACACAAAAACCAGATCATCTTGGGCTATTTCCCGGCATCTGACTGGAGAGAAATGGCTGCCTTTCTCAAGGCCAGAGTCAACTCTGAGTTCTCCAGTGTACATACCCCTTCCCCAGAGTGGAGCTTTCATAGGGTCAAGGGATCAAGAAACCTCAGCCCTTCCAAAAGGTTTGCCCTACTCGTCATCCACCCCCTCCAAGCTTTACCACCTAGGCTGGGGGATCCGAGGGTTTTGTTTTATGATTAAGAATGGTGAGACCAACCCCTGTTCTCTGCCACTTCCCAGTTTCTTCTCTTCTTTTCTTATGATTATGACCCTTTTTTAACCTTAAAAAAATCAATAGCTTTATTTTTCTTCAACATACATTTAGATAATAGAGCTTAGAAAGGATCTCATGCAATAGACCAGAGGACTATATACAGAGTTAGGATTGACAGAGCAGCAAGACAAAGTGCATGGGCAAAGAACTGCCCCCCACCCCACCCCAAGGGCCATAGCATCCTAGGACTGTCCCATCAGAGGTCAGACTAGCTCTTGGATGGCTTTAATTCAGCTGAGAGATTGTGCTGAGCATCAAGTGTTTGTCACTTGGATCTTTATTCTTGATGGCAATGAATTTTCTTGTTTTCATTTCACTACATTATTGGCCATGTGCTACATGACTCCTAACGCTTCATTCTCCATGCACTCAGTATAATACTGCTGTCTCGTGTTCCATTTTCCTTGGCCTAGAACCTTCTGGAACAGGCAGCAGCTGCTGCCACCTTAGAAGGGATAATGTATCAGGTTACAGTCAATGAGTGTCAGCTCCATCAAATATTTGGCTAAAGTATGCTGCTTGACATCACCCTCTGACTTTCAATGCGCCATAAGACATGGAGTGGCAAAGATGGGCCCAATTCAAATTTCACTTGTTTCACAAGTGGTTTCCGTTTTTTGGATTTGGGAGCTAGTTCAGAGCGTCTGTGTTGTAATCAAAGTCTTCAATATTTTGGTGAAAATGTCTCCTTATACTTGAAGCCAAGAGCAGAGTTGTAATCCCAACCCACTGAAGCATCTTCCTAGAGACTGACTGAAACTGTAAAAATGGAGCCATTCTGATGGTACCCCTGTATAGTTTCCTGCAGCAGCCTAACCTAGAGTGCACCGGCCAACCCACCAACACGGCACGTGTGTGTGAATTTGTACCACTTCTGTTTAAGAATTGTGGGTTTATGGGTTGCTTATCAAGTTGCCTTAGATACTGGAAGATACCTTTTCTCTTTTTTCACAAATAAGACTTTGTCACCATTAACTGTCTGAATTTGAAGCAGATTCTTGAACTGGCTGCTCATCACTTTTTTCAACTTTAGCACCTGTCTCATCTCCAGTAACTTTTCTAGAACTACCGCCTCCACGAGGAAGCTCCATGCATTTTCCCAATTCAAACCTGGGCTTTTTCAGCATTTTTACTTTTCTAGACATCATGGAGAGGGTAAGTAGATTGGCAGCCCGTTTCTATGTCTTTCCCAGTGCTGTGTGGAATCAGTTTTTTGACCACCTCTTTTAAGTCATTCACCTGCATTCTTTGGGTCACAATTTCCATCATCTTTTTCTGGATTTGTTGGAACTATGGGTGCTGAGCATAAAAAGTTTTCTGCATCGCATCGTTGCATTGTTCTTTTGTAAAACCAGTGCAGAATGACTGAAACAAATAACTGTTGACAGTGTCCACATCAACATGACTTTCCATCACGGTCTGCCAATTTTTGAGCATGGAGCAAATTTTCTGTCAGTTAGTCAGGCAGTTTTGGCCCTGAACATTCTCAGTGACTAGTTCAGATTTTCTAAATGCAGCTCCTTCATTCTGAAGATCAGCAAGGCTCACCTCAAAAACACAAACCTTGGCGCCACTGGATGGAATATTGTTTCCTTCACTTCCTGCTACTAGTGTTTTTCTTACATTGAACATGGCTGGCCTTTCACGCCCTACCAAAATGTCTTAGAAAACTGATGGGCCATTTTCTTCTTGGCTCCCTTTCTGCCACCGTTGAGGAAGTGTTTGTTTTTGCCAGTGCCATGGTGCTGCTCAGATAACCAAAAGGGCAAAGGCGTTGCCAGATATTTCTATATTTCACTGCAGAGCTAAGGAGCCTTCCAACCTTCATTCTCACTGTCCCCAATCTTGCTAAACAAGCATCAGACAAAGCTTGGCGGATGGTCTCTTCATGGAGATACACTCTGGGGTGGGAGGACACTTTGGAGCTGCATTTCTGTCTGTTTCACAAAAGCAGCAGCTTCGAGTTGTTTGTTGATGCTTGTTGATTTGATGGTTGAGCAGGTTCTTGGTGTTCTGAGCTTTCTTAGTTATTTGTGTAGCCCTGGTTTGTGACTCTAATTCGAATTTCTTCTAAAAAATGCCCACCTGATAGTCACTTGACTCTTAGCTTTGGAATTAACTCCCATGTCAGTGGCCTCCAAGTCCTCAGGCACTTCCTGGTGTCAGAGCAGTGGCCTGAGGGACTGGGCACGCCAGAGAGCCAGGCTCATGCAGAGAGGAATGCAACCTGCAGAGAGTGGTGGAGCAAGCTTCTGAGGCTCCATTAGGCCTGCACTGCTGGGAATCTTTTGGCCTTGACTTGCCTTAAAAGTTCAAGAGATAGGGAGAAAGTCCTGTGGGGAGTGAGAGGGGTGAGAGTCCTTGGCCGCAACAGCCAGAAATAGAGTAGTGATAAGGAAAGGAAACAATTAATATTCAGTATTTGCCTACCATGTGTGCCCGGCTACACTAGGGGGATGCTTGTGAGTTTAAGGGGGAGCCAGGAGAGGAAGAGCAGGGTGAACAGGGAACACAGTAAAGGGACCATGTGGGGGGGTTAGGAAAGTAAGAAGACTGGAGAGAATGGCAGGCTAGCTTGGTGGAGCCCAGCTCAGTGTGGGTGCTTCCCGCAGAACCAGGACGACTTGGCTGTGACTGGGGCACCAGGAGCCATTTCTAACTGGGGCCATTCCAAGTGCTGGGACTCTGTGAGACTGGCTTCAGCCCAATTATCCCAGCATCAGCGAAGCTGTGGCCCTGCGCTAGAGCCGCTCCTGGCTCTTGCTCTTGGCCTGCCATCCTCCTTCCACCCCAGCTGGCTCTATCCCAGACACCCAGAAGGGGTCAGGCAGCTGCTCCAAGTATTCCTGTAGGTGGGCCTCAGCATGGAAACAATGTGGAACTGTGGATAGCCCAGAAGACTCTGTGGGAGATAAATGAGGATGGGAACAGAACACTTTCTGGTAAAAATGAAGTGTTTTCGCTCAGTGCTGAGGGGTGGGGGCCCATCTCGGAATGTTAACCTTTCCCCAGGCAAGTCTGCTGGAGAAGAAGAGTGGCTATTTCCAGAAAGCACCCTGCCCTTCAGGTGGCCCCGGGCAGTACCCACAGGGCCCAGGAGCTTCTCTGGCACTGGATCCCTTCATGGAACTTCTTAGTTACATGTTGCTCTGTCCTTCCCTGCAAAAGTCCAAAGGGTGTCCACAGACTCCATTTCCCTCTGGCCTCAGGAAACAGCAAGAGTTTGATGGGAGGAAGAACAATATGCCCCCATCAAGCAAGGCAGAGCACCCCCCATTTTCACATTGGGCTTGGATGAATCTTCTGAGGCCCACAATTCCTTATCCCACGATCCCATGGCTCTCTGTCCCTGGGTGCATCACACATATTCCTCACAACATCTGAGGACACTAAGTAGCAGAAGACAAGGCTTGTTTATCCAAGTCCATCCTCCTGGCTAACAATAGGTTTGTCACTGAAGTAGTCTGATCCTGTCCTCCACCTCAGGGGAGGGGCGGCCTGGAGGCAAAGTGAGCCCCTTATATCTTCCATGGACGGGGAAATAAATCAACAAGAAGCTCCCCTCTGCACACCCCTCCTCAGCACCATGGAATGCCCAGTCCTACTCTTGCCATCCTTGCCAGCCCGGGAGGGCCCTCCTGGCCCCCGTGTGGCGGGCCCAGTTGGGAACAAGCCAGAATTCCCCAGGGACAAAGCTCTGATTCACCCGTTGAGCCCTGACATTGCCGCCCCCTCCAGATTCCTGGGGAGTCAGTAAACAAACAGGGTGATAGCTCCCGCCTCCTGGCCTGGCTCAACCCTTCCTGCTCTGCCTGAGGGAGTCTGCTCAGAGACTATCAGGACTCTGCCTGGGACTTGCCAGGCACTGGGTCCAGATTGGTGCTGAGGGATACCATGGAGCTGCCCAGTCCTGCCACAGAGTCCCCAGGCAGTACAGGTAGGGTTCACTCATGGCGACACCGGGTTACTGAGGTCAGAGCTTTGCCTCCAGCGCCTGGCTGTTGCTTCATTTCTCTTTCAGTGTGAGGCTGCAAGTTTTGGTTTTCACAGGATGACTGATGTCCCGCATTGCCTGGAGAGTCTTGGTTGAAAGACAGAGACACTAGAGGAGTCTCAGTTCCTAGCAGTACCATGTTATTTCCACAAAAGGCAAATGGGTAGACAAGCAGGCCGAGGTTGCTTTTCCATCGGCTGAGGTGAATGGGCATAGACAGAGATTTCAGCCTCCACTGTGTTTGCCCTGGCTGGGCAGTCCTGACATTGTGCTGGAGGTAGCTAATTTCCTCAGGGCTATTGGCACAACGGCCATTCCACAAACCCCACAACTCTCCCCACAGGGTGACAAGTGACGGGTTCTGAACCAGATGAGATTTTCCATGGTTGGTTTGTCATAGCTACGAACTCTGTTCAGAGTGCTTTGAAGATTGGGATGGAAAGCTTTAACTTTTTCTCGGCCCATGGAAGACCAGCAGTACTCCATAGGATTTTTTCCAGGCTTTTTTTCTTGACTCTGATGGGAAATTCGGGTGGAAAGGAGGGTGAAGGGACTTCAAAACCCAAATTCATTTGGAAAGAAGAACATTGCCTACTAATAGCTCTCTCCAGCTGGTCTATTCTTTTGTGGAGTCTTTATGGGAGAGTCTCATTTCTTTCCTTTCCTCTTCTTGTCTTTTCATTTTTACATGTCAGCCCTTTCTTTTTAAAATGTTGAGTCAACTGCGGAACCCTGGAATAAGGCCCTACCGCTCACGTTAAATATGTTTGGACTATATGGCCATGGTAACCATTGTTTGGGCAATTCTTAACAGCTCTTCCCTAGCACAAGTACCTCCAGGATTTCATCTGGGCAGTTATCCTGGCAGAATTTACAGTAATAAGAATGATAGTACTCAGCTGTTATATGTGACCAACCTAGACCAAGAGAGGGGCTGGTAATGAACAGTCTTCCATGGAGTTTCCCTTTTTCTCCCTCAAACTTCACCCCCAAGCACACCCTGGGCCAAGCCCTTCTCTCCCCTTGTGCGCCCTCAGCTTGGAGCAGACCCCGATGTGCTCCCAGGGTCGCAGGATGTCTGTGTTTCTGTCCAGGTTAGAGCTGCTGCAGCTGCCCCTACACCCCCTCAAGATGGTGCTGGGGCTTCCTGCCTAAGCCCAAAGCTATTCAACGGGTCTCTTGGTGCCGCCGGACCCCTGGAACCTTCAGTCATGAATCTGTGTTGGAATGAAATAAAAAAGAAGTCTCACAACCTCCGGTAAGGCTTGACCCCCAGCAACAGGACTTGGCTGGTGTTGGGCTCCTGTTATTGCTGCTGCAACGTGTCACTCTCTCCAACTTTGTGTCACCCGTGGCCTCCCTCTCCTTGTCTGGCTCCGGTGAAAGAACCCTGAGTCAGAAGTCAGGAGACTTGGAGTTGAGCCTTAGTTTTAAGTAGCTGTGTCACCTTATAAAAGTTTTCGTAATTTTAACTTCCACTTTTTTGTGTGTTTTGTTTTGTTTCAAGAAAAAAAAAGTAAGTGGAGGAATGATACCTGTCCTGGCTATCTCACTGTGTTGTGTGAGGATTCACATAAGATATGAAAACGCTTCTGAACTTAAAATCCCTGAAGTATAAATGACCGCTAGGGTCTCTCCCTCCTCCTACTCTTCTGTTCTCCATCTTGGCAGGTCTCATCTGCTCACTTTCCTGTCCTTTCAAGCTCTCTTAATCCCATCCACTGGCTGTCAGCCCACCCATTCCTCCCTAACTAAGGCAAATTAGTACGAGCCTGATATGCCAGTTGTTCCTCTTCTCTCTACCACTCTGTGTAGCCACCCCCAGTCCCTCACACAAACCTATTCCCACATACATAGTCTTTGCTCTTCCACTCCCTCTCAACAAAACCCAAACTCCTGGCTTCTGCTGGAAAAAAAAATGATCTCAGGCTGTGCAGTCAGACCACCCCGAGTTCTATCAGCAAATAAGCTGTGTGACCTTGGGCAGATTACTTCACCTTCTTGAGCAATGGCCATGCTTACTTATAAGGCTGCTCTGAGAGTTAGTGAGAGCAATAATTTAGGTAAAGAGCTTGGCCCAGGTTGGAGGGAATCAAAGAATGCTTTTTCCCTCAGCTCCAGGGCTGCACACAGCTTAAGCTGGCCTCCAGGTTCCTACTACTTGGACCTTGGCTCCTGCTATATTTGTGGGAAGAGGTAGTCAGATGAGTATAGAGCCATATGACAGAGCTTTCGCCTGGGCTGCTACTCTCCTCAGGGGCCCTTGGGCTGCTTGTATCGGTACGGCCCTCCCACAAGTGTGTGCCCATGCCCACTCCACTTTCAACTTTCCTCTGGCCTCATCCTCTCCTGTTCAGAGGGCAGACTCGAAGTCTCTATGGAGAGCAAGTTTGTCAAGACTTGAGTTCCTCCGGTCAAGGAAGCAACCAGACAATGATGACTGCAAATATCATTGCTCAGTGTCCTGTCCTTCTCAGTCTGATAACAGAATTAACTGATGACCACAGTAGGTATTAGTCCTGAACTCCTTGCGGAGGTGCTTCTGAAGCTTCTGTGGGTGGGTAAGGAAAGAGCTTTTTCTGCCTCCACCACAGCAAGTCTTCCTGAATCGGTTCATATGTTAAGGCCCCACATAAATATTAGTCTGGAAAAGACATTTCGCCACTTAAAAAGAAGCTTGAGGCTTGACCTGATGGCACAGTGCATTAAGACTCAGCACTGCAAGTGAGTTGCAGCTGCTTCTGTGCGAGTTTGAACCCCGGCCCCAGAGGTGACCCAAATGGCACGGCAGACCTCTCCTGACCGCCTGTTGCTCCCTTCAACAGTGTACTTCGTCAGTCTGCCTGTTCTGCTCCCCACTCTGTCTCTGGTGAATCCTCTCACTGCCCCTGCACATCTGGCCTGTACCCCAGTTCTGTATGCATAAATAAATAAAGCCTTAAAAGTAAATAATAATAAAAAGAAGATTGACAATCATTGCTTTTATCCACTGTGTGCAGTGCTCGCCTGGAGGCCTTCTCAGACCACAGCGGAAAACTTCAGCTCCCTCTCCAAGAGATCATTGACTGGCTCAGCCAAAAGGATGAGGAATTGTCAGCTCAGCTGCCCCTACAAGGAGATGTGGCCCTTGTGCAACAGGAGAAAGAGACCCACGCGGTAGGTTACAGTTATGGAGGCCATGTATGTTGTCTCTCAGCCGGGAAAAGCCTCTGTGCAGCTCTCTGACACACAGGCACCCGGTCTCCCCTAGACTCCCGCAGTGGGCCGAGGCTGATGCAGTCCCTGTGGCCTGTGGCCTGTAGCTAGCACGCACTGAGTAGGATAAATCTTTCCCTCCTAACCCTCCAATTCAGCTCTTAGCTATTCCTTAAAAACTTGCCCTGATTTTGAATGGACACAAGGGGATAAGAACACGATATCAAGTTAAGTTAAAAAAAAATCAGCCAACAACTTAGGAAACTAAACTACACACAGGTGAATCCAGCTGTATAAAAATCTAGATAGATACATATATGTGTGTGTGTGTGTGTGTGTGTGCAAGTATGTTCAAAGTGGTTAATTCTAGGTGATGAAATTAGGTACTTTTAATTTTTTTCTTCACAGTTTTATGAAATGTCATTTTTTATCTATAAATGGTAAATTTTTTTTTCATTTTCCTGATCAAAATAAAATTACATTATAGCATTGGGAAGTTTCAGGTGTGCATCATTATGTCTAAGATTTCTATGACATATTTTACCTTGATATCAAAAAACAACTTTTAAAAAAGAATGCCGAATGCACTAGAAGAAATGACGAGTACATGACCTAACAGAGTGTTGGCTAATGCTGTGATGGCAATCATATTGCAATGTAAATGGATGAAGTCAGTATGTTGTACACCTCAAACTAAGACACTGGTTATATATCATTTATATCATAATAAAAATAAATACAGTGTAATGCAATATGGCAAGAAAATAAACCACAAAGGTTTACTTTATTCATCCACAGCAAAGATGAATCCTAGTGAAAAAAAAGCAAGACATAAATGAATCCATATTGTATGATTCCATTTATATAAAATACAAAAATAGACAAACAACGAATGAATGGTATTACAGATCGAGATAGTGGTTGCCTGGGGGAGGGAGGGAAAGATGAGTTGGTGGCCGGAGAGGGCATGAGAGGGCCTTTCTGGTAGGCCAGTGGTCTATTTATTGATTTCAGAATTGATTAAAGAGATGGAATCACTTTATGGAAATATACTGAGCTGTGCATTTTTGATGTATATAGTTTGTGTCTATCTAAAAAAAAAACAAATAAATATTGTATCTGAATCTTCTTCATACTGATTTTGAGTCCTCTAAGCCCCTTCCAGGGGACTTCTTGAATCTTCCGGAGAAACCCAGATTCCCAGCCCTAAATATCTGGATTTCTTTCTACTCTGTCTGGGAGTAGACAGACAAATAGACCATCCAGTATCAGAGTTGTTCTTCCATTTCTAGGAAGGACTGCACCTCCTTTTGCCTGGGTTGTCAAAGATAAGTGATAATGTTAAAGGATCAAGTTGCACTGGGGAGAATAAAGGTTATCAACTGCAGGATGAACGTCAAAGAAATTGAAAGACTTTCCGTCCCTCTTAACCACGTTGCTAACTTTGCAGGCCTTTATGGAGGACGTCAAGTCTCGGGGCCCCTACATCTACTCTGTTCTGGAGTCAGCTCAGGTCTTCCTGTCCCAGCACCCGTTTGAAGAGTTAGAGGAACCTCATTCTGAGAGCAAAGGTGGGTGTTCTTCCCCTCTCCCCCCTTCTGGAGCTATGAACTGCCAAATACCTTCTTGCCCTCCTCAAACTTGTTTCATCAGCTGTCATCTGGGAGGACAGTTATCTCGTAGGAGCCTAAGTTAGGAGGGACAAGATTCATATTGCAAGACAAAGCAGAAAGAAGAGAGCTTGGAGCAGAAGGACATCTAAGTCTGTGACCCAAAACTCTATGCGACTCATCATGTAACCCTTCTAAATGAGCATGGAAAAGGAAAACCAGACACAAATGTCATGAACTGACCCAGGGAATAAAAGCAATAGTATGTCCTTTGCAAACATACTGCCTCAATCCCAACATAAATGATAGGACTGAGGATGATGTTCTCATCCACCACCAAATAAAAAACCTTTTCAAAATCCAAAATGTTAGTGATGACATCTGAGAGGAAAATTAATTGTGACTTTGATACTGACCCTAGTGACTTCTGGCCCCTTCTCTTGGGAGAAAGGGTCACTCCGAGCCTTGGTTCAAATATGGCAACAGGGTGAGATCCATGGTAATTAGGTGTGTGGTGATCCAACAAGTCCCATTCTCCAGAAAGAATCCTCAATCCTCCGAGCCTGGCAGCAAATAGCCTCCAAGGACCCTTAGCTCATTGAGTCTTTCATCAGTGCTGTTGACCGGCTCAGTAGGAGAGCTAGCACTCAATTTACTGCCCAACCCAATTTACTGTGCCTCCTCCAGCGGTGCAAGCTCAAGAAAGAGCAAGATAATTCTAATTAGCCTGAGGCTTTCAGGCTCTGAATCTATTTCTGAGGGTAGCCTAGACTGGAAATCTGGGCTAGTTATACAAACCTTTTCAGGGATGGGCCTTCACGAAAATGCCTCACTTCTTTGGATGGAAGTGGGCAGCAGACACGACTGCAAATATCACATTCCGGGGTAGCATGAATAGGACCCCGGATGAGTTGCCTCAGGACATCTCAAAATATTTTGCTCACTATTTACTTTGCCCATTTTCTTTTTTAAAAAAGAGGAAATCCTAGGAGTGGAATTGCTGGATCATATGGAAGCTCCATTTTTAGTAGTTTGAGGAGGGGAAAGGCAGAAAACAAAAAAGGAATGGGGGGGCCCTCCCTGGTGGCGCAGTGGGTTAAAGCACTGCACTGAGAAGCTTGGGCCAATTCCGCATGAGTTGATCCCTGCCTGCCCCGAGGAGATCCACATGGAGAGGCAGACCTCTCCTGACCCACCCACTGCTCCCCTCAGCAGTGTACTTTGTCTATCTGCCTGTTCTGCTCCCCACTCTGTCCCTGGTGAAGCCTCTCACCCTCCGCATCTCTGGCCTGTACCCCAGTTCTGTATGAATAATTAAATCTTTAAAAAAAAAGGAATGGGGGGGAGTAGCTATAATAAAGTAAAAATCAAAATCATCAGGCAACTATAGATCAGAGACATTCTGTAGAGGAGGAGGAAGGAGAAGGACCAGGACAGGGTGGGGAGAACACAAGGGACTTTGGTGATGGTGCACGGGGGAACTGGTAGTGGGGATTCACGGGGAAACCACACATTGTACAAAAATGAAGGATGGTGTAAGGAATATATTAATAATATTTTAAAGAGGAAATTCTGACAATATAATAAATGAAAAGCAACGATATACTCTCTTGACTTTGGTGGTAGATTCTTAAACCTACACGTGTGATAAATCGCATAGAACTTAATACACGCATGAGTATACGTAAAAGTGAGCAACTTTAAACAAAATTGGCGGAATGTATCAATGTCACTATACCGGTTGTGATATTGCATTATAGCAGTGCATGTGAATCTACAATGATTTCCAAATAAAGTGCTTCATCTAAAACACCCTGAATATACAAAAGGAACATAACCATGGGAAGATATATATTAATACAGACACACATACATATATATGTGTGTGTGTCTATTAATATATACAAAATGAGTGCACACGGGCACACCTACATTTTACAGATGACCCTCTTTGTCTGTCTTTCCTCCAGTGGCCCCTGCTTGTTCAGCTGACCTGACCTCTCGCTTGCCCCTGCAGATACCTCTCCCAGACAGCGGATCCAGAATCTTAGCCGCTTTGTATGGAAGCAGGCAACTGTGGCCAGTGAACTATGGGAAAAGTTGACAGCCCGCTGTGTGGACCAGCACCGCCATATTGAGCGCACTCTGGAGCAGTTGTTGGAGATCCAGGGGGCGATGGAAGAATTAAGCACTACTCTGACCCAGGCGGAGGGAGTTCGAGGCACCTGGGAGCCCATTGGAGACCTCTTCATTGACTCACTTCCTGAGCACATTCAGGCTCTTAAGGTATGTAGATCTTCCCCTCAGCTGGCTACAGTCTGCCCTGAGGTCTGACACTCCTCCCAGACTCTGACAATGCTCCCCGTGCTGACAGTCTGTCGTTGGCCTGGAGGATAACCAGCCTCTCCCATACTGCATGCTGGATTTATTTGGAAGGCAGCTGAAGTGTTGTTGCACTGTCTGGTGTTTTCTGACAGTAGGAAAGGAAGATGACAAGGACAGTGTCCCCGTGTCTTAGTCTGGTTACTCTCATAGGCAAGCTTGTAGGCTGTACTGTTGGAATGAAATATTTGGGTAAAGGGAGGCATTGAGGTGAGTGACTTATGGTTCCTCTTGCCCACTCTGTCCACTGTGGTCCTTGGGTTCTGGTTCCGCAGCTATTCAAAGAAGACTTTGCCCCCATAAAAGATGGTGTGAAGTCGGTGAATGATCTGGCCCATCAACTTGCCATTTCTGATGTACACCTGTCAATGGAGAATTCCCGGGCTTTGGAACAAATCAACATCCGGTGGAAACAGCTACAGGTAGAGAGAAAACGGAGGTGCCTGGATATGTCACACTAAGTATATAGAAAGAGTCCATTGATTTCTCGTTCTTTCCATAGGTGTCAGTTGGCGAGAGGCTCAAGCAGCTCCAGGATGCCCACCGGGACTTTGGGCCTGGGTCACAGCACTTCCTTTCCTGTATGTGACACAAGCAATTTCACTTAGCAGAACCTCAACTACCTTCCTCCCAAGAAAGTCTGCTGCTGTCCCCTGGGGACCTGCTGGTCATCCATTGTGAGGACAAAGCAGTGTAGCATTGTGGTTGAAAGGACAGACTCTCAAGTCAGAGACTCCTGGATTCGAGTCGCCACTCCTCAATAGTTAGGCATGCTTGACAAAAATAGCTTAGCACTTCTGAGCCTCAGTTTTCCCATATGTAAAAAGGGAAGAAAATAACCAGCGCATGGGGTTATGGGAGTAAATGACCAGTTTTTTCAATAATAGGGCCTATGGTAGGCCAGGTACTCTTCTAGGCACTGGGGCTACCTTAGTGGACAAAACACAGAAGTCCTTAGACTTGTAACACTTACATTGTACTAGGGGAAGCCAGACCATAACAAGTAAGTAAAACATATCTAAGGTCAACTGGCACTGGGTGCTGTGAACAAAAGAAAGCATAAATAGGAAGGGCTGGATTTATGGGGGAAGATATTACAATTTTGAATAGTAGGTCAGGAAAGCCCTCCCTGAGAGCATGGCGACTGAGAAATCTCCAGGCAGTGAGGAAGTGAACTGTGTGTGTATCTGAGGGAAAAGCATCCCAAGTAGCGGGCCCAGCAACTTCCAGAAATTGAAGGCAGAAGCAGGCATGAGAAACAGCAAGGAGGCTGAGGTGGAAGAGAACAGAGAGGGGAAGGAGCAGGCTCTGTGTGGGAAACTGCTTTCATTTGGAATGAAGACCCCTCAGGGGGGCTTGAGCAGAAGGATGACTCGATCTGACTGATGTTTCAACAGAGTCAGTGTTATGTGCAAAACTCTGAGCAGGCGCACATGTTGGAAAACACATTGTAATAATCCAGGTGAAACATCGTGCTGACTCACACCAGCGAGGTGGCTGTGGAGATGAGGGAATCTAAAGATTTGCACATTAGATGTGGAACATTTGGCTCAGTCTCTGGCACACAGTAGGAATTCCAGCCATGCTAATAGAGGTTGCTGGCATGCAGCTATGCGTACGTACAGAGGACTTCTGCACCCAAGACCCTGACATGAGGAGGTTGGCTAAGTAATCCGGCCTCTCCCAGACCAGCCGCATGATAAAAACTTGGGGCAGAGAAAAGCATCCTTCTCCAGAGCTCATCCCCACATAGAAATGGGCAGGGCCTTTCCCTACCATCCCCCATGAGGAAAGCAGGGTCCATTTCACATCCACTGCAGCTCTCCAGCTGCCTGCTGCTGAATGGATAGAAGTAGCATCTTGCTCAAGGAGAAGGTTGTCAGGGAGGCCAAGGCCAAGTATTCCTGTGTGTGCCTTTGTCACTCTTCTGGCACATGCAGGCTTCAAGGACGGTCCCTTTCCCTCCCTTGGCCTAACATCCGTGGGGAATTGAGCTCCTTAGAAGTTTTGGCCCCAGCCGTGGTGGCTGTTAAGGGCTGGCAATGAGAGTCAGGCATCCCCTTGGGACATGACCACCATTTGGGGAGGAGAAGGTAGGGGAGTCGTCAGCATCTGAAAGCATTAGTGATCAGCTTCTCTTTCTTTTCTCCCTTGCCAGCCTCTGTCCAGGTTCCCTGGGAAAGAGCAATTTCACCCAATAAAGTTCCCTACTACATCAAGTGAGTGATCGCCTGAATCAGAAGCGGGTCAGTCACCTGCCCACCCCCTCCCTCGCCTGTCTTTCTCTACCTGTCCCTGTCACTCTTTATTTGTTGGGATCCTTCATCCCATCCAGTTTTTCCTCCTACTCAAGAGCTCAAGATTCTACCTTGTTAAAGGTGAACCGTATTTATACCTTGGTAACTTCTGGGTTCACCCTCGGACCCTGCAGCTTCTTGCACTGACCTCTGGTGGGCTCATGTGAGTGGGAGTGGTGGGGGTGGCGTGGCCCCTGGTGCTACTGATGCTTTTGTTTGTTGTAGCCACCAGGCTCAGACCACATGCTGGGACCACCCCAAGATGACTGAGTTATACCAAACCTTAGGTAAGAATTGGGGTTACTGCTTAGGGTGGAGAACTACACAGCTGCTTGTGTCCTGCAATAGTAGGGACTCGCATTCTATGAACGGGGTGTTGTGGGGGTAGAAGTGAGTGTCCTTTCTCAGCAGCCTGCCTTCCTCTCCCCTCTGCACACCCTTTAACTGGAAGCTCTACATCCCCCTTGAACCACTTTACCATAACATTAGAGAATTACGCTTCTAGCTGTGAAGCAGCTCTGTCTTTGAAAGACTCTGTCAAAGCTGAGTGTGTGTGTCCAGGTTGAGTGTGACGCTTGTGTGCCTTAGTTTTAATTAAGAGAGACTCCCCATTAGATTGCAGTTTTTTTTCCTATGCTGATGCATGTGAGTATAGTTCATTCACCTTCACTGTTACAGAACATTCATGCCTTCTTCATCCATTTTTTTAAATTGTTTTTTTTTAAAGATTTATTTATTCATACAGAACTGGGGTACAGGTCAGAGATGCGGAGGGTGAGAGGATTCACCAGAGACAGAGTGGGGAGCAGAATAGGCAGATCAATGAAGTACACTGCTGAGGGGAGCAGCGGGCGAGTCAGGAGAGGTCTGCGGTGCCACATGCGTCACCCCTGGCCGGGATTGAATTTGTGCTGAAGCGGCTGTGACTAGCTTCAAAGTGCTGCATTTTTTTTTAAGATTTATTTATTTATTCATATAGAACTGGGGTACAGGCCAGAGATGTGGAGGGTGAGAGGATTCACCAGGGACAGAGTGGGGAGCAGAACAGGCAGATCGACGAAGTACACTGCTGAGGGGCGCAGCGGGCCGGTCAGGAGAGGTCTGCCACGCCATGTGGTCACCTCCGGGGCAGGAAGGGATCGAACTCATGCGGAAGTGGCTTTAGCTTCTTAGTGCTGGGCTTTAACCCGCTGCGCCACCAGGGAGGGCCCCAAAGTGCTGCATTTTTTAATTGATTTTTAAAAATCTTTTTATAATATAATAATTTTTACATCATTTTGTACATTTTTTTTCCATCTCAATTGTAATCCCCGTGGGTTTCCCATCACCGAGTCACCCATGTGCCATCACCATAGTCAAAGTGCTGCATTTTAATGGGTTGCGCCACCAGGGAGGGTCCCCTTTCTTCATTCTCCTGTTGATGGACATTCAGGTCATCCCTCTTTGGAGTTAATAAGAGTGCTGTTAACCGCTCTTGCCCATGTCCCCTGGTGTGTGTGTGCATGTTTTCAGTCTACAGGTCAGACTGTGATCTCAGTGTGTTGGGATAAACACTCAAAAATCTAGAAGTCGGGCCCCCCTGGTGGCGCAGCGGGTTAAAGCACAGCACTGAGAATCTAAAGCTGCTTCCGCATGAGTTCGATTCCCGCCCGCCCCGGAGGTGACCACATGGCGCGGCAGACCTCTCCTGACCCGCCCGCTGCTCCCCTCAGCAGTGTACTTCGTCTATCTGCCTGTTCTGCTCCCCACTCTGTCTCTAGTGAGGCCTCTCACCACCCCTGAGCCTCTGGCCTGTACCCCAGTTCTGTATGCACAAATAAATAAATCTTTAAAAAAAAATAAAAAAAAAATCTAGAAGTCGGCGAAGAAATAGGAGAGTGCAAGAGGGCTGTCTAATATTAATTTTGCTTTGACTTTATCAGATCTGGTCAGGTATTGCTTCCTGCAATATTTGATTCAGTTATTTATTTAAAAGCACAGATGTGTTTGCAAGCTGGTACAAGATGTAAAATGAACTTCTGATCATATAAAGAAAGTTTTAAAAGATCCCTGCTCCAGGATAAATAGCCACTTGGGCTGTACAATATGTGAATACTCATCTCTACTAGGTACTAGCAAGTTGTTTTCTGGAATGATTCTATCAGTTCACACTTCCACCAGCACTTCTCATTCATCCACATCTTTGGTGTGACAACTGCTACTGTCAGACTTACTTTTTGCCTATTTGGTGGCGGAAGATGGTGTCTTGTGGTTTTAATTTACATTTCCCTGATCTGAGTGGGTCTTTTTCCATCCTTTGCAGCTGATCTGAATAACATTAAATTCTCAGCTTACCGCACTGCCATGAAGCTCCGCAGGGTCCAGAAGGCACTGCGCTGTAAGTCTCTCGCCCCCGTCCCTCATGGCCTCCACCCCACTCCCCCTATTCCTCATCAGTCAGCTGTTTCCCATTTTCATTCCCCCTAGGCCAGGGTTGCTTATAGGGGTGGTGGAAACTCCCCAAAGTCTGGGGATGTGCTGGATGAGGACACCGGCTTTTTCCAGACTTGTTTCCAAATTAACCCACAACCCTCCTCCTTGTCCCTTCTTCCCTGTCCAACACGGAGAGTCAAGCAACTGTTCTATGCTAGAACATCTCCCAGCCCATGCTTTGGAGTGACCGCGGTTTGTGTTCTCGTGCCATCTTGGAGCTCTTGGAGGTAGCAGCAGAACGCTTGACCCAAACGCTGACAGAGTATGCCTCCTGCTCTTTCCCAGAGAGCCTGCCCATTCAGTCCTCCTGGCCCAGACATGTCCAGGGGGCTGATTCCTGCGCTGGGGGGTAATTGAAAAGTTCTCCTGAGGTGTGCCACATTTACGCAGGCACATCTCAGCTTTCGCAACTGGTGTTCAGGTTCTCAGGCCAAGGTTCACAGACCGACTTCTCTATAGTGCCAAGTGTGCAGAGACAGAGAAAATTAAATTGGGAATTGAATCTTTAGGAATTAATGCAGCAAGTAGGTGAGGCACTCACATCTGCCACCTCCCTACACTGGTGCCAAAGAGCAGAAGGTTACAGAAACATTTGGGTCCATTTAGGGGCTCTTTTTCTGCCTTCCCTCACCGTAGGATGAGGGTTTTCATAAAGGACAAACTTGTGTCAAGCTAACAATAGGTCTGGAGGTTGAGTTAGTTTTGAGGACAGTGATGTCCTTGTGTCTTCATCTAGGATCTGGGGTTATACTTAAGGCTTTGACTTCCCCCGTCTCCCTTTCCTTCCCAGTGGACTTGGTAACTTTAACCACAGCCCTGGAGATCTTCAATGAGCATGACCTGCAGACCAGTGAGCACGTGATGGACGTGGTGGAGGTCATTCACTGCCTGACCGCCTTATATGAACGGCTGGAGGAGGAAAGGGGCATTCTGGTCAACGTGCCACTCTGTGTGGACATGAGCCTCAACTGGCTCCTCAATGTGTTTGACAGGTAAGCGCTTCCAGCTGGCAGCGCTGGTCACCTCCCTGAGGAAATACATTGGGGCATCCGGAGTGGGCGGGCTTGGTGGGGAGGGCTTGCTCCCACCGAAGCCTGGGCTTCTGTTCAGCGTGGGGTGTGTTGTCACAGAGGTCTGCTGGGATCAACTGTGCAAGGGAGATCTCTGTCAAGATGTCAATTAACCCTTCACATATATTCATGTTCTCAGTCTCTTCTTTCCAATCTAGTGGTCGCAGTGGGAAGATGCGGGCATTGTCCTTTAAGACTGGCATTGCTTGCCTGTGTGGCACCGAAGTGAAGGAGAAACTACAGTGTGAGTACAGCTCCAGAGCCTTGAGTGGGTGGAGGGAGAGGTGAAGTGGGGAGGCTAAGTGCATTAAGCAGAGGTGATTCTCATGACTCAGCAGAAGCTATTTGGGTTACCTTGCAATGCTTCCTAGTCCAGGTTGTCACAAAGAAGCCACCACAGCCAAGGGTCAAGATGGACTTAAGCCTATTACTATCCTCAGTCTCACTCCAAGGGGGTGACGTCTTCTTGTCTGATGGAAGTGCATGACCAGGATCTGAGTCGGCACCCTAGGACACCCAGAGCCCAGACCTTCTCGTTCCATTCCCATGGCCCCCCAGGCTTAGTCTGTACCCAGGGTGATGCTCAAACCATGTCACACATTGTGCTGGAGAATTCCCTTCTGATTACCTGAGCAAGGAACCACATTCCGCTACCTGGGAGGTGGACACAGTGGAATTTTGTAGGTTTCAACCATTCTGACTCAGCGCATCTCTGCTTTACCCTCTGTCCTCCATCTCCTGTACAGCATGTTGATTTTTCGGCAGCAGCACCATCGAATGTTAAATACTTAATGTGTGTTGACCACTGTGCTAAATGTCCTGAGTAGTAGGTTCCACAAGACATGGTCCCTGCCACAAGTGTTTCACGGCCCAGAGGAGGAGACAGAAATACACAGCGAATATTTTTTGAAGTCCAATTAGAATCACCTCAATGGCAAAGGGCCTGTGCTCTCTCAGATCAAAACTGAGAAAGATGAAAACTTTCCAGGGAAAGGAGACTTCAGAACATGTTCATAGCTATGATTTTTCTTCCAACACTCCTTTGAGACAGGATGGAGGATGATTATGCCCCCTCCATTTAGAGGTGTGTCACTCACCCCAGCTTCTCCAAGCTGGTCAGTAATGGATTCTGAACTAACACACCTCTCCCTTCAACTTCTGCCTATTTTCTAAGCCTTGGGTCAGGTATGAAGCAGACAGACACGAGCCTCTGGAGAAGGTTTTTGGAGGTTGGGATGGGGCCGGGGAGTTCTCACAAAGGCAGATACAGCCCATATTCAAGCACAAGCCCACAGCCAGTCCACAGTCACTTAGAGATCATTCTCAGATGGCCCGTGCCAGTGTTTCTTCCCATGAGTGTGGGTACTGAGGGACTGCTGCACTATCAGACTATGTGAGGTATGTGAGCAGGAGAGAGGACAGAGTGATGAAAGTCACGCGCAAACACCCCTGAGCCCCACACTCCCTCGTCTTGTTTCTTGAGAATCTGTTTCTGGCAGTGGCACGTCTGTGTCTGGCACGTCTGCTGCAGAGCTTGCTCTGTCTCCACCTCCCTTCTTTTACCAGTGAGCTCTCTCTGTGTCTGTCTCTCTTTTCCTCTCTGAACTCAGAGAATGCTCTACTTAGAGCCCCTCGGCTGCTAGCAGTTCAGGGATGGACCTCTAGGTATTCCAATTTCAGAAGTCATTAGCTAAGTCTATGTGCTCTTTCCCTGTCTTCCTTTTCTGTCTTTCTCCTCGCACCATTCTGGGGCCATTCCTGCATCGGGGTTGGCCATGACTTTTGATGGTGCCAGCAGACCTCTTCAGCCAAGTGGCCAACTCAGGCAGCCAGTGCGACCAGCGCCATCTTGGTGTCCTGCTTCATGAGGCCATTCAGGTGCCCCGTCAACTGGGGGAAGTGGCAGCCTTTGGGGGCAGCAATGTGGAGCCCAGTGTCCGTAGTTGCTTCCGCTTCGTGAGTATGGAACTGGGGAGAGACCTTGACAGGGAGAGGGAGGATGGGGTTGAAGGGAGGGAGAATTAAGAGGTAGGCTTTTGTTAATCCCTTACATCTGGGCTACTCAGATGTAAGGGAGTTTATGGGGATGGAACACCAAGCACAGTGTTCCCTGGACTCTTGGGACCAGAGTCCTTCTGAGGAGGGTACCAGCTCAACTAGGACAAGGTATGGAGATTAGGCCAACCCAGGCCTTGCTGATTCTCCTCTTGCACAGAGAACAACTACTACAGAGACAAGACACTTTGGGCCTCACCTCACCTGGGGCTTTTGTTTCCCTAGAGCACTGGGAAGCCACTCATTGAAGCATCGCAGTTCCTGGAGTGGGTCAACTTGGAGCCCCAGTCCATGGTGTGGCTGGCTGTTCTGCATCGGGTCACCATTGCCGAGCAAGTGAAGCATCAGACCAAGTGCTCTATCTGTAGACAGTGCCCCATCAAGGGCTTCAGGTAGGGCAAGCAACACCCACTGAACTGACGATGACCGTAATAGTGGCAATAGTAAGGTTATTATCATGTAGGTCAGATATTAGAAAACAATATACATAGGCCATATATTAGAAAACAATGCCTTACACACTTGCAGTTCTTGCTACTTTATGGACTGATTTTATATATTGTAATCCTTTCTTCCCAGAATGTTTGACTTTTATAAAATTGGACATGAAGTATTTCCTTTTGTTTTACTGCTATTATGAAGTACTTGAGACTAAAAAACAGCAGCAACATATAGAGAAGCAAAGGAGTGGGGTGGGGAGTAATTTACTCATTGTTTTGCAGAGTGTTAAGTAGAACCCAGCAGCCTGAGCATCCTGGCATATTGAGGACACTGAGGCCCCAAGTGGCGTTCTGACCCATGGTTCTCAACTGACTCTGCAAAACCTGATTGGTTATATTTGCAAATGTCCCGGATGCAATGTTCCCACCATGGCTGGCTGATGTCAGGCTACCCAAGGAGATCAGGAAGAGATGTGTAGTTGTGCACCATTTATAAAATTTCAGCCCTGTAGGTACAATCAATGTAGACAACCTCACAAAGATGGATGATAGTAAAATAATTAGGATGCTATGAGTTTTGAATATTTATTATTTTGGTTTCCAGTATTATTTACATAATTGCATAATTGTTTCTATCATTCCATTTTTGTAAAATTAAACCCCTTTAAATTTAATCTAATAAAGGCTGGATTTAACAATTCTGGAATTTCCCTGAAATTTTAACAGCTGGCTCTGGTGACGCGATGCCAGCCAGCTGCAGCATACCATGGAGGGCAGCCACTACCAAGTTAAGAAACAAAGCAGTTTCAGTAGCCTACTTCCCCTCCTCCCCCACAAAGGTAACGGCCACTCTGAATTTAGTTTGCATCATAAAACGATGTTAACAGTTGAGGTAGAATTTAAGTCAGGTGTTAACAGTCAATTAGTTTAAAAAAAAAAAAGAATCCTCCCCCCCCACAAAAAAAACAAAAACACAAACAAACCAGTCAATTAGTTTCAGGTATACAACACAATATTTTGATATGTGTACTTTTTTTTTAAGATTTATTTATTTTGTGCAGAACTGGAGTATAGGCCAGACATGCAGGGGCAGTGAGAGGACTCACCAGAGACAGAGTGGGGAGCAGAACAGGCAGATCCACGAAGTACACTGCTGAGGGAGCAGCGGGCGGGTCTGGAGAGGTCTGCCACGCCATGTGGTCACCTCCCGGGCAGGCGGAAATCGAACTCATGCCGAAGTGGCTTTAGATTCTCAGTGCTGTGCTTTAACCTGCTGCGCCACCAGGGAGGGCCCCATCTGTGTACGGTTTTTAATTGCAAAGTGATCACAACTAGACCAGTTACCTAATGTCACCATACATAGCTACAACAGTCCTTTGCTTGTAATAAGAACTTTTCACATTACTCTGTTAGCACTGTTCAGATGTGCATGCTATACAGTACTATTAACTCTAATCACTGTACTATACATTCCACCCCAGGGCTTCATTTATACAAATGTTTGTGCTTTTTGACACTTGAGTACATATCGCCTGTCTCACAACCCTCACTGCTGGCAACCACCAATCTCTCCTCGATGAGCTCAGGCCTTGGGTTTTTTCTTTTTTTAAAGATTCCACATATAAGTGAAATCACTTCTCTGTCTAATTTATTTCATTTCACATGATGCCCTCAAGAACCAACCATATTGTCACAAATGATTTGGTTTTCTTCTTTAATATTTTATATATGTGTATATGTATGTGTGTTTGTATATTTATCACATTTTGTTTGTCCACTTATCCATCAAGAGACACTAAAATTATTTCTCTGTGTTGGCTATGGTAAATAATGCTACAGTGAACATGGTTTTTCAACCCATTATCTTTTCAAGATAATGTTTTTTGTTCTTTTGAGAAATACCCATTGATGGAACTGCTAGATCACATCATAGATTTATTTTCAGTTTTGGGGAGAAAACTCCATACTGTTTTCCATAGTGGTCGCGCTAACTTACATTTCCATCGGTAGATCACAAGGGTTCCCTTTTCTCTATATCTTCACAATACTTTTCTTGTCTTTTTGAGAATAGCCATTCTCACAGGTGTTCGCTGCTAACTCATTGTGGTTTTGATTTGCTTCCCCTGATGGTTAGTGATGCAGCATCTTTTCATGTACTGTTGGTCATTCGTATGGCTTCATTGGAGTCCTGTCTATTCAGATCATCTGCATTTGCTAATTGCATTGTATATTTTTTTTCTACTGAGTTGTATGAATTCTTTATGCTTTTTTAGATGTTAACCCCTTACCAGATATGTGATCACACGTTTTTGTTTTTTTTTAATTCAGTAAGCTTCCTTTTCATTTTGTTGATAGGCTCCTTTGCTGTATGGAAACTTGGGTTTTGTTTTTGCTTTTGGTTTCAGATCTGAAAAAAATCATTGCTAAGACCAATATATAAGAGTTTACAAGCTATGTTTCCTTCTAGAAGTTTTATGGTTTTGCATCTTTCATACAAGTCTTTTATCCATTTTGACTTATTTTTTCTGGGTACTGTAAGATGGTGGTCCAGTTTTCTTCTTTGGTCTGTGGCTGTCCAGTGTTGTCAACACTATTTATTGAAGAGACTATCCTCATGGTGACTCACTGGTTTATAAAACTAGATGTTTTGGGGGAGGAGGCTCATCTCTCAGTACAGGCCTTAAAAGCTGGGGTGCCTAATGTTGAGTTTAGACCCTTCATTCCTCAGGGAGAAGCACAGGTTCTGAGTTCCCTTCCAATTGTGGGCCACTGTGCCAGAGTGAGGTTTATAGCAAGATGATGTTTCAGTCTCTCCTTCCTGTCTTGATGTGTTTACTTTTTTTACTTTTTCTTACTTGCCTGTTGTGTAGAAGTTGCTCAGATATTTTTAGATTTGTCTTCAGAGAAAATTGTTCCATATATAATTGTACATTGTGTGTCCATGGGGTCCATGGGAGGAGGTCAGTTCAGGATCTTCCTATATCACCATGTTGAGCTGTAACCTTTTAAATTTTTTAAAGCACTGGGGCCTCCCTGTTGGCCTAAGTCTCAGCATTACCACCTCAAAGGCCTTCCTGCTGTGAAGTGGCCTCCCCAGTCTGGGAGGTGACCCACATGGCCGGCAGACCTCTCCTGACCCCGCCCACTGCTCCCCTCAGCAGTGTCTTTCTGCCTGTTCTGCTCCCCACTCTGCCTCTGGTGAGTCCTCTCACCCCCTCCCCCAATCCCTGTCACACACCTCAGTTCTTCTACACTAAAATACGAAATAAATAGATAAAAATTTTAAGCACCAACATGCACTCTCACTTTTAATAAGCAAGTGAGCTCAGAGGAGAAATGTATATCCAGGACTAGATTTTAGATCCTCTGACTTCTCTAAGTCTAGGCATCTCACCAGTCTATACTACTAGAGCTAGGCAATTCAGACAGGCTTTGGAACTAGATCTGAAGGGCTAGTCTATATTCAGTAATAATATAGTTACTATTATAAAAGACTTTGGGGAATAACCTTTTTCCTCTTTGAATTAATATGTATTCACTCTTCAAATAGATATATAGGAGTGGAATTGCTGGATCATATTGTAGCTGAATTGTTAATGTTTTACAAAACCTCCACATTGTTTTCCACAGGAGGTGGACCAACACTGTGTGAGAGTTAAGGAACTTCTCTACAGTTTGCCAACTCTTATTTCTTACCTTCTTGACATGGGCCATTTCAAAGTTGTAGGTGGTTTCTCACTGTGGTTTTGTTTGCATTTCATTAATGATAAGTGATGAACATTTTCCATCCATATATCCTCTTTGGAGAAGTGTTTATTTAGCTCTTCCAACACGAGGCTAATATCCAAGAGAGTTTCCATGGATTCAAAGTTGGGAATAACTTTTAGCCAACTTGCCCATAGCTAGGAGAACCGGCTATGTTTGCATGCGAGTGTGCCTTTTCCAGGTCAGGTAGTAGTGCCTGTGAGGCTGGACCCTCTGGTACCATCCTTCCCAGAAAGCTATTTGATAGCTCTTTATCCCTTTCCCTCCCGCCCTCCCTTTTATTTATTTATTTATTTAGGATTGATTTATTTATGCATACAAAAGCTGGGGTGTAGGCCAGAGGTGCGGGGGTGGGGGGTCGGAGAGGATTCACCAGAGACAGAGTAGGCAGCAGAACAGGCAGATGGACTGAAATACACCGTTGAGGGGAGCAGCTGGCAAGGCAGAAGAGGCCTGCCACATCGTATGGGTCACCTCCCTGGCCAGGGATCGAACTCGTGCTGCAGTGGCTGCCAAAGGCTTCATGGTGCTGAGACTCAACCTTTTGTGCCACCAGAGTCCTCTTCCCTTCCTTTTAAAAAAGGTGGTGAGACAAATGTTATTTCCCTTACTTTCTGCGAATCTGTGCATGAGCTCCACGTGGAGATTTATGGGCTGTATTGTAAGGCTAGTCACCTAGTGAAGACTCAAGCGCTATGATGTGTAGGAAGCCAAGCATGTTATGACTCCTGTCTCACCGTCTTCTCATGCAGGTGTATGTTTGAATGTTAAAGGATTGGGGAGGTCATTGGATCCACTTTCCTGTCACTTCTCTCCCCAAGGTACCGGAGTCTGAAACAATTTAACGTGGACATCTGCCAGACCTGCTTCTTGACAGGCAGGGCCAGCAAAGGCAACAAGCTGCACTACCCTATCATGGAATATTACACCCCGGTACGGAGTATGCAGTCCCGACTGGAGGGGTGGGCAGCTCTCGGGCATGGGTTCCTTCATCCGTTTTGTCAGGCACTGGCTAACTGTATTTTGCTCTCTCCATTGGGGTACATTTCCCAAGGAGAACTGGTGTTCACTGGTTCGAGGTGTTCAGGCCTCTCTGACCTTCTAGTACACCCTCTCCCTCTCCCAGGATGCCACTGACTTGAGCAGCTCAGGACAGCCTCTGCCATTGAAAGGGCATGCACTAGTTTCCTGCAGAGAAAAGTTGCAAGAAAAGTAGAAAGAGCAAGGTGGTCCCAGGCGACTAGTCTTGTGCTGCTTGCCTTAGTTTGCTCTCCCTGACTATTGTTCCTGTCACTTGCCTTTCACCGGCTACTTGATCGTTGCTTCCACCCCTTCCAGTCAACCCCAAATGCTGTGTTCAAGTGAGTTATTCAGGCTCTTAAAAAAATAAGTCATGCTCTTTACCTGGGTCCACAGATTCAACTTAGTTTTTACTGGAAACCGCCCTTTGCGGCCACCTGAGCCCAGGTTGGCCAGCCCCCTTGACCTGCAGCCACGGAACATGCCCTCTGCTGTGTTAAAGACCCACGGCGCCAAACTTAGCCCTCTGAGCTGATTCTGCCCCCAAACCCCTTTATCCCTTTCTACCCCCACAGTTATCACAAAGCCGCAGCTCCCCCCACTGCTCTCTCCTCTTCGACCTCCTCATCTTTCAACCTTGTGTTTTCCCACAATCCTTCTAAGCTGTCCTCCGTTCTCCAGATTCTGTTGGTACAGAAATACTTGTACCCCAGTGGGAGCAGAATCCTTGCCCTTTTTGTGGGTGATCATTTTGAAATAAATATCATAAAATGCATACAAACTGGCTTGAAGGGGCAGATGGGTAATCTTCTACCCCTTGTTCATCTTCTACCTCCCTAAAATTTAAAAGTTATGTTAAAAATTAGCAAATATGATTGTAAAAGATCCAAATTGTCCAGAGGGTTTTAAAGTATCAAATGAAAGCCCCTCCCTCTCCTCCCCTGTCCCCATACTTCCAGACCAACTTCTCAGAGGCAACTAGTGCTCAGTTTGGCATATATACTTCTAGATGTTTTTCTAGAAGGAGGGTGTGGTAGGCATGGCCAGCAGTGTGTTGCCCGTAGATTCCCTGCTCTAGGGAAGCAGCCACACCTCCCCCAGAATATCCAGAAGCCAGTAGAGTGAGTTCTTCTGCCCTCTCCCCTGCCCACCAGACCACATCCAGTGAGAACATGAGGGACTTTGCCACAACTTTAAAGAACAAATTCCGCTCAAAGCATTATTTCAGCAAACACCCTCAACGAGGTTATCTACCCGTGCAGTCAGTGCTGGAGGCCGACTACAGTGAGACGTGAGTATCCGGGGCTGGGCCGGGCTGTGGGCAGCCTCACTGAGCCCAAGAATGTGCTGTGACGGGGCTGAGATCCCCAGTGGGCTAGCGGAATGTTCTAGGGCAGACCTGACTCGTGACAGGGCAGTTCAACCTGAGCCTGACCAGGAATCTGCCCTGAGAAACGGACTAGACTCCAGTCTCTCCTTGTGCTGAAGAGCTCTTGCCCATCTGCCTCATTTGGTTATGGGAGTAAGAGGACGGTGGTGGTGAGGAAACACACTGCCCAGCTGGCCAACTTTGGTCCCCTGAGTCTACTGCTTTCTTCTAGGCCGGCTTCTTCCCCGATGTTGCCACACGCTGACACACACTCCCGCATTGAGCATTTTGCCAGCAGGTACCATCAGGTGGGGGAGGAAGCAGGGGGGACTGTGGGATCCAAGGGGAGGGGCTGTCAGCTGGAACAAAGAGAATGGCTAGGGGAGATGTGCACTATGGGTACATAGCTGCTGGTGAGGCCCACCACATAGGGGTGGTTGGGGAGGCCCCCAGGGCTGATACTCCTATCAGGGGGTTAGATGAAAGCCAGTCCCACACCCTGTGTTCCCTTCTGTTCCTGCTCTCTCTCCCCAGGCTTGCTGAGATGGAAAGTCAAAATTGCTCCTTCTTTAATGACAGCCTGTCCCCAGATGACAGCATGTGAGTTTTCACAGCTGCTTCTTTTCCTGGAATAGCTCTCCTTGGGATCCCTCTGCCCGCTTTGGGAAGTGTACCTTCAGGGGAGGCAGAGTGTGGTGGTCAGAGCCAGGGTCCAGGATGCCCTGAGGGGGCACAGTGCTTAGTAAGAGAAGCAGTTCTGCCTCCTATCACCTGAGCAGGCCCTGTGGACAGATGATGTCCTGCCTGCCTCCCTGCCATCTACCCCAGCCCCTTCCTGTGGCATAACCCCACCTTCTGCCCGGCATTGAGGGAAGAAGGATGTGGTCTCATGTGACATTGTAGAAATGAGCTACTATCTTGCACTCAAGACGACAAAGCTCCATCTAGTGTCCAACGGATCCCAAGGAGACACCAGGGGTTTGACTGGAAAGTGGCCAGAGAGGCTCCCGGTGCATTAGCCCAAAGAAGGGGCCCTTCACCTCAAGCGAGGCCCCTGGTCTGCTCTGAGGGTCGAGGAGCTGCCGCTACAGGGATCAATCTGGTTCTGACTGGGCACTCAGGCAGCAGTGCTCCTTCTTGGGTTGGGGAAGTGAAGGGGGTGCAGGTGAGGGAGTAGCACAGGTGGGGAGTGATTTGCTCGTTGTTGCTTCCAAGAGACATCTAAGTAGAAACCAGAAGCCCGGGCATCCTGAAAACACTCTCCTTGTACCCCCAACCACGACTTCTGCCCCCTTTGAACACTTCCATTCCTCGCCCACCTGTACTTGTGGCCTTTCCCTCCATGGGCGGAGAAGTGAATCCTCACACATCTGCCTGGCGTCTTCCTTTCCTCGCCCCACGCCTGTGTAGAGACGAGGACCAGTACCTGCTGCGGCACTCCAGCCCCATCCCAGACCGGGAGCCGGTCTTCGGGCAGCAGACTCTACGCGGCATGGCCACGGAGAGCAAGGGAGAGCTCGAGAAGATCCTGGCCCACTTAGAGGATGAGAACCGGTGGGTGGTGCTGCTGCCAGAGATTCATGTGGGTTTGAAGAGCTTGACTTCAGTTTCTAGCACTTCCACACTGTCCTGTGAATTCAAGTCCAGGCACTGTCCCTAGTTATGTGACTTTAAACAAGTTCCTTATATTCGGTGATCCTCCATTTCCCCTTCTGTAAAATGATCATACTAGCTGTGTTCGAGTGTAACTTGTGAAGATCAAATGAGATCAGGTGTATCAAGGGTTAGCTGGTATCTGGCTTATAGTAAGTGCTCAGCCTAAACATCATCCTTTCAAGTCAACCTAAAGACTTCTGGTGCTCACTAGCTAGATCCAAGCAGAGAAGATGTAAACACAAAGAGTACCAAAAAGAGCAGGATGCGTTCCCACCCTCACGGAACTTGCAATGTTGGAAATCACTTAGGTGGGAGGAATGAAAGAGAGAAGTGTCACACCAGTAGGGCATTGCAGCCCTGAAGAAGGCGAGGATGGCCTCAGATGGCATAAATTGCCATACAGCACGGTTGGCAGCAGGGGCTGAGGAGGCCCAAGCCACGCTGGGGATGTGCAGTGGAATCCATAGTACCCCTCAGAACAGTCCTTGTCAAACATTCATGTGCGTGTGTGTTTGCGTGTGTGTGTGTGTCCCTTGGACAGTGGTGTGAAAAGCAGGTGCTGGTTGCAAGTCTGGGGTGGGTTCTTGCGTTTCTTACCAGCTCCCAGGAAGGCTCATGTCACTGCCCCAAAGACTGAGTCCTTAGAACAGGGCCAGTCTGCTAAGTCTTTGTTGCTGGTTTAAGACCAGGTGAATCCAGAAAAGGAAAGGCAAAAACATTTATAGCAATTTGATGTCGTTGTGATCTCCAAACACATTCGTGCGCTGGTTCTGCATTGAATAGGACACTGGCCAATCTGAGCATTGTTGAACTTGTGTAGTGAGAGCGGTGTAGTGAGAGTGGTGAACCGTGAGCAATCAGACCATGTATCGGAGCACAATGGCTTGAAAACGCCCCCCGTTTCTTCACTGTAGTCAGAGAAACACCTCATTAGAGTAACAGTGAGGAGGCGCTGGGAAACACCTGACTGGGAGCAATTCTGTTGTTCCCCCTCCAAGAGATGTACTGTCCCTCACAGTAGACCACCTCTTTGTAATCTTTTCTCTTTTCTTTGGTGACTCAGCATGGGTGTTCCAAGTGGGCCAAATAGGAGGGTAGTGGAGAGAGATGGTTTATCTTTTGTTTATGTTCTACGTCTCCCTGGAATCTAAAAATGGAGCAGGTGAGTTGATAGCGCCCATTTATTTGCAGACTGTGTTTCTGCCTGATGTTAAGGTCAGAACTAATCCCCGAAGCAGCACATCAAAGCCCTGAGACTTTTGTTATATGAAATGCCAGCTTTCTCTGCTCTGAGGCCTGAGGATAGGAAAGTAAATGACGTCTGTACTGAGAAGAAAGTGGATATGGCCACTTAAGTAAGGGGCGGGGGTGGAGGAGAGGATGGGAGGGAAAAGGATTGTTCACGCCTAGGGCTGAGGGGACATGTGTGACCTGAACGGTCAATACCCTTTAAGACCATGAGTCTTAGCTTCTCTGTCCTTGACAGGATTCTCCAGGGAGAACTGCGGCGCCTGAAGTGGCAGCATGAGGAGGCTGCTGAAGCACCCACCCTGGCTGAGGGTTCTGCTGACACCACTCAGGACCACCGCAATGAGGAGCTACTGGCTGAGGCCCGTATTCTTCGGCAGCACAAGAGCCGCCTGGAGACGCGCATGCAGATCCTTGAAGACCACAACAAGCAACTAGAATCCCAGCTGCAGCGCTTAAGGGAGCTGCTCCTGCAGGTGAGGCTGAAGCTGGGAGAAGGATCAGAGCAGCCCCTGAGCATGAGGAGGGGGGCAAGAAGGGAGGGGGGAAACAGAGCAAAGGAGAGGAAAGGTGTCTAGTTGGCTCAGGTGACAGTCAGATGACTTTCTGAAGAGAACTGGGCTAGCAGTTGGGGTGGGTGGGTGGAAAAGGGGGCTTCCCTACCCCTCCCTTAGCCAGTTCTCTTCTACCCAGCCTCCAGTCCACCCAGGTATATGATCCTCAAGCCCCTGTCGGTCCTGGGGGCAGAGGGAGAATGACTGAGGGCACACTTCCCCATGATCCATGTGAAGCAGATATTAAAGAACAAATTTGTGAGAATCATCCAAAACATCGATTTTTGCTAGTATGGTGTTGGCTGCAGAGAAGTGGGTTTAGACATGCAGGGCTGTGAGGAGAGCCCGAGGGACGCTTGGCCATTTCCTTTGTGCGAGGCAGCACGTGGGAGGCAGGGTAGTTCTGGAGTCAGACAACCCTGAGCTGGAATGTGGAAACATTTAGCCTCACTGGTTCCGGTTCCCTCGTCTGTAAAACAGAGATACTACTGTACCAACTCCACAGAATTTTAGTGAACATAAAATCAGATAAGGCACTGAAAGAATTTAGCATGACGCCAGTAATACAGCAAACACTTCACAAGTGTTACCTATTGTTGTTATTTTACATACCAAGTGATAACCACCTCTCAGCTCTTCCCTGGGTCCTCCAAGAGATGGCCTCAAGATAAATACCTGGAGACCTGTAATATGACATTGTGTCATGAATTGAACATCAGGTGTGCAAGTCTACATCTCCAGAGAGAGTGGAGTTCTAAATAGCTTAATTATAGCTGAAATAACAACAGAAACGCTTCAGGTGCAACACCATCCTTATAAAACTGGAGCCTTTCACACACGCTGTTCAAGGATGAAGGTAATAGGTAATTGAATTATTTTGAGAAGTTTCCTAAAAGGGGAAGCCACCATCTGAGGCACTACCACAACTTTCTCATAGTCCAAGGGCAAAGGGCTGGACATGAGATCGTTAAGCTCCTTTCTAAGCTCAGGAGTCTGGCAAAGTCAGGTGAGAAGGGAGAGTCACTTAAGTCCTTTCTTACCTCTTACTAGCCACCCACTGAATCTGATGGCAATGGCTCGGCAGGCTCCTCGCTGGCTTCCTCTCCGCAGCAGTCAGAAAGCAGTCACCCCCAAGAGAAGGGACAAACGACCCCAGACACCGAGGCTGCAGGTGAGTTCCCCTGAACCCACCCTCTCCCTTGCCGCTGTGTCGTGCCTGTGATCTGCTCCAGTTTCTGCTAGGGTTGGTATGTTTTCTTCTCATGGACTTGAGTTGAAGGCCAGAGATGATCGCTTACTAATTCATTCATTTATTCCAAAACTGTAGATTAAGCACCAACCTATGGACTGGGCATGGTGCTGGGAAGATCCGGATGCTGTAGGTTTGCCCATCAGCTGGCAGGGGAAGCCCCGTAGCCTCGTAAGGCAATCTCTAGCTTGTTTCCCAACTCTCTCTTTTCCAACTCAGATGATGAGGGGTCCAAGAGCCAGGATGTCAGCCTGTGCCTGGAGGACATCATGGAGAAACTCCGCCATGCCTTCCCCAGTGTCCGAAGCTCTGATGTGACTGCCAGTACCCTGCTGGCATCTTGACGGAGCCAGAGCCCCAACTTACAGTTCATAGTCCTCTCCCCATTCTGATCAAAGCCTTCCCCCAGCCTTCACCCAAACTTTCCAGTCCCCACTGGTTCCATATTCCTCAACCAGAGTTATCTGGGCCCCGGGCAGCACCAGGGATCTGGTGGCATGTGGAGTGGGTATAGGCAGGGGAGGGGGGTGTTGGAAGAGGGAGAGGCATGATTCCTCTGGTTCTAGAAATGTGCCCTTTCATCTTCCAGTTTGAGACTGGCCCCTTAAGCATGCCCCTGTTGCAGCCCAGGCCGATGTTATTGGGGGCCATTCAGCTGAGGAGCAGAGAGAGGGCCTTGCAGAACTAAGCAGTGCCGATTCACTCATCCCTTTCCCTTCTCTGCAGAATTATGGACATGGAGAAGCCTCATGGCCCCAGGTTCCAGCATTATGAATTCACAAGCGTTAGCCCTACTCTCTGGCCCAACTCAGGGAGACAAGAGGATATCCCCAAAGTAGCCTGCCAAGTGCCCCTGAAAAGGTCTGCCATGTGCTTCCTTTTGAGGTCATAGCTCTAACCATCCTGAAGCTACTACATGCTATTTCCTCCACAAATATCTTCAGTTCTTTGTGCCCCATTCCCTGGCAGGCCTTCCTTAAGGTGGGAGCAACTCATTCTGGTTCCTCCTTTGACCTCACTTTTGGAAATGTTAAAAAAAGATACATATGGGCTTAAATGATTTTCCCCATCACCCCCTTTCCCGAAGGCCTCTGTGTCTCAAAAGATCAGCTGAGTGGCTCGAGTCTGCCTTCACAGCCCTGGGGGAGGGGCGGGCGCTTGTTCTGCAAAGAGGCTGTAGTCTCTTGGGTGAGGAAGCGAAGACACCTTCAGCTTGGAGGCGTGTGACTGCCCAACACCCCCGCAGGCTGTGACCCTTCTTTTGCTTCAGGTACATCAGGTGAGGTGGCTGATTACCCCAGCAGATGCCACAAGACACAGTGGTCCCTTCCAAGGAACCACTGGCTCGCAATCAGTAGACTGGATGCTTTCCACCCGACAACAGCAAGGCCATCTTTCGCAGAAAACTGTTTTGCTAACTCTGGAGGGGGGACCCAGTCCTCAAACTGAACTAATGCTTCCTAAGCAACATATACCATGATCCTTTTATCCAAAAACTGTTCAGAATAGACAATGGGGGTAGGGGTAGTGGGCTTGGCAACTTTAAACACAGAGCCCACTTAGGCAGCTTTCTATCAAAAGGAGCTTTATAACCTAGAACCCTACAATTCACCTAAATTGCCGGTTTATATACAAACATATCTATCCTGCATATCTACTGTACATCAGCACTCTCCTGGCCTCACTCACACATTAAACTCTAATACCTCTTGAAGTATTAATGTTCTGCCTTGCTCTTTGTCAGCCCCAGCCTCTGGTTGGACAGATAGATGTATCCCTCCCACATGCTCCCTCAGGCTGCCTCTCCATTCGTATTTGGGGTGAGCTGTCCTCAAGACCAAAGCAACAGAAGCCTGTTCTCATCACTCATTCCAAATCATGTTTCCTTAAGCCCTGGGCTTTGGGCGAATCTTCCTAGGCTCCTCTCACCTGGTTCAGGTGCCAAAATAGAGCAAATCCAAGCTCTACTCGCCCTGCACATAAAAGAAGGAATAAATAGGCTTTCTTAGCCTTGGCAAGGATGGCCACTGGGCATATCCTGTTGCTCCGTCCAGTTTCCTAACTGTGGCTCAAAGCATTAAAAAAGTGGTGGTTGCCATCAAGGTCAGCAGGGTGTGAGACGATTGGGCTCCTATGTCCTAACGGAGCTGGGGGGTGGTTGGTAGAAGGGCTGGGAAGTGAGATTCATCTGCTGCAAAGGAGGGAGAGTGGTGGCTGGCTCTAAGAGCTGAGGAGTGACGACCCTAGAATTGCCAGGGGACACTTGGCCATCGGTCGAGGGTGTCAGACTTCATCCCACCATCTGTCTTACTGCCCACGAGGTCTCCGGGCAGGACTGGATATCTGGATGTATGCTGAACAGGCAGTAGGCAGGTCACAGACCCTGGTGTCTGGCCATGGCTGGCATAGGAAAAACTTGCTCTAATGCAGGGAGCTCAAGGTTGTTGAAGCATACATCTGCCTCAGCTTTAGGAGGGCAAATATTATGAGACAGTCTTTCACCTGGAAAATCCTTTGCAGAACCCTTGTTCTACCCAAGAGATCTTAAGCTGTGAGCGCCTGTGGCAAGTGCAGCAGACCACGCCCTGTTAAAAAAAAAAAAAAAGACGAAGATCTTGTTACGTAGGATTTGTGATGTAGGTGGACCAAAGCAGCAGGTCAAGAGTTGATTCTCTCAAACGGAGTTACTGATACCTTGTGGCCTTCGTTGACCATAGTGCCCAAGGTAGGTGTATTGCTTGAGGGTCCAGGAGCCATTGCTGCTGGCCTGCGGTGCGGTCAATGTATCCTCAGCCCTGGTGAATCCAGGTTTGCGTGGGATTTGCCGAGATGTGTTATTTGTAGTTAGGCATCTGTCATGTGTCGTGTCTCCTAGACATACTGGATATGACGCTGCGTAGTCTATGGCTCTGCACTCAAGGGCAAAGAAGGCCCTCGCTGGGTTGGCTGCCTAAGGAAAACTTTTGACTTGTGGCATTAGCATCAGTGATAAGGAATGTGAATGTTTGCTGGGGTTGTTGTCAAATAGTTTTCGGGGAACAGTTAGGATCAAGGGGTGAATTATTCTCGACAGAATCTGAGAGAGGCCCAAAAGCCATTAGGAGGATCCCTCCGCTGGGAGGTGAGCAGAATGGATTGGTGTGGATTGGGAAACTGCTAGGGAAGGCTGACTGGCTGGAGGCCCTCAGGTCGTTGCTTGTGCGGTTCCCTAGGGAGGCCCCTGCTCAAGAGGGATGAGGGCCCTCTGCCCCACAATGAAAAGGCTCTCAAAGTGGCCATTTCCTTCAAGGTCCCCAGAGTGGAGCTATTTCCCTGCAAAAAAACCGGTTTGAGTTTCTTGTACTACCCTGGAATTGATGAAACCCTGAGGCAATGCAGAGACCAATACTTGGCGATGTTTTCCTTCCAGATACGATTTCAGGAATCTGTGGTGTGTTTGGCATCTGGGCTCCATACACAGCTTCAGGCTACACCATTCCCTGAACAGGCATTCTCAGGAACAGGCTTGCAGCCTCTAAGATGATTAGAGGCCAGGAATCTCTTTAAAGTTCCCTTGACACAGGTGAGAAATAAGCAAGAGAGCAGCTGCCTTTTGACAAAGTCCTGGGGGAGAAACTGAAGAACCTTCCCCGAGAGCTATGGAGACCTAGCTGCTCAGCTGGGCAGCTCTATCTCTGGCCTTTCTGCCAAAATCTGGCCCTGGGAACAAAGGAATACTTCAGCACTTTCTTGCTCTTTTGACATCAGTGGCTGTGGGAGAGGGAAAGGCTCAAGGCCAAGGCTCTTCTCCCAGCCTCCATCTCCTCCCGCAGTTGCTGTGTATAGGGGTCTGCTGAATGTCCTTGCTGTCTCCAGGGCAGTTTTGAGGCCAGACTGAAGTCTGCTATGCCGTTCGCTAGCTGAAAGAACTGGTCACAAAGATGGCAGCTGGGGAGAGGCAATAAGGGTGGTGTAGAAGTCTAAACAAGTTTGGGATGAAGAGGCGGGGCTGGGAACAAATTGGATTTACTTTGGTTGCCACTCACTGTGGTGCTTTGCCCCCATCCCTTCAATCTGCTTTGAAAAGAATAAATTTGTATTTGTTTACTTTGGTTCCTCTGGTTGACTCCTTGACTCTGACATTTCATATCCTTCCTTTATTTGGGTGTGGGAAGGAAGGTGAGCCAAGCAACCACAGCAGCGCTGAGTCCAGCCACAGCACAACAAAGATACCTCACTAGTCCCCTCCACCATTGCTACCTGGAGACTGGTGTTTACCTCTGAAGATCCCATGCACATTAGCTAGTTACCCCCTCATGGGACTATCCTCATCCATCTAGGAATTTTCACCATTCTGAGGTATAATTTTAAAAGCCAGGATAATACAGCAGGTTTTCATAAATAAATTTACTCAATTCAAAGATCTATCTTCTAGTCACACACACACACACACACATACACACATATAAATATATGCCATCCCCACAAATTCACAGGGATGAATTTCTGCCAAAATAAAGCCTTGTCTAGGTCCCTTGACCCCATCACCAACTTTTTTTTTCACCAATCTAGAATAGAAATAAAATGTGTGCCACAAATGCATTTTAAAATTTACTTTTTTTTAAAAAAAGATTTATTTGTGCATACAGAACTGGGATAAAGGCCAGAGGTACAGGGGCAATGAGCGGCTTCACCAGAGACAGAGTGGAGAGCAGAACAGGCAGTCAATGAAATACACTGCTGAGGGGAGCAGCAGGCGGGTCAGGAGAGGTCTGCCGCGCCATGTGGGTCACCTCTGGGGCCAGGGATAGAACTCATGCTGAAGTGGCTTTAGCTTCCTAGTGCTGTGCTTTAACCGGCTGCGCCACCGGGGAGGGCCACATTTTAAAATTTTCTAACCACCATAGAAAATACAACAGAGGTGACACTAATTTTGGTAACATTTGACTTGCCCCAATATATTTAAAATACTGATTTCCATATCATCATATATTGTATAATTATATGAAACAATTGTTGATGAGCTCATTTATTTCTCTTCTTTCTACTAAGTCTCAGAAATGGTCAAGTAGGCTTACAGCTGGTAAGGAAACAAGAAACCCAGATAGACCCAGACAACTTGTTACTGAGAGACAACAAAAGCAGGATCAGCGGTGTTATCAGCTGACTGGGTCCCTTGTTCCCAGGACAACACTGAAATAAAGGGGCCAGAGGATGTGCGCATCAACAGTGGGACACCCTGTTGCTGAGGAGTCCACTCCACACTGCAACTAAGCAGTCTTAAGGCCTACACCCCCATCCTTGGAGTTGGGGGGTGGGAGAGGGTGGGGGAGCAGGGGGAGCCGGCAGAAAGTCCCATGCCTCACCAGAATGAGGGAGATGGATAAAATCCTCCCTAAAAGCACAGAAGTATGTTTTGTGGTGGAGTGGGACATGGGGGGGGCAATAAGCCAAGGAGGGCACAGGAGGCCGTTGGGAAGCAGGACCCCCAGATTACAGTAACACGTGACAGAGGCTGGAAGGGCCCTGCAGAAGCACTGCAGTGCCACCACCGCTGGCCTCTGTCTCTCCAGCCGCGTGCCTTTTGTTTCTGCTGGTCTCTTGCCTCCCTTCACCTGGAAAGGCTGACGTCTTAGAAATGGTCAAATAGGCTGACAGATCCAGCTGAGAGGACCCAGAAACCCAGACCAACCCAGAAAATTTACCCTGCCTCATTCCTGCAACTTCTGCCTCTGACACTCAATTCCCTTTCCCCATTCTCTTTCTCTCCATTTTTTAATTTCTGGGTTTCAGTGGGGAGGAGTTTCTTAAATTATTATGACTTTTAGGCAGTCCTCTTCTCTCCTAGCTTCATCTTGCTGGCCCTTATCATTCTTTAGACCTCTTTCTTCCCTGCGTTTGCCCCATGCCCCCAGCATTCCTTTTATCTTCTTCCTCCTTCATAGGCGTGGCTCACACATACTGACCTCCTCCTTTCTGTTCTTGGCAAACTTCAACTTGGGATGTGAGCACGGAAAGTGGCACAGAACATTTGGGAGTACATTTTCTAGGGTAATATTACAGGGTAGGGAGAGGAGCACCCCAAAATCCCCAAACCTGCCTGCTCAGAAAGTAGGTTTTGCCATGTGCCATATCGTGACAAAATATACTCTAGTGCGTAAGACCTCCAATGGAAAGGAACTTTAATATAATTAGTGTACTGCTGGTGAGAATGCAAACTAGTCCAACCACTATGGAAAGCTGTTTATAGAGGTTTTTTCAAACTGCTAAAAATGAAGCTTCTGTATGATCCAGCAATTCCACTCCTAGGGATCTACCCAAAGGACACCAAAACATTTGATCAAAAGGACACCTGAACCCCCATATTTATTGCTGCTCTATTTACAATAAGATGTGGAATCAACCCAAATGCCCAAAAATAGATGACGGCATTAAGATGTAGTACCTATACACAATGGAATATTATATGGCAATCAAAAAGATAAACTTGTGCCACTGGTGGCAACATGGATGAAGCTGGAAGGGATCATGCTCAGTGAAATAAGCCAGAAAGAGAAAGAAAAATACCAGATGGTTTCACGCATAGCATAGCAGGAGTGTAAAGGATCATAATTTAAAAAAAATTGTAACAAAGTAAAAATGAAAGTCAACAAACAACTATAAACCGGACATGCTATGGGAGTGGAGAGGGGAATGGGATCAAAACTGGGATGGGAAGAGAGCACATTTGACTTGGTGATGGCACATAGGTGAATTGGTGGTGGGAAGACCAGGGGGATTACAACCAAGATGAAAAATGTACAAAATGAAGAATGATATAAAAAAATTATATATATATATATAGAGAGAGAGAGAGAGAGAGAGAGAAGAGAGTGTGCAGATGTGTATGTGTGTGTGTAGTATGTAATACAGAAAAGGGGCAGAATGGGGAAGAATAAAGTTTCCAAATCAAGCATCTGAAGTTACCAATCCCCTCATGGGTAAATATCCAGCCAAATAGGGTTGGCCCAAAGCAAGGCCAGAAAGCCCACCAAAAGTCTAAAGTACCTTCTGGTGGGGACCCATAGAAAGAGTCAGAAACAGCCCAAAAATTATGGAAAGAGCAAAATCAAAACCAAGATAAGAGCTGCCATTGTTGACTTCCCCACAGGTCTCTCACCCACGTCTGTTTCAGCCAGTCAAGGACCAAGGAGCAAGTGCCATTTCTTCATGTCTCTGTTACATGTGCCTCCCTCAGGTCTCCTTGCTCACCATCCTGCTTCCTTTCTTCTCAGTCTCCTCTCCATCATCCTCTATTCCCTGCTCAGCTCCGCCCTGCCTTGGGTGGAGTGGGGAACCTGGAACCTCCACTTTCCCTGGGGACCACCCTAGATCTAGTTGAGCCATTTCCAAAAACCACCAGATGCCTCTGATGATAAGCAGTATCAGCCTAAATGTCCAGAAGAAGAAATGGAGGTTCTAACAGGTGCAGGGACTTGCCCATGGTGACTGGCACAGCTGGGATCCCACCTGGGATTCCACTAAAACGTAATTCAATGCCAATACCACAGCTGCCATTTTGATTGCTTCTCTATATGCTTTCTTCAAATCCCAGTGCTGTGTGATTAATATGAGATGATTTGCTTAATCCATTTAAGAGTTATCCTAAGAATTCTAAAAGGATGTCCCACACTGACAGTCTCTTCTGTATTTCCTAGCTGTAGAGTTTATTGCCTCTTTACAGTTACCTTTGAATATGAATTTGTTTTGACAGCAGTCCAATAAGGAGACAGGGATCCATTTAACATGAGGCTTTTATTTACTGCTTAAAGGACAGAAGACCTTAAAAATGCAACTGGGGGGGAATTCCACCCAGGTTTTTTTTTTTTTTTTTGGTAAGTATTCACAGGTATCTGTTTTTTTCTAAACTTTTCTGATGGGATTTAGGATGTAGAAGTTTGGAATAACAGCTCAGAATATAATTTCTACTGTGTCTAACTGTTCCCTTAGCTGACAAATATCAATCATTCAGTCCTAAAAACACAACAGAACAAAGATAGCAGCAGCAAGAAATCGTCCCTAAGCAGAAAACAGCCCTTGTTACCAGATATATGGACAAGGCACACCTAGCATTAAACCTGTGAGGTAGGCACTTAAATTCACCAGGGCAGGTACTAGCCCTTGGCCGAAATGACTTGCTTTCTTCTATGTTTTAGGGCATACTGAATGCAAAAAGAAAGGAACTGTTAAAACGAATGTAAGTCAGTGGTTTGCCCTTCAGGTTAGCAAGCATGGCTCAATCATATGATAGGACCACAGAATAAAAGCAATGTAAGTAACTGTCAATTGACTGGGAAAAATAAAAGAAAGCAAAGTCCCATCACTGAGTTGGCTCTTTTGTCCTAAAAACCTACAAGATTTTTATATTCTGCCCCGTTCTACATGTTACAAACTTCTAATAAATAACTTGTACATTCGCCATAAGGCAACAAAATAAAACTCAACATAAAGCAACTGAAGGAGTAAAAACATGCACAATTTCATCCACTCTGAATGATGAATCCGAGGCTTGTGCTAGAATGAAGGCTCTTCTCACTTCTCCATATAATATTTCAATTGTTCCCGTAGGTACTTGAGCTGTAAGAAGAAACAGAAAAACAGGAAAAACTCATCTGAAATCTTAGATCCCAATACTGGATCTAGAATTATGTATCTTAGTCTTGCAATGTTCTAAAACCCAGTGCCACCGCCGAGCCGAAGTACCCAATGGTATGGCCATCAACGCTGTCCTTTACCAGTTCAAACATTAAGAGAAAAGGAGGCTTTAAAACCGAACATGCTTAGAATGAATCTGATTACATGAATTCCACTGCTTTATGCAGAGCTCTGAAAGGGGAAACTGGGCTTCTTGACTACCTGATAACATTTTCTTTTCTTCCTATGTCTTCACTGTAACTCACTCGTACCCAACAAATATGGCCATCGGGGAGTGCTACTCCAGTTTATCAGTAACACAGAGAGAGTAGCCAGAACATCTATTAGTTTTCCACTTTTATACCTTCATTTGGCAGCAAACAGCAAAGCAGTTTACAGTGCAATTAACACTTCTGATGTGCTTGTTGTGTATGACAATAATCCCGATTAAGCTTTTACAAAAACTGAAGATGCTTTAAAAACGAAATAAGTCGTTAAGAATTGCACTCTGGCAAGATTATAGCCACATTCTAAGAATCTGAAGACAAGGCAGTTGGGATGCCTCTTGTTCCACTCAACACACCAGGTCTTACACAGCCCTCGTTGAGGCTTGGGAATCAGGCCAGGGTGCTGACTAGTCAGGGGCCTGATGATATTCTCCCCACATCCTAATGCTTTCTAAGTCAGAAACACTTTGTGCTATAAGGTTTTCTAACTTGAAACGACAAAATGACCAGTAGCATGCCAAGGTATACTGTCACTGGGACAAAGACTGTTGTGGAACGTTATTCAGCGGAGGCTGCTCCATCCCCGGGTAGATATAGATTTTCACTGGATGAAATGAGAGGAACAGAACATCCCCAACCACCCTGTGCCTGCACCAACCCTCGAGAGCTGGAACTGCTATCTGTGGTCATTTAGAGGCTCTTTTCACTCAGCTTCAGACCATCTCAACTGACCAGGATTACGACCACTGATTGCTCCAATTCCTTCTCCTTTGTGGGCTCTTTCTCTTCCCACCACCCCCTAAAGGGAGGTTATTCTCGAGGTTCAGACTTCTTAACAGTCAACCTGCCTAACTCACCTATCCCCACAGCGTCAATAAACATGTCTATGCCTGAGCCACTCTCCAATCTCCCATTTTCAAAAGTGCTCACAACCCAATTCCAGCTCACCCCATCATCTTCCCCACTCCCGCCCCTAATAGCCCTCTTCCTGCTGGCTTCATTTCTGTTAGTGGCAGTCCATTTTCCTGTTACCCAGGCACTGGACTTTTTGCCACTCTCTTGTTTGCACTGTAAATTCAAACAATTGCTGAGTGCTGATTCCATCACGTGCATCTTCCTCCAGTTTCTCCCCGCACCAGTTTCTCCTACACTGCCTGCAGAGAAATCAGCCCGAGCTATTCCCCAGGTGAAAATGTTCTGGTGGCTGTTACAGCCTACACCTGGAGAAAAAACTAAACTCTTTAGCTTGGCATCCCGCCTGAGTCCATGTGCACACTCCTTTCCATAAACAACGCCCTTCTTTCCTTGTTTCTTCATTAAAACTGTACCCACGTTTTAAGGCCCCACCTGCTCTCTATGATGTTGTTGGAGGATAAGGATAGAAAAACAGGAAAAGAGGCGCCACACAACCAGAAACTTGACTCACACAATGACAAAAGCTGGAGGTGGGGGACAGAAGGGATGAACACAGCCATGAACCCAGCTACAGGAACTAAGATCATTAGACAGGCAATGCCCAGATCACAAAGCACAAGATCCAGGCAGGTAGCAAACTGCTGCAGCGGGGGTCAGACCTGAAGAGGAGGATCTGGAGATTGGGCCCATTGTAGAAATCTGGTTCCATTCAAATTCAACAGTTTATTAAAAGTCAGCAAACAAACCCCTCCACGTAAGCCCCTCCCAAAGAGAAGGAGGTTCTGTCAGTGTAGTGTCTGCACTGACAGGGAGCGGTAGTCCTCTGCCCACCTGGGACTATGCAGGTGCCAACTCTCTCCCTCTGAAGAACAGCAGCCTCCTGCCTGCCTACGACCTGTACCTGCCAGGGCTTCTCTTCACTGACCTCCCTCAGCAGAGGCCACTCTCAAAGCCACCCGCCCGCAACCAGGCAGGCCTGTCAGCCAACTGTGCCACTCTGGACAGCCCTTTCCTCCCATTTGTGTCTATGCCAGTGTCCTTTATTGTCCGCTCCCTTTTATAATAAACCTGCTCTTTCGGACACAGCTAGTATCTCTGTTTCATGGAGAAACTCATCTGGGAACTCATCGCGTGCTGGTGAAAGAGGAGCTCTGGTGAAACCTCTCCCAGAATGAACCCAAGGACCCCACTCTCTGAGCCCAACAACTCCAAAAAGAAAACAACGACATCAACATCTCCCCTGATCCCCACGGACAAATGCTGAGTGCCCATTCCTTTCAATTCCTATCCCCCTCATGGACTTCACCCCAGCTGGAGGCACAGATTGTGTTGTAAGTACTCTGTAGCTCTCTGCAGGACCTGGTTTAAACTAGGCATTGAATATATGAGTTAACATAAAGGACTCTGGGTAAATAAAGTTTACAGCTCTGTTTTTATGCTGAAAATAGCACTTACCAAACCTAACTACTCACATGAATGAAAACAAAAGGTTTGTTTGTGGGTGCTAAAGTAATCCTGGCATTAGGGGTTCACTGGTTGTTTCATAAGGAGTACTTGGATAAGGAATTTGCCCAGGGGGAGGAAAAATACAGAAAGAACAGAAGAATTCCCCTGATTTTGTTGATATGGCATAAGGAACATTATCTCTACCTTTGAAATGCATACTAAGCCCACCCCCATAATATGACCTCCTATAAATGTCACAGTCTTCAAAAGTCAGTCTCTTTTAAATGGTTACCCTCAACAGTATAGAGCAAGGGACAGCATACATTCCTGTATGGTGGCTTGATCCTTACTTATTCCACAATGATCTCTCTTCACTCTTATCACTCTCTTGTGGTTTTAAATACAGGTTGCTCATGTTAGAAATCTGGGTTACATCCTTAACATATCTTTCTCCTCCAACACTCAGTAAATGACCTAATTCCTATCAACTCTAATACATTCATAAAATATATATGAATCCACACATCAATATTATTCATGATCGCAAAAAGTAGAAAGAACTCAAATGCCCCTTGATGGATGAAAGAATAAATAAAAGGTGCAACATCCATACAAGGGGATGTTATTTGGCCGTAACATGGAAAACGAATACATGCCACAATGATGGATTAGCCTTGAAAACATTGTGCTAAGTGAAAGAAGTCAAACACCAAAACCTATGTTATGTTTGCTTTTATATGAAATAACATGAATAGGCAAAGTAGATTAGTAGAAAGTAAATTAGTGGTTGCCTAGAGCTGGGGAGTAAGGAGGGATCCACAGAAAATAGTGGATTTCTGGCCCTCCCTGGTGGCGCAGGGGGTTAAAGCACAGCACTAAGAAGCAAGTCACTTCAGCATGAGTTTGATCCCCACCCCAGAGGTGACCCACATGGCCTGGCAGACCTCTCCTGACCCGACCGATGCTCCCATCAGCAGTGTACTGTCGGGGTGCCCGGGACCCCAGCCCCATGGTTCAGCAGCCAAACCTGCCTGTTGTACACGTGAGCAGTGCTCTGATTGGCCAATGTACACGTGAGCAGTGCTCTGATTGGCCAATGTACACGTGAGCAGTGCTCTGATTGGTCAATGAATGCTATTTAAGCAACTGCTATAACGGACTCTGGGGGGTGGGCAGCAGAGAGGAGGCAAGCTACAGCAAGCGAAGGAAGCAAGCAGGAGGAAAGCTAGAGAGAGCAAGAGAAGCAAGCAAGCAGGGGGAGAGAGAGAAGCAGGCAGGAGGCAGGCGCGTGAGGGAGAAGAATAAAGGGTCCAGAAGAAGATATATTGTGGCGTCTCTCTGTTGGCAGAGAGTGCCCCACTGTGTACTTTATCAGTCATCCTGTTCTGCTCCCCACTCTGTCTCTGGTGAACCCTCTCATTGCCCCTGCACTTCTGGCCTGTACCTCAGCTCTGTATGCATAAATAAGTGCATCTTTTTTAAAAAATAGGGGATTTCTTTTTGGGGTGATGAGAATGTTTTAAAAGTGGTTGTGGTAACAGCTGCACAATTCTGTGGATATATTAAAAACCACTGAGTTGTACAATTTAAACAGGTGAACGACACAATTTAAATGGGTGAACTGCATGGGATATGAGTTATAGATCAATAAAGCTGTTATAAAGACATTAACTACATATCAGAGTTAAAATATATATATTCTTTCTATCCCATTGCTACCTCATTAGTCCAAGTTATCACCATCTCTTATTAAATTACCACCCAGCCGCCTAACTGGCTCTCTAGGCCTGCCCTTCTACAATCCATTCTCCAGATAATCAGAGTAATTTTTTTAAGATTTATTTTATTTATGCATACAGAACTGGGGTACAGGCTAGAGGTGCAGGGGCGGTGAGAAGATTCACCAGAGACAGAGTGGGGAGCAGAACAGGCCGACTGACGAAGTACACTGCTGAGGGGAGCAGCGGGTGAGACAGGAGAGGTCTGCCGCGCCATGTGGATCACCTCTGGGGCAGGGATTGAGCTCATGTTAAAGTGGCTTTAGTTTCTGAGTGTTGTGCTTTAACCTGCTGCGCCACCAGGGAGGGCCCCAGAGTGATCTTTTTAAAGTTTAAATTAAATGCAGTTCTCCTGCTAAAAACTCTCCCAGGGCTTCCCATTGCACTCAAGACTAACACCATCCTCCTTACTACAGCCTACAAGGGACCCTACAATATGGCCTCTGTCTACTTCTCTGACCTGATGTTATGTCACTCTCTTCCTTGCTTTAAGTATTCCAGCGGTCTCCAAAGAGGTCAAGTTCTTTCTCATATGCTCCATCCAGGTGGCTCTTCCTCCCTTCTTTGCCTGGAATTATCTTTCAGGTCTCACCTTAAATGTCAGTCCAGAGAAACCTAGTGTGACACCCCCCGCCCCCAACCCTAGCAATTTAATTCAGGACTCTTCTTTATCTAAACAGCGCCATTAACCTTTTTCTGTCACACCACTTCTTCACAATGATATGATGATTTTTCACTATCAATCTCTGCTAAACTGTTAGCTTCATGAGGACGATTAATGCATCTGTCTTATTCAACACTGTATACACGTCCAGTATTTTTCACTTAATAGGCACCAGTAACGAGTGAGTGAATTTTCACGAAGACCTTGTTCCAACTTGCTACCCTCATTTAGAAGATCTGGCTACTACTATTCCTCTGAAAGGAACAGCCCAAAATGAGATCAGGAGCGGGGGTAGGGACTCTGTCTCAAACATTTTGTGTTGATTTGAAAATACACTTCTCACCTGTTCACTTTTGTGCTTTTCCTGTAATTTCAGCTGCTCCAGCACATTCCTTATATGATTCTGGAAGACAAATTGTATAAATGATGAGAACAGAGTCTCGAAGGAAAGGAGTACCCAGGTTAGGCTGACAAGACTTTGGCAAATAATTTGATCAGAAAAACTATCAGTCATCCCAAAAAAGAGCATTCTTTTAGAAGGATTTATAGTATAAAAACTGCACCCCCTAGTGACAGGGCCATAAGATTTGATTTGATTTGCCCAAAACGACATTTTTTTTTCTTGCCCTAAAATAAATACTTGGAATGCCTTCCTGTTACCTCATTTAGCACAATCCTTTGACTGTGGTAAACTATTTTAAAAAGTTGTCTCTCAAAGTATGTACCCATCCATTGTCTCATCTGGTCATTCTAAAGGACAACAGTCACATGCCATGTTGCTCACCTTGGGTCACAACAGCTTTACAGAAAATGAAACGTGGCAAAGAATTCTTCAGAGGCTTTGGAATTTTCCTCACTCCAAAAAGGAAAGCAAACATGGCCTAAACATGTATTTCCCTTTTGTTGACATGTATATTTATAAAATAATCATGTGTAATGATAAAATAAAACAACATAGGTATCCTTGTCAGGCATCAATCACTTAAATAAGCATTTTAAATGAATTTAGTTAATTTTCTTTCACCACAGTGAATTCATTTTGATATAAAACGATAGGTCTCCATCTATGTCTCACCACTTACTATGGTCTTTGGCAAGTTACTTAGCCTCTTTAAATTTCAATTCCTTATTTACAAAATGGGAACGGGTGGGAAATAATTTACTAAAACTAGGAAATAATAGTATCTCAGAAATGTAGGGATAAAATGAGATAATGCATATAAAATGCTTAGTTTCACATGGTAAAAGCTTAATGTTGGCAATTATTATTTCAAGTTCCCCGGTCCTTTCCCAAAAATGCTTATATGAGATGATCAAAATTATTCAGGTAACAGAAAATAGGGCTGTCTTGTATTAGGGTGAACAAGGATACCGCACGGCGGTAAATGAGTAGAAACTTAAAGATGGGGTCCTGAAAGTGAAATACCAAAGTATTTTCACACCTGCCGACAAGAATTTACCTTGAGTGTCAGATTTTCCACTTTCCTGATGACATTCCTCTGCCTTTGTGCTTTGCTCTGAATATTTTGGAGCTTTCTCTCCAGGTAACCAATCTGCTTCTGAATTTCCACAACTAAGAGAGACAGAAACTTTTTGTATTAAAACATAACATAAATTAACATGTCAAGATCCAAATCAACTAAAACTCAACTGCACATCTCCACAATAACTTCTCAAACGTAGCCCTGCATTCACTGCATGCTCAGAGTTCATCTTCAGCACTGCCCTACCTGCACCGTGCCTGCCCCTTTGATGTCTCCTCTCACTCACCTAATGAACGAGCTATTTCCTTTCCCCCATACTGGCGAGCTTCAAGGAGCTTAGCATGTAGCTTCCTTTCCATATCTTCTTCATAACTTTCGTCTTCCTCTTCATCATAGTCATACACATACTCTTCATCCTCATCCTCATCCTCTTCATCACTACTATTACTGCTAGAATCCCTGAACATCTCCTGAAGTATATTATATTCTATTGGTTTGAAAAAAAAGGAAGGTGAAACTATTGGAAGCTTTTCCAATGACATCCACTCCAACAGTTATATTCCTCCTTATATTTATTCAGCAACCAATTACTGTCATAATTTTTCTTGCAGGAAGAAACCAAAAGAAAGGCAGGAAATACAAAACACTGTAACACCCATTCGGGTATGCAATGATCAAGACATTCCAAACACCCACCAGGGACGAATGGGCAATCAGAATACCACTCTAAAAGCCTTAAACTATAGAAGGACCAAGAAGAAGAAAGAAGAGCAAAAGCACCCTTGTGCTGTGATTGGCCCGAGAGTCTGTGGACAATGGTTCTCCCAAGCAGACAACATATGCCCTCTCTGAAGCTCCTGCTTTGCCTTTACAAATGTACCTGATGGTGGGGTATGTTTCTGCTTATGGCCACTTGTTCCCCGTGATAGAGCAAAGCCTCGAATGGAGCCTTGACTTTCTATTTCCTTAGTTTCATCTTCACCAATGACCTCCCACCCTGAGAGATGAAGTAGTCAAGGAAAAGGCAGAGAGAAAGGAGGTGATAAAGCTGAAAAGGAAGAGGCTCAACTTCAGGTCACTTGTGTCGACTGACACACATAAGTTTCTATTATGTGAAGTTACTGTTTCTAGCTAGAAAGTAACTTTTCCAGAAATCTTAATTTCTACACATTAAAACTGCACATAAATATCAGAAGTGAGGGTTTGTCAGCAAGTACATATGAAATAGAACAGATTACAAGAGAAAATATTTGGTATAAAAGGATACGGGCACTGACAGCTTCAGCATCTGAATACAGGAGTCTTTTCACTTCCTTCTCCACATCAGGAGAGTCAACATAATCAGCCAAGGGGGGGAGAGGAGGAATATTAATGCTGTCACTGAACAGGCTGTGTTTTGCAGGAATGCCCTTTTCCTACATATAAATGAATTAAAAGAATTAACTTCTTTACATATCCATCAATCCAAACGTCTACTTTAAGTAATGTTATTTATGCAAGAATCTTCACCCAGGGTCTAGAGTTCTATACATAAGTGTATTTCCCCCCAAGCAAATAAACTGCTTGAAACAATCTTTTCAACCTGCAGCTCATATTAAAGAGATTTCTCAGAGGCACAACCCTTAGGACTCAGTTATTATTTGCTTTGACCACCTACTGGCAAAGAACAGTATCAGACTTTATTTGTTATTTAGAAGTAATTTAATTTAAAGATCCAAATTCTCACATTTCACTTCCCCACAACTTTGTTATTAGAGGTTTTCCTGTAAAAACTGGGTCTTAGCTACATGTTCTCCCTTAAATCCAGTTTTAGACAATTATCTCCACAGCAACCAATTTGTCATGCCACAAATAGAAATTAGAACTATGAGGGAGAATAAACAACTGCAAACAACTGCTGGTAAAAGTGAATGGTGGTTTCCAAGAAAGGACGTTTTAAATAAATACCAGTGGAAAAGCAGATTAAAATACACAAGGTCACTGTCCAAATTATATCTTTTCCTGTAAGAGTTATCAGACATTAAATAATGAGTTCATTTTTCAGCTAATCAAATTCAGTGTGATACTGGAAGTAGGTGTAAGAGCTCATGAGAAACAATACTTTAAAATAATAACAAAGTTATATTATGATTGCTCTACCTCAGTAAAATTGGTTTCTTCCACTTGTTTGGTATCATTGGTCTATGAATAAAACACAACGAACAGTGAAGTTATATGAAGATTATACTAGTTCACCAAAGTATAAAGAATTCTAGAACTAGTCTTAGTTTTACACTTAGTAGGTACTAAGTAGAGCCTGTTCACTAACAGTTTAAAAGCCAATGCAACTGTGTTCATAAATTAAGCAAGAGAGTAAGACTGTTAATTTTCCCCAAACTGATCCATAGGTTTAATGCAATTGCTATCAATATGTTCAGCAAGGTTTTGTATGAAGAGACAAACTGACTCTAAAATTTATATGGAATGTACAGGCTCCAGGATGGTTAAAACAACCTTGGCAAAGAAAAATTGAAGTGCAGTCTTCCTGATTTCAAAAGTTATCAATGATAGCTACACTGCGATTCTCAGTGGACAAATCAACATACGGATTAGTGGACCAAAGGAGAGAGCCCAGAAACAGCCACACAATCTGCCCTGCTGATTTTTGGGAAAAATGCAAAAGCAATACAATGGGGCAAAGACAGCCATTTAAACAAATGGTGAGAGAGCAACTGGATGTGCAGAAGTCAAAAAGTAAGTGCTGACCTAAGCCTCACACCTTATATAAAAATTAACTTAAAAACGGACTGCAGGCTTCAATGTAAAATGTGAAACTTTTAGAAAAAATAAACAGGAGAAAATCTTCAGGATCTGAGCTAGGCAGAGTTCATAAACTGACACAAATAAACAAGATCCTTAAGAGGAATAAAACCAATGGATTCGATGTCATCAAGCAAAAGAAAAGTGTTCTTTGAAAGACCCTGCACAACAACAGATGTTGGCGAGAAACTCTCCTACACTGGTTGGTGGGAATGCAAACTGGTCCAAACACTATGGAAAGCTGTTGGGAGGTTCCTCAAAACTGCTACAAATGGAGCTTCCATGTGACCCAGCAATCCCACTCTTAAGGATCTACCCAAAAGACACAAAAACACTGATTCAAAAGAATACCTGCACCCCATGTTTATTGCTGCTCTATTTACAACAGGGTAATTGTGGAATCAACCCAAATGCCCAAAAATAGATGACTGGATTAAGAAGATGTGGTACATATATACAATGGAATATTACTTAGCAATCAATAAAGATAAACACATGCCTTTTGCAGCAACATAGATGGAGCTGGAAGGGATCATGCTTAGTGAAACAACCCAGAAAGAGAAAGAAAAATATCAGATGGTTTCACTCATATCAGGAGCAGAAAGGATCAGGGAAGAAAAAAAAAGAGAGACTAACAAATGTGAGAGAGTAAAAATGAAAACAATGAACAACTACAAACCAGAGACATTTAAAGTGCGTCGTGAGGGGGGGATGAGATGGGAACTGGGTGGGAAGAATGCACTGGAATGTGGTGATGGCATACGGGTAAATTGGTGATGGGAAATCCATGGGGATTACTGAGCGGGGGTGTGGGGTAATTCACAAAATAAAGAATGATGTAAAACAAATTGTTTATGGTGTAAAAAAATAAATTAATTTAAAAAAAAAACCAGTACAGAAAAAAAAGAAAGACCCTGCACAGAAAAGACAAGCAAAAGACAGGGAGAAGCTATTTAAACTATGTATCTGACAAAAGGATAGTATTCGGGATAGAAAGAGAGCTTTCAAAATGCAACAATTAAAAAATATTAGAAAATGGGCAAAAAGACATGAATGTCTGTCACTAAATTTGAGAGTACATAGATGGCAAACAAGCACATGGAAGATAGTCAACATCATTAGCCATCAGGGAAATGCAAATTAAGACCACAGTGAGATCACTACACATCTAAATGAAAGGCTAAAAAAAGTGACAACACTTAATGCTGATAAGGATGTAAAGAAGCTTGATCACAGATTCACTGTGGAATGTAAAATGGTGCAGCCATTCTAGAAACCAGTATGGTAAATTTTTCCAAAACAACATGTGACTACCTATGACTCAACAATTGCATTCCTGGGTATTTTCCCAAATAAATGACTACTTATATTTACACAAAAATCTGCTCTGAGCTTCATTTTTAATAGACAAGAGCTGGAAACAATCCAATATCCTTCAATGGTGGACAGTTTAACTATGGTACATTGATAATATGGAATACTACCCAGCCGTAAAAAGGAATCAACTGTTGAAAAACGTGCAAAAACTTGGATGAGTCTTCAGGGTATTATGCTGAATGGGGTTTAAAAAGGACAGTTCAGGCCCTCCCTGGTGGCGCAGCGGGTTAAAGCACAGCACTGAGAATCTAAAGCCACTTCGCATGAGTTCGATTCCCGCCTGCCCCGGAGGTGACCACATGGTGTGGCAGACCTCTCCTGACCCGCCCGCTGCTCCCCTCAGCAGTGTACTTCGTCGATCTGCCTGTGCTGCTCCCCACTCTGTCTCTGGTGAATCCTCTCACCCTCCGCATCTCTGGCCTGTACCCCAGTTCTGTATGAAAAAATAAATAAATCTTTAAAAAAAAAAATAAAAGGGACAGTTCAGGGCCCTCCCTGGTGGTACAGCGGGTTAAAGCACCACACTAAGAAGCTAAAAGCAGCTTCTGCATGAGTTCGATTCCCGCCTGCCCCGGAGATGACCACATGGCGTGGCAGACCTCTCCTGACCCGCCCGCTGCTCCCCTCAGCAGTGTACTTCGTCGATCTGCCTGTGCTGCTCCCCACTCTGTTTCTGGTGAAGCCTCTCGCCACCCCTGAGCCTCTGGAATATACCCCTGTTCTGTATGCACAAATAAATAAAACTTAAAAAAAAAAAAAAAGGACAGTTCAAATCTCATGCACTGGATGGTTCCATTGCTGTGATATTCTAAAAGTGACAAAATTATAGAAATAGAAAATATACTAGTGATTGTTAGGGGTTAGAGATTCGGGAAGGAGGTGAATTTCACTACAAAAGGGCAAGATGGGGATTCTGCACGGTGATCCGACTATCAGCCTAACCATATAGGTGGCTAAATGAACTTACATATGGGATAAAACTGCATGGAACTAAAACACATGCACATATAAACACACAAGAGTACACATAAAACTGGAGAAATCTAAACACCACTGGTGAGTTATAATAATGTCAACTGTGATATTGTACTAGTTTTGCAGAAAGTTACAACGGGAAAAACAGGTAAAGGTTATACAGTTTCACTCTTCTATTTCTTACAAATGAATGTGAAACAGCAATTATTTCACAATTACAGAAGGATGGCAAGCCTCAGTACACATGTAGCTTGTCCAAGGTTCTACAGGTCTGAGGTTAGGTTAGGAATATAACCACAATGCCCAATTCTCAGCTTTTGGTTCTAGCTTACAAATGAACACTAAAAGTCCTAGCAGAAGTTTCAAATTCATGACACACCCTAATCATAAATCACTAGCCTATAAGTCAATGATCAGGCCACTTTTATTCACTTCCCAATTGCTTGCACACAGTGCCTGGCATTTAGCTCATACTCAGTAACTGTTTACTGAACATATATGGGGGTGAACAATTTATTCCCAGTGGGCTGGCTCCTCTTCCCTCCCACTCATAATTATCTTCCAGTCCACCCAGGAGACAGAAATAGCATGCAACTAACCTTTTTGGTTGTTTTGCGGAACCGTCTCTTTCTGACATTCTTAAGTGGTGGAGTAACTAAAATAAATTCAACATAGTAAAATACATAGTGAAATGACTGATGGTAGTCACATAGCTATCTGAATTTGATAAAGAGAAAGGCCATACTATAAGTCACTGGTTCATGACAGGACTAGTTCCTTCAAGTGTCTGGATGCCTAGTGAACCAAACACCTAAGTATGCTAACAGATCCCTGGGCCACAAGTAATTAGGGATGTGCAGATAAATGTAGTCAGTCACAATGAACAGGGGCTGGTGACATTGATGACTTACTGCCATGCTTCCAGACATATTCTTTCTGTGTCTCCTTTTCACTTTTACTGTCTGTTTTAACATCAGGAGAGGTAAATGATTCTTCTGAAGATTGGGAACCATCATCAGCAGTACATACAAGCATCTACATTTAACAAAGACAAAGCAGTTGACTATGGTCCTAAATCTTGGGTTAGTAATTAATCATGATCATTCTTACCACCAGAAATCCTGGAGCAGAGAAATAAGAATGTTACTTGGCTTTTCCAAAAAACCATTACATACACTGATATTCATTCTCTCAGTGTCTGCCCCAGCAGCACTGTACATGGACTCTGAGGTTTGGTTTTGTTTTTTTTGTTTTTGTTTTTGTTTTTGTTTTTCTGTTTTTAGCTTGAGTGCTTACCACTGTAGAGGAAATATGTTGAAAACAGATATATCTTAGCATTTGATTTAGAAAGGAAGCAAGAAATCAACAGTAGAGATGATGAGTGAGATCCACAGCAAATCTCCAGAGGTAACAGCAAATTGCTTTAGCACACAGTTCAGAAGATCCCAGATGCTTGTAATTTTCAAATAATAGAATCCATCATAAATGGCAAGCAAGGGGCTCTAAAAGAAATCTGGATAAAATAACTTAATGAAAAGTTATGGATAAAACACCAAACCAGAACATGACAATCGAATCCTGTGAGACTGAACTGGAAATTAGAAAAGCAGCCATTCACCAAGTGGTAAGGAACACTGAAAGAAAGAAATGAGAGAGAAATTTCTTGAAGGATGATGGAGCTAATAGATAAAGAAAACATGCTCATACCTGCGAAATATTTGCTGTTTTATAAAATGTTTTTTTATCGAGAGTTTTCAGGCTTCCAATAACGCAAGGCAAATCGACCAGCTTAGCAGCTAGTGAAACATCTTCTACCTCTACAACTGCATGACGTCTACCAGCTGAAGGAAAGTAGGAAAAGTTAAAATTGACATATTCCCAATGTACAGTACTCTAAGCTTCCTAGTGTTTGAATAATGATAATTTATGTAGAATAGACTAGTCTTCCATGAAATCTAGTAGTTCTCATAATGCTAGAACTGCATACTACAATTAGTAACTTCCCACAGAAGAGTAGATGGAGTTCTTATTTCTCAGCTGTGTCACCGAATCAAAGTGGCTAAGTTTTCTTGGTAATGGCTATGAACCAAATGTAGGTGAAGCAGTAAATGCTTCATTCTTATACTGAAAGGCAAGTTCCATTTGCTCAAACCCATTCATTTTGACACTACTGGAAGCATTTAAATTATATCTTTGCATGTGTTTTCAAATGGCTGGATGAGGGAAGGGTTGATTCTAGAATGGTGACAGTATTTCTCCAATTATAAATTTAGTTAACTACACAAAGATAAACTTCTACACAATAACCCTGTATTGACTGTATACACACCTATATACAGGTATCAATATACAGTCATAGACTCTGAATCCTGCCCAGATGAATGTCTTTTGCTATAAGAGGATTCAAGTATAATCTTCTAATACTAAATGAAAAAAGAAAGAGGCCAATCATGTTTGGACTAATCCCTTTTGTGTTGAATTAACTTTAAAAGTGTAGAGATTATGGTCAGGGAAGCAAGCAGTTCTGAGTGAACAGTAACTATATATGTTCTTAATTTTGACAATAAATAATTTTTTAAAAAAGTGTAGAGATTATCTGAACATTGGTATTAATCATAAAAGTTTGTCTGTAAGGAAACAGAAGGAGAAACAGTATTCTATGTGGCATTGAGGTTGGGGCACTGTGAAAAAGAATCTCACTTCTTCTAAACTTTGGTTTTATTTGAATTTTCTAACCATGAACTTGTATTAGCTTTTTTAAATGTTAATAAAGGTTAGTGAATTAATGGGCTATTTAATTTTTTTATATACTTTTCTCAGTTTAAGAATCTAATAAATAGTATTTAGAAGAGAGAAAGATAGGTCACCCTTGTAAACAGAACAAGATATTCATTTGTCATCCCCTGACGGTCAGCAATTACAAAAAGTGCATACAGAAGATAATCCACAATATACAAATCCACAGCTGACCCCCCAGTTTTTCCTTATACTTCCTTTCTGTTAAATGAAGAGGTTTGCAGTGATTTAAGCCTCTCTTTACAGTCCATCTAGGCAAAGATCACATTCGATTTTTTGTCGCATCCATAGTATCTAGTATAGTGCTTGGCACACAGCAATCCTTAATAAATCAGTGCTTGATGTATGCTAAATGGATATTAAGTACTTACGAGATAAGTCAATTTTCAATTTATCCTTCACAGAGAGGCATCTAGAATGTACTATCTTTCTGACAGTAGAAGCATGTTCCTAAAATGAAAACAAAGTGAAAAATCAGAATGATCAATTTTGTACTTGGCAACTGATCAAACAGATATGTCAGAGACCGTCCCCCTAAATAAATCCTGAAACTTCCCAAATGTTAGAAGCAATGCCATGTAACCACATTACATGTATAAGTTAGGCTGAGACTTACTCCAATCTTATGCAATCTTTTAGCAGTTCTGGTGAGTGCTCTATAATCCTCCTACTTGCTGCTGCCCTTTCCTTGGAAGTTGCTAAGGCAAGGTTTAGTCGCAGTGTACCGGGTATATTAATTAACCCTAATTGGGGAAATACCTTTCAGAAGTCCCTGTATAATACAGCGCCCTTAGACTAAATAATACTTGAACACAGGTATCAGTGGGGAATAGATTCCAAGAACAAATTGAGACGAGCTTCAACAGCCATCGCAAGGTAATGAATTTACATGAAACAGCACTAACCCCTCTGAGGTGATAGGAAGGATTTTAGAAGCATCTTACTTTGGCTGTCCAGTGAGCCGGCTGTTAGTGTCTGTGGTGGTGACTGAATCCACCACTGACACAGCTGTTTGTCAGGAAATTAACCCACACGACAGGCAGTATGTATGGCCAAAAAGAAAGACTGCTAGAATAGTACACATTAGGAAGGGACCGCTTAACAGAACACGATCCCTGGGAAGCAAGCGTTCTCAGTTTTTACAGCCTACCTTAAATAGAAAAAAAAAAGTTACAGAATCCAAGACGAACTGGTGCTAATGCACTGAAGATCTTTGGTCTGAGATATGAGGGTTTCTTACCAAAGGCAGGCGCAATATGAACTGGTTCTCAAGTTCGTGAGGAGGTTGATCCTGGCTTTTATTCATCTCTTGTTTTTGAGTTCATGAAAACAAAAAAACCAAAAGTTACCAAAAATTCCTCTAGCTCCCTCTGCTGACCATTTTTGATGACACCGTTAAAATTCAGAAAATCTTGCCCATGAGGCATAGGCATAATACAAATCTGAACTACATTGACATAACTTGATTATTCCCAAAAGTCACCTTATCTCCCTTCCAATATGTGCAGATTTTCCAAATTATGTAACAAATCAAGAGCTGTTATAAACATAATTTAGTCTTTAAAAATGAATAAAATTTACCTTTTAGAACCATTTTAGATTTACAAGGAAAAAAATGAACAGAGTACAGGGTCCCCATGTTACTCTCCTCCCCTCCCCTTTTAACTTATATTAGTGCAGTCCATTTGTTAGAATCGATAAATCAGTGTTGACAAATTATTATTAAAGTAGATATTAAGGTTCACTCTTTCTGATGTACATTTTATTTTTATGGGTTTGACTATTGCATAAAGTCATGTGATCATCACCACAGTACCAGACAGGAACGTTTCATTTTCCTAACAATTCTCTGTTTTATTTATTCAAATACCTCCAAACTCCTGGCAAACTGATCTTTTTACTCTCTCCATTGTTTTGCTTGGTTTTGTTTTAATTCTATTGTTTTTATTGAGGCAACACTGGTTTTACAACACTGTATATTATATAAGGGTATAGGTTCACACTTCTTCATATACACGTTCTCACAACACGCCCCCACCAAGGCACCCACATAGTTCTCTACCACATACCACCAGGCCCCCTCTCCCCTCAGCTCCCCACCCCACGCACCCTGCCCCTCTGGTGGCCTCAATTCTACAGTCAGAATTCTAGGGTATGTTTTGGTTTCCTTTTATCTGTTCCTTTGTCTTCTTTTTAAAAGAAGAGCTGAGGTGCAGGTTAGAGATGCGGGGGGGGGGGGGTGTCACCTCCCTGGCAAGATCGGGATCAAACTTGTGCTGCAGTGGCTGAGGACTGCTTCACAGTGCTGCATCTTAACCCCTTGTGCCACCTGGGAGGACCCGCCTGTGTCTTTTAATGTTAATCTTAAAATTTCCAGGTGAAGAATTATACTTGTGAGACTTTCAGGTAAAGGGGTATAATAAATGGATACAGTGGGGGATACTGGTGGCCAGCTACGGTCTTCTATAAAGAAGAGTACTAACCAAAGGCAAAATCAATGCAGAAACTATTAGCAGAAATGTATGAAGACTGGAGGGAACAGAAGCTTAACTTTCCAGCTTGCATTCACCTTAATGTATTACGGTTTCATAGGACTTTAGAATCAACATCAACAGCTCTGAGCTACCTTGGGTACAAGTCTGCAGCCCAGTTCTTATGGCTAGACCATCTAGATGCACACACTTAGTTTCTTGGGTAGATGCATTTCTGAAGGGGTGATAAGAAAGAATTTATAATTCACTTTAACTAACTACTGACATTTACTCTCGGTATATTCTATGTGCCAGGCACTAGACTGAGTATGTTAGGTCTATATTTCATTTAATCTTCAGTAACCATTTATTTAAGATACCCCTAAAAGTTATTTAAGGAGTTGTAAGATAAATCTTATTTTAAAAAAAAACTGTAGTTAGATTAATAACTCCACTTAAAGGACAACTCCTAATACTGTTCTGTAAAACATGAAATGGGCTCTGAGTCTCGAATCTGAATATCACTTAAAAGTACTGGAGCCTTAAAAAAAAAAACAAGCCAAGTGATGTGAGTCTGAACCGATGACGGTGAAATAATCCACTGACTGTGATTTCAGTCTTTTGGTTTGATTTCAGAAACCACCAGAAAGGTACAATAAGCACAAGTGAGGTCAGCAGTGGAGAAGCAGATAACCAGGACAAAAGAGGGAGGGGGAAAAAGACAGTTTATATGTGGTAGTCTTATTTTTCTGCTTCATAATTTACACACTTAAGGCAAAGAAGAAACAGTGAAGTAAACAAAAATTTAATCTTGGGACCAGGCACATCGCCTACTAGAACAAAGGGTAACAAACACAGCAGGGAGCAGAAATAAAGATTATTTGAAGAACTAGCTGCTAAGTAAGAATTTATCACAACAGTAACTTAGATTTCTCAGCAAAACTGAGTAGGACATTTTGTTCATTTTAATGCATTTTGGCAACTTTTTTCTTATCAAAGAATTGCAAACATTATTTCAGAGGTGGACAAGTCTGAATAAAATGAGTTTCAATGCTTTTTAAAATTCTGCTGCCTGCATTAACTAGGATGTAGGCCAGAGGAGTGGGGGTGAAAGGTTTCACCAGAGACAGAGTGGGAAGCAGAACAGGAAGATCTAATGAAATATACTGCTAAGGGGAGCAGTGCAGAAGGGCTCTACTTTGCCATGTGGGTAACCTCCCAGGCCGAGATCCAACTCAGACTGCAGTACCACCGCTGTATGATAGCTTGATAGCACTGAGACCTAACCCCTGAGCCACCAGGGAGGCCCGGATGTACTAATGTAGCTTAAGAAAAGATCTCTACATTGTTTTCCAGCAAGCTCACCTACATCTCCCTTCAACAGAATTCAAATTGCAACTCCATTACAGCTGGAGAGGGCTGGACTGCAAGTTTCCCCGCAGGCAAGTCAGCACCAGCCAAAACTGGTATTTTTTTTCAAGTTCTGGCCGAGCTGGTTTGGAGACCATGACGCCTCAGTCCTTATCCCAGAGGCACTAAGGCTCCAAAGGAGGTGTCTCTAGCTCCTAGGTTTTGTTTGATTTCAGGTTATCCCGAACAGCCAGGAGCCACGGAAACTCAACCTTTCGGGCTCGCCATCCAAGCAGGTTGGTGAGAGAAGCACGGTGATCAGCTCGGCTGCCATGATAGGTTCCTGGGAACCCTCCCACCACGGGACTCCCCCACTGGGTGATGGACACGCACCAGGCAGCCTCTGCCTCGCCGTATCCCAGGCCTCCACGTGGACCAAACTGCACCTGACAGGGGAGTCGCACGGCTGCTTCACAAAGAATAGCGGCCAGACAAAGGCCTCCAGGTCAGGCTGGCACACCGCGTGAGAGCGGGAAGGCGGGTCGCTGGGAACGCTGGGAAGGTGCAGAGGAGGAGGGGATGGGCCCTGTACACACAGGCAGAGCCCGACTTCAGCACCCTTCTTTGACGCCCCGGCCACCTTGGGTGTGCCACCCAGTGTTTCCTGTCCCAGGAGTGTTACCCCCTGCGTTTACCGCGCACCACGCTGTATATCACAGGCACCAGGGGCCGCGGCCTCCGTAAAAGGTGGGCCACCACTGGATGCCCCGCCAATCTGTTCAGTGGGCCGGCTGTGTCCCCCGGCCAGGGGACCTTACCTGCTCACTAAGGTGCCGCCGCGGGGAAAGTAAAGTAGAAGTTCTGAATGAAATAACCGTCCCAGAATTCAAATCTGCACGCTATCCCGTGTGACACGATTAGTCACTCCTGCCCAACTACTGAGGAGGGGCCCAAGGGGCGCCATTTCGGTCTCCCGCGTGGGGCGGTCCCCACTTCTCCCAAAGCAGATTCTTCCCCAGTGAAAATAAACAAACAAAAACAGCTTAAAACCATTTACCTTTATCTTCTAACTTTTCCAGAGGAGCTTGGTCAACGGCTTGAGCCCCATGGTCGGCAGCGGCTTGGGTGCCGTCGTCGGCAGCGGCTTGGGCACCGTCGAGGGCAGCGGCTAGGAAGCCGTCGTCGGCAGCGGCTAGGAAGCAGTCCTCGGCAGCGGCTAGGGCGCCGTCGTCGTCGTCGTCGTCGTCGTCGTCGTCGTCGTCGTCGTCGTCGCCCTCTTGGGCGCCCTCGTCAGAGGCTACTTGGACGCCCTCGTCGGCGGCCACTTGGACGCCGTTCTCGGCAGCCGCTTGGGCACCGTCGTCGGCAGCCTCTTGGACGCCATCTTCCTTGTCGGCTTGGACGCCATCTTCCTCAGCGCCTTGGGTGCCGCTGTGGTCAGTAGCTTGGGTGCCGCCGTCGTCAGTAGCTTGGGTGCCGCCGTCGTCAGTAGCTTGGGTGCCATCTTCCTCAGCAGTTTGGGCGCCATGGTCGGCAGGGGTTTGGGTGCTTTGGCCGTTGGCGACATTTTCGGCACCCTGGTCACAGGCTACCTCATCCCCATGAGCCTCAGGAAGTGGTGGACCTTGGAAGGTCATTGTTTCTGCTGTTGAAAGCATTTCTGTGGAGTCACCTTCTGAGGAGTTGGGGGGTTGTTCTTCAGGGAACTCCATGGTCTGCCTCCTTGCGGGGGGGC
>NW_004567120.1:12015709-12030787 GCF_000260355.1 Condylura cristata
TGGCTTCCTGTGGAGTCATGTGACCTGAAAGATTCCAGAATTTTCGTAAAACAAGGTCAAATGTATCCTCTTTAAAGACATAAGGGTAATACTAGCGAACTTATGGGTGCCTGTTAGAAATTATAGCCATGAGGTCACTTCTACCTAGCATCTGAATTTCATCAGAATAAATATTTTTGGAAGACTAATAATTGTACAACCATTTTGGTGGATACATAATTTATTTTATTTTGTCATTTAATGCAACTAAATTACCAGTGCTTCAGGCGTAGACAAAATTGGTCTTGCCCCTTTTAGAACCACCCACTGATCTTTACTCTATTGGTTACACAGAGGGATGCGATACAAAATAGACCGACGAAACTTGTTTTTCCTTTACCACACACAATATTTTCAAAGGTATTTGTGATGTGTGTGTGTGTGTGTGTGTATACTTTTATATATATATTCATATATGTGTGTATACATACATATATATATGACTAACAAAAACTTAAAGGAAAAAAAACTGTTTTCAGCAGTCGAAATAGCTGGGTAATTCTATATTTTGAATCATATGTGTGATGTGATGGCAATTATGAAATTTAGAGCCAAATTTCCAACCTAACATTAACGACCATTAATCTTATTAGCATATGTTGACCTTCCTCTGATTTTAAATTTACATAGTCACTCCCAATTTACCAATGATTTTTATTGTGTGGGGTAACAATAAACACTACTTCAAAACCATTTTATTTTATCTTATTGATTTATACATACAAAAACTGGAATGTAGACCAGGGGTGCAGGGGCTGGAGGATTCACCAGAGACAGAGTGGGGAGCAGAACAGGCAGATCGACAAGTTCACTGCTGAGGGGAGCAGCGGGCAGGTCAGGAGGTGTCTGGGGGCCATGTGGGTCACCTCCCTGGTGGGGTATCCAAATTGTGCTGCAATGGCTGCTAATAGCTTAGTAGTGCTGTGCTTTAACCCCTTACGCCACCAGGGAGGGCCCACTTCAAAACCATTTTTAAGGATAACTGTATATAAATTATGATAAATAAAAATAGTGCTCTGATAGAAGTGTCTCAGGAAGCATCCTTATGAAAGGAGGAGCATAGTGAGCAACTGCTCAAATATCAGTTCAAGTACTCAACAAATATTGATTGAAAACTAATTTTTCAGATATGTTTTGAAATATTTAAGTGCTTAAAATATGGTAAAAGTTTCATGGAAGAAGGCAAAACTTGCCTTTAGGGTACCAGCATACACCTATGCAATTTTTCCCTTCTAGCCAGATTTCCTGCAAATTCTTTTTTTCAATTTTATTTTATTCAATTTCAATTTTATTTAACCTTTATTTTTTATTGTTTTTTAAAATTGAACAAACATGGTTTACAATACTGTAAATGATTTAGGGTAAAGGTTCATACCTCTCCAGATGTGTGTTTCCACACCATGTCCACCACCAAAGCACCAATATCTTCCACTACAGTCCAGTGCCCCTTCTTAAGGGAGCAGAGAATGAAAAGTTCAAGAAAGGAAAGGGGGCGAATTAGGATTTCTCCTAGTGTGGGAGAATTGATCCAAGAAGTAGCACAGATGTCAGACAAAAAGCTGCTATATACATAATATATTTTCAAATACGTACATAATTTATTTGAGATCTGGTCTGTCTTTTCAGTAAGGTCTTCTGCACTCCTTTAAAGCCCCCCTTCCCCTTTCCTATTACTTCAATAAATTTCATCATTACATCATATATGTAGTACCCATGGTTACAACAGAACTATGTTACATTAGCTATAGAAATGCCCAGATACGTATTGAAAGGCATTGCAGTATTCAAAGCCATTTATGTGGAAGACTTTCCATCCACCTTTACGCTAGTAGAAATAGGTAAAATCCCTACTGATTTCACAACTGCCTTAACAACTATTCAATGCTGATCACAGAACAAGTATTTTTGTTTTATTAACCTGACAACCATAACAATTGGGTCATATGTAAATACTCAGATGTATCTGATTCCCAACTATTTAACTGCAAAGAAATGTACAATTTAAAAATAAAAACTGGTTCTTCCTACTTCCTGGTGGTGCAATGGGTTAAAGCACAGCACTATGAGGCCATCCACAGCCACTGCAGCACAAATTTGATTCCTGGCCTGAGATGTGACCCACACGGCACAGCAGACCTCTCCTGACCCACCTGCTGCTCCCCTCAGCAGTGTATTTCAGTAGATCCGCCTGTTCTGCTCCCCACTCTGTCTCTGATGAGTCCTCACCCCCTCCACACCTCTGGCTTCTACCCCAGTTCTTGTGAGCATGAATAAATAAATAGATATTTTTTAATAAAATAAAAATAATAGCCGAGTCAAGTGACAACTGGAAATGACAGAATCACTGTACTTTTTAGACCAACCTTAAATCTTAATGTTGTTCTACATAATATTTGGTACTTTAAAAAAATTTATGCAAACAGCTGGATTGCAGGCCAGAGGTGCAGGGGCAGTGAGAGTATTCACCAGAGACAGAGTGGGGAGCAGAACAGGCAGATTGACGAGGTACACTGTTGGGGGGGAGTGGTGGGCAAGGCAGGAGAGGTTTACCATACCATGTGGGTCACCTCCCCTCACAGACCAGGAATCGAACTGGTGCTGAGACAGTTGCTGCTAGCTTTCTAGTGCTGCACTTGAACCCATTACACCACCAGAGAGAGCCCCTATTTGGTACTTTTTGATTCAGTTTATTCAAACATACCTGCAGAATGTCAATATAAAATATGCAAATATGCACAGTTAATATACAAACATAATCACTTACCTGGAAACCAGCACTTAACCATATCCCCATTTCTCCCTAATGACTCATCTCTTTACAACCAGCTTAGATGCTATAAGGCTGCAACATATGACTAAAGAGGTCAAACACAAGTATCCACACTCAAACTGGATTAAAGTGTTCCTCCCAGTGATTTTTGACAAGTAATAATACAGTTTACATAACAATTATATCTCAGTAACTTATAGGGCAGAGTATAAAACCAGTGTCATAAACATTTAGCTCCTTCACTGTTTAAAAACACTTCTTCTTCCATTCTATTTCTACTAATGAGAAGTCACACCAAACCAGGTCACATGTAACTGTACAAATGGTCCATACTTTTAATCTAAAGAACCATGTGTTAAAACATGTTTTTTTTAAGCTATTAATTATATTTACTTTCTTAGAACATTGTTCTTTTTTTTTTAGGATGATTTATTTATGCATAGAGACCTGGGGTACAGGCCAGAGGTGCAGGGGTAGTAAGACGATTTACCAGAGACAGGTGGGGAGCAAAACTGACAGATACACGAAGTACACTGCTAAGGGGCACAGTGGGCAGGTCAGGAGAGGTCTGCCACATCATGTGCGCAGGGATTGAATTCATGCTGAGGCAGCTGTGGCTAGCTTCGTAGTGCTGTCATTTATCCCGTTGTACCACCAGGGAGGGCCCCATTGTTCATTTTTGAATGCTGTGTTCTTTGACATCTTCACCTTTTCAATTGCCTTTGATGGACAAGTTTTCATTTTGATGCCATTAATTTATTTTTTCTGTCATTACCTGTATTTTGGTGTCATATTTAAGTAATGATTGCTAAAACCAAGTTGTGTTTTCTTCTGAGAATTTTATAATTGTAGGTCTTACATTTTAGGTCTTTAATCCACTTTGAGTCATTTTTGTACATAAAAAATGAGCTCAGCTTCATTCTTTTAAATGTATATATCCTCTCCAGTTTTCCCAAAATCGTTTGTTGAAGAGATAGATTGTTACGACAGGAATGTGGTAAGGGACACAGGAGTGGTGGAGCAGGTTTGCAAGACAAGACTGCTACTTAAGCAGGTCTTGTGCCATTTATTGAAAGCATACAGGCTAGTAAAAGCTGACCATGCATCAATAGTATAAGGAATAAGGTCTGGAGGGTGGGCTAGGAATGGGGGGCAAAGTTGTACAAGGGACAGGGAAGGGGACATCGTGACCATATGTCAAGAGACATTGTGTCAGCAAGTTTGATAATATCACAGGCAGAGTTATCCTGAGACCACCATGGAGATAGTCACATAATCAGGTCAACAGTGGCCTAGGCTTGCCCGGGCCAGCCTCATGATACGGGCTCTACTCCATGGGTAGTCAAGGAATGTTCTGCTGTGATTTACAGATAGCGAATAGGTCACTGTTGCCTATGAGTGGCCACCTCATAGGAACCCACAATCGATTGTTACTTCCCCTACTGAATGGTCTTGACACCTTTGTGGAAAATCAATTGACCATTTATGCAAAGGTTTATTTCTAGGATGTTATTCCACTTGCCTAAATGTCTATTTAGCTAATGCCACATTGTTTTTGCTTAATATTATGATGTGTTAAGTCTTTAAAACAGCTTCATTTTGGAGCCTCCCTGGTGGCTCAACATGTGAGTTCATAGTGTACAACGTGTGCACTATGAAGCTACTGCATTACAAGTTTGATCCCGGCCAACGAGCTGTCTCACATGGTGCAGCAGACCTCTTACCTGCCCACTAATCCCCTCAGCAGTGTATTTTAGTAGATCAACCTATTCTGCTCCCCACTCTGTCTCTGGTGAATCCTCTCACCCTCTGCACCTCTGACCTGTAACCCAGTTCTTTAAGCAGAATAATAATAATAAGAAGAAAACAGTTTCATTTTAGTCAAGATTGCTTTGCCTTTTCAGGGCCCCTTGAGATTCCTTGTGACTTTCCATTTTTGTAAAATTGTCATTGGGATTTTGATAAGGATTATATTGTATCTGCAGATCATTTTGGTTAACATGTTCATCGTAACTGTATTAATGCTTCCAACCCATGAACATGGGATATCTTTTGTTTGTCTACCTTACTTTTTCCATCGATATTTGTAGTTTTCAGTGTACAAGTCTCTTACCTTCTTTGTTAAAATTTCTCATAAGTGCTTTTTGATGCTATTCTGAAAACTGTTTTCTGGATTTTGTTTTTATATTGTTACTTGTTAGTGTATATATGGACTTTATTGTGATAAAGTTTCCTTTTATTCTTACTAGGTAGAATATCTTTTATCATGAAAATGTGTTCAATTTTATCAAATTCATTTTCTTTATCAACTGAAGTGATCATGTGTTTTTTATCCCCTTCATACTATTAACTGGTATATTACTTGATTGATGTTCATATGCTTAACTACTCTTGCATTCCAGGAATAAATCTCACTTGGTAATTGCACATAGTCCTTTTAATAATTTGCTTAATTCTGTTTATTAATATTTGTTGAGGATTTTTGTATCAACATTCATAAAGGAGACCAGTCTGTAATTTTTTTTTTCTTGTAGTGTCTTTGCCTGACTTTGTTATTTGGATGATGCTGATCTCATAAAAATGAATGAGGAAGTATTCTCTCCTGATACCTATCAGAAGATTTGAGAAATACTGATGTTGATTCTTTTTTAAATGTTTGGTAGAATCAGTTAGCAAGCCCATCCTGTCTAGAGCTTTCCTTCGTTGGGAGGTTTTTGATACTGACTTAATCTCCTTGTTATAAATTTGTTGAGATTTTCTATTTTTTAATTGAAGCAATATTGCATCGAACATTACATAAGTTCTAGGTGTGTATCACTAAAAATCAATGTGTATATACATTATAGGATTTTCAGCTTTAACTAGTGGTGTGTCTCTTGGTTTTCTATTCTCTAGTTCTGTCCTGATCTTTATTATGTTCTTAACTTCAGTAAGCTTTGGTTTTTGCTTATCTTTTTCTGGTTCCTTAGGTTGTAAAGTAAGGTTGTTTATTTGAGATACTTCTTATTTTAGATGTAAGCATTTACAGCTACAAATTTCCCTCTTAGCACTGCTTCTGCTGCATCATATGTTTTATTATGCTGTGTTTTCATTTGTCTCAAGTCATTTTCTGATTTCACGTATGATTTCTTCTTGGACTCAGAGTCAAAGAAGATATATTTATTCTGCCAATCTGTCTTTTGATTAAACAGTACAATCCACTTACTGATAAGGAAGAACTGCCATTTTGCTATTTGTTTTCCATAGTCCTTTTTTGGTCCCTCATTTCCCTTTGTGTTTAATTGTTCTTTTTGTACTGACAAGTCTCGGTTCCCTTCTCATTGCCTTTTGTGTACATTCAACAAATATTTTGTTAGTGATAACTATGGGGAATACATATTAAAGTTATAGTAATCTAATTTTAATTGATACCAACTAACCCCACTACATACAAAAACTCTACTCCCAAAAAACTCTGTATACTCTCTTTATGCTATTTAATATCACAAATTATATCTTCAATTAGTGTCCAATTACATAAATTCATATTACTTGAATGTATTTGTCTTTTAAATACTGTAGAAATAAAAAAGGAATTTCAAACCAAAAATACAATAATACTGGCTTTCACATTTTGCTCTGTAGTTACCATTGTCATTGTTTATTATTTTCTCATCTGTCATTGAATTACTGTCAATTTTAATCTGAAGGGCCATCCCTTTGGGATTTCTTATAGGGAAGGTCTACTAATAAACTCCCTTGGTTTTTGTTTATTTGGGGATGCCTGAATTTGTTTCATTTTTAAAATTTATTTTTATCTGAGGTAATATTAGGGTGCTCCCATCAGGTATCACTATCACCAACTCACCCATAGACCATTGTGCTTCCTTCTCTTTTTTTTTTTTCTCTCTCCCTTCCTTATTTCAGTTCTGTAGTCAACTATAAAGGGTTAGTTTTTTTTTTAAGATTTATTTATTTATGCATACAAAACTGGGGTACATTCAGAGGTGTGGGAGATGAGAGGATTCACCAGAGACAGAGTGGTAAAGTACACTGTTGAGGGGAGCAGCAGGTGGGTCAGGAGAGGTCTGGCATGCCATGTAGGTCACTTCTCCAGCTGGAGATCCAACTAGTGCTTCAGTGACTGCAATAGCTTCATAGTGCTGTGCTTTAACCTGTTGTACCACTGGAGAGGGCCTCAAGTGTTAGTTTTTAAGCTAGTCTTTATTTAGTTTTAATTTAGTCACTTCATATTCCACATATTAGTGATGCCATTCAGTATTTATCTTTCTCCTGACTTGCTCGGTAGTATTCCACTGTGCGTGTGTGTGTGTGTGTCCGTGTGTGTGTGTGTGTGTGTGTGTGTGTGTGTGTATACACCAACATCTTGGCCACTTCTATTTAATTTTTTGAAAGATGATTTGACCAGATAAAACATTCTTGATTGACATTTTTACTTTTAGCACTTTGAATATATGACCCCCATTGCATTCTAATCTCCATGGTTTCTGAAGAGAAATAAGCAGTTAATTTCATGGAGACTTTCAGATACATGATGAGTCACTTCTTTCTTTCTTCATTCAAAATTCTTTCTTTGCCTTTGTCTTTTAAGCATGTGACGGTAATGTGTCTCAATGCTGATCTCTTGAGTTTATCCTGCTTGGAGTTTGTTGAGTTCTTTAATGTGTACATGTATGGCTGTATGGACTGAAATTTGGGGAGTTATCTGTCATTATTTCTTCAAATATTCTTTAGTCCCCCTTTTCTGCTCTGTCTCCTCTTGGTATCCTATGATGTATATGTGAGTATGCTTGATAGTATCCCACCCAATTTTGTTGGCTCTGTTACCTTTTTTCATTCTATTCCTCAGAGTGTATAATCTGAATTCATTGGTCTCCACTTTCACTAATGTTTTACTGATTCTTTCTTCTGTTTATCCAAGTCTTTCTTTAAACGGTCTCCAGTGGGGCCTCCTTGGTGGCTCAGGGGTTAAAGTCTCAGTGCTATCAAGCTTTCACCAGCCAGTGCAGCACAAGTTTGATCTGAGTGCAAGTTCAATCCTCAGCCAGGGAGCTAATCCACATGGCAGACCTCTCCTATCTTGCCTACTGCTCCGCTCAGCAGTGAATCTCAGTAGATCTGCCTGTTTTGCTCCCCTCTCCATCTGTGGTGAATCCTCTTTCCCCAGGCACCTCTAGCCTACACACCAATCCTTGTATGCATAAGTGTTAATTTAAAAAAAAAAACTGTCTCTAGTGAATTTTTTCTTTCATTTATTGTATTTTCAACTCCAGGATTTCTTTTGAGTTCCTTATGACAATATCAATCTACATGAAGGGTTCAGGAAGTCATCTTCATGTCTCCCACTGACCTGGCCAGTTGGAAGTTGGTAGGCAGGTGACTAAAACTCCATGGACGACACTCTTTTATTATATTGTAGTCACTTTGGTTCTCACTACGCTTGCTCTTGTGAGTTTTTCACTGGAGTAAAAATCAGATTTTGTGGGGGATAGAGTCACAGTTTCCTACCCTGCCATTTTTCGTGCTGTCATTCAACAAATGTAGTTTTTATGAACTTTTGACTCATTTTCAGAATTCTTCTAAAGTTGATGTGGCAATGTTTGCCAACTTATTTGCTGCTTTTGTGAAGGGAACGAGTACTCTGCCACTTCTACTGATGTTCACTTAAATACAGGATTTTTTTTTTTAAGTCAACGTTGAAAGTATTTTATGCTGCCAAAGAATCAGTGCCATAGAGAGACAATGTCTGGTCACTCTGACTTCTACATTGGCTTAATTTTGGCTCTCAGCCCCCAGCATTTTCACTGGAGAACGCTTTCTCTAAAAGCACAAAGTTCTTATTAAAATGACGACCAGCAATCGTTCTATTAGAACCATCCCTAAATTCTTACGAAAGGTTGATTATTTGGTTTTGCCTTGCTATCTCTTGCTATCTTGCCATTACCACATGTTCTTCCTTGTACTTTTCTCTAGCTACTGAATGTTTTGCAAGTCACCATGCATATTAATTTCATAATCAGAAAAAAACTGAACTTTTACAAAAACAATTAAATATCTTGTTTCATAAATGAAATAAAAGAAGAATCATGAAGGTGATGGGGAGGGGAATCCAAGCCCCTTACTAAAACTCATGAAGAACAGTTTAAATATTTCATTGCTTTTCACCTGAACAATTATAAGTATTTGCAGTATTACTTGATTATGTTACAGGTTCTAGAATTGGTAGATTCATTATTTTTCTGTCTTTAGGTCATAGTGGCCTTGCATACCTGAAAGAATAATTTTGGTGTATTGGACTAATGCTCAGTGTTTTCCAGTTTATAACCTATGGAAATGATATTCAACCCAATGTTTGTATTAACAAGGGTTTTTCCCCCTTCATGAATCGGCCAGATTTAGAATAAGCCAACAGGCTTATTGAGGGTTTCTCTTTTCCCTAGTTATTTTCAGTAAAATCTCATTTCCTCCTATAATTTTATGCACACGAACATACACAGTCACATCAACATAGATGCACATTTACTTTCTTTTCTGTAATAGAAAGTTCTCTCAAGAGTATATGTCTGTCTATCCTACATTCAGATCAGTTTCTGTGTGGCTACTTCAAAAGCAAATTTTACCTCTGCACCTGTTACCTTGTCATGGAATTACAGTTGAATCTTACTGCTCAAAGCCTGCATTACAGGAAGCAACTTTTCAAGGAAAAATCATTGTAATAATAGGAGAAAGTGACAGAGATAATGGTGATGTCAGACTCTGCAAATTATGTCTGTGAGCCTTTCAACAAAACCTTGCTTCTTTGGTCTTGTGTTCTGTCAAACACTGTGTTTTCTTAATCATATTAAAATACAAATTAAATGCTTACCTGCTCTCAATTCTCTGGAAAATATAATTCGTTTGCTCCTTATTCATCTGTAGAACGTTATTAGAACCTATCAACCTAAAAAAAAATAATGTGTGTTTACTGGAATAACGGTTAAAGCTACTAGGGAATCAGTAAGAACTGTCCTGTTTTATAGCTCCTGTGGAATTCAGTATGAAAAAGAAAGTAACATTACACTGGAATGTGGTAGAAGTTCAGAAGCTATATAGCACAAATGTAAGCATAAGAGCTTTTGAGTCTTTATTTGGTGAGGCTTAGATTTAAGAAGTGTAAAATACATAAAAAATAGGATGTAGTGCCAGGTTTCTTTAGCGTTACACTCCCTCACTTAGCCATGAGCTCTATGTCTCATTTGCAAATGAAATTGGAGCAGCTGCCAAGTTTGCAGCCTGTGTCTTTGCTCCTGAAATCCCTGGATATATTAGTTAGGTAAGCAGAACTGAGGTGCTTTATCTGGGACTTTCGATAGTATTGTCAGGATTTCACTCTTCTTTCCAATTCTTAGTTTTGATTCTCATATTCCCTAATTAGTCCTAGCTGATAGTCTTTACCTCTATCAAGGGTAGACTTTTAGGTCCCATATCTCTTTACTTGGGAGAAACTTTAATTTTTAGTGTTTCGAAGCTACTATATATGTATTATTATATACTATATATGTAATGATTATTTATAAATCTATAAAGCCCACCAACTCTAACATGACTTAAGTTGTTACTTCGATAATTTTTCTTTATCTGTTTTGACCCTCCTTTGCTGATTTTTACTTTGTTCCTGGGAGCTGCCCAGTAGAATTACATTAGCAGCCATTTTTCTTTCTGTTGAAACACTAGTAAAACAACTATTTGTTATAAAGAAATTGCAGTTTACTTTGTCATTTTTTACTGTCTTTCCAAAAATTGCCTACCCTAAGTCTGGAGAAGAGAGTCTTGGTTTTTTTGTTTGTTTGTTTTTGTTTTGTTTTTCTTACCTCTTAGGTCAATTTTGCATTCTTATTTTTTTAATAAATAATTGAAGGTGCCAGGGAAGATGGACTGCATCCTATGTGTAATGGGCTCTACAGTAATGGTGTTCTGTTCCCAAAATGGGTAGCACTTGAACCTTGTCACAAAAGGTTAAGAACTGAAAGATCCAGATACTGCTGAAGGAAATACAGCATAATTTCTAGTTAAAAGTCACTTTTTAATTTTTACTTTAAAATTGCTTAATTAGGCCTTCCCTGGTGGCGCAGCGGGTTAAAGCACAGAACTGAGAATCTAAGGCCGCTTCTACATGAGTTCAATTCCCGCCTGCCCCGGAGGTGACCATATGGCATGGCAGACCTCTTCTGGCTCGCCCGCTGCTCCCCTCAGCAGTGTACTTCATCGATCTGCCTGTTCTGTTCCCCACTCTGTCTCTGGTGAGGCCTCTCGCCGCCCCTGCGCCTCTGGCCTGCACCCCAGTTCTATATGCATAAATAAGTAAATAATTGCTTAATTAAAAGTTAGACTATGGTGAAATATAGTCTACTTCAAGAATAAGGATGCTTAGGTATAAGAAAAACTGTCATCATAGTCCATTATATCATCAAATTAAGAGGGAAGTCCTATAATTATATAAAGAGTGAAAAGGAACTTAATAAAATTCAGCAGGCATTCCTAATAAAAACTCTAAGTAAAATGGGAACACGAAAAAAAACCTACCTATCTATAATAGTCTGCATACCAAAAAAAATCAACAAAGAGCATCCTAGTAGCAATAGACTAAAACATTTTGATTAAAAGCAGGAACTATACAGACATATCTACTATTGTCATTATTATATAACATTATTTTGGATATTCTAGACTTGTGCTGTTCAATATGACAGATACTAGTCACATGTGACAACCTGCATTTAAATTAACGTTAAAAAAGAACAAAACAAAAAATAATTAACATTAAGTAACATTTAAAATGTTCTTCATGGCCCTCCCTGGTGGTGCAGCGGGTTGGAACGCTGCACTGTGAAGCTAAGCCAAGTTGCGGCCACTTTAGTGTGAGCTTGATCCCTGCCCCGGAGGTGATCCACATAGCACAGCAGACCTCTTCTGACCTGCCCGCTGCTCCCCTCAGCAGTGTACTTTGTCGATCTGTCTGTTCTGCTCCCAACTCTGTTTCTGGTGAAGCCTCTCACCGCCCCTGTACCTCTGGCCTGTACCCCAGTTTTGTATGCATAAATAAATTAAATATTTTTAAAAATGTAGTTCTTCAGTCTTGCAAGTCACATTTAAACTGCTTAATAGTCACATGTGTCTCGCTGCTGCCATATTAAACAATGCAACTATGGAACATTTTCATCACCCCAGAAAATTCTACTACACACGGGAAAATCTGTATTTATAGTGGGAAAGATGAAATTTAATGATCTCTCTTTTTGCTAATGTATGTTGGCATATATAACAAACCCAGGAGAATTTAGTAAAAAAAAAAAAATCTGTTCTAACAAGGGTTCAAGATAAATTCACAAATAATATTCTGTATTGTAGCTAGACACCCCTAGAAATGGAAATGAGAGAATTATTACATTTGCAATAACAGAAAAAAAAGACACATAAACCAGATGAATAAATAAAACTACTGTGTGATTTCATTTATATGTGGAATCTAAAATGTCAGTCTCATAAAAGCAGAAAGCAGATGGTGGTTCCTGCGGGTAGGGAATGGAAGAAATGGAGAGATAAAGGTTAAAGGTTTGTTTTTGCAGATGAGTCTGGGGATCTAATGTACAGCATGGTGACTTTACTTAGTAATACTGTATTGGATACCTGTAATTTTCACAAAGACTTGATTCAAGTGTTCTCACCATGAAAAAATAATTCATAACAATCAAGGTGATAGATGTCACTTCACATGATTGATAAATTCACAAGGTATATGTATATCAAAACAACATGTTATAAACACCTTAAATATATGCAATTTTGATATGTCATGTATACCTCAATAAAGAAGGAAAAGATCTTTTTAAAAAGAACTGACAAAATACTTTGCAACAAGTTTAATCAGAAACACACAATACCTTTATGAATAATACTATAAAATTGTGTTTGTGTGTGACCAAAGGGCACCCTGGGACCCATAAACTCGCATGCTCTAAAGGGATTCGGTCCTCTGTGCACCCAAAGACAAAGGTAACAAGAGTGTGAAAGATATGTAATAGCATTATTGTGCATGCAGGGAAATGAAAAGAAAGGGTAATAGTTTCCCAACAAAACACCTAAAACTACCCATCCCCTTGTGACAAAGTCAGCCCAAAGCAGGCAGCTGAGACCGAAAAGCTCGCCGAAAGTTTAAGGCACCTTCTGCCAAGGAACCATAAGAAAGATTTCTGATGCAGGTCCCAGAAAGCTAGGACAAAAGGAGATACCACATCAAGATAAGGGCTGCCCCTGTCTTTCCCCCTGTGTCTCTCACCCATGTGTCTCTTCCAAGTGTCTCCTGCCCAGCAGTACCAGGGTGCAAGTTGGGCTGTAGGAGTGCTTCTTCTCCTGAGTCTGCCTGCCTTCCGTGTTAGTTAGCGTCACCTGACTGCTCTGCGGGGCCACATCCAAGGCAGCTGCTTGTAAGTGGTGTATCGCTAACAAACTCATTTTTAAATAGAGAACAATATCATGAGCTCATGAAGTCACGTGCAACGTTCTTGAGCCTGCGTTCACTGGCAGTATTGATGACCTTTGGGTAAATCACTAAGCAATCTTTCCATGCCCCACTGTGGCTAACTCTGCAGGACCTCAAGAGCACCTGTCTGCCCTGGCTGACGTTGTGCATGGGTGAGCGCACTCCCCAGTAAGGCCAACAAACAAGCCAGCAGAGCACAGTGCGCTCTGTCCTGCAAACAGCTGCTGCCCCCTACCTTGTTTAGAGCAGAAACTGCAAGAAGCCCCAGGTCCGGTACAAACATGCACCCCACTGCCGCGTCGGGTACATTTCCTCTTTTTCCCCCACATACAAGGCATGTCAGACGCTATATATACTCGTGGGTCGTCCTAATAAACAGATTCTGGACTCCAGGCTCCTGTTTCACCTCCTTACAGCTCTGAGTCTCCTACATTCCAGCCAACGCAGCGGTCAGCGCGCCCCTGGGTGGGATAGCAACAACACCCTACTTTGCTCATCTGTACAATAAGGGCCCCTAACAGTTTCTGCCCATTAGGGTTTTGTGTGAGCTAAATGAGAGTTGTCATGTATTTGAAACTGCCTGACCGAGAGCTTAGAAATACTGATTCTAGGATGCAGGTTTTACAGATGAGTAAAAGGGCGCTGGGAAAGGATGAGTCACCCAAGTCGTCCAGATAGTAAGTGGGAGATGGGATTCAAACAGCTTGAGTGCAAACCCTGTGTTCATAATAACAGCGCTAAAGTGTTAACTGTTGTTTGCCATTCTTGCTGCTGCTGCTACTGCTGCTACTTACTGACATGGGAAATGCTTATGGAGAAATGCTGAGTAAAAAAAAAAGTCGAATACAAATTTTTTTTTTAAATTATTTATTTATGCACACAAAACTGGGGTACAGGCCAGAGGTATAGGGGTGGTACAGGAGAGGATTCACCGAGAGAGAGAGGGGAGCAGAACAGGCAGGTCGATGCTGAGGGGAGCAGCCGGGGAGACAGGAGAGGTCTGCCGCGTCATGTGGGTCACCTCCAGGCCAGGGATGGAACTCAACACTGAAGAGGCCTTAACCAGCTTCACAGTGCTGCGCTTCAAGCCACTGCACCACCAGGCAGGGCCCAGAATACAAATTATATGTGTAGTACTATTCTGATTTTACATCAAAATTTCTGTATATACAAAAGCATGCAGGGATGAAAGGACGAAAACATACTGTAAGCACATGGAAATGATCAGGTTGTTTCTGCCCTCTTGCCATTACCATCTATGATTGACACCACTGGAGGGTGGCATGGGCCTGCGTGAGTAGGTGCACCTGAAGGTGAGTGGGTGCGCATAGAAGAGCAGCAGAGGCCCCTGCAGGGGAGAGCAGTGGAGAGCAGCGAGAGTTGCATCAGAGAAGGCCAGAGAGCCCAGAGTGAAGAGTTGCCTCAGGGTAGGAGGCTTATCAGCCTCCTGGCCCCTAGGCCTCCCTGCCCAGCTGCACCTGGTTGCCTCACTACACATGGGACAGAAAGATCATTAAAGCCTGAAAAATCTACCAAGGGCTGCAGGACCGCTTTAGCTGTCTGCCAGTTCCTGGCCTTTCTGGAGCTGCACATGCCCATATATTAAAGTGATTCTCTCTACTCAAAAGATCCTTTACCTGTTGCATAAAGACCATTTTTTAAAAAGATTTATGTATTTATGGCCCTCCTGGTGGCACAGCGGGTTAAAGCACAGCCCTGAGAAGCTAAAGCCACTTCCGCATGAGTTCGA
>NW_004567120.1:12031282-12035535 GCF_000260355.1 Condylura cristata
CCGGGGCAGGCGGGGATCGAACTCATGCGGAAGTGGCTTTAGCTTCTCAATGCTGTGCTTTAATCCGCTGCGCCACCAGGGAGGGTCAAGACAGCCATTTTAATTGATGTGCCAATCCTGGCACAATAAAAACTGCTAAGTGTTCTCATTATAATCATTTTGATGTTGTGACGATTTTACCAAAATGTGAATTTATTTGTATTTATTCTGCTTGGAACTCCTAGTTCCTGACTCTCAGAATTCATATCTTTAATTCATCAGTTCGGAACACTCTCAGCTGTTACTTCTTTGAATATTACTTTTTCCCCATCTGTCCTCTGTATCTCTTTATCTTTTTGTTGTTCTGCTTCATTATCTCCCTGTGTTTTATTCTATCTGTATTCCACTTTACCACTTTTTCTCTTTAGCTGTGCTCAGTTTCTGGTTTAATCTCCCTATCAGGTTTTTAATTTTAAAACTTTTCCTTCATTCCCAGATTTTAATTAATTGATCTTTTCTAAAAAATAAGATCTTATGTTTTCAATTTTGTCTTGAGTCATTTTGAACATAGTTATTTTAGATGATTCTATTATTTGAAGATCTTGGGGTCAAATCCTGCAATGTTGTCTCCAGACTTTGCGGTATGGTGGGTGTTACCTTCTGTGTTCTATAATTTTTTAAATTGTAATTTGTGGGGAGAATTTGTCCTGCTAAAGCTGTTTTAAGTCTCTTCTGCCAGGTGGTTTTACTAGGAACAATTTATGCTAATTTTTTGGCCTGGAGGAATTTTAGATCTTGCAGAAGGTGTATGCATTGTGAATTTTAAATGCACCTGAAAGCAATTTTAAGATTATAGGGAAAACTTTCTTGATCCTAGGTTGTCTCCCTAAGTTAGTGAATAGATTTTAAAAATATATATTTTATGCATACAAGAACTGGGGTACAGGCCTGAAAGGGTTCACCAGAGACAGAGTGGGGTATTGACTGAAATACACTGCTGAGGGCGCAGCAGGTAGGTCAAAAGGTCTGCTGCACCTCCCTGGCCTGGGATTGACTTTGTCTGTAGTGGTTGTGGAGAGCTTCATAGTGCTGTGCTCTAACCCCTTGCGCCACCAGGGAGAGCCCGTGAATAGATTTACACATATTAAATGTGTAGTCCATTAAAAGCCCCAGCTTGCTAGGGGTATCTTGGTTCTAACACCCTGCCTTCCTTAGAACCAAGGCTTAGTCTTCTGCTTCTACAAGGCAGTCAAACGAAAGCACCTAACAAGATAATCAAACTGCCTGGCACCCGACTGGTCAGAGAGCCTAAATCTTCAGCTTCCACTAAATATTCTTGTTTTATTTCCACTTTCTATTCAGATCTCTGGTGATTTTCCTTTATTTACTTGCAAACTCAGTTATACATTTAAGAGGATGTTATATCTTAAATATAACATATCTCTGTAAGCACTGTGGGAAGACTGACTTTCAGGTTATTTTGGTTACATTATTACTGGAAATAAAGTGGCTGGCAGCATTGGCTTCAATGTTAATTTTTTATTTAGGACAGCCTCTTTTTCTTGACCGAATGTAAAACGATTTTTTTTTCTGTCCTATCTCATCATCTTGAAGTATTTTTGCTTGCCTATAAAAGAAAACAACTGCCTGCCTACCAGTTACCTGTTATCTGCTTTTTTTTTTTAACCTACACCCTACCACATTTGGCAGAATCCCAGATTTCATACCCATTTCCTGAAGATTTATTGATTTTTTAAAAGATTTATTGATTTATGCATACAGAACTGCGGTACAGGCCAGAGGTGCAAGGGCGGTGAGAGGATTCACCAGAGTGGGGAGCAGAACAGACATATCAGCTGAAATACACTGCTGAGGGGAGCAGTGGGAATGCCAGGTCTGCTGCACCATGTAGTCACCTCCCTGGCCGAGGATTGAACCTGTGTTGAGGCAGCTGTGGCAAGCTTCGTAGTGCTCTGTTTTAACCCGTTGCACCACCAGGAAGAACCAGAAAAGGAATTTTCTGAAAAGAAATATAGTGAAAGTGAGAACACTTCTCACTTATGTGCATAAATATTGTGGTTGGGTCATGTTAATGGTTTCCATCGTAGTGAACTCTACCATAAACATAAAAGCTGCTTGGCATTCTTCTTAGAAAAGAGAGAGTAATTTATATTTCCTTCCACGTATTTCAGGAATATGTAATACAACATCAATACAGAACAGGTTGACCATCCTTATTTTTTCCCTTACGCCTAAGTCTGTTTATCTTGGATATTTTATTTTTATTAGCAGGTAGACTGAGGGGTACCACAGAACCCCCAAACTTACACACGCTAAAAGGGTCCTGCTATCCATGCACACAAAGATGACACATATACAGTGTTAAAGAAATTTCATTTGTAATTAGTGTGCAGAGCAAGAGAAGAGGAAAAAAATAACAGCTTCCCCCAAAGAAACACCCAAAGTTACCCATTGCCTCGTGAGTACATGCCTGGCCAAACAGTGCACCTTCTGGTGGGGACCCATAGGAAAGGGACCAAAGGGGTCAGGCAGGTCCGGAATGTAAGGAGCAAAGTCAAAGTACAAAGCAAGTTAAAGGCGCCATTGTCAACCTCCCCACAGGTCTCTCACCATGTCTTTTCCAGTTGTCGCTATATGAGCTTGCTCCATTTATCTCCTCCAAGTCCCCCCCACCCCAAGTTCCTGATGCAAATCCAAAGCCAATAAGCAAGCAGGCCCTTCTCCATGAGCTCCTCACCTCCCTTCCCCACAAAGCTTTCCTGCGCCCACCTACCTTCCTCGTTATATAGTTTCACCAGCCCCACTCCCACCACTCATTATGGACAGGAAAAATGGAACCTCAGCTTTTATGGAGATGCCCCTGTCAGATCCCGTTATATTTCTACTTTCCTTAAGAATCTGTTGGGTCTCTATTTCCAGACTTACCTTTTTTTTTTTTTAAAGATTTATTTATTTGTGCATGCAGAACTAGGGTACAGGCCAGAGGTGTAGGGACAGTGGAAAGCCTGCAGCGCCATGGATCACCACAGGGCGGGGATTGAACTCATGTTGAAGTGGCTTTAGCGTCTCAGTGCTGTGCTTTAACCTGCTGGGCCATCAGGGAGGGCCCCAGACTTACCCTTTTTTCGTCCTCAACATCCGTGTGATTGTAGACATCTTAAAAAGTGTTTAAAATACCTTAGAAATTTCCTATCACCTGCAAAAGTACATGTAAATCCTTTCACCTGGCTTAACTAAATGCTGTCTGTTCTGTGATCCTCACCTTGAGATTCTCCAGTGTCTACCTTGCATTTAAGTTGCACCAGAATACCAGCACATCCCCTAAATTCTACTTGTTTTGTATTAGACCTAAGATAACATTTAATGAAGGTATTATTATTTTTTAAAGATTTATTTATTTGTGCATACAGAACTGAGGTACAGTCCAGAGGTGCAGGCACAGTGAAAGGCTTCACCTGACACAGAGTGGAGAGTACAGATCGATGAAGTACACTGCTGAGGGGAGCAGCAGGAGGGTCAGGAGAGGTCTGCCAGCCATGTGGGTCACCTCCAGGGTGGGGATCAAACTCATGCTGAAGTGACTTTAGCTTCTTAGTGCTGTGCTTTAACCCGCTGTGCCACAAGGGTGGGCCTAGATATTATTTTTAATGAAAATACTACTAAGGAGTTTGCTTCCTTTAAAACCAGGAAAGTAAAAATTTTAATAAACACTGGTTTGGATATAAGTAAAATGCTATGAGTTTCATTATATCTTTTACAATTTTTCAATATTTTTTCAACTACTTTAAGTTTCTAGAAAACAAAATCAACCACTCAAGAATATATATGTTTATATGAAGTCCTTCCTGATGGCACAAGGTATTAAGTCTCAGCACTGTGAAGCTATCTACAGCCACTGCAACATGAGTTTGATCCCCAGTTGGTCAGGGAACTGACCCACATGGCACAGCAGACCTCTCCTGTCTCACCTACTGCTCCCCTCAGCAGTGTACTTCATGGATCTGACAGTTCTGCTCCCCACTCTGTCTCTGGTGAGTCCTCTCATCCCCCAAAACCTTTGGCCTGTACCCAGTTCTTATATGCATAAATAAATAAATCTTAAAAAAAGACACAAAACATATATGGAGCCCAAACTTTTCTCTGCATCAGGCTTCAATATGGCTCATTTTGACACTGTTGTTGACCTTGCCTTTATTTTAAATTTTGATATTTTTTTCCATCAAGGCCTTTTTTTTGCATGACTTTTTTTTTTT
>NW_004567120.1:12035650-12042673 GCF_000260355.1 Condylura cristata
GCGGGCGGGTCAGGAGAGGTCTGCCACGCCATGTGGTCACCTTCGGGGCAGGCGGGAATTGAACTCATGCAGAAGCGGCTTTAGATTCTCAGTGCTGTGCTTTAACCCGCTGCGCCACCAGGGAGGGCCTTGCATTACTTTTTATTTAAAATATTGCACTAAAATATTTTCTCAATTACTGGCTTGTTTGGAATCCATTTTCAATTTGACATGAGGCAAGTACATTCCCACCTCAGATTTATTCCAGCCCTGACTAGACATATAAATTAATAATCTATTTGAGATTAGTGTGTATCTACAAGTATTGTAGTTGACACATACAACTTTTATTCCTGGAAATAATTTCCATCTTAACTCTCCATTTTTTGAGTTCAGCGTTCTGAACTAGGGAGTAATTTTTTTTTAAAGAAAAATTCATTTTTTGAATAGGTCATACATTCATGATGCAAGTCAAAAAGCAGAGGCAAAAGATACATAGTAAGGAATCTTCCTCCCTTTCCTACTACCTAGATACCCTGTTCCTCTCCCTAGAGGCAACCATTGTTAACAATATCCTTGAAGAGATAAATGTGAACCTATTGTTTAATGCCTCCTTTGTACACAGTGGCATGTTATCTTAAACTGTACTGTTTTAACAATATGTATTAAGAGTTCATTCCATTATTACATATATAGCTTCTTCATCTTTTTATGGCTGCATAATAAGTATCTCATAGAAACATCAATTTAACCAATAACTATAAATAATGAGGGACATTTCAGTTATTTCCAGCTCTTTCTTAAGAAAACTAATTGCAAAACCAGTCTGGGCTGAATACGCTTGTCTCCTGATTTGTAAGAGGGTTTAAATAAAGTATCCCAACAAGGCCTTGGATAATTCCAGTACCCATGTGTTCATTCCCACTATTTCCTTTGCCGGCTGTTATCAACTGCACTGCCATTCTTTCCAAAGAATGTAGCATATGACTCTTAACAACTGTGGTTGCAATACCTGGGGTTTCCTCACCATAGTTCCTGGCCTCTTCCCCTCCACACCTTAATAAGTCCCTTTTGATCAGTACCTGTTGACCTTTGACTGGAGATCAGCCCTTACTGTTCACTTAATGAAAATGAAGATTATGGCCCTCCTTGGTGGCCCAGCGGGTTAAGTACAGCACTACAAGCAAGCCACAGCTGCTTCACTGTGAGTTTGACCCCTCCCCTCCCCCAGGGGTGACCACATGGAGCAGCAGACCTTTACTGTCTCGCAGCCCGCTGCTCCCCTCACCAGTGTACTTCGTCGATCTGCCTGTTCTGTTCCCCACTCTGTGTCTGGTGAATCCTCTCACCACTCCTGTACATCTGGCCTGTAACCCAGTTCTGTATGCACAAATAAATCTTTTTAAAAAATGAAGATTAGGGTCCTCGCTGGTGGTGCAGCGGGTTAAAGCACAGCACTAAGAGGCTTAGGCCACTTCTGCATGAGTTCGATTCCCACCTGCCCCTGAGGAGATCCACATGGCGCAGCAGACCTCTCCTGACCCCCCGCTGCTCCCCTCAGCAGTGTACTTCATCGATCTGCCTGTTCTGTTCCCCGCTCTGTCTCTGGTGAATCCTCTCACCCTCCGCATCTCTGGCCTGTACCCCAGTTCTGTATGCACAAATAAATAAATCTTTTTAAAAAAATGAAGATTACTAGGCCTTTCTCCATCAACCTCTTTTAGTCCAGAAGATGCCAATCAAAAGGAGACAGAGAGTATGAGAAGTCTTAAGGCAGGCACTCACTATTGGATGGTGTTTGGAATAAACTTTCCCTACAATTTTTATTAGGGTATTGATATATATCAATATATTTTTAAGGACCATTAACTGTTTTCCATGTAGTGGCTATTTTACATGGGGCTTATTGATTTGTTACATTTCTAAATTCAAACTCCCTAATGGAGAATGTTTGTAACTACAAAATAAAGTTCTGCTTGATTTCCCCGTTAGTCCTAATGTTAGGACAGGGAGTCACGAACCTCTGGTTCCAGTTCTCAGTGTAGTGTGCTCTGTAAAACCTTAGAGGGCCTAAGACACCAACATGTGGGTGCAAATGTGTCACTCCTCCAGATGTCCCTCCACCAGAGCAGCTGTGACTTATTTTCTTTAATATATTGGCTTCTGAGTAAGATATCATTTCAGGAAAAGGAGTCTGTTCAGCCAATCCTTTTGCTCCACAACTGAGTCCCACTTTTCTATTTTGAACATTTAAAACAAGGACTCTGGCTGTCATTAAAGCTACTCTTTTTGAGTGGCAGGGCATTATAACATTATGTAAGATTCACGTATGAATCACTGAAAGTCAACACGGGTGGGAACAAAGGAGTGGAAGGGGCCCAATGGTCTGTGATAGAGCTACTGGTGCTCTGGTGATGGGGTGGGGAAATACATTTGAGGACGTGTGAAGTGATAACACGAGGAACATATACTTGCTGTAAACCAAATGCCTCAAAAAACCTGAGAAGAAAAATGAAACAAACATGTACATGTTATACTATGTTGAGTCCACCACTGAAAGTTCAGTTCTGTACTTCGCCACACCCTATCACTGTCCTTTGTCCCAACTTACCTACCAGCCTTCCCTCTTCCCTTTTGATAACCACTGATTGGTCCCGGGGAACCTAGTCCATCTTTGTTTCATTTAGTTCACCTGTTTCTCTATAAACCACATGTGAGTGAACTACTCATACAGGAAATTATGAATAAATCAGAGAAAAGACAGACACAGTACCACCCTTCCATCAAGGTTCTGGAAACAAATTTCTGAGATCCAAAACAAACAAAAACACAAACTTGCTCTGACATCTAAGCTTGAGGGTGGGGATAAATGTTCTACCTTCTTTCCTATTGTCTTGTACCAAACACACATCTGGGGCTCAAGAATCTTGTGTGAATCCTGTGTATTAGCTGAGTAAGCAACAATACTGTGAAACAGGCGCTGAAGTTTATGTGTAAACCTAAGGAGTTACTGGACTGTGAAGGAATGAGAAATACAGGAATAAAGTAGGAATAAGGAAGAACAAAGACAAGGAGGAAAAGACTAAAGGCTCCTTTTTATGACTTGAAGGGTTACATGAACACAATTTTGTGGGGCAAAAAAATCAATGGGTCTGTACACACAAGATGCATGCCAGCACCTACCTGCTGTGACTATTGCTTCTTTATCATAGAGATGCCCTCCAAACAGCAGCCAGGCTCTCCTGAGACTCATTACAGCGTTGTCACTTATCTGCTACCAAAACCCTCAAGTGGCTCTCCACATGGCTTGGCAAAAGCCATGTCCTAACAATGGCCTGCTGCACACTCTAGCTGCCCATGTACACTCCATGCTGCTCTCCCCCACCCCATACAAACCTCAGCCTCCTTTCTTACCATTTTCATTCATTCTACTCCAGCCATGGGACCTGCTGACCGTGCCACATGGCATCACAACATGTACTTCCCACCTCAGGGCCTGTAGCCTTGCCATCACCTCCACCTGAAATGTTCTCCCAGACACCAACACGTCTTGGTCATGTAGTTCTTTTGGATGAAAGGTAGCTGAAAGGCCCTTTCCAAAGGCCTTCTCTAACCATCTTATCTCTAGTAGAGCCACAAGCCTTCCCTAATACCCTACTCTGCTTTTTCTCCCAGGCCTTTCTTACATCAACTGACATACTGATTCATGTTTTCTGCCTTCTCCCCTATGACATCAACTCCACACAGGCAGGTGCTATTTCTGAGCACTGCTGAGTCCCTGGCACCAAAAGCATTGTCTGGCACAGGGTCAGCACTTAATTGTTTATTGAATTGAACTGTGTTTTCATGGGGACTTTAAAACATTTCTTCGAGTGCTTATAAGGGGAAAGGCTAAACAGGAACTTGAGACTTTCTATAAATGTGTTTCCCAGCTTTCATGGATTTGCACTATTGGCTCCCAACAAGTGCTTCTGTAGGTCACTCCTACTGTCTATAAGGATCTGTAATAAGAGAAGGGAAACTCAGTCAATACAATCTCTTATGAGACTCAGGGAATTGATGATCTGCACTGAATTCCTTCCCTCCCCATCTTACTTCAAGTTTCTTTTCTCACAAAAAAACCAGAGGTCCTGGCAACATTGTGCTGTAACCTGCAGAGCAGATGCCCAGACTGGCTGCGTGCAGCCTGGGCACCAGCCCGCACCCGATCTCTCCAGGTCGTAGGCGATAACCAGAATAGAAAGCCTTCTCAATCACAGACTTGAGGCATGTAGAAGCTTTTATTTCAGTGATCAAAAGAATGCAGTAAATAGAATCTATACTGATGAACATTAGGCATGCACCTCCACCTTAAACTGCTGTTAGTTTCTGTCTGGCCGAAATCTTCACAACTGATTTAGGCACATCTTTGAATTTTCTGGACCGGATACACAGGGTTTTAAGTTAACAACTTCTTCCAGGGGCAGTTTAGTAAGGAGAATTATGTTCACTGACTAGAGTCCTTTATAACTAAAGGCCTCTCTAGACTCTCAGGCTGCCTGTACTACCTCAAGGCCATACTTTATACAGGTATTTAAGCAACTCACAGAATAAGGGAGATAGACTAGGACGCTGAAGTTTACTGTATGAACATTTCACAGATTCTTCCCTCCCAGCAAGGACAGTCATAACCTAGGTAAGGAGAGTCTACAGTTTAGTAGCAAATTACTCTTCTCTCACTGCCACCCTTTCTGAGAGAAACAAAGATGTGTATCAGTAGCCCCAGAAATCTGAAATGAGTTCACACAAATGACAGATTTTTTACCTATGTGGTCCCACTATCAAATTATAGAAAGCAGTTCCACTATCAGAATTACAGGAAGCAGTTAATGGGACTTTGAGAAAAGCAGAGTCCCTCTATTACTGTACAGTAATATGCATCTAATAATTTTCCATTCATCTGTCAATTTTTTCAAAAGGTGAGCATTAAAAAACACAACCAAATACACAGATGACCCCCACCCCCCAAAATTAGTCTTTGTTCATTCTTAGATGACCGATGTCCCAAGAGTAACAAAGGTGGGAGCCAATTCCCCCAATAGCGTTTTCTTCAACTGCCCCATCAACAGCTCTTCATTTCTTGAACTACCTTCCTTTTCCAAAGAGGTAATGCTGAGATCAGTCAGAAAGACTTTCTGAGAAGACTGGCTTGGATTTCTGGGTCTGTTCCAGTCGATTCAAGATGAACTGGCTTGTATCAATGAAGCGCTCAACGCAGTTCACAAAACAGGCCTCAGCCCGACTGTCCAACTTTGGCCCAGGCTTGTCCATGCACTTCTCCTGCTCAGGACAAGATACAGAATCACAAAGGGAATTTGGGGGTGGGAGAGACAAGGGGAAAAACTTCTTACTTAGATGAAAAACTTCACCTAACAACAGTGTGTGTTCCTCATAGTTCACCCTTGGCAGCGTACTCTATAGCAACCAAATTTCTACCATCTTACATGAAATTCTCACAGTAACCCTAGGAATAGATATTAGTAATCTTCAGCTTACACAGAAGGAAACTAGCACAGGGACACCAAAGTCACAGGGCCAGGAAGAGGAATGCCATTACAGAGTATGAAAAATGACAAAATAAAGTTACCCTCCCCTGAATTTGTTGATAACTCATACAATGCACCACACACTTTTAAGTAAAACCACAGAGAGAAAAGGGTGATAGGATAACTCACTGCAACAAGACACGTGAAATCGACCAATGAAAAAAGGAAATCTCTGACCTGAGATTCCACTACCTTGTCTACTTAAGCCAGAGGTTCTTGAATCCTCTCAAGGTGAACAGAAAATTGTGTGAGGTTTCCGAAGAGACCCAAAGCCTACAGATCCCAGTCTTTAATAAAAGTTAAAGGAGTCCATAACCAGATCCCCTGTCCCGCCCAAACTGTAAGGAGTCACAGATTTTTTTAAAGAGAGTCAAAGCACTCTAATACAAGGCAGACTGGGGTTAAGCAAGCACTTGTTAAGGGCCCGAGTCCAGTTATGCCAAAAGTGTTGACTGGCAGAAGACTGCAACTAGAAACTTCAAGTTAAGAGGTTCAAACTTGCCAGTGTATATAGATTGCAGACCCTCAATTCTAAGGAAAATTATCTTTGGTTTCTGAATTCCACCATTTTTGTATGTCAAGGCAGGGTAGTTGCCCTTGGCGGCAGGGAACACTTTGATCGCAAGCCGTAAATGGCTTCCACCCTTCTGCCAAAGTTCCCTCACAGGGCATACTAAATTCCTCAACCTTCAGACCCGAAACGGCTTGGTATTACACAACCTCCTGACAATAAAGCAAATAAGTGTGTGGGTCGGGAGAGATTATGCCACTTTCATAGTTCATGAGCTAGCATCATTCGCTTCTCATGGGGTGAGGTTAGTGCAACTAGGTAATCAAGGTAAACCCCGAAGAGTCCTGGGTCACAAGACTGATTTCATTGACTCCCTGGGACTCGAGATTCCAAAAATAAAAGATCAGTATTGGGGGCGCTGGTCAGTCCTGGTGACCAGTACTAGACAGTTTCAAACCTCGGGTCCCTGAAAGTGCTGGTTGGGACAGCGGCGACAAGTCTTCTACGATCCCTAGTCCAACAAAGCCGAGGTCCGGTGTGACAGTCCCCCGAGAAGCAGTCACCCTTTCTCCCTGAGGACACCAACGGGTGCTGTCAGGTCCTCCCCCTCCCCGCATGCCGGACGGCGTGATGAGTCCCGCGGGGCAAGGGCAGGGGCAAAGCAGGCACAGTGGCCAGGTCCCAGTCCTAGGATCCTCACCCAACAAAGTTCAGTCATCTGGTGCACCAGCTGCTGGAAGCGCTGCTTCTGCGTCTCTACCTCGATGAAATGCTGCAGCTGTGGGTCCACTGAGCCTAAGCCGGCGGCGGAGGAAGACGAGGAGGAATCCATCCCAGCGCGACCACGCGTGCCGAGATGCACTCCGCCACCAACTCACCGACCTTCACGTGTCTCCGCGACGGAAGCGGAACCACAACCCGCCGCCTCCGGCCCCGCCCCGTGGGCGC
>NW_004567120.1:12042802-12098233 GCF_000260355.1 Condylura cristata
GCCGTGGGGCGCCTGCGCCCTGAGGTCTCAGGCATGGCCCTGGGTGCTGTGGCGTAGCTGGGCTGTTGATTCCAAAAGGGAAAGAATAAAGTCAGAGAGGAAGTTACTTAAGACCGCGTGGCCGGTGCCTAGCCGGCCCGACAGCCCCGCCTCCCCCTCTTCGAAATTGGTCCGCACTTTCTTAGCGGCGCTCTCTGGTCCGGCAGGTCACTGGGCCTTCCACGGATGGCGTTTTCTCAGCCTGTCGTAGGGGAGGGAAGCCCCATTAGAATCTGCCCCCCATTTTCAGATTCGTTCCACTACTACTGCCTGCCTACCAGGCAGGCACTGTGCCAGGCACTGTGCTTTGGCTTGTGAGTTCAATGAGACCAAAATGCAGAATTTGTCCAGAGCTAGCAGTTAAATAAATGCTAAGGATGCCTAGGTTCCGGTGTTGGAGTAGCCTAAGCCATGTCACAAAGCAGTGTGTTGGAACACTGAAATAGGACGCTTCCAGGAGGCTGCATATCTTAATCAAAATAACAAGAAGCCTTCATATTTCTAAGTAATTTTATTTTATCAAAACACCCTCCCATTTTTATAACACCATTTATTTTTGCCAAATTTAACCTCCCCCCCTAAGCTCTATTATCTACCCAAAGAGCTGTCAGAACCCTTGTGAGGCCATTTACATTGCTTCCTGCCCCCCAATGTTTCCATCTGAATTCATTCTGTCTTAATACTCTTGGGGAATTTCCTCTTTGGGGAACAAAATGGGGCACAATTCCTTGGCCAGTGCTGGAAGGCACTACCCCAGGGAATCAAAGAAGAGAGGATTCCTATATGTGTGTGTGTGAGGGGGGGGGGTCTTTGTGTATTCAGCAAGAGCACAACTTCTCCAGGACTCTTAAGTGTGGGATTTCCTCAGAAAAAAGTGACATGGGACTTGTGGAGGAGAGAACCAAGAAGCTTAAGTTGAGTTCAAGATTCTTCATCCATGACATCTAGAATGCTGCTCAGAAGAATTTTGAAAGTGGGACGTTCATCTGCTTTCTAAAACCAAAAAGAAAAGAGTATTGTAGTGGGCTAGAATCCAAGGGAAATGCAATGAGTAAGCGGCAAATGTTTTTAACATGCACTGTGCCCAGTAGCACATCCTGTTGACTACCAGAAAGGAAAAGAAATAGAAAGCACTCCATAATGTCCTTTTTATCCTCAGTAATTCAGATTGTTGATGTGATGAGAACAATTTGCAAATTAAGCTGACATATTGATTACAACAGAAGGCAGATTCATTACATGATTGTACAGTGATGGTTCTGAAAGAAATGAGAACCACTTGGTTGGCTGACTTGAAATTCTGTAAACTGTGATATTTTGTACTTTGGCTGGTAACACTATTTCTTTGGTCCTATAATGTTAACAAAGGGATTTGCAATAAAATCACAGGCTGCATCTCCAAGCAGGGTTCCAAGGGAACCTATGACCTGTTCTACTCTCCAGCCTTCACTTTTGACATGGTTCATAAGCCCCTGAGGTATTTAATGATTCAAGGCATATTCATGCCAGGAGGTTTCAATCCATTGGAACAAAGAAGTCATCGATTTCTTGTTGAGTCAATGGTTCTCAAATCCAGCTGAGTATCAGAATTTCCCCCGGAAGTTTAAAAACACATGTTTGGGTTCCACTCCAGACAAAACCTAACTGGAGTCTCTGGAGATGAGACACAATCATCTGAAGGTTTTGGTTTGTTTTTTTCTGTTTGGTTTTTTTTTTTTTCAATGTTACTTAGAATTTATTTTAAAATGTCCCCAAAACACTTTCTATGCTCTATGCAGATAAGTTGGTTGTATATTAGATGAAGCTACCTCTGCCTTGATTTAATCAGTTTAAGTAATGAATCTAAGTAAGGAATTGGGTACCTAATTTGAATACCATCAAAAATATACAATTCTTAATTTAAAAGGTAATATTGTGTAGAGTTAAATGTTAGCTTCTCGCATCTATAGTTTTAAGTACACCCTCTACAATCCCCGTATGCATCAAGTGTGGTAACTGCCTCTTTATCCAGGCTGTGGAGAAACTACCTGTGTAGCTTTCTAGTGGAGTAAGGATACTGGAGTAGGGAAGGAGCCTCTCCCCTCCTCATATTTTTTTGTGACCTCAGTCATTTGTTGAATGGAGGGAAGCCCTGATTGACACCTATTTTTCACCCTACCAAGAGGACTTAGGTTCACATATGTGCTTGGTGAATGCTGTCTTTCCCTATGGCTAGTGGGGCAGAACTAAGAACTGGGCGTTTATTTCCTACTAGGGGTTTAGGTTGCCAAATTAAGGTTGCTGAGCATCTTCTGAACAGTAGAGAAGGCACCAATGGAAGAACCCAAGGTGAGAGCAGCAAAGTATTTTGGTAATAGTGAGACAGGCTCCTTATTTTCAAATGACCACACATCTACCCATGTACCCAAAAATGCACCATAGTCAAACAACTATGAGCACTACCCAGTTTAGTTCCTTTTCAGGTCCCAGATATATGTACTTTTTTTTATTTCATTTAGGACCTCAGCTAGAAAAGGTTGGCACCTAGTAAAGTAGAATAAAGGATTAATGACTCCCAAGAAGTGAACACAACTGTTAATGTCCTCTGTAATCTCTACACATTTGTCTTTGAGTATCTTTGGCTGGCTGTTTCTGCCACATGGCACAGACCCCCAGTACGTCCTCTCCCTAAAGGTGAGTTGGCCATGGGGTTTGCTAATGATACTGTCCTGAAAATGGGAGTGGGCCCAGAAAAACTTCTGGCCATGAAGGGAATGGGGTACAAGTCAGAGTCTGGGTATGTGTGCAGTTATCAGATGTACCCAACTGCCATGGCTGCCAGGAGGCATGGGAACTGGGTGCCTGGCCTGAGTAATGGGGCTATAGACTCAAAGAAATCATTTAGAAGGACCCAGTAAAATACTTACCTCATGCCAGCAGCTGTACATGATGGAATAAACCCTCTCTGAAGCTAGGTGAGGCCTGTAGAGACGGAGGCCTTGGGCAATGTGCTCAGCAGTTTCACTGTTAGTAAATCTCTCATATGGCATCTTCCCCAGAGAGTAAATTTCCCACATCAAAACCCCTGGAAGATAGAGGGAAATGCAGTAAGTCAGTGTACAGTCTTTTGTCGAGGGTGGGACCTGTTTTCCTAGAGCATCTTAGACTCTGTTACTCCCCCGGGCCAGGTGCTTTTTTTTATATTTGGTCCAAGCTCTGCCTCTAGCACTGACGCCCTGGAGGGTGATCATGGTGTCACTGGATGATCAGCACCTCTTATTTGCCTTTGTAGTTACAGGACCTGGTAGACCGCCTGGAACATAATCAGTATTCAGAAGTTGTCAAATAGTGAATGATTTGTTATCTTGAATATACTGTAAATTCTAAGAAGCAAGGGCCGTGTCTAGCTTACTGTTTTATCTCTGGAAAACCCTGCAGTGCCTGGCATGGCAAGCACTCCCTCTGGAGGAGACGAATGAAAGCTAAAACAAAGGCTGATCTCTCTGCACAGCTTGCAAAATGTGGCTCTCCCCGCTGTGTTCCTCTTCACTTTAGCTGTATCATCTGTATAATTTTATTCACTCACCAAAAGCCCAAATGTCAGATTTGCTGCTGAACTTGCTATACATAAGGACTTCTGGTGGGGACCATCGGACTGGAAACTTGGAGCCTACTGAGCTGGTGTATTCGTCATCCAGGACATACCTGCAAAAGATTCAGGGCAAGTTTTCCTGTTAAGATACGGAGAGCTGGAGATTTGCTTGCTTTTTCTTGGCACATTCATGACAGTCACACAAATACACGCCTACAGCTTTGCTCAAAAGTCTCTGCTGGCCCATCAGTGTCTTTTACAAATGTTATTTGTACACTTTGCTATCTCTCTTATACGACTTAGCATTCCTGGGTGGCAATATGGCTACAGCAAAGATGGCGTCAAAGTTCTACCAGGTGCTGCCTTCCACTGCTCTATTCTCTGTCCCTTTCCTTTCTCTTTTCTTCTCCTTCCCTTCCTCCAATTCTGCAATTGTCAGTAGGAGTTAGGCTGATTAAAGAAGGAGGCGGAATGGAGTATAGTCAGCAGGGTTTACAAAGCAAGAAAGGGTTTTGAAAATATGAGAGAGAGAGAAAGGAGGAGGAATATAACAATAAACAAATAGATGAAAGAAGCAGCTTAAGTAATTTATAGAAGGAAAAGGAATAGAAAGATGATGGGAAATACTAGAGAGAGAACAAAAAAGAAAAGGAAAGGAGTAAAAACACTAATGCCTCCTCATATGTGCCGACTGTGGTATTTTAACTGTTGGAAGGAAAGCCGCAGAAAGCATACTCACCTGGACAGGCCGAAGTCAGAGACTTTAACAACGCCTCGATCATTTACCAAACAGTTTCGAGCTGCCTGTAATGCAACAGATACCAGTGAGACTCATCCCTGGCACACAGGTCAAAAGCACAAAGCAGCTGCCCACCGGGGAATGAAGCCTGAGAAACCTGGTCAACTAGGGATACATGCGCACCTAACAGGAGTCTGCTGCTGAGAAATGTTGATGCCTGTCCACCACATGGAAGGCCACTGCTCTGTGGTCATAGGCAGAGCACAGAGGACAAGCAAAGTTCCATTCTCAAAGCAATCCCATGACATCCCTGACTGCACTGAAATGCTGAGGGAATTAAGGGGGAGCAGGAGACAAGTCTGTTTGGTGGTCTCCTACCAAGAAATGTTGATGCCTGACCATTTGTCTAGGTCAAGCTGAAATACACAGGGGCATAAACTCTGAGGCTACCTGAGGCCAGACAGGGCATATGGTAGGTTGGAATGGGGAGAATGGAGACTGTAGGAGAGTGGCGGCGAGCATGCGCCAGTCTAAAGAGGCAGCGGCTGCTCCTCACCTTGAGCCAACTGGTAGCATGGCCTGTGGCAGTGTGGGGCTGTTACCAGATGAGCTAGCTTTTCAGAAACTGGAAATTCACTTTTTAAATGTGAAATGTTTGAAGGGTCTGATAGGTAGCATAACTTTTTTAAATGCCCACATGCACCTACACGTCCTCCGTTGTGTGACCAAATGATGGCTCTGTGCCAGGAGCAGTCCCTCTGAGAAGCCCAGCTGCCCTTCAGGCCTGAAGGAGCCCCCCTGTGTCCCAGGGTCTGTACAGCTCTGTGAGTGGGTGACCCTTCTACTCCACCACAGCAGCACTTATGGTGCTGAGGCTAGAGATCCTTGACTGACTGACCACTTGAGCAGAAGCACCCCGAACTTTTAGTGTTTTCTACATCAAACAAAAATGAAGCTCCAGCAACCGTCCTCATCCATGTCTGAACTGGCTTCCTCTATTGTTTCCACCCCTTAGCCCCGGGTCCCAGGTTAATCCTTGTGAGGTCCCACCAGGTCTCGGTGAAGGAACTGCTTTGACTCCAGGTACTCCATGGCTTCGCAGACATCCTTGCACATCTCCAGCAGCTGCTGAGTCTGGAAGCGGTGCCGCATCTCCCGCAAGTAATTCAGGAGGCAGCCATTGGCCATGTACTCAGTGATGATGAAGATGGGTCGCTGTTTGGTGCAGACACCGTATAACTGCACCAGCTTCTCATGAGAAAGATTCCTGCAGGGGAGGCAACAAACCAGTTCTTCCCTTCTGACCCTGCATATGCATCATAAAAGGACTGGGGAGGAAGGGATTGACGTGAAGTAGAGTGTCTGATAAAGGACTATAATACTAAGTTGATTTTCCACCTTCCCACCTTAAAGCCCAAAAGTACCTAAGATGTGCAGTCAAGCAGGGAGTTGGAACCAATCAACAGAAGAAGAAATAAGTCAAGGACTTATTGCATACTAAGGGTAAGTCAGAATCAGTCTTCCTTTTGAAGGTCTTGTGGTCTACCCCTAAATGCTAGTGAGATGGTACACACCTGCAAGCAACACTTCTCAACCGAGCTCTCGTGCAAAGAAATGAGTAGCTTGGTCTCCTACCAATCAATGGTTGACCTCGAGCCCTGGTCCCTTCCACTGCAAGTCACTTTAAACTATAGTGGGAACCGTCCTGGTAATTCCTAGACTCAGAACCTAGATTGAGAGTTGGGCTCAAACTCACATCATGACTTTGGCTTCTTCAATGAACTCATCCTCAGACATGGAGCCTTCTTTGATCATCTTTATGGCCACATCATACTGGCCTCTCCATTTCCCATACTTCACTACTCCAAATTGTCCAGTCCCCAGCTCCTTCAAGAAGGTCAGGTCCTTTGGATCAATTTCCCATGAGCCTATAACAACAAACCCTTGATGTGATTCTTTGGGAGTCAAGTATGTATAATCCCTGCCATAGATAAAACTCACTACTTGGTTGGAAATAGACAAGTTATAGTAAAAGGGAAATTCTCAGGAGTACTACTCTATTTTTGCTTGGGTAAATCACAGGGACAGGGTAGGTTACAGGATGGACGAATCAGGCGCGAGTCAGCCATAAGGCAAGAAGATAGACTAGATAATTTCTTAAAATACCTTGGGATAAAAGAGGTCAACTGTATGTTGATAGATGGAAATTAAATTTTTGGTGAGGAGCACAATGTAGCATATATATGAGCATAATGTATCATAATGTGAATGATATATAACTTGGTACACTTGAAATTTATATCATGCTATAAAGTAATGTTATTTCAATTAAAGAAAAGAAATCCCTTTCTGATTATGGGGTTATTTTTTTAGTATATATATATATATATATATATATATATATATATGTATGTATATATTTTTAAAGTACTCTCTGAATATGTTTTTACAATTCCAGTGGGAGCCACCAGAGGGAGAATGTGATTAAATAACTTCTGTTTGGCTCTGTCTAACCTTCTGGAGGCAACTTGTACAAAACAGTGTGCTCTCAGGATGCTGTTGGTCCTGCCACAGAGAGTCCTTGCCACTGGCTAATCCACCCAACCTTACAGCAATTAAGCAATTACCATAGCCCAGGCCTGCTGTGGAAGGTGCATTCCTGTTTTGTTGAGACACTGGATATTTGAGCCGGGATATGAGTCCTGAAACATAGGAGAGGGTCATGCTGCTGGTGCAGCGCGGGGTTGTGGGGAGACGTCTTGCACACCCTCACTTCACACCTCATACTTCTGATGCTCAGTTTTCTAGTACATTTCGAATCTCAGAAGATCTCCACAAACCCAATTTCTGGAAGTTTCTCTTCCCACAGAAGAGTTTTAGGGGACAATAAGTTAGAAAATATTAATTGAAATACACTCCCCAACTAAGTATATCCACAGATCTCAGCCCAGGCTTGACTCACACCCTACTGTCTTAATGAACCCGGGCCCATGTGTTCATACCCTCCCCAGTCTCCTGGTTTTTAAAATGTCCACACTACTCTGAAAATGTATTCTGATTTTTTCTAACCTATATTTTCATTAAGTGCAAGGATCTTGGTTAATAATTTTCCTGTGTACTTCTCTAGTGCTGAAGAAATTACTGAACATGTATGAATTCAATGAATACTCGCTGGATGATTAATCACCAGTCTCTTCTAATGCTTTTCCTTAGCACTGAGACTCAATCACCAAGTAGGAAGTCATTCCCTCGGGGTGTAAGGTAAAAAAGGGTCTTTGCCCACTTCTTTACTTGACCTCCACTAGCATACTGGGGGTTTACTTTCACAGCAAATCCACACTGCCCTGTGAGGCCTATTCTTTCCTTCACTGCCTTGTCCTGAATTGTTTCTCCTGGTATTTGCCACACCCTTTTCTCTGGTGCCTCTCTACTCACCTGCAGAGTTATGTTGATGGTAGTTAATGAGCTCAGGGATGGTGCTGAAAAGGTGCTTCTCGGCCAGGTAATACTGGCTCTGAGGCGTGGAACACACAACATAATGGCGTATCACCCCTTGAGGTTCCCTGAAGAAGTGGATGCTGAGTTAGCAACTTTGGGACCTGGGTCAGCAGGACCCAAAAAGTGAAGTGAAAAGAGCTTTGAGTTTAAGGAACAGGGGAAGTAGGAGGGACACACCATTGAGGAGACACCCCTGTCCTTTGTCCCCAGAGCCTTGGAACACTAGAACTCACCCTGTAGATTTAGCAAACACAGACACAGTATATTTTCCAGCTTTGCTGGAGTCTCTGACAATGAAACCTCCTTCTTTGCCCTGAAACAATAAAAAAGAAGCTGGCTACAAGGTGGAAATAATATTCACACCTACATCCCTCCTACCCCAAATTAGAGAAAACACAACCATCTGATTACGCAGACAACTTTCCACATTCGAACTACAGATTCATTGCATTTGATACAGAAAATTGTAGTTGGGACCCCATAAAATAATGGCTTTGACATTTCTTTGTCTGCAGGCAGCGGCAAGCCCGGGGCTCAGGCGTCTGGCTTGTGTTAGAGGACGCCATTTGTTTATGGTCACACACTTACCTCTTGCTTTAACAGTTGCTCAGCTTGACTTCGAGTCATGTGCTTGGAATACCACCTGCGAAGTGAGAGGGATGAAACAGCTCCTAAGCCTCAGTGGCTTGGAGAGTAGAGCACCCTCTGGCTCGTCCAGGCCAGTGATTCAACCAGTTCACCCAAGCCCTGTTTTATTTGTGTGTAAAGCACACTGCATTCCTTTCCCAAAGCCTAGGTGGTACTGAAGGATGGGTCATGGGGATGGAAAGTTGGTGGGAGACGGTTGCAGGGGAGAGATGGGGGTTGGGGCGGTCAGTGACAATCCACTTCCATCATTAGGGAGAAAGAACAATGACAGAAGCTTGAGATTTTCACCCTTCCAAATCCTCATCGGGCTGTGAGAATTCTTTGTCTCTGAGTTGGGTCCTTCTGGATTTGGGGAGGGGGGGTGATAACTTCTTCATGGCCTCTCATAAGCAGAGAGTGTTGGGGTGAGGATGAGACATAAGCACTAACTTGGTGTGCTGGTATCATTTAACCTAGTTGTCACTATTTTAATAAGTGTCTTGAAATAGATCATTGAAAGCATAAAAATGTATTACTGTATTTTGTTCCTCCTGGAAGACTGTGTGCTGGGAACATGAGCATACTCACTCATACATTTCTATGGAGTCTTCTGCTTCAGTGACATAGTTACTAGGGATGTAACCTTCCTGCCTGCAGAGGAGACAAAGTGGCAGATCACCCAGGATTCCCCTTCCTGGGGAAAAGGCAGATCCATGTGTCCCTATTCCTGGATTCTGAACTAATATCAAATGAACACATGTACATCACACCCCTCCCTCAAAGAGGACCAAGTCACCATTGCATGGCTAGGCCAGTGTACACGCGACATTGATAACACAGGCAGCACGACGTGTGGACCACACCCTCCTCCTCAGGAGGTGCATGTACAGAGACACCTTTGAAGTCTTCAGAGAGAGAACATATTCACTCTGATATGGGAAGAACAATTTCTGAACAGGAGAGCAAATAGGGGAATTATGCTACAGCATTTTGCACATGTGGGATGTGGGTGGCCAAAGGTTCAGGAAAGGCTGGTGTAGACTCACCCACTTTTATCTCTCGCTCTCCACCACGGTAAGTTGCTCTCCTCCAAGATAAAATACTCTTCACCCTTCCGCAGTTGGAGGTCATTAGCATTCATTGGCATGTAATCATAAAGGGCTACAACCTTCTTCAGCTCGCTTACAGCTGCTGTTGGCTCTGGGGGCAGTGGCTTTTTCAAGATCTGTGTAGTGGGAGGGAAATGCAGGTGGTGTTGGCTAGGTTTCAAGCCCTCTCCTTTTCTTCCCCCAACTCTCTTGGTTAGGAGAGACACCATTCTAACACAAACCAGGCTAAAAGGTTACTTCAGTATTCAGTTACTATCCATTGTTAAGCAGTTATGCAGAGGCTATTAGGCTGGAGTGCACTCAGCATCACCAGGGCAGATTTAACAATCGTGCCAACCAGGCAGTTTCCCAGACCTGTTATGTCAGAATCTCTGGGGATGGAACTTGGGCATCAGTATCATAAAATTTCCCAGACAAAAATCTTCCTTACAGCAATGAGCTGGAAAGCTTGGTACTGCACTAGTATATGGGTCTCCTAAGTGGCTCTAAACCTCAGTTTCCTTGGTTGTAGAATGATAACTTACAATCTATGAAGGGTTTGTTCTCAAAAGGTAAGCAAAATCATTTGAAACTAAGTACGTTAGTGGTAGAAAGTAGGTCTTAGGTACATAACTGTTGAATTCTTTCAATTTATGTTTTAAAATATTTTTCACTACAAAAGTCAGGCTTAAATGCCATACACAAAAATTAATTCAAGGTGAATGAAAGACTTGAATGTAAAAACTGAAATCATAAAATTCCTAGAAGAAAACATAGGTGAGATATTTCACTCACCACCACTGGCCACTGGCCTCAAAGCTGTACAGGGAACTAGAGGCCAATGGCTAGGAAAACAAAAGTCAAAACAATCAAATGGGATTGCGTGAAACTGAAAAGCTTCTACAGAGCAAAAGAAACTCTCATCAGTAAAGAGACACACCACTGAATGAGATATATTTGTGAACCCACCTAGCAAACGTGAGGTTAACAGGCAATATATAAACAACTTGTACAAATCAGCAGTGCAAAAATATAACCTGATTAAAAAATGGGCAGAGGATCTAAGTAAGCATTTCACCAAAGAAGACATAAGACAAGATAGCCAGAGACACAAGAAAAGATCTTCTACGTTCCTTATCATTAGGAAAATGCAAATCAAAACCACAATGAGATTGCACCTCACAGCAACCAGAATGGCTATTTTCAAGAAATAACAAGTGTCGGCAAGGATATGAAAAAGAGGGAGCCCTTACACCCATGGGTAGGAAGCGTAAATTGGTGCAACCACCACAAAAAACAGTATGGAGATTCCTTTAAAAAGTCAAAAGTGAACTACCCTGTGACCCAACAATATCACTTCTGGGTATTTACTCAAAGAACACAAAAACACTAATTTGGAAACATATATGCACCCCTATGTCCACTGCAACAGCCAAGATGTGGAAAAACCACAAACGCCCAACCACCAATAATTGGATAAAGATGTGGTGTGTCTACATAATGGAATACTACTCAGCCACAGAAAGGGTGAAATCTTGCTATTTGAAATAACTGGACCTAGAAGGGACTATGATAGATGGAATAAGTGAGAGGAGAAAGGTGAATACTTGATGACTATACTTATTTGTGAAATTTAAAAAAAAAAAAGAAGTAAATAAAACAAAAACAAAACAAATCCTTAGACTCTGATAACAGAATGGTGGTTACCAAAAGGGAGGGAGTCAATAGGTAGAGAAGGCCAATCGTGATCACACATTGTTTATAGGCAAGGTATAACTATAGTTGCAGAGGTGGGAAACTGTACACTTGAAATCCATAGTATTGTAAAGTAATGCTACCTCAAAAAAGAAAAAAAAACATAAAAATCCTACTGAATGGGCAAAAATATTTATATATCATATGTTCAACAGGGATTAATACCCAAGCTACATAAAAAAAAAAACCTCAACAACAAAAACCAAATAACCCAATAAATAAAAACAGCCAGAACATCTGAATGGAAACTTCTCCAAAGAAGACATAAAGATGGCTAACAGCATACACACACACAAACAATGTGCATCATTACTTACTATTAGGAAAACCAATCAAAACCACAGTGAAATATTGCTTCCCACCTGTGAGAAAGGACTGTACCAATAAGTCCAAAAATAACAAGTGTTGGTGAGGGTGTAGAGGAAAAGGAAACTTCAAATTGTTGATAGGAATGTAAATTGATCCAATCCCTATGGAAAACAGTATGGAGTTTTCTCGACATGTACAAAATAGATTTACCATATGACCTAGCAATTCTACTCCTAGTATCTACCCAAAAGTACAAAAACACCAACTTGAGGAGACATGAGCACTTCTATAATCAGTGCAGCACTATTTATAATAACCAAGTTATGGAAACAACCTAAGTGCCCGGTGACAGATTCGTGGATTAAGATGTGGCATACGTAAATACAATGGATTACTACTCAGATATTTTTTAAAAAGAAAAAGATAAACTCTTGCCACTTGTAATAACATGGAAGAAGGGGATTACATAAAGTAAAATAATTTGAAAGCAGAGAGATAAATATACCGTTGTTTCACTCGTGTATAAAATGGAGAATTAAGCAAACAAAACTCCCTAGAAGTCTGTCTGTTGAACTGAGGCTACCAGGGGAGATAGGTAAAAGGGGTGGAGAGCAAAGGGGGCCATGTTCATGGTGTGGTAGCATACATTTGAAGAGGTATGAACTGTACTCCGAAAACCATATGCAATTGTTGTAAACCAAGTTACCTCAATAGAAAATGAACTTCTACAGATGAAGGATGAATACATAAAGTGAAAAACTTTAAAAGAAAATTTTTAAAAATTGGGGTTGGTTTTGTTTCGAATGGGTGACTTGATTAAATGGCTGCCAAGACTGACTCCAATAATCTTCCATCTTCCCATTGAAGAGGAAGTCCTAATTGGGACAAGTCCCATGTCTCAGCAAAGAATATCTATTAACAATTAAGTCCCAGAGGAATTCCAAGACTGGTGTGTTTTCAGAGTACGATTATAACATTTCTATGAAAGCATTAGCAGCTCCCAGTTTTCCTGGTATACCTGGTCCTCCTCAGGTATTCGGGGAAGAGGCTTTTTTGTCTTTCGGTGAGAACTCCCAGGTTTTAAGCCTGCAAAATAAGAAACCAGTCATGAGTGGGCAAGGGCCCAGGACAGGTTTGGTTAGGAAACTTGCTGACATGCACAGCCCCTCTAGGCAAGTTAGGAAACGTGCGGGTGGAGACAGCCTTACGCCAGGTCACGCACTTGGAAAGGAGAGTGCCGGCTAGATTTCAGCCCCCACTGATGCCCTCCATCAGGCCCCTTTATGCAGAGATTAAACTGTACAACCTTATGCTGTGTCCCTGGGTTTGACAGACTCTTGAGAGACAATAAGTATAGAGTAGAAGGAGGAAGAAATTAGAGGGATGAAATCTCTTACTTCCATTCCTGTTCTCCAAAATTTGGCAGCCCATGGCATTTTTGGCTGTCTGAGAACAACAAAGATACTGTCCATCGATCCAGAAGCAAGGGTGATATTTCTGTACCAGATCACTGTTATATCGGATAACTATAACCGGAGAGAAGAGAGACATTATATCCATCATGCCGAAGAATCCAAAGTTTGCATTTTTCTCTTTGTGCTAGTGGTGAGCTTCACACATCTACTCCTTTCTAGAACACCCCGACAGAAACCAGATGAACAGGGCCAGCTGGCTCATATGCTCAGCCCCTGAGATCCTATGCAGTATGTCATGATGCCTATCTCACCCACCAACATGATAAGAATATCCCAAGTCTCCGGAGCCCAAGAATAAAAATATTATCATCTATAGCATTTCCTTAGGCAGATGTTGACAATGGCATTGAAACAATGTGTCCAATCAAACCCTCACTCCAACTTTCCATACCCGTCATCCCAGCTCCCTAAACAGTCTTTTAGCACTATCTGCCTTAATGAGAATTTCCACTTCAGGCTTTTGTAGAAGAGTCAACCGAGCGGAGGTTAGCAGCAAAAGAAAGGATCCTGCCTCTACAAAGAACATAGTCCCCATCTGCTCAGGGCCAAGAGGGTTGAATTCATGGCAAGTGATAAACATTGCAGCTCTGCTTCCCTCATTAGGTTCCCTCAAAAGATCTCCCAGAAACCAAAGTACTTTGCAAAGAACAGGGTAGTTTGCAAGTAGGAGGAAACGGTATTACCATCTTTAATACTGTGGCATCTCCAGGACCTTAACACGAAGACAATTTGACAAGTCCTCCAGGGATCTTGTTGCCAGACAGCAGAGAAGCAAAGTCAACTGAAGTAACTGACAACGGCTCATTAGCACCGAGGCACAGAGCTGAGCGGAGCTGGCAAGATGCACACTGAGGACACACGGGGCAGCATTCGCGGCTAAGGAAAAGCCCTGCATAAATTTCTAAATAAGACAAAACCTTCTTCTGTGGAGACCAACTCAAGTCATCAAGAGGTTGCTGGTCACATTCTGCTAATCTAAGGTCTTGGGGAGATCTAGAAGCTTCTGGTGGTCAGGTACATTTTAAAGACAAATGAACAAAAGTGGTGTCTTTAAGAAAATAATGCTATCTTGATACTTTGATATACGCGGATCTTAATACTTCTAACCACTCATCCCTGCCCACCCTCCCCTCTCACTTTTTCACACTCCTCTTTACCACTGTACCAAATGCTGGGGTGTAGGGGCTGTTCACATGAGGTGCAGGCTATCAGACTGGAATCCCTGTGATGGGATTATTGTCCTTGCGAGAAGAGACCCAAGAAAGGCTGTCTGTAACATGAGAGCACACTGAGAAAGTGGCCATCTGCCACCAGGCAGAGTCAGCACCAGGAACCAAACTGGGCTAAACCTTGATCTTGGACTTCCCAGCTTCCAGAACTGTGAGCAATAAACATTGTTTAAGTAACACCGTTCATTATTAGTTTCTTATGCCCGCCTGAGCCAAGACAGTGTCCAAATGGGAGGGCTGGGAGACTTTTTTCACAGTTCATAGGGCCTGCCCTTCCACGAAGCACTCCTGGATGGTACACATTCACTCCCAGGTATTTGATGGCGAGGTCTCACATATACCACTTAATCAGGATCATGTCTAAAATCCGGCTTCAGGATTACTCCACCCTCTACTCTTCATTGGTATTTCACCCATGCCGTGCTTTTTCATTCATTTTACTTATCTCTGATGTTGCAATTACAGTAAGTTCTATTGAGCTTGAATGAACAAAGACCCAAGGGATGTAGATATCTGTGGTGCTGCCAAGTTCAAGGGCAAGGAAGCAGAGGGCCTATGATTAAGCCCTCAGGGATACAACCTTTGTGTGGAAAGTATCACTGAAAAAAAAGATGGCGGCTAAATATGAGATACCAGAGACCCCACTTTTACAACTGAGTGTAACTTACACACAGTAAAGTGAGCTAAGGTACACAGCTGGACACATCTGTCTAGAATTGTGTAACCACTGCCCAGATCAAGCACCTCAGAAGACACTTTTACACAATGCCACCACAGTCAGTGCGCTGCAGCCAATGCCCGTGCTCTAATGTGGCCCCCTTCTCACCTCAGTGATTTTTAGACCATGTGTCTTACTCTTGAGCAGGCCTACTAGAGTGGGACATTGTGACTGCTAGAGCATCTCACTGTTGGCATTGCCAGAATCTGAGGCTGACTTGGGATTATTAGGTCACACACAGCGAGACAGTGTCCAAATGGGAGGGCTGGAGAATCTGCTTATTTCACAGTTCATAGGACCTGCCCTTCCGGGAAGCACGCCTGGATGGTGCACATTGAGGAGTGAATGTGCACCAACTAGGAGTGCTGCCCAGAAGGGCTCGCCCTCAGAACAATGAGGGTGCTTGTTGCAAGGCACCTTTGGGGGTACAACTTGTCAGCCCAAGCAAGGCAGCCCAGACATGGACCCATCTGGAACACCTTGGGGGAAAATGCCTTCAGTAAAACATAAAGGAGAAGGCGCACTTGAAATTTATCCACATTCCTGATCCACGGAATTGGTGGTGCAATCTGTTTGTTTTGGCTTTATTTTTGCTGCTGTAATTGTGTGACCTAATGGACTCTAATAGCAGTGTATAATCACCACAGAAAGGTTAACATGAGTCAATAAATCAGGTTTACAAGCTAGCTGTTCTTATTGTTGACCATGACTAATAGTTTGAATATAATGGGCACTTAAAAATATTAGTTGGATAAAACTATGAACTGCTTTTGAAACTTGAAACATTTGAAGTGTAAAGGAGTTACTAATGTGTACACACCACATTTTGCTCTTCTTCTGTATTTCTCCCTCAATGTTCCACCTCCCCATATTTCCAACTAATCCATCAATGTGGAACCCAGGTTGGTGGTGGCTGTTTATGCCCCCCAGAAAAATTAATCAACACAACTATTGGTCTCTTTCTGGGTACTGCAGGGTACTGTATGAGGCACTGTGGAAGGAACCAAAGAAATACAAATATATCTGCCCTCCTGAGCTCTCATGTCACTCTCTGCAAATATTTCCCTGGCTTGAATATAGCTTCAGGGGGCCCTCTCTGGTGGCACAACGGGTTAAAGCGCAACACTATGAAGCTCATAACAGCTACTGCTGCACCAGTGCGATCCCAGGCCATGGAGCTGACCCACATGGCATGGCAGACCTCTGCTGACCCACCCGCTGCTCCCCTCAGCAATGTATTTCAGTAGATCCATTTGTTCTGTTCCCCACTCTGTCTCTTGTGAATCCTCTCACCGCCCCTGCACCCCGGTCTGTACCCCAGTTCTTGTATGCATAAATAATTTTTTTTAAAAAGGAAAAGAAAATAGCTCCAGAACATAAACTTTGGAGGCAAATCAAAGCCTAACCCTGGCATTTACTAAGTGCCTTTAGGCAAGTCACTTAACCTCTTCTGTACATCAGATTCATCATCTGTAAAATATGGATGATCAAAACAACCACCTCACATGTTTAATATGAAGAGGAAATGAACTAGTAGCTGTAAAGAACACAGAGAAGACCCTGGATGGTGACCAGCACTGCTGAAGTGTTTGTCCTGGATGGTGACCAGCACTGCTGAAGTGTTTGTCCATTTTGCTCCCCAGCCCCAGCAGGCTTCTATCCCTCATCTATAATATCAACATAGTCTTCTTAAAAAATCATTCAACATAGTCTTACTCTAGAATATCTTGCAGGCAACTACAGAGGCAAATCCTGGGCTGGAAAACCAAGCGGCATAAAACTGTCAAGAGCTTAGACTTTCAGTCATACAGACCTAGGGATGTGGTAAGAATCCAGGCTCTACTGTGCACTATCTGTGTGGCTTTGGGTGAGTTACTTAACTTCTTTGAGCCTCAATTCACTCATTTGTAAATAGGAAAATAGCAAGACTTCGTAAACTTTTTTGTGAGGATTATGGGAGTGATTATATTTGGTTCATCTTGGCACAGAACCTGGTACATAATAAGCATGCATTACGCATGAGCTCTTATTATTGTTGCTTTTAACCCAAGGTTGCTTTGAGAATTAAATGAGATAATAAATATAATGTATCCAGCTGGGTATCTGACACATAGCAAGAAATTCAAGAAATGACCCTTCTTTTCCTTTCTCCTCTTCTCTTTCAGTTTGAAAGATTTGCCGAATGTATTTCAACCAATCAGAATTGCTATACAAGGAAGTGAACAAAGCCAGGGTAGCCAGCCACTGAACATCATAATCGAAATGTTTATTAAGACAAAGGCTGTCATGCAACAACCCAACCATGCTGTTATCAGTCTGCCATCCTTCCTGTTTCTCTAGGCAGCCTTTCCTGATGTCAACTCAACCAGTTAATCTCTCAGTCACTTGACAAGCAGCTATATATACACACACATATGTATGTAAGCATCCTGTGCCGCAAGCATTCACAGTCAGGTTTATCTGGACACGCTGTATGGTCTATGTGCAATGCTGTGACCATGCTCGAGTGTAGGTCCTCACAAAACAAGGAACATGAAGTAGTTCCTTGGGAAATATTTAGCCACAATGAAGAGATGTACCGAGCTTTCTTGCACAGTGCTTGGGGTTTGCATGTGCTTTCATATTTCTCATCTCTGTTGTCCTGAGGACAACCCCGGTGGCTGGTACAGCAGTCATAATTATTATTCCCGTTTTAGAAGAAGGAAGTGAGCCTCAGGGAAGCTCAGTTTGGAAGCTTCTTGGCCTGTTGGCCTGTGGTGACCCAGCTTTTTAGTTCTACAAGGAAGATTGGAACAAGTTTCTCCACTCTGACTCCCAACATTCTCATAAATCATCTACCAAATTTCTAAAAATTACATACAGACTTAGGATTTGAAACACTGCAATAACTATAAATTCCACCCCCACACCATCCTTGTAATCAGTGTAAAGAAGAGGACATTTTTATAAGTCGGGAAACGGAGGTGCCTACAATTAACAAATCACACTGGAAAGACAGTGGCCAAGCTGATTTGCAACTTATTCTTCCCTTTTATTCATGGGAAGGAATAGTAAGCGCAATCACATCACAAATATTGAAAAAGATATGCTCTCTCTCCCTTCCCCTCCCTTCTTTCTTTCCCTCTTTTTTCCTTCTTTCGCTCACATCCCTTCTTCCATTCATTCTTTCCACTCCCCTTTGTTTTACCCCCTTCTCTCTTCCCTCCTTTCTCTGTCTCCCTCTCCTTTCTTCTCTTACCTTTTCTCTCCTCCCAACATCTTTCCTGCCTTTGTTCTTCCCTTTCCTTCTTTCTTTGGAAACTAATGCATTTTCAAATAAGTCTCACCATTTTTGAGCTGGTGGATCCAGCGCTTTCTCAGTTCTTCAGTTGGGGAGAAGACATAGAGAGGCCCTTCATCATATACAACCTAAAGCAATGGACACACAGACTTCAGCAGTTAAGATTCAGAAGCAACTAATTTTAAGCTACAACCTTGTATATTCATAGTAGGAAACAAAGGCATGGCTTTCAGTGAGCATGGAGTTGGGGTTCTACCAACTTTCTTAAGAACTTCTGAATAATTCACAACCAGGGATATACAACTTTGAATCTCTCAGCTTTTTGACTATTCCCAGATCCTCTTGTGTTTCCATTTGTGTGTAAACTTAGTGCATAATTTATCCCTCAGTCCTTGGTGGAGACAGAATTTTTGTTTATCCAACAAAGGCTTTTTTTATGATCTTATTATAAAACCTTGTATAGTGTTTGCAAAGAAGAGAACTCATGTAAAGATTTATAAAACACGTCTTGATTAGCACATGTGGATTACTCACTTGGTAAAATATAAAAAAATTCAATTCATGGCCAATTTCCTCCCCACTTTCTAGTGGCCTCCTCTCACCGATATTAACTAAAATAAACCGAATTTGGAACCACATACCTACTTTAAAAAGAGTAGAACATATATTAATCATCAAATCAGACATGAAGTATTTTTTTAAACAACGCATAGATATGAGCCGTAGTGTGGAGTTATTTGAAACTTACAAGATGTGGTTCCAATCCTCACAGACTTAATAGACATCCAATAATGGGTTCTAAAGTGTAAATTAATTTAGAAGTATCTGTGTTTGGGCACTATGAACTAGCTTAGCCAAACAACACAATCTTCTTGGTTTTGTAAACTTTGATAGAGTCAGGGACATAAACAAAATCATTTTACATCTTTCATTTTGCTTATTAGTCTTGCTGTGCTCATAAATCCATGACAGAAAGCCCCCTCCCCTGAGACTTTCCACTTCCTTTTCTGGCTTTCACTGTTGCAGAAGCTGCTATATTCACGTCATGTGGCCTACAGAGTTCACAGGACTCAAGCATGCCAACTTGAAGATGGAATCTGAAGCTCTCACTCTCCTCTGTGGCTCACACTGCACTTACCAAACATGTTTATGTGGCTCTTCAATTATTCCCGGCCAGAACATATTAGGTTTTTGTATAAGTTTAACAACCCTTCCCCACACTGAACTTCCTACCACTACTCCTTCCCTTCCTTTTCTGTCGTTTCAACCCTCATGACCACCATTAGACAGATAGGCAGAACCAGAAGGAAGTGAAATGCTCACTCAACAAACAGCATCTTTCTCAATGCAGTTACCATAGACAAGACAGTTCACAATAGAATTAGAGCTGTTATGGATTCCCTTTGAATTGTAGAAACTAAAAGAAACTTAGATTGGGAGAATGGGGAAGCATATTTTCAGGCCGTGCCAGTCTCATTTCTCTCTAGAGCTTCTTTGTAGACCTCAACTTCTGTCCACTGGAACACAGCATTCTTCCCTTTGTCCTACATCGCATCCCTAACAACTATATTACAGGTCCCTTTGAAAGTTAGCAACAGAAAACATCTCACCTGGAAGGGATAAGGGAACCTTTCAATGATTGAAATCTGCTCCATTTCACTGGACTCCTCACCCCTTCTCTGTAATGAAAGAAGAAGCATGGCTACTGGCTTGATATATTGTTCTTTTCTGGATTTCCTTAAGTATTGTTGAGGTTTTTTTACAATGGCTCCAGAACGCACTCTTATATAGACAATGCTAATGTTAATGATTGCTTCCTATAGCTCAGTAAGCATACATATCCATAAGATCCAGCACAAACTCAGTCAAAAACAGAAAGGAAGAAGAAGAAACCTTATTATTTCAAACCATGGAGGAAGGGCAGATTATTCAATAAACGGTACTAGGACAAGCATTGAACCATCAATATTGACGGGGAGAAGTAGGGAGCTATTTCACACCTTTCACCAGAATAAATTCCAGATGGACTCAAGAGCTTAGCATAAAAACTAAAGTTAAGAATGACTGAGAAAAAAAAATGACTGAGAAAAAATAAGTATAACAATAAAATCTTATGCAAAGCAAGGTCATTCTAAAGTAGTGCTAATGAAGAAAAAGATGAACTAATTTAATGATACTTACATTAAAACTCAGTATGATTTAAAAAATGCCATAAGCAAAATTCAAAGATAAGTGGAAAAAAAATACTCTCAACATACATTACAGTTAATGGATTAGTATTCTAATGCATGAAGATTTCGGAATAAGGTAAATAGTTCAATAGAAAAATGGGCCAAAAAGAGGCAATTCACAAATGGAAAAATATAAACTGTAGATACATTATTCAAACTTATGAGTAATAAAAATGTTGTAAGATAAGTTTTTACAGCATTGACAGTAAATATTAGAATATATGGTGTTGGAAAGAATGTAGAAAAACAGATATCTTCATATACAGTTTGTAGGAATGTATAAAATTCAAATTACCCTTCCTAGAAAATAAAATGCCTTTTGATTAAAATAACCAAACTCCCTGGTGGCACAATGGGTTAAAGCGCAGCACTATGAAGCAATCCACAGCCACTGCAGCAGGAATTCCATTACTGGCCAGTAATTACTACCACATGGTATGACAGACCTCTCCTGTCTCACTCACTGCTCCCCTCAGCAGTGTATTTCAGTCAATCAGCCTGTTCTGCTCCCCACTCTGTCTCTGGTGAATCTTCTCATGCCCTTCACCTCTGACCTGTATCTCAATCCTTGTATGCATCAGTAAATAAATCTTTAAATTAATCAAACTGTACAAACTGTGTTTCTAGGAAGTCATTGTAAGGAAAAACTAAACATATATAAGATGTATGCAAGGATATTCTCCTCAACAAGCTTTATAATGTCAAGTATTTGAAAGCAGCTTGATTGCTTCTCGATGTTTTTTTTTTTCATTTATCTTTGTATTTTGTTGATTCTTAAAAACCATACTGAGTTTTAATGTCTATATTACCAAATCAAGTAACTAGATTGGTTACATAAATCACAATACATTCAAAAAAGGAAATATCATGCGGTCACTCAATCATGGGATTAAAGAATATCCATTTTCATGGAGGAAAATTTTCATACCTTGTCAAATCGAAAAGCTAACTTGCAAAGCAAGCTATGTAGCATGAGTCTATGCTTTTACAAGAATAAAAAAGCTTTATTCTCGTAATCAGGTAAAAATAATAAATGATATCTATTTTTAAGTCAGCATAGAAGTTAGCAGGTGTGATGGCCTGGAGAGGGTCTGGGAAATGAGAGGAAAATAAACAGTGAACTGTTAAAGAATCACCTATGACTCAAAGCCCCAGGAGTCTGTCTTTCAGACTGACTCAAGTCTGAAAATCTGATCCTAGTGACTGAAAGAAGAAAACCAATTATCTCTGTTCAGTTAGAAAGCTTGATATGATATCATCTTAAAATTGATGTTACAAGTTTTCCAGATTGAGTTGCTGTGCATCAGGGGAAAGGTGCTGAGACTAGGTCAACCAGTAAGTGTCAGAGTGAATAAATTTATATAGGAGCTTTTTGTGTGTGTTCCTGTTACACAGTATCATCAATTTATTTATAGAGAATTGAGGTGTTCCAAGTTTCTTAACCATCCCCTCTGCTCTGACAATGCTGTCTTCTTACCGGAATCTGTCTTTCAGGGGGAGGATTTTTTTCAGGAACCACAGTTTCAACGCAGGTGATCTTCTCAACATCTATTGAACCCTTCTTACTGCCTCTTCTCTGAGAAAAAAAAAAATGAGGAAGAAAATGGAGAAAGATTAAGAGTGACTAAGCAACCATATGATAAGATTTGATTATCTAATCCTTCAATGTAGTTAGGTGACACCCATTGTCTATATCAGGACCAGTCATTTTGGGGGAAAAAATTCCAGATCTATTAATGTAATCTTTTCTGACTACCACATGGATGGCAATACTATAGAAGAATGCATGACTGTGTGCATTTATCAAAAACAGTAAGAAGCAGTATCCACCAACTCTTGGAATTTATTCTAGACACTCTTTTAATGACTACTTACCAATCACTAGGCGTCCATGGTTACATTTTCCCCGAAGGCTTCTCAGCATCTTAGTAATTTTGTCTCAGCATGGCTGCAGCTAGTTCTAGACTAGGAAACTTTTGTTGAGTTTGAAACATACTAGGTCTTTTCTTAAACCAAGAGTATCTACCAGCACCCTAAGAAAGATCTAAGGGCAAATCCTTGATACTCAGGTCTCATGGCAGAGAAACTTACCCCACGGTCAAAGTCATATTCGTAGTAGGAAAGTTTGTGCACTGTCAAGAGAAAGAGACGCTTCTTGAAGTTTAAAGGTGATGTTTTCTTTTTTTGCTGGGATCTCTTCAGAAAGATGCTCTCCAGTATCACTGCAGCCATAGCGTCTTCTTCTTGGGGCTCCTTTGTACACTGTTGGTAATAAAAGTTCCTGAGGACCCAGCATATTAATCCTTATTCCTCCTGACTCCCCCCTCCCACCCTCCAATAGCTTCAAGTGGAAAAGAAATGTACAAAGCTAATGAAGAACTTTCTTCCTCTCTTGGTCTCTTTTCCACAGCCCCCATTGTGTCAGTTTTCAGGAATACTGAATGTATATTGAAAGGGGGGCCGGCTCTAAATTGTGAGTTCATGTAAACTGGCATGTATACGGCAGTGGAATGCTCTGGATGTCAGGTAACATGTACCCCTGAGCTAGGTAGTGTCTAGAGGCAGTTTTACACCAACCACCCCCTTATGATATATGTAGAATTTGTGAACAGCAAAAGTCTCCACACAGCTGTTGACCCTGATATTCCCAGAAGGGATAATGCAGGTGCCAGAACTCCACTGAGGCAGATACTGCACTTTCAGTTCCCAGTTTCCTGGACAGCAAAGTTAATTTTTCAAACATTGTCCCACTGGGGTCTATAACTAAGGATATAGAGACTGCACCTGCAAATATGGACATATATGAACTGCCACCAACCGATGCGGCCCATCACCCACTAGCTGAGCTACGGAAAGGCAAAGAAAGTAACAAAACGTTGCCACTGGTTTTCCTCTTCACACAAAACACATCATCTCAAAAACCTGCTTAAGGCTGTGGACAATCTTACATTACTAATCCAAACCTTCATTAGAGACATACAGTAAAACTGTAAGAACTGTCACATAGATGGAGCACAAAATAAAAAAATCACCAGTTCCCAGTCAGGTCTTGTTAGAGGTAGTTCCCCCACCTGCCACCTCCCCAGGAATGGGGAATGGGATTTTTGTCTTAAACCAAACTCCTTGTGTCTTTGGTGGTTCCATGGAAGCAGAATAAAGTCAGCAGGGTTTTTTTCCCTCTACTTGTCAAGCACAAATTATTGCTCACACCAGGAAAGAAAGGGAGTAGCTTTAATCAAAGCCGGAGGCAATCCACAGGTTATTTTGTTCTTTGGTGGTGTGGAAGGTTCTATCATCACACTGGGAGATGAATTTAGTCAGGAGAACACCAGGGAGGTTCAGAGTGATCACTTTGCCATTATCTCCGGGTGGCAGATTAGTTCAAAGTTTTGTAAATGATGTTCTGGAAAAAATTGGGCAAACGAGCAAAGCTCCCCCCACACCATGCCACACAGCTCTCTTTTCTAGCTCCCCGGCTCAGTCTCAAACAGGAACGACAAGCCAATTAAGACTTTACAACCAAACAGTGTCCTTTTCAACATTCACATTCAGCTCAAACCCCAAAGAGACTTCTTTTAACATTAAAATGATTCATGCATTCAGTAGTGGTAACCAAGTTCTGTACTGTATCCTCAGAAACTGCCAACTCATCAAGATCTCTGTATTAATATCACAGCTGTTCCCATGGTGAATTAAAATTAAGGACCTCTTTACAATCAAAGACTCAAATTCTGAAGACAAAATACAACCCTAGGGAAACTGAGTAGTGTGTCCAGTGCAATGGATCAGAAACATCCCCAACAACGACGTTCGGTTGTGCCTCTTTCCGCTGAGAAACAAAAACACACCCATTATTTCACCTTCAGCTTTGCTTGCTGGATTCCCTCCCTACTCAGAACCAGGACCCGCTTCCATCTTGGCCTTTGCTCTACAGGACAGATCCTTCTGAAAACTCGGGGCTCTTTTATTTTTTTTACAACACATTCAACTGTACATGAGAAAGGCTTCCTCTCTTTCAAGAGTTGGTATTGGAGTAGGGTTTACTGCTGTTTGAGGAAGTCAGTCAGTCTTACTAGCATCAGCTCTCCAAGCAAGGGCTGAAATGGCTTCTACCTCTAGACTCCTGAGCTGGAGGATCGCTGCACTTTCTCTAGTCTGGCTGTCTCTTGTTTGCGGGCTCCCCCTAGGCTTTGGGACTCGGTTCAGACACACACAGTCCCACAAGGCAGTTCTTCCTTAGACACCAGGATTAGTCCACCAAGTATGTGAAAGCAGAGGCGTCTATCTTTTTGCATCTTCCCGAAAGTGGCATGTAACTGGCACTCAGTGTTAGAGGGTAGTTGCTCTTCTTTGAGTCCTTCCTATGGAAGGTCCTTTTTTTTTTCTAACAGGTTCAGCAGCCTAAGAGTTAATTCAACCACACACACACACACACACAAAAAATGCACAGGGAAGGACAAACCCAGTTCCTCACTCAGGGGGATGGGTTGGGAGGTAGAAACGTGAATATTTGACACACCCACACCCACCCACACATGCACACAGTTGTCTGTATCAAGAAAGAGGAGGAAAAATGATAGAAATACACAGAACCCCTTTAAAAACATAGAGCTCCCCCAGTTTAATGACCTCTTTAGTAAACTACACATGCAGAGATTTTCAGGTGGTCACTTTTGCAGCCTTCCAGCTTCTTTTGGAGGATCTTTATTAGTAAGAGTTCAGCCATCTGACAAATGACACTATGTCAAGAGATTACGATAAATAGCACTTGCAGAATCAGTCAACTAAACCGTCTTTTTGGTTCCTATTTTTGTCTGTGTTAAGATAAAACTCTGTTCGGGACAAAACACAGCCAAATTCAGAAAACTACAAAGTCTGCCGATGATCGGGAAGAATCCCCGAGATATTAGTTCAAACAACCCCAACTGACCCTTGAACAGGTTTGAATTTTTCCAATTCCTCTATATCCTCCCTCTCCTCCTCCCCCTCCTCCTTCTCCTCCTTCTAGGCAACTTGAAGGCCACAAGGATGAAGACCTTAAAGATGATCCACTTAAGACATCCTTAATAACACTGTCTCTTCTCTAGCTTACTTTATCCAAAGACTAAAACATAATTTAACACACTCAGTAAGGCTTTAGGTCCTCCTGAGTAAGTTGGGGGAGGGAGTCAAAAGTTAAGACTTGGAGTTTTGAGTGTGAGGGGTTTAGTGCCCCTAACCCCGAAACTCAGTTCACTGTACTTGACCAAAAAAATCTAAGGAGTGGCATATTTTTCTCTTCATGTCTCCTTTTTGGTGTGAGTTTCTGGCCATCCCCCTTTCCCCCCCAGGGGACCGGAACTCCTACCACACTTAGGGTAAACAGATGAAGAAAGTGAAGACTCATGGAGAGCACATGTCTTACTCAACCTCATCCATCTGTGATTCCATAGCCCTGCTCTTTCTGTAGCATCTCATGGCCTCCCAAAGGTATTTCTTTGAGTTTCAATGAAATATGATGTCACCCCCCTCAGCACCCTGTCATCCCCCAAAGCGTCATCAAGGAAAAGTAGGGACAAACCCCTCTGCATCTTATAGGAATATTCAGCAAAGGAGGAAACGGAGAAGACAGCGTTAAGTCCAGATGAGAGACTTCGTGATCCTGGGGCACTTGCTTCTGCAATATGCCTCCAGGCTGGAAAAGATGCTGTGTCCCGGCTCAACTGCCAACTGCAGTGACCCCACTTGAGGGCACGTCTCAGTTCTGCCATTTTCCCTTACATTCTTGAAATCCTCCACAAGCAGATCCTGTTTCTCCCCGGATTACCACAGTCACTGGCTGTTTCCTTTTCAGGACTTTTCATTGTTGATGGCATGAAAGCACAGGGTTTTGGTGTGACCCCCCCCCCCTACTCTTCACTGTCCCTAGCATTGTTAGTACTTGCTGTGAACATGAAACTTTGACTGAATGTCTGTTCTTTGCTGTTACGAGATTTTACAACTAGAAAGTACAGAGAATAACACTATTCTCATGTATTCACCCCTTTAACTCCGCAGAATCTTAACAGTATGCTGTAACTGTTTTGGTGTGTGGTCTTTTTTTTTTTTAAAGAAATAAATTCATTCTCCCCTCAGCCTTGTACTAGAGACAAGATTCTGAGCAAATGATGATGAAGAAGAATTGGCCACCTCATCAGAGAGTGCCCACTCTGCATCAGGTTAGCGACTGCCCTCTGCCCTGAGGTTGACTGCTAGGCTGTCCATTGCTCACTGGACGAGGACTTCTTGTTTAGTAATTTCTGTTTCCCTTGGTTTAAAGAATTTTTTTTTCCCTCACTATCAAAATAACAGATGTTCATTATGGAAAACATTTCAAGCAGAGGGGTATTAAAAAGAAACACCTACTGGAAGCTCACTACTCTGAGGCATGACCATTGGGGCATACTGCCTTCTCCCTTTTTCTGTCCATTGTTCTGATCATACTTGATTTCTTTGATTTTTAATTTTTGCTTCTTTTGATTTTTAACCATATTTCAGGACATAACACAAGTATTACCTGTAGCTCGCTTATTTTTCTTAACATCTCTCCACCCAACACAACTTTTCCCACAAATGTGTAACGTTCTTGTTTACCGTCATTCCTGTTATTTCCCCAGAACGAGGCTCTCTACATCAGCACCATTTACCAAGTCCAAAACTATATACATTTTTCACTTTCATGCATATTGACAAAATAGTTTCCAGAAAAATTGTACCAATTTCAATTCCAAATAGTAGCTTTTGAGAATACCCTTTCCCTTAGCTCCATTTTTATTCTCCATTTCTAATCAAGTTTTACTGTTTTTGTTGCAGACTGATGTGGTTTTTGTTTCCACTGAACTAGTGATCCTGAACTCCAGTATCTCCCAGCCTCCAACATGTCTAAAATTTAATTTCTCTTGATGCTCTAGAATTTCCTTTCTCTAAGGGTGCGCTAATAGTTCCATTTCGGGGAAGCAAGGCAGTGAAGTGAGGATCTCTGTGACATTCAGATAGCCAACATTAACCCTAAGGTCATCTGGGGATGGCTCTCACAGAGTGGAAGAAAAGCCTGGGACTTAACCTTCTGTGTATCCAAAGCTCCCTGAACAACCTCAGTCAGTGCTCACAAATCTCCTCAGAAACTGAAAGTCACACGTGGCCCATTTGTTCCAGGGACCTCAGAGGAGTTCTCTTCCCCCACCCCTGATGGCTTCATTTGCATAACCAAGAAGCTTTGGAGTGAACTGGGCCAAGGTCTCTTCTCTGGCTTCCGGTCAAGCATTGCCTCACCAAAAATTCAAACTCTCCCTATCCCTAGGAATTCACTCTCAGGTCTCAGGCATCACTGGGTAAAAAAACAATAGGTACCCGATGACTCGTTGGGGAATATCCAAACTGTTTTTCAATAGCCATACCTCCCCCTTATGCCCAAGTCACTTCCTGGTGTGGGTCTAGCCCACTGAAAGGAAACTGTGTATAGGAAATATGTTCAAATGGAAATAATAAATCATGGTAGCAATAATTTTAAATTGTACCAAGACCCTAGAAGTGGATGGAAAGGCGCCGTAGGGAGTTCACAAAGGATCCTCAACAAACACATCAATAGCTATAAACAACAGGAATTGGGATTTTAACCAACCAGATGGCTCAAACTGTCTGAACATAAAAGGAGTCAGAATAGCACAGATAGAGCTATGAGACAGTGCACATTTGCATTTGTATCTTATTTGGAGAATGGCTTGTCTTGTCAAATATCTGGCACTCCGGAGAGGTTGTAGCACCCCCTGGTTCAGGGGGTTGGCATGCAAAAAGAAGGAAGGAGCAGAATTAGTACACAACGTAGCCGGAGGGCAGGGGTGAGCTGTGGAGACCCTGGTGTCTGGGCTCTGTTGTTGCCTCTGGAAGTTCACAGCCCGGGACACCCTTGTTGAGCTGTAGAGCTGGGTGGTGGTAGCCTGAGCCAGGATTCCTTTGGGAGGTCCAGCAGCTCATCCCAGGAAGTCTGGATCAGGCCATCAATCCCCTTTACTTTAGAAGAGCTCTCTAGGCCAGTGCTCTGGGGTCACTGGCAGGTCTTAGGCAGAATAAGTATCACACAAAAGGAAATGAAGCTCTGACCACTGCCCTCCGTTTTAACTGCTTTCCATACAGTGATACCCTGACTGGATAACAGTCTGGTTGGGGGGAGGGCTAGTGAGAGGGGAGCAGGTAAGGGGAAGGGGAAAAGGGAAGAGAGGGGCAAGAGAAATCCAGTAGTTATTAAGAATGGACTCTGATTCAGGGGGTGTGGTGAGGTACAAAATAAAGGAAGGTAGAAAGAAGAGGGGAAACTGGTAGAAAGGGGGGCACAGGGAGGAGGAGGAGAGGAAAGGAGAGGTGAGAAGAAAGGCATGCACATGGTAGGCAATGGGAACTGGAGAGACCTTCCCGGCAACCTCAGGGCTTGGCCACACTGTCTGGGCTGAGACTGAGGCTGCTTTCTTCTGGCCCAGGATCTTACCCACTATTACCATGAGGTTGGGGCACACAATCCTTGCAAGTCAGCTCTGATCCCTGTAACACCATCCTGAAGCAGCCTGAGGCTAGCCTGGCTTGCCTGGCTTACAAAAGCAGCACCAGAATGTGGGGAGTGAGATTTAACCATCTTCTCATACAATGTGTCTCTTAGAATTTCTTTCTCTCGTAGCCTCATTGATTGACACAAGAATACATTTTGGGTCTTCAAGCAATATTTGACCAGAGGGCTTTTTTTTAATCCTACTGCCGCAGGCCATATTCCTGTTCCACCAAGCTTTGCAGAGGTGACCCTGTCCAACATTTGCTACCTGTTCAGATGGTCAACTCATGTCATTAATTCTCTCCTTACTCTCCCCCACCACCCCCCCACAGCCCTCTTCAGAAAAAACCCTTGTAGCCCCTGCTGACATCCAAAAGGATGCCAAGGCCTTGTGTGGGTGACACTCCCACCCTCCGTCAGCCTCCTCAGCTAGCTGACGAAATGGCACCAGCCATGCTTTCTCTCTGGCCTTCGGGGGTCCCACAAAAGGTACTTGCTGTTGCTGCCCAGCCCCTTCGATGCCCCAGACCCACCTCAGTCCTGACTTAATGCAGGTAGCTTCCCAGGTGCACTGAGATACCAGGACTTTGAAGGTGGGACTCGATCTCAGAAGACACTGGCCCTGGAGACATATTCTTACAGTCCAGAGAGGAAGGACAGTCTGAGCAAACCCCACCCTTTCACAGTCACTCAGTTCCCTTTTTTGGTTTCCTGACTTTAACCAATCTTTTTTTTTTCTTTTTCTCTGCAGCATGGTATCTGGTTCCCTGCTATACTGTCCCTATCTTCTCCCCCACCCCCCAGTTGTCTCCGCCCTTCATTTGCCTAGGACCTCTGACACTATCTTGAGAACCCTTCTTGATGTTCTGGGGCCACTGAGATGCTAGAATAGGTTAGGCTGAGCAGACAGGTAGCAGGCCAGACCTCCTCAGGGGCTCACTTCAAGGACCATGGCATGGATCAGCACAGGGAGTGGAGTCTCGCAGGAAAGAGACAATAAGAGACTGGTAGAGGCAGAACACAGGGAGAGAGGAGGGAGGAGGCCTTTGGAGCCCCTTGACCTCTAGAGCAGAGGTAACGAAGGGTCACATAGTTACTTGATAGTGAAAGATGGAGAAGGCTCATGAAGGGACCCCCAAAGTTCAGAACTAGAGAGGTAGCGATAAAACTTCCCCCTGCTGAGTCACTTTCTAAGAAAGCATTTTTCTGCAGATAAAAATGTCTTCATGGAAACCCACACGAAAGCTGATGCCTTCCACATTTTCTGTGGATGCTGATTTTCTCCATTTAAGATCTGCCTCAAGAGTTCACTCTTAATTTACAACTTTTTTTTTAATCCAGTCAAGCAATAAACCAGCCTGGACTTGTCACTTGAAGTTGAATGTCCCTTATGCCTCGGTAGCAGTCTTTTCCCAGAGGATTCTCCTAGAAAGCACAGCCAGGACTGGCTGCAGACCTGGGTGGTAGCAGAGCTCTTGGTGACCGATCTGCTTGCTTTCCTTGACACACAGACCACTGCCATATTTACTTGCCCTAAGAGCTGTATCCTAGTGTAGAAAATTATCGTAGGGCCCTCCCTGGTGGTGTAGTGGGTTAAAGTGCAGCACTGTGAAGTTGTCCACAGCCACTGCAGCATGAGTTCAATTCCTAGCTGAAAAGGTGACCCACATGGTGCAGCAGACCTCTCCTGGCCCTCCCACAGACCCAGAGCAAGCAGTTTCCAAAAAGATCTTGACTACCTGATGCAATAAGCCAACTTTGAAAGAGCTTACCAAGATTAAGGATCAAGTCCAATAATTGGTGACCACACTGGATTTGAGTTGATTACTTTGAAAGTGGGGTGGCAGTGGCATTTGTGAAAATAGTTCAGAGGTTTTTGATGATAGTAATCAAGAGAAATGTCATGTGAGGAACATGGCTGATATAAAATCCAAGATGATATTATGATTCCTTATAGAAGTAAAGCATCGAGGCAAAGGAAAGGGAACAGGTTACCCACTCTGCAAGGATGGGCCATACTTCTTAAGTCTTGAGTTCAGTTAGGAGTGCTTCATCTTAGGGGAGATTATCGAGCAGGAGCTCTAGAGAGTCCTCAAAGGCCAATGAGACTGCCTAAGAGTCTGGAGAGAATAAAGTGCTATGAGACTACACTAGCAAAGAAACTTAGATAGCAAGCAGCAGTCATGTTTTTATTACCTCATTCTTAGAGACTATGCAGCAAAAAGGGGTTGACCTTGAGCAGCCCTGGGTCTTCCTGCATTGTTAAGTGAGCAGACAACTCGGATTCAGTGAAAGGCTGGGGTGTTAAGACTACCTGGGATCACATTCCAGCTCCACAAAGCAATCACCTATGTGACTTTGGATAAGTGAATTTAATACCTCTTGTGCCTCTGGTTCCTCATCTGTTAAATACTAACAATGGCAGCTAGAGCTCATGCTGTTGTTAGGATCAAAAGAAGTAGTGTGAACAGTGGTTAGGAAAATGCCTGGCATAGAACAGTGCTCAGTCACTGCTACCTACTACCCTTATCAGTCACATGAGGAACCCAGGCTCTGGAGTCTAGACCTGTGTCCAAGATCCAGTAAACACATGTCGAAATGTCGACTATCCTATTCCATTTCCTCATCTGTGAAATGGGAATATCAATGCCACACACGCCCCAAAGTGTGAGCATTTTATGAGAACATCCATTTTAAATGCTCAATACCAGGAAGTCTCCTGCCTGACTCCCTGGAAAACTACCACATGCCTGACTTCTGCCAGGTATGCAGGGGAGGGCAGAGTGGGTGGATACCTGCTCTTGGCTTGATTATTGCTGTTGCGGGAGCTGAACAATTTCATCGTCACTTTTCCACCCAGCACAGCTAATTTATTCCTTCAACAAAAGGGGTCTGCTTTGATGCTAAAAACTGTCCCCCCACCTTTTTTTAAAGTACTTTAGTTTGTAATTATACACGTATGAACATGAATTTTTTATTGTGTCCCTTCTTTAGTACAGTGTCCGACACAGAATAGGCATTCAAAACAAACATCTGTTGATTGGACCAACTGACCGTGTGATAACCAAGCAACTGGCTCCCTCGAAGCCTTCGCAGAAGCTGCAGTTCTCTGTGAAAGATACTCCCAGTGCCCTCAAGGTGGAGGAAGCAGGCTTCCACTTGACCCTAGTCCTGCCTTCCCTCGTGCAGAAGGATAGGAAGGAAGACCAGAGGGTCTGGAAAGTGCACTGCCTCCTTCATTTAACACGGGTACGTAGCACTGTCCACCAAAAGTGATGAAGTGAGAAAATTTGCAAAGCTCCAAAAAGGCAGGAACTCGAGGAGACAAGCCTCCGGGTCGAATCTTCCTTGAGCTCCCGCCGGTAACACCAAATCGATTCATCTGGGCCGCTGGGAGGCGCTGCGCAAGAGACTTAGACTCTATGTTCACTCCTACTCCCATGAGGTAGCGCGACCAGGAAGCGCCTATATACTTCCGTTTCCGGCTCGGCCTCTTTCTTTCCGTGCCGCTAGAGCTCTTGCAAGCATGGTAGGAACTTGGTTGGGGAAGGGGCCCGGTAACATCCATTCTAATCTTCCCCAGCTTTATCGGTGGTGCTGTCCAGGAGTCGGTCCAGGCTCCTGTGTAGCCTTGTTGCACCCGAAAAACCCACTATTGCCAGGACCGACCCGAGGGCACCGGGCTTAAGGTCTGGAAATTTAAGTGGTGGAATCAAAGAGGTACCCTTAACCGGGGATTAACCGCCCTCCACTTTGGGGCTCCACGGAGGACGATCTCCTTGACGTACGGGGAATTGGCGCACTTTCCACTCAACGTTGTGTTACTGAGGAGTTCGGGAGTCGAGTCCCTTGGGGCCTTACCTTCAGCGGGAGCGGGCATGGTTACCGTTCACAGCCGATAACACTGCACGTTCTGAACGCTTTTATTTGCCAGGTGAACGTTCCTAAAACCCGCCGGACCTTCTGTAAGAAGTGTGGCAAGCATCAGCCCCACAAAGTGACACAGTACAAGAAGGGCAAGGATTCCCTTTATGCCCAGGGTAAGACGGCCTGTATGTAATTTGTTTTTAACTGGTATCTGTGTCAGCGTGTACGTCCCGAGCCCATTTCTTCCCCCTGCAAGGCTTCCCCCCAACCCATGCACAGATGAGACCCATAGGATTATTTCCATGTGGCTGTTGTGATTGTGGTCTGGAGTATGTCCTAACATAGCTTATTTTCGTAGGAAAGCGGCGGTATGACAGGAAGCAGAGTGGCTATGGTGGACAGACAAAGCCAATTTTCCGGAAAAAGGTTGGTAATTATTGATTTTTGCTTCTCACTTAATAGTGGTACAAGAAAAAAAGGCCAAACTTGCATTTGTCTTTAACACATGTGCCTCTACAGTATAGATACCATGATTTCAAGTTACTTTTGTTGCATGTGTGGGCAGTGCAACCCACACATGACTTAGCCTACATTTTGCACCATCTCAGTATTTATATTTTTTTGTCCTTATTTGAATTTGTCCTTACCAAATTAAGGAATGTATGCTTGACGTTTGAGCATACCAGTAAATCTTTGTTACTTGCCTGTCACTGTGAATCCTTAGCTCTTGAGTCAATTAAGAAGTGTGCTGTCACTTTGTGGTTCAGGTCATAACCTAAAGTCAATCTCCATCTCCTGCGTAGCTAGAGGAGTCTTAAGCTCTTTAGAATAACTTTATTGGTCATTTTCCAGGCTGGATGAGTTTTGGCCTAGATCTTTTCTACCCCAGGTGATTTGGCTCCGTGACTAGCAGGGTCTAGAAAATAGCATTACTTGACTCTAAATTCAGCCTGGTTCCAGGACTTGTTAAGGAGCATCTGTAAGGTTCATTGAAGTGCAGTTAAATGGTTTGACCTCGATGTAATATTTAGCTGGGTTACTTTTTCATAATAAGGCAACTTGAGAAAATGGGGAGGTTCTAGCTAGGTTTTGGCATCTTTGAGAACTGAAAACTAGCAGTAGGGAAATTCTTATTTAGAAAGCCATGTAGTGGGGAAGAATGCCTTGAGTTAAATATGGTTGCATGCACATACGATAGGCATAATTATAGGTAGTCCTTGGAAAACTGATTTTACTGCTCAAAGTGACAATAAATTAACGGTACTTAGTTGCAAAAGCTGCATTTATCACATCATTGCATGAACTTGGTTGACCCATTTTGGTTAAGTAGGACACTTGAGAGACCACAAGTTCAAAGGTGTAAGTGCCTATTTGATAAGGCTCTGAGGTAGTTTATCTGAATGGGGAATTTAGTGGCACTTACGTAACCTGTCAACAAGTTAAGTCATAAAGGGCGTAGTTGACTTTTCACATTTTTGTCCTGTAAGACAAATTGTCTACAACTCTCATTTACAAAAATTTTGCTGTACTTTTTAGCAAGTTGTATTTTTTTAAAGAAACTAGTTTTCTGTGGTCATTTATGAAAGACTTCAATTTTTTCCAGGCTAAAACTACAAAGAAGATTGTGCTGCGACTTGAATGCGTTGAGCCCAACTGCAGATCGAAGAGGATGTTGGCTATTAAGAGATGCAAGCATTTTGAGCTGGGAGGAGATAAGAAGAGAAAGGTATATAATCATGTGAAGAAGGGTGTATTCTTTGCTGTATAGCTTTATTTGGAGGCGCACATTTCTCCCCATTTATTGTGGCATCAAGATGGGGGCAGGCATCAAAATATCTAGATCCATAAAGGTGTTTTTGGTGTTGCTTTTAACATGAATAGGAAAGGAAGAATGAAACTTGACTTTATATAACAGGATAGTGTTAAAGACTGCTGTTTTCGATGGAGTGTTTTTTCTTGCAAAATACACAAATAATTTTTTGTATTCTATTACAGGGCCAGGTGATCCAGTTCTAAGCATCATCTTTTACTATGAAGATAATAAAACATTGAATTAATGTTTACTTCATTTGGTTGTAATTGACTGGTCTTTGGGGAGGATAATAGTGTCATCAAATCAATAAAAATGCTGTGAGGAAATTTAAGCTTGAAGGTTCTTCTGGATACTCAATTCATTTTGGATTCTATCTGGCTAATACTTAGCTTATATATCAGATGTTGCCATTTAATGTGGTACTTGAATCACTTGGGGCTTCTACAATCCGTCGTGGCCCATAAATTAGAGACCTGAAACTTGGATGAATAGGGTGAGGTCAGTAACAATTAAGTCCATAGGGGAATTTGTCATACTTTTGATTTCAAAATCATGTGATGAGGCATTATTGCTTATTTCTAGGTATAGCATATTACATGTATTATGGAATACTTGCAGACTTAAGTACTATCAGGTTTTGAAGTTGACAGAAGTTACTTTAATCATGATAATGTCTAGTGAAAGAATCCCCCAATGAAATTGGTATCTCCATTTCTTAAAATGCCTAGCAGTTGGGAAATTTTATCTTCCTGTTTTATACCACATATTTAGCTCTTCATATTTAAAGCAGCAAAACTGGGTGGTGACACAACTGGGCTATAAATAAAATGAGGTGTAAGTCAATATCGCATTTTTTAATCAGCTGGTCAATGATGGGCTTCCGGTTTTATTGAAGTTATGACAGGCAAAATAATTGTTTATGTACTGTGTATTTCGAGTGGGTGTTTGCTGTGCTGTTTTTGAACTGTCATGCATTCCAGCTGGGTGAGCTGCATTTGTTTTTGCTGATGTATGAGGGGGCGTAATGGAGCAGGCTTTTAAGCTTACACTATGCTTGCTAGTCTCCCATTTCTCAAGGTTATCCCTGCCTTGGCTGTTTATTGTCCTCCAGTTGAGAAATTACTCCCTTCTATCCTCCCTTTGGTGTAAGTGCCATTCAAACTGTTTAAGGGCTAAGAGCCTGGCTTTAAATCCTGGCCACATTTACTAAAGCAGATCAAGACCTGGTGTAGGTGGGTGAGCATCAAGGAGCCAGTACACTTTCTGCCAGCTACACCAGTGCTTGGTACACAGTAAATATCCAATGATTTACAGCTGTTAGTTTACAGTCCTTTCCCCAGATGTTCTCCCTGAAAGGTAAAACTGGAAAAGGCTTTTATTGAGGTAACATTGGTCTGTAACAGGTTTCAGGTGTGCATCATTACAAAGCAACATCTGTATAAATTACATTATGATCAAGTCTTAATTCCATCCTTTACCATCAACTGACTCAACCATATTTACCCACACACCCATTTCCCTCTGGTAACCATTAATTTGGATTTATATACGTAGTGTTTTTCAGTTCATTTTATTCCTTTATGTGCCACACAAGTGAATTACTTCACTAGGCATATTACCCTGTAGGATCCATCCATGTTGCAAATGACAAGATTTTGTCTTTATAGAATTAACTAGGAAATTTGATTCAAGGAATACTAATACAGTTAAAGTGGGAATGGGAGAAAAGTACAGACGTAATAGTCACTTTGACAAGTTTAAAACTTTTAATTTAAATGACTAGGGCCTGTATTTTCTAGCAGAAGCAAAACAGTGCCTGTGGGATTTATTCGAGTTTTTAACACCGAAGTCCATGTATAAAGCCCAAGCTTTCTCTTCACTGGGAGGAGTTGTGTGATCAGGCAGGCAGGATTACAGGCCACCCCTTTACCCAGGGAAGTGACCAAGGTGCTGTAAGTACGAGGTCCACCAATCTCTTGCAGGTTTACCGTAGCCACGGCCCAGGCTAAATGTGAGAGAGGTCGTTCCCACACCTCAATGTTGTCTTCCTGGAAAGCAAGCCAAGAAAATAGGTGTGATAGCTTCTTAACTAGCATTAAGTTGCCTTGTTACAATTTTCATACTTACTGTCAATTACTGAGTGCTTTGTAGGAGAAAATAAACATTACCCTGTAGCATGAATCAAGCAAAAAGCAGCCTCATTACTGACTAGAATATCAAAATGGTAAAGCATTCGCAAAAGATCAGTGCCTATCCTTAATATGTGACAGATACACAGAGACAACAAACTTGATACGTGGTATACAGTCCTCTTAGAATGCATACCCAAAGTAAACTTTCAATTAATTGTAAACTAAAAGGCAAGAGAACATGTTCCTGTCCCAATTCCCAACTCCCCCCATACAATACTTTCTGCTATACCTTTCTAAGCCGATACCCCTGCTTGCCCAAGGGGTCCTGGTTGATGGCAATTACATCTTTATTCTGAAGGAGGGCTTTGGCTTGAGGGCTGATGTTTCGGAGGTCATTGGACATCAGTAATGGAGCTGCCATGATAGCCCAGAGGGCCATCTGAGTTACCTGCTGGTCCCAACTGAGGCCGAAGTTACCAATCACTAGCTGTGACAAAGAATGAAGAATTCAAGTCAGAGACAACGAAACATTCTTTAACATTGATTCAACAAAGAAGCCACTTTCCATAGCACCTTGCTCTGAGAAACTGCACCTCCAGCTGCTCCCTGGACCTTTCTCTCTTCCACTTAGTTGAATGTCACTGAGATACCAAGCCTGCTGCAAGGGCTTGAACAAGGTGCGCTCAGGTGCTTACCATGTCTGGGTCATTCCAACCTCCTGGTCCTGCGACATCAATGATTCCTTTCTGGTTAGAAGATGTCCAGTCCAAAATACTCTTTACACTTTGCCAAGAATCATAGATGTCAGCAAAATTTCTCCAGTAATTGCAGTACTCTCGGATTTCTGTATAATTGGGCTATGGAAACAGATAAACTTCTGTTTACTTCTAACATATTTGTGACGTGAAAAACAGTCACATTTAAATAAGGGACTGATAACCTCTTTATAGGTTAAAGGTCACCATGAGAACTAAATTCTAACCACATTAGAATTTTATTATAAGAAGTTTGCATCAGAAGTAGGCCATGTAAGTTAAAATTCCTAAATTAGAGTCCTCCCTGGTGGCGCAGCAGGTTAATGCACAGCACTGAGAAGCTAAAAAGCTACTTCAGCATGAGTTCCATCCCCGCCTGCCCTGGAGGTGACCCACATGGCACAGCAGACCTCTCCTGACCCGCCTGCTGCTCCCCTCAGCAGTGTACTTCGTCAGTTGGCCTGTTCTGCTCCCCACTCTGTCTCTGGTGAAGCCTCACCACACCTACACCTCTGGCCTGTACCCCAGTTCTGTATGCATAAATAAATCTTTTTAAAAATTCCTAAATTAAACAGCCTTACTACTTTTTTTTTTTTGGCTGGAAATTTACCAAATACTAAGTAAGGAATTGGGGGGTTACAGAGGTGTTTTTTTTTTTCACACCACTTATTTTCAGAGCTTTCTAAAGTGACTATGTATTACTTTTATAAATAGAAATAACTAAAATGGTATCAATAAGTAGAAGTTGCAAATTATATAGCACTCACCAACACAGAGGGAAATCTGAATCATAAACATATAATTTGTTAATGGAATGAATAAAGTTTGTAGAAACCAGGCTGGGTCTCCATGGTTTAAGAAGTTAAGAGCTGAATGCATTTTGCAAAGATTAGCAGTAACAGGGATTCAATCTATAAATAATTAGGCAACACTTACCATAGGCTACGTATACAGTGATAAACTCAGACAAGGTCCCTGCCCTCCTGGAGCTTACATTCTAGTGGGGGAGACAGACAATAAGCAAATCAACAAATAATTCTATATAGTGCCAAGCTCTGGGAGGGAAACCACAGATTAACGTAATAAAGAATAGAGGAACAGAGGATTATTTTTAGAAAGACCCATATGAGTATGAAGCACTTGATCTGAGAATCTCAATGTTAAGAAGTGGGTGGTTATATAAAAAAATCTTGGAGGGAGAATTACCAGGCAGAAAACAAAAAGCAAGTGTAAAGGCCTGAGGCAGCAGTAAGCTTGGGTGTTTGAGGGACAGAAAAAATATAGGCGGGCCCTCCCTGGTGGCGCAGCGGGTTAAAGCACAGCACTGAGAATCTAAAGCCGCTTCCGCATGAGTTCGATTCCCGCCTGCCCAGGAGGTGACCACATGGTGTGGCAGACCTCTCCTGACCTGCCCGCTGCTCCCCTCAGCAGTGTACTTCATCGATCTGCCTGTTCTGTTCCCCTCTCTGTCTCTGGTGAAGCCTCTCACCGCCCCTGAGCCTCTGGCCTGTACCCCAGTTCTGTATGCACAAATAAATAAAACTTTAAAAAAAAAATATAGGCGTGTGAAGGGATGACTATTGGGAAATGAGGCTGTGGTAACAGACCAGGGCAAGACTGATGAAATTTGATTTTATTTCTAATGCAACGGGAAGCCAGTTAAGGGTTCTGAGCAGGGGAAAGATAGGACTCCATCTATGTTTAAACAAGATCACTAGTGCTGCTTGCAAAATAGGGGGTGGTCGAAGGAAAGTGGAAGTAGAGATCAGACTGACAGTGGCTGGGAAGACCAGAGAAGCAGCAGAGATGGAAAGAAGTGGGCCGATTCAGGATATATTTTGTAGGCAGTACTGACAGGATTGCTGGTAGACAGGATGCCAATGGTGAGACAAAGAGAATCAAAAATGATGCCCCATGGTAGCATGGACCACAACTACAGCACTGAGATTGGTGAGAAGTATGTGGAGCCTGGGAGAAAAAGTAGGGCAAGAATGTTAAGTAGGATGGGACTTTGAAAGAGACATCTGTCTTTCCTCTGTTCTCAGGTTCTGAAAATCTACCAGCAAGACTGTTGGATTTTGTGCTCACAAGCTCACCTTATGAAAAGGCCACATATAAAGGGGCCACTCACAGGAGTACACAATGCTTCTGCCAGTCCTATTCAGGGCCAAGGACATGAGCTTATAACCTGTATGAGGAAACAATGAGTAAAATAAGAGAAAGAGGGCCTCCCTGGTAGCACAACGAGCTAAGCCACAGCACTGTGAAGCTATCCACAGCCACTGCAGGAATTGATCCCCAGCCAGGGAGGTAACCCACATGGCACAGCAGACCTCTCCTGCCTCACCCATTGTTTCCCTCAGCAGTATATTTCAGTGGATCTGCCTGTTCCGTTCCTGTCTCTGGTGAAACCTTTCAATACCACCCCACCTCTGGCCTGCACATATTTCTTTTGTATGGATAAATAAATCTTTCCCAAAAAATAAGAGAAAGAAGGGACTTTTGAGGTAGGGCTGTATATTTTTAAAATGCTGTCTGGACGGACCATGTTTACTTTTTAAACCAGCAGTAGAGGTAGCTAGCCCCTCTGTGCTTAAAATGTGTCTAATACCTTCCAGACTGCTGGGATTGATCTATAGAGGAATTGCAATTGCAGGACTGTACATGTATTGAGGAAAGGAGATCTTGGTTTCTCTGTGATTGCAGTTCTGGATATTTCCCAAAGTACAGAGTTAAAATTATTATTTGTAACAGACTCTTAGAAACGTCTTGAATTAAAAGTGGACAATATTAGATGTGGCTACTCATGCATGGGTTTTATAGACATGGATGGATGGATGAATGTAAGAGAAGATGTAGGAGCTCCGCACACTGAGAATAATTATTTCTAGCAACATGACTGAATATTTAGGATGTGAAGATTAGTTCTTTGGATGTTCAGTTACCTTGGTCTCAAAGTTCCTCCCTTTTGTTCATGGCTAAATCTCTTGAATAAAACATACCATCTGCCAAGTGCGTCACATTATCACAGTAACAACCATCAAATTTTAGCAGGTCAACTCCCCAGTCAGCAAAGGTCTGTGCATCAATGTCGTAGTATCCGAAACTGCCAGGGAAGCCTGCACAGGTTTTATTTCCAACATCTGCATAAATCCCAAGCTTCAATCCTTTGCTATGGACCTGAAAAGAGAGAAAAAAGTTACCACCGCAAAAGAAAGGCGAATATAAAGTAGAAAAAAACACTCTAGGCTGGGGCCAGAACCCAGTATATTCCACCAGATAGAGAGCTGACCCATTTTGAATTTTTATCTTTACTGACCCATGAGATTATTCAGATGAGTGTGTTGGGAGACAAAGAGCAAGTTTTCCAATTCCGCTGAGCTAGCTCAAACTGCACATGTAAGCCCCAGAACAGAACTGAAGAGAAAGCTATGAGCCACTCTAATCTTCCTCTGATGGATCCTGAGTTATCTTTCCAGGGTAATCGCACATTTATCTGAACACAGATTCTTCCTTGACTAAGCGATATTGAGACTCCTCTGAGTCTTCAAAATGATGCCCCAACCTTGGCATTTCATGTCCAGATTTATCAAGAATCCCACCAAGTCCCTCTCCCCCTCCCACTTTGATAATGTCTTAGCCTCCTTTAGCAAGAATTCCCCTTCCTAGATGTCTCCTCTTAGTAATTTTCTATCTGCTGTCCCTCCCCTCATACTGTTTATAAGCCATAAAGCTCCATCTTTGTTGTATTAGCAAGTGAGAATGGTTCTTTCCTAAGCAAGAGAACTTGATGTCTTCATCACATTTAACTAGTGTCTGGCCCTACTGTATCTCTTTAACAATCTCCAGAACATAACCCTCTGTCTTCTGAAACTCCACTTTATAGTACAATTGCAATAGCTGTTCACAGATTATGTGGAAATATAGGCACACATATGTCAAGAACCAAGTTTCTTTTTCCTCCTGGAAAACTCAGTAGTTTCAGCAAAAGGCGGGCCTCAAGAGCTATTACAAAACATTTATCTTCTGATTGGATGAAAGTTCCACCTGATAAGTTTTATAATTCAAGTTCAGATAACAAAGCTGTTCAAGGTACTTCTAAACAAGCTTTGGCTCAGAAGTGATTAGAGTCTCTTGTGTGAAAAAGAGTCTATAAACTCACATAATCAGCCAGGCGACGGATTCCACTAGGAAAGCGTTTAGGGTCTGCCTGAAGTCGGCCTTGACCATCTCTTTGGGTGGCCATCCAACAGTCATCAATGCAGACGTACTCATAACCTACATGCTTCCAGCCATCTGAGTCCATGAGATCTGCCATCTGCATGAAAAGTTTCTCACTGAAAGAGAGATTTCAAGAATCATGAAAACTCATTAAATACACACTTGAGTATCTCTTATTTGTGAGGCACCTTGAGGCTTTACAGTTTTTTGCAACCTCATCATAGTTTGGTAGTAATCACAACCAACGTAAGGTAAAATGGGCTGGGTTCTTCTTCCTCTCTTAATTTGTCCAACTTAAGAACACCAAACAATTACGAAAATAATGTAAGGCTATTAGAATGAAGAAGGATCAGCAGGTTAAGGAGCTACAAAGCTGATACAATCAACTAACAGCTTCCACAGACATCAAGAGTAAGAGGAGGGAATGTTACCATTCACACGAGCAATGACAAAACTTAAACTACAGAGCAATAAGTTGAAGATAATCTGCAGAACTCATATGAATAAATCTATGATGTTCCTATGCAAGTGGAATAAATGAAGAGACATTATTCTCCTCTTGAATAGGAAAAAAAATTCTTCCTATACAACTTTATCTACGTATCAAAACCCTGAACCACCCCCAAAAGGACTTTAAGGAACCTGACAAAATGATTCAGAGTTGATCTAAAAGATTATGCACAGAACAATGGAATTAAGAAAATTCAAAAAGAGATTCTTCCAGTCATCAAGTACCATAGAATTTAGTACATAGAAAATTAGTACATAGTAAATGTAGCATTCCTTACAGGAGAAATAAAATTGAAGTGGGCTTTGACTTATTCTATTACTAAAAATGTAATAGAAATCATAAAAATACTAGAAAATGTAGGTAACTATATTTTCTTCAGGAATTTCTCAGTATGAGGCCAGAGCCAAAAATGATAAAGTGAAACACTTTATGCTTCATACAAAATTATCAAAACCAACTTATAACAAGAACCAACATATTCACAGAATATAACCAACAAAAAAGATATTCAAATCAAATAATGGGGAACACAAAGAGGCAATTTATGAAAAAATATGCAAATAAGTGAATTTAACATATGAAAAAAGTTCAACATTATTAATAATCAAATAAATGAAAATAAAAACATGGTGTACCAGATTGGCAAAGTGTTATAAGAATGACAAAAATGTGGTGCTGGCCAGAGTGTGGAGAAACAGAACAAACAACCAGATGGTGTTGTTCACAATAATGAAAAATTTATAAGACTGAGGAGCTATCAACATGAGATTGTGTAAATAAATTACAATATATAGACACAATTTGCATTTCTGAAGCTCTCATTCTGTGTCAGGTGCTTTATTCTGCTGACATTTAGATAGAGCGATTAATTTGCCCAAAATTATTTACTAAGTGACTATAAGATAGAATTTGAATCCAGGTCCATGTCCATGAAGTTCAGAGTCTTGTTAGCCATCCCAGACATAAACATAATCTCATTTTTAACGAAACGAATGAAAAAAAAAAGTGATTTTTTTTCTATATAGAAAAAAGTTCACAAGGTTCTAGGTTATCATCTTTTTTTTTTTAAAGATTTATTTATTTGTGCATACAGAACTGGGGTACAGGCCAGAGGCTCAGGGGTGGCAAGAGGCTTCACCAAAGACAGAGTGGGGAGTAGAACAGGCAGACTGATGAAGTACAATGCTGTGAGGAGCAGCGGTGGGTCAGGAGAGGTCTGCTGCGCCATGTGGTCACCTTCCGGGCAGGCAGGAATCGAACTCATGCGGAAGTGGATTTAGCTTCTTAGTGCTGTGCTTTAACCCGCTGCACCACAGGGAGGACCTAGGTTATCATCTTAACCATGATTATTTCTGGATGGTGGGGTAAGGGGAATTTTTGCTTTATTATGCTCTTCTTCACTATCTACAGTTTTTGCAATAACCACGAATTAGGGTTTTATAATCAGATACACTAATAAGACAACTACCAATTAGGCCAATTAATTTAACGATTTTTGATCAATATTCTAACTTCATTTGTAAGGATATTCGGGGGACTTGGGTTACTTTACTTTGGGGGGGAATACCTGCACTATGGGGGGGGGTCTCTGTTTTTAGACAATATCTGAGATTATTTTTTCTAGATCATAGATACTTTTGCTATTCTGAATAAAGGTAAATATTCTCTCTAGAAAAACACATTTACAGATTTGCATAGATTTTCCCCATGGATTCCACGTTAAGAACGTTTGCTCTATAGGCTTAATTGAAGGGTCAGTCACTGCACTGTGTTATCTGTTTTAAATGGGTTAACTCATTGAAAGTTCACCTATGTGAGATGAGAACTATTAGATCCTCTTGAGTCAGCACTGTGAGGTAAGAGTTGTTTGTTACCCCAATTTACAGAAAAGGAATGTGTGGATCACATAGATTCCAATCCCTATCTAATCGCGTTTCACACCCCTACCTTTACTATGGAAAAGTTCTCTCAGATAAACCTTCTAAACTGAGGTCACACTCAAGGAAAAGGGGTTTAAGGAGATCCCAGAGACTACGAGGTCTCTTGAAGTCCCTCGAGTTACAGTCAAGAAGCCCATATTCCCCATCCCACCCCCCCAAAAAAAAGAAAAAGAAAAGAAATGGCATGCGTTTTAGTCCTTTCGTCCCCCATCTCCAGCTCGCCACAGCTATGTTCACAGGGAGCGCCTGGCAGAAGCAGAGCAGCAACTCACCAGCAGCTGAACAGAACCAAAGGGTCTAAGACCCAAGTCCTTAGCTGAGTAATGAGAGAGCGCGAAGCCGTGGTCGCTAAGCGGACGTCCACCCCCGGAACCCCCAGGAGGGGTCACGCGAAGTTTTACGGCTAGTGCCCAGGCAAGAAATAAGAAGAGGATTTTTAAAAATCCTGTAAGGGAACTCTCCCTTCCTCGAGACTCGAATGTTCTGCCGAAAACCTCCAGTTCTTCCGACAGTCGGATATCCCTAAGGAAAGGTGAAGGGAAACGGACACCTATTCCTTTTTGATACCTGATACAGGACTCCGGCTCTTCCTGGCAGTTGACGTTGCACATGAAGCGCTCCCAGTGCAGCCAGCCCATGATAGGGGTCTTCGCCAAGCCATTGTCCAAAGCCCTGGCCCCCAACACGCCCCAGAGAACCAGAACCAGGAAGCGAGCAGCCAGCACCGAGCACAGAGGCCGGGAACAGTTCCACAGCCACCTCCCGGCAGTCATCGCGCAATACAGATTTCCGCGGGTAACCTGGACTTTTAAGTTTAACCTGCGGGGCGGACCAATCACAGGTGGGTTATTAAAGCGTGACGTTCTTGTTTCTCGGGCAACTGGGACGGTTATCCCCGGAAATGGACCAATGGCCAGTCACGTAAGATGCACGACCACCAATAGCACGCTGGCTTTCTTGGTTCTGGGCCCGCCCCATTGCCTGACCAGAAGGAAGTGCGGCACTTTAGCGATCCCGAGTCGAAGCGGAGAGTGGCTCACGTGACCTAGATCTCACATGACGTAGGTGCTCACGTGATCAATCGCTTACGTGAGCAGAAGTAGTTCTGGTCGTCGTCTATCGTCTCGCTATAGCCGTTTGAGGGAAGAAGGAGGAAAATTATCCGGTATCTTTAGAGGTTGGTGTGTGGGTGGGAGCGGGGGGGCCCGGGGGTGGTGATAATGAAGACCAAAACGGGATCCGCGGGCCGCCTCCGCCTTTTTCGTTCCCTGCTTTCCCCTCCCCCGCTCCCCCTCCCCCACCTCAGTGCCGGGAAACCGCCTTTGCTGCGCCTGGTGGGGAAATGGTGGACGTTCGTGACTGTGGATGTGTTTTTCTGTATCTGTCTGTCGGGGCGGGCCTCAGGGGACCCATAACTGGAACCGTAAGGTGAGCAACGTTTGAAAACCACGGTCCTAGGTTAGGAAAAACAGATATTGAGACCAGGGCTCTGAGAGTTGGTCCATCCATTCAGGTACTCGTTTTCCACTGCTTGATTGTCTGTCTGTAGGGGGAGGCACCAAGTAAATTATATTTGTAGAGTCATATCTAGGTAAATGCGTGTCTGATGGAGGCGCCCAATAAACGTTTTTACGGAGTTGAATATTTAAATAACATTTTGAGGGGCTTCTCACAACAATCTTCCTGTTCAATTTCGAACGTTTGAAAAATAATAATATACTGTAAATTTAAAAAATACACGTAATCCAACACTCAGAGATAGCTACTCAGCGCTATGGTGTGTAAAAAGTATGTGTCTAACACGCATAAATACACAAATTCTTAACTCATAAATGGAAGCTTTCAGGGTCCCTACTAAAGCCAAGAGTCCCCGCTGCCTTCGTCTCCTTCCCAAGAGATGCCTTAATGAAGCCGAATCTCCCTGCCACTACAAAGGGGGCGGTCTGGCCTACTAGAGTGCCGCAGGGGCAGTAAATGGGGTGGGTCAACCTAGAGATCAGGCAAGCGCAAAACCTGCCTGTAAATCTGTCACTCGGGCCTAAAGATGGGTTATGGAGAGACTTACCACTGCAGATGCTGTGTCCCAGACACATCGGCGATAGGACATGTTGGTCGAGTTGAATCTTCACTGTAGTTTTATGGCAGTTAATACACTTTGTACTTTCCAAGAAACCCAGGCTTCCCAGACTGTGTTGTCCACATACAAGATTGCAAACTTTTATAAAATATGCTATGCTAATTCCCAGAAAAGCGAGCTTTCTAATTTTTTTCCCGAAATAAAAGTAATTATCCTCTTTGTAGAAAATTAAGACTGCACAAAAAAAAAAAGAAAAAGCTCGCTCCCATAAACCTCCCATCATAGAGTAACTATTAACTTTTGACTTATTCCTTATATATTTTTCTAACTTTTTTTTTTATCCAATGACAGTGGTTTTTAAAAATTAAAACTATACAGAAGTATATAGGGTAAAAAGTGAAAATTCACCTCACTTTCCCTCTGATTCTTTTTTCTCAAAAAACAAATTTGTATTTTATCCTCCCAGATTGTCCGTACACTTACATACATGATTATATTTTTAGCTAAGTGGTCCTATATATAGTTTCCTTTAATATATTTTGTAAATATTCCTAAGTCAGGACAGACTTTTTTTTTAACTTTTTTTTTAAACAACTGCATAGAATTGTAAGGATAAATTACTTATTCAGCATCTCCCTTTTGACTAGGTTTCTAATTTTCTGTCATTACTAAAAGTGCTGCAGTGAACATTTGTGAGTATTTCTGTTGACCAGTTTCCTGGAAGGACTTCTGGCGTGGTCAAGTGATATGTGTACATATATTTTAAATAGTTGAGATTATAAAGTAGCTGGGTGACATGATTATTTATGAAGTAGTTTTTATTAAGAGGTTTTCTTAATTTGAAATTGTGTAATATTGTAGTTTTCTTAATAAAATACTTTTCAAAGAAGATATAGCTCCCTAGATCTTTGTGTGAATTTCACATCCTCCTCAGGGCACTTATCCTGAAGTCGATTTACTGTCAAAAGGTGTGATACACATCTTTCTTCCCTTCTTTTAAACTGCTATTGCCTTAGGTGAATCCCTTAACATTATCTCTAAAAGACTGGAGTGCTAACCCTACCCCCTCTGTTTGAGTTCCACAGTGTTGCCAGGGTGATCTATTGAAAGGGTTCTGATGACGTCACTCCCCTCCACTCGACTCCCTCCCCTGTTGAAAACCCTTAAATGGCTCTTGAGCAGTTGTCTGTCAAATGATGCTGTTGGGGTCCGATCTTATCTTACCAGCTTTTCTCTCTTGCCTGGCTTCTTATTTCTGCTCTATCGTAGTTTTAAAAATCTGCTCATGGATCCTTGAACTGGGTTAGTCTGTTTTATTTAATTGTTAATTGTTCTACTGCCAACTGGTAGAAATTTACCAGCCAGCCTCTGCTTTATATCACTCTACCTCCCTGCACAGAATTATGCCATCGCCAGGACAGTGTTTATTTCCCTGCTTTCAGTAAAGACATACAAAGCTCTTGTAGGACCACAAGCTCTTTCTGGGCTTATTGATCTTTGTGCCAAAGTACTAGACCAGAAAAATGGTACGAATGGATGAATTTCCTATGTTTTTTTCTACTTATCTCTTAGACTTTGATATTTTCCCAATTTTGTCATTTTGCATGAGTTCTTTATATGACTAGGATATCATACACATGTGTTGCAGGTTATCCTCCCATGTGTATTATTTGTCTCCTAATTTTGTTGAATCTCACTTTTGTTGTAATGAAGCTTTTCATTTTTTATGTAATTAGCTAAAGCCATCTTTTATTTGTTGATTTCTTCTACTGATTTTGCTATTAATTTTGTATGACTTTTTATCTTCTGACTATGATGGTAATGGTTGATGCAAAAAAGTTAGAACATACAGATATGTCCAAAGGGGAAAAAATTGTCTGAAGCAAAAAGCCCCTACAATCTTACCACTCCAAAATAACCAGCATTAAAGGTATCTAACCCATACGAGGTACTGAGTAAATAAGTAAATATTAAATAGATGGTGGGTGAGTTAGGCATTTGGATAGTCTTTTTATTCATATGAATGCCTTACAAAGAAGCTATCAGGGTAACTGAATTTTGTATTAGTAGTTGACCTTTTTTTCTTACCTTGTGCACATTTTTCCATGACAATGATCTTATAATTTTTTTCAGCCATAACGAAATTGCCTTGTCCAGCTTGTCACCAAGAACCCGACATTCACCATGATGCTGAGCACGGAAGGCAGGGAGGGGTTCGTGGTGAAGGTCAGGGGCCTGCCCTGGTCCTGCTCAGCTGATGAAGTGATGCGCTTCTTCTCCGACTGCAAAATCCAAAATGGTACATCAGGTATTCGTTTCATCTACACCAGAGAAGGCAGACCGAGTGGTGAAGCATTTGTCGAACTTGAATCCGAAGATGAAGTGAAACTGGCTTTGAAGAAGGACAGAGAAACCATGGGACACAGATATGTCGAAGTATTCAAGTCCAACAGTGTTGAAATGGATTGGGTGTTGAAGCACACAGGTCCAAATAGTCCTGACACGGCCAACGATGGCTTCGTCCGCCTTAGAGGACTCCCATTTGGCTGTAGCAAGGAGGAAATTGTGCAGTTTTTTTCAGGGCTGGAAATTGTGCCAAATGGGATGACACTGCCGGTGGACTTTCAGGGGCGGAGCACAGGGGAGGCCTTTGTGCAGTTTGCTTCCCAGGAGATAGCTGAAAAGGCCTTAAAGAAACACAAGGAAAGAATAGGGCACAGATACATTGAAATCTTCAAGAGTAGCCGAGCTGAAGTCCGAACCCATTACGACCCCCCTCGAAAGCTTATGGCTATGCAGCGGCCGGGTCCCTATGATAGGCCGGGGGCTGGCAGAGGATATAATAGCCTTGGCAGAGGGGCTGGGTTTGAAAGGATGAGGAGGGGTGCCTATGGTGGTGGGTATGGAGGCTATGACGATTATGGCGGCTATAATGATGGGTATGGCTTTGGATCTGATAGGTTTGGAAGAGACCTCAATTACTGTTTTTCAGGAATGTCTGATCATAGATATGGAGATGGTGGGTCCAGTTTCCAGAGCACTACAGGGCACTGTGTACACATGAGGGGATTACCGTACAGAGCCACCGAGAATGATATTTACAATTTTTTCTCCCCTCTTAACCCCATGAGAGTACACATTGAAATTGGGCCCGATGGCAGAGTTACTGGTGAGGCAGATGTTGAATTTGCTACTCACGAAGATGCTGTGGCAGCTATGGCAAAAGACAAAGCTAATATGCAACACAGATATGTGGAGCTCTTCCTGAACTCTACTGCAGGAACAAGTGGGGGCGCTTATGATCACAGCTATGTAGAACTCTTTTTGAATTCTACAGCAGGGGCAAGTGGTGGTGCGTATGGGAGCCAAATGATGGGCGGGATGGGCTTGTCCAACCAGTCCAGTTACGGGGGTCCTGCTAGCCAGCAGCTGAGTGGTGGGTATGGAGGTGGCTATGGTGGTCAGAGCAGTATGAGTGGATATGACCAAGTTCTGCAAGAAAACTCGAGTGACTATCAGTCCAACCTTGCTTAGGTGGAGAAGGTGTGCTGAACAGCTACTACAGAAATAAAAGCTGTGCATATGTGGGAGTTGAGTAGAATGGGAGGGATGTCTAGTATATCCAGTATGATTGGTAAATGGGAAATATAAATGATTCTGATCACTCTTGGTCAGCTTCTTTCTTTTTCTTTATCTTTTTTTTTTTTAAGAAAACAAAAATTAAGTTTAACAGTTTTGCATTACAGGCTTGTGATTCATGCTTACTGTAAAGTGGAAGTCAAGATTGTTTTAAAACTTCAAGCTCAGTAATTTTGAACACTGAAACATTCATCTAGGATGTAATAACAAAGTTCAGTATTGACCATAACTGTTAAAACAGCTTTCAGCTTTCCTCAAGTTAGTTATGTTGTAGGAGTGTACCTAAGCAGTAAGCGTATTTAGGTTAAAGCAGTTTCACTTACGTTAAATGTTGCTCTTATACCACAATACATTGAAAACTTTGGATGCATGTTGAGAAACATGCTTTTCTGTAAAACTCAAATATAGGAGCTGTGTCTACGATTCAAGTGAAAACATTTGGCATGTTTGTTAATTCTAGCTCTTTGGTTTAATATCCTGTAAGGCACGTGAGTGTACATTTCTATTTTTTTTTTTTAAGATCTGGGACAATTTTGAGATGTAATTACCAATACTTTAGGAGTTTGGTTGTGTTGTTTGTATGAGACTCTGAGGCTTTGATTTAAATCTCCTTGTATTGTGATTTCCATTAGATGTATTGTACTAAGTGAAACTTGTTAAATAAATCTTCCTTTTAAAAACTGGAAAAATGATCTTGTACAGTTTGATTTTTATCATGTGCTATCATATGAGCACTCTAATTTACATAATCTTCTGTTGACATTTAAATTGTCCTTAATTATAGATTATTATATGCATGCCACGGCACCTTTATACATACTTCATTGCATAGATCATTAAAACATATTCCAACAGGTGGAATTGCTGATTCAAAGATACATACTTTTTTTACCTATTTTAAAAATTTTATATACACATACATATATTTTTTACCTCATTCCTCATGTTTAAAGCTGTAGATTTATATATCAGAAAGACTAAGGGATTTTATTACTACCAAGAAGATGCATTGTTTAATTTTTCCCCAATTACTTCAATGACTCAGATTATTCTTGATAATAGCCAATTTGTTAGTTGAAAAGTGGTATCCTGGGCCCTCCCTGGTGGTGCAACAGGATTAAAGCGCAGGATCATGAAGCTAGCTGCAGCCGCTTCAGCACGAGTTCGATCCCCAGCCATGGAGGTGATGCACATGGTGCAGCAGACCCCTTCTGTCTCACCCGCTGCTCCCCCGCTAGTGTATTTAGTCAGTCTGCCTGCTCTGCTCCCACTCTGTCTCTGGTGAGCTCTCTCACCGCCCTGCATCTCTGGCCTGTATCCCAGTTCTGTATGCATTGCTAATCAACCTTTTAAAAAGAATGGTACCCCATTATTTTGTGCTGCCTTGTTTAATATTATGGTAGCACATTTTTCTGTTTCTAAACTTAGCACTGTATCCTTTGGGCTATAGAGCTACTCTGGAGTCATTTTACTTTATCATGACAATATTCTCCAGAACTCAAAGAACTAAAAAGCAAATTATCTGCCTTTTGTTTTTAATCTGTAACTGGAAGGTCCAAGGTGCCTTTATACATGTTTGTTAAAACGCCCATATTATTTAGGGAAATAATTCAGTCTCCTCCATGAGTTGACTGATGGAATCAAAACACCTTTTAAGGCTTTGGGGGGCATATAAAACTTGCTTTAAACTAGTGCTTCTCAAACCTCAACGAGCATCACAATCATCTGCAGGGCTTGGTACAGCTGATTACCTAGTCACCCTCCACCCCCTAGCGTATCTGAAATTTGTTAGTTCCGGGGTGATGCCTGAGAATCTTGGTGTTGCTTTTTTCACAGTCACATTTTGCCACCTATCACAAGTTCTAAACCCTAAATGAGCAACTTCTAACAAGTAGCTGCTTTCAGATGCCTAGTTGCCTCCCCTATATTCCCATAATAAGTAATTGAAAACGTTTTTTAAGTACAAATTGCATTTTCGTGTTTAATTTAACCTTCCACTAAGACTTATCACCTGTGGCATCGGGGGTGATCTTACATCTCTATCTCATGGTGGCCATTAACAGTTGCCCCTCTAAATCACCTTCAGATCTGCCATCAGTACCTGCTGCCCCTATTACAGATTTCTCTTTAGATCTTCTGACCTGCCTGGAAATGGATTGCTATCACCACTTTATTTAGGACTTGGACCCAAAGAAATGCTCTAAGATGGGAAGGAAATACCAAGTTGACATTTCCTGACTTTTATTCAAGGACACAATTGAGCACCATTTCTAGAAAACCATTCAAACCAAGGATATAGTGGAAGGTGATTTGAGATTCTTGGATCTCTTAAATTTCTGCCTTAGCTGTGAAGAAAACAAATCCGTTTTGACTTATATCAGACTAAGAAAATTATTATCTTTTCTTCCTAAGCTGTTCAGGGAGGCTTTTCAGAGGGTTTGAGAACTGGCACTTTCTTTCTTGGTTGCTCAGTTAATTTTCTAGAACATTCTCAAAAAGTATGGGCCAGGATTCTCCAGTTAGCCACTAGATGTCACCAAGTCCCAGGTGGGTGGGTGTTTGCTTCCTGTTTGCTAAGTAAAACACCTCAGAAGGACTCAGGAAGATAGTCAAGAGATCCCAGAGAAGGTAAGGATCAGCAACAAAGGTGTGGAAAGGGACAACAGTATGTACACACAAAGCACTTCCAACTCTCTTAAATTCAACCCTCAGGAGAGTTTCCTAAGAGGTAAAGTGGGCACCCTATCCATTCTTCCAGTCATCAAGTCAGAGGATACAAGGCAGGCTTGAGGCAGGAAGTTTGCCACAACAATTCTGGTTTAAAAGGGATCTCCACCACCGATGGCTTCTGCCAGTGGTCCTCACAGTGTGGTTCCTGGACCAGCAACATCAGCATGACGCAGGGACTTGTTACAAATGCAATCTCAGGCTCCACACCAGACCCACTGAATCAGAAACTGCGGCCAGTGAGTCCCTGGGCAAGTTAGGGTTAATTAGGCAGCTTCCGGGACAATGCAGACTGGGACTCTGGGAGAGTTAAAAGAAGCTTCTGAGATAAGAGCGGAGAAATTCAGAAGGGCTAATGAGGGCAGTAAATTGTAAGGCTAAAATTTGAGGATAATTGCGACAGTAAATTTTAGGAGACCTTGGACTGGGGAGGTAAAAAGAGAAACATTAAGATAAGAGCTGGGAAAATGGGCACATCTGCCCTAAGTAGAATGGCCACCAGGAGGAAGAGCCAATCACAAAATAAGATGATGAGATTTTAGAATAGAGGGGGGGGAAATGTTTAAATATCCCTAGACAGGCCCACAACGGCTTCTTTCCCCCTTCCAAGTACAGCGTACCTGGGAGTCCTTGCTTTCTTCTTGAAATAAACTTTACTTTCTTAAAGTTTGTTTCTCTCCACTGGACTATGGTGCTGGCACATGGGTGATTTGGTGATGGGAAACCCACGGGGCTTACAACTAAGATGGAAAAAGGCACAAAATGATGTAAAAATAAACATATTATTTTTTTAAAAAGTTTGTTTCTCTCTGCTTACTTATCTAACATGTCTGTGAATTCCTATTTACGGCTTTGTGGGACAAGAACCTGTGATATAGTTCAAGGGCTAAATTAACTGCACACCGGCTTCAGCAGGCCCCACTATTCTGTTTTAACAAGGCCTCCGGGTGACCCTGATGTACAGGACCTCTGGCTCCTGCGTGCATTCTGTTATTCACACATTCATTCATTCCTGCGTTCTTCCATCCAGCCCGAAAGGCCACTAAACCGGAGGTAACCCTGTCTGCAAGCCTGGAACATCTTCTCCACCTCACTTGTGGCACCAGAGAAATGGATAAGAAAGTGCATGACATTTGTGTACAAGCTAAGGCCCTTCTTCATCAAGAAGAGATCTTAGGCTGTCAGCAAAAATGGGAGTTTCTCCAAGATGGACCTCGAGGACTATTGCACAACAGATAACTGCTGATGGATTGGAATTCCACTGGCTGATACGAAGCTGTGCATGTCACAAGGGTCATTTCATAACTTGCCCCCCACGGGCTGAAATTCAGTCAAAGCAGGCATGTTGGTGGGGTTACCAGGTTATGGTGCCGAACTCAGTCACGCGGGCAGTGAGGGGCTAGGTTGTTTCTGGAACCTGTTGGAGGAAGCCCTCACTGCTGCCCCACTGCCTGCACTAGTGATCTGCACAGACAGATACACAGAACCTAGATCTGAAGACCATGTCAGGCTTCTGAAAGAAGAGATGGGTACTGAGAATCAGTTTATCTATTTAGTAATTGTTTTTAGAGCCATTATCTATTCTAATGCTCTGACCAATGCACTAGTTAGGACATCTCTCTGCATATTGTAAACACCTGATGTAGTCTTTTGAGTTCGGGGTTCTTGGGTTCACTTTGGTAAAGGTTTCCCCAGAGTTCCCCTTTCAGCAGCACATGGCGAGATTCTTCATGAGACAGAGACTCAGTTATTTTTAAAGAGGAAGTTTATTAGAAAGAGACGTGAGAGGGGAAGACACTTGGTTAGGTGCAAGTGAGCAGGATGAGCTGCCCTGAAAGGGAAAGGTTTGCAGGGAAAGAGGCCTGCATGGTTGCAGGCAGGCAGTCGGAGAGCGGCCTCCCCTGAGGGAGGTCAGTACAGAGAGGTCAGGGCATGGTGCAGGTCACCGGGAGGCAGGAGGCTGCTGCCTTGGGTGGAAAGAGGCACCTGCATAGGCACAGGTGGGCAGAGGAGCGGCTGCCCCATGCTGGTGGAGACTGTCCAGATAGAGACAGCTTCTCTTTGGGAGGGGCTCACTCCTCCTGAGCCCAGGTTTGTTGATTTTGAGTAGAGTGAGAGGACGAAGATTCCCTAGTGAGCGTCATCTCCATATTCATGGCCTTGTCTTTACCTGGGAGCCAGGCATCCAGGCTTTGGTGCCCTGATTTTATGGCTGTGTCAACAGCTGCATCGGCCCCTTTTACCCATCCCTTTGTGTGACTCGTCTTGTGATGCCTCTCCTGCATTCTTTCCTCCATCAGACCCCTTTTCAGAATCCATTTCCTCCCTCCATCAGTCCCTCCATCGCACAGGCCTTGTTTCATGTGTCAATGCTATCCCTACTGTAGAGATAAGGAAACTAAGTCTCAGGGTGGGTGAGAATCTACCTTTCTTTGCGAAAGAAGTGGGGTACAGGCGAGGAGGAAGAAAGAATGCGAAGCAAAGAAAAGAGGAGGCCAGGGCTCAGACCACAGGGGATGGTGTAAGGCAGCCCAGCTCTGAGACTCGTGTGGTGCAGCTGGAGGTGACCAGCGCTGGACCCAGTGTCTCCTTTTGTTATCCGCCCATAGTCCCCATTCCCTATAGTCAGGAGG
>NW_004567120.1:12098549-12125396 GCF_000260355.1 Condylura cristata
GGGGCGGCGGCGCGGGAGGCAGGCGAGGGGTGCGGCCAGCGTGGTGACTGACAGCTGGCGGCGAGGCGCGGGTGGGCGGGAAGTGGTGCCCGCGCAACTCAGAGAGGGTGGCCCACCATTTCAGACATCTTAAGCCCGACCCTGCAATCTCTCTTGCCTTCCCAGGTGCCTTTCGCTCCTTTTCGAAGCGCTTTGAGCCGGAGCCTCAAGGCCGACCGGGGCCACTGGGAAGAAAAGCCCCGGAGCCTTTCTTTCCTGGGTTACATCGGACTGGTCCCCCGGGACTAGTACTGCCCAGGGCTGTCCGGAGAGTGGGTGGGAGGGGACCTCTGATCTGAGGCTGGAGGTCTCACTTTCCCTACGCTGAGCCCCTTGTCAGGCACTCAGCGAGCACTCAATAGGCGTTTATTTTAGGTTCAATGTTAATTCGACTTGTATAGCTTGTGATTATAATCCTCCTGTTTTAGAAAACCCCATTGCTGAACGGATCAAGGACAAACAACTTGCCAACTATCACAACACCATATTGGAACTTCAGAAAGTTCTGAAAACATGATGGCTCTTTGTTACTTTCTCAACTTTTTTTTTTATTCCGTCCCCGCTCCCCCCCTCCCCCCACTGCAACAAAGCCTTAAAATGTTCTGCTTCATCTTTGAGACTTCCATTCTTCAGTACACACTGACTTGGCTTCTGTTTTTTTTTTTTATGAGCAAGTAATCATACCACACCGGTATTACTTGGTGGTTCTCAAATTATATCAAAGGGGGTAGTTCTGATTTTGGATTGTCTACTTAGGCTATACCTTTTATTCTGAGGCCAAGATGAGGGCCTTCAAAGTGCCTATGGAATGCATCAGGGGCAATGGCGGAAACAGGCAAGAAGAGGATCATTTATAGATACGGAAAACCTAAATTTAGATCGCTGGTTAGCACAACTCTATAAAGTTACTAAAAACCACTGAATTGTACACTTAAAGTGGGTGAACTTTGCAAATGTAAATGACACAGCAAAAAAGTGCTTATAAGTGCCTATGTTGTAATAAGTATAGTGAAGATACACATTTTTTTGTGGTCAGATGAGCAGGAAAGGGAGGTCAGAGTGATAAAGAAAAATACAATGACCGGAGGAAATGACAAAGAATCTCCCCTTAACCTAACTTTAGACAGGGTCCTTTAAACTCTTTTTCCAACTAGACCCCATTCTTGGGCACTGTCCCATCCTTGTTTAGCAAGGATCTTGCAGCATCACCTTGGCCTGCCTTTAGTAAGAAACCTGCTAAGTCCCTGTAACAACAACCCCTTCTCTTTGAAGTCTCCTTTTAGTAACATTCTATTTGCTGACCACCTCACTCTATTCCTTGCCTATAAATCCCTGCTTACCTTGTAATCAGAATTGAGCACAGTTCTATACCTAGGTCTTCTACCCCCCTATTGCAATAGTGCTGAACAAAATCTGTTTTTACTGCGTCTTAAACCACTGTCTGTCTCTATCTCTCTTTGCTGGAAGGCAGTCTCAGGCAGTATGTGTGTATATCAGCCTAGCCTGCTTGGGCGTGGGGGTGTTCCTTTTTAAAAGACCACCAAATAGTGCCTGCTTACCCATTCATTCACAAAATACTTATTGAGGGCCTACTTATTTCCAGGCACTGTGCTGGGTGCTGAGGAGCTAGATAACAAGCAAAATCAGCTATAAGGTCTTTGTCTTCATGGAGCTCTAGTGGGGGAAGTTAAGTAACAAGCCAACAGCCATCAGGTGCATACTTGTAATTACAACCACTAAGAAGAAGGTGTCCACGGTGCTCTGAAAGGTTAAAATAGGGAGATTTAACTAGTCAGATTCAGGAATGCTGTCTCACGAACATGATTGTTGAACTAAGAGGTTAAGAAAGTAGAGAGGTCAATTACATTGGCGATAGGGTTCAAGAGAGAAGGCTGAAGCCTACATGTTCAGAGTTAGCATGGTGAGCAAAGTAGAAAGAATGCCAGTATAAATGGAATTCAAGAGGCTGCAGGAAAGCACTGTGGTCGGCCCTGAGGCTGTGATGGTATGCAGGTGTCAGAACATCCAGGACCATTTCACCTGTATCCTAAGAGCCATAGGCTGGGGACAATAAATTGGAATTATCTTTTTCAAAATATTACCCTGGCTATTGTGTGAACAAAGGCGTGGGACGGGGGCAGAATGCATTGGGGAGTCCCATTAGGAGTTATTGCAACAATCAACAGTAGCGTGATGGTAGCTGGGACTAAGAATTACTTAGGAAGTAAAATACACAGGACATGGCAATGGATTGCAATTGGGAGTAAGCTGGAAGGGAAGGTCTAAGATGACTTCTCAGTTCCTGGTTGTATGGCTGGGCGTTTGGGGTACCAGTTAGAGACACTGAACACCAAGTTCAGGGATGAAGATTGTGAGATTGGTCTTTGACATATTGTGCTGAAGATGCCTTTTGTTACGCCAATTTCCCAGAAAAGTCAGACGGCACTCAGAGAAGTGGAGAAATTTACTTGTCACACCAGCGGGCTCAGTGGGATCAGTCCCACAAGGCTGAGCCCCGAATTACAGGAGTGGTGAGGTTTTATACAGGTTGTGTGAGGAACCTTGTCATCCCATCCGTCATAACATGAATATTCTTTATTGTATGGGAAGGGGTCGAGTTGGCTATAGCTACTACTACAGACAGGCAGCACTCTGCAGGAACTTTCTGTTCCAGCGAGCAGCAGAATCCAAGCAACACGCTCCCCCAAGCAGCAGGCCTGGGAAAGTAGCAGAAACTAAACAGACCTGAGAAACTTCCTGCTTCACTTTGAGAACATGAAGCGAGCCATATTGGTGTTCAGCAACTCAGAAGTGGAATCCAGCCTGGAGATATCAATTGTGAGCTCTGTCATGGAGGTAGAAATGGAAGTATGTGTAGGGATAATGACAAGGTCAGAGAATATCAGAAGGAAAAATGGAAGGAAAAACTCCAGGATTTAACAGGGAGTAGAGGAAGAACACCTATAAAGGAGACAGAAAAAGCAGCCAGGGGAGTTTCAAAGAATGTTAGGAGAGACTCATATAATGGATAGCAAAGGAAGAGACTATTTCAAGAACTATGGAATGGACTGGCAACAGTGTGTATTGGTACACAGGGGTCGAATAAGATGTAGACTGGTAACTATCTGTTGCATTTAGGAATACAGAGGTCATCTGCAGCCTTAGACAGATCTGTTTCCGCGGAGTGACAGGGCCGGAGTCTGGATTACAATGGTCTGGGGCCAGCAGAGAGGGAAAGATAAGGAAGGGGAAACAAGCTTATAGGCAGCTATTTGAAGCTGTTTAGCAGAGAAGGGCGTGAAAACACCGAGCTGTAGTAGGAGTGGGATTGGGGACCGCGAGAGGCCTGTTTGTTTTTCCAACAGGAAGAAATGTGAATGTGTCAATTTGACAATAAAGGATCTGTTGGGAATGAGTGGTTGAATATACAGTAGGGACAAGGGATAAACTGTAGCATCCATTTGCTGGGTAAGAGATGGGTTTGGGGTCCAAAGCCCAGGTAGAGAATGTAACATTCTGTACAAGGAGGTAGCGTCTCTGTCAACCTTGAGGGACTTCTGACGGGCTGTGTGCAGGTATCAGCAGGCGTAAGTTTGGTGTTAAGAAAATGAGGGAGCTACCTTCTGAAAGCTCCGCCTTATTTGTTCTGTAAATGGAAGTGTGGTCATTCACATGGGGGAGAGTATGAGGAAGAAGAATTGGATGTTTAAAGAGAATGGGTGTTTCACTAATCATCAGGGTGGGAAGTAGCTTGGGCAGAGAAAGGTAGAAGGACTTTGAAGTAATATTGATGGCTCATTTCAGGTTGTGGTGGCAAATTTATCTTGAATCAGGCTTCCCATGTTCTATGTGGTTTTCTAAGCATCTCAGCCTTTTACTTGTTTTTCAGCATTTTGCCTGATTTAATCCTTAAAGTGGCCCCATGAGGTAGGAATTGTCCCTCTTCTTTCACAGATGATAAAATGGCAGCACAGCAAAATGGCATCACTTAATTAAGGTCAAAGAGTCAGGGTTGGAGTCAGGTATGGAAGCCAGGTAGTCTGTCTCTACAGCCTATGATCGTAGCCACTATGCTTATCTGTCCCCATAATAGTTCCATTGATAAATATAGATCTAACATAATCATATTTGATGAGTGCATCGGAATCCATTGTGTGGCTGTAGCACAAGTAGGATACACTCTAAGTATTTTTCTCTAAATAGGTATACATTCATTTGCCAGTTCAGGAAAGTACTGGGTTTTGTGTTCTCTGCCCCTGTGCCATGTTAAGGAAGCTCAGAGAGGCTGGCAGAGAACATGGATTTCTTTGCCTTTCTGGACCAGTCTAGAGGTTCTGTTCAAATGAACCTTGACTCTCTTTTATGGACAGCATCTCCACAAATTTGTAATTGGCTCTATGCTTGGCAGTCAGCTCAGTTAATTTTCCAGAAGCTCTCTAGCTGTGATTCTGCATTCTTGAGTCAGCCAGTAATTAATGCCAAATCCCAAAAAAAGGAGAGCACTTATTTGTGGCTGGATTACAGGAATTTTAATTTCCCTTCTTTTTGCTCGGCTGCATTTTCCAATTCTCTACAGAGTATAGAAATTTTGTGAGGAAAAATTAGGTTATCTTATTTAAAATAAAAAGCCAGGATAGGCAGAAGACAGAGGTCTAAGTTTCATGGCTTTGAAAGTATTTTTCTACATCTAAATGCTTACTCTAATCCAACAATCCCATCCCATCAGGAGACAAAAGCATATGTGTATATATAGACTTGCACATGACTTTCATAGTGACTCTATACTTGTCCCAAGCTGGAAATCATCTTAATGTGCATAAGTACATGAGTAGATAAATAAGCAGTGGTCTATCCATACAATGGAATTCTACTTAAAAATAACAAAGAAGCAATCTAAAAATAATAATGCTGGGTGAAAGAAGCCAACCCTCCCCCCCCCAAAAAAAGTCCATTTGCGTAGCATTCTAGGAAATGCAAATTGATGTATATTTACAGTAACTAGATTAGAGGTTACCTCTAGGGGTTTGGGAAATGTCCTGGGGGAAATTTAGGAGGTGACGGAAATGTTCTATATCTTGATCTGGTTACACGGTGGATATATAAGTAAAGTTCAGCCAGCTGCATGTTTAAGATGTGTGCACTGTTCTCTTGAGCCACTCGCTGCTCCCCTCAGTAGTGTATTTCAGAAGCTCTGTCTGTTCTGTTCCCCATTCTGTCTCTTGTCTCTGGTGAATCCTCTCACCCCACTGCACCTCTGGCCTATACCCCAGTTCTTGTATACATACATAAATAAATCTTTAAAAAAATAAGATGAGTGCACTGTACTATATGAATGTTGTGCCTCTATCAAAAGGTTAAAAGAAGATGCAAATCTTTTTTTGTCAGTCTTGTTCCACCTTCCTTTGACGCTTACTATTTTTTTCTCTTTCTCTTCATCCCTCTCTGTATTTCTTCTGTCCTTTCTGGGGGAGTTGGTGATTGTCTAGGCACTGATGCTGACTCTGCCCCCAATCCTGCCAATCAATGTTCACATCCCCATCAAGTGGAAACTGTAGAGGTGAAAACTGTAAAGGTGAGTTTACTTAGGAAGTAGGATCAAAGAATCGCTCTGAAGGGAAGCTCCTGGGAGTGATCAGCACATGGTGAGATGCATGGCAGGCTTGAGGCAATTAATTTGCAGCCACAACCGTTCTGGTTTAAAAGGGATTTCCAGCGATGGCTTCTGCCAGTGGCCCTCAGTGGCAGCATCAGGGTGACCCCAGGACTTGTCAGAAATGCAGTCGTTTCAGGCTCCACACTGGACCCACTGAATCAGAAACTAGTGGCAGGCCCCACTATTCTGTTTTAACAAGGCCTCCGGGTGACCCTGATGTACAGGACCTCTGGCTCCTGCGTGCATTCTGTTATTCACACATTCATTCATTCCTGCGTTCTTCCATCCAGCCCGAAAGGCCACTAAACCGGAGATAACCCTGTCTGCAAGCCTGGAACATCTTCTCCACCTCACTTGTGGCACCAGAGAAATGCATAAGAAAGTGCATGACATTTGTGTACAAGCTAAGGCCCTTCTTCATCAAGAAGAGATCTTAGGCTGTCAGCAAAAATGGGAGTTTCTCCAAGATGGACCTCGAGGACTATTGCACAACAGATAACTGCTGATGGATTGGAATTCCACTGGCTGATACGAAGCTGAGCATGTCACAAGGGTCATTTCATAACCTGCCCCCCACGGGCTGAAATTCAGTCAAAGCAGGCATGTTGGTGGGGTTACCAGGTTATGGTGCCGAACTCAGTCACGCGGGCAGTGAGGGGCTAGGTTGTTTCTGGAACCTGTTGGAGGAAGCCCTCACTGCTGCCCCACTGCCTGCACTAGTGATCTGCACAGACAGATACACAGAGCCCAGGTCTTGCTGCCTTCTGAAAAGAGTGGCTGGTTTCTAAAAAAAAGAAATGGGTAGTGAGAGACAACATCTGAGAGTCACTGTGATTTATATATTTCAGAGCCACTTGCCTATATTAGACGATGAGGCATTGGCATAGGCGCAAATAAGAGCTCTCGTCCCCACTCTTCCAAGGCTTTGCTCTTGGACTGAGCTCATTGCACCTGGTTCTGTTGCCCTGCCCAAAAAGTCTCTTGCCGTAGACCGCTACACCTGCAGTAAAACTTAAAAGATCTTGCAGGCCTCCCCACCAGCTCAGTAGATGTGCTTGCCACAAACCGTGCATGCAGCCCGGAGGCCACTGAGTGTCTACTGTGAGTAGGTTCCGCCACTCGCTCCAGGGGTGTCTGAACCTTCTAGGCTTCCTCCAAATGTGTGAATCATGTGAACCTCCTGACCCCATGCAGATGAGGACTCGTGCAAGTCTTTCTCCATTGGGGGGGGGGGTGTTTTATTTTTGTCCTTCTTTCTTCCCTTTTGTGTCTTCTTTCTCCATTTTGTCCAAGTCTTTCACATTTTCCCAGTCACAGTGGGTTTCCCAGTGTGGGCATAGTAGTCAACCCCACCGAAAGATGCAGGCAGGCTACTGCTCTTTGCAAATTCTACCATTCTCTGTTCCCTCAAGAGACGCCTGTGTTTTCCATGCCCTATTCCCACGCTGGAATCCCATGCTCACAAGACCTGGCCCTCCCACACTCAGGTGTCACACATCCTCAGATCAACCCCCAAGGGAACACCGTTACCTTCATTTTAGAGAAGGAGCAGCCAAGTGCCAAGGAGGGCAAGAACCAGTCTTATCTTTGATAAAGTTGCTGGAGAATAGAGATGACTGGAGGAAATGCAATTGTTTTGGATTTAGTGACAAAATAAATGCAAATCTTGAGTACATGGTGAGGTTATAGCGAAGGTGCTTATTGTAATAAGTCCCATTTGCAGCAGTGGTAGGAGTTTGCCCTACCCTATGCATCTCTATTTCTAGATTCCTTGCTTCTACTTTTATCTATTTTGTGCAAGGAGGGTAAAAATGAGGGGCAGACTTGGGGTGCCTACCCTGGGGAGAGCAGGTAGTATTTGTCCAGAGCTATCAAGTAGGGGTCAAAAAGTAAGCTGGATTTCCCCATGCAGAATCCCTTGCTGGCACGCAGTGCTTAGTACATGTTCATTTTCAATTGACAGTTGACTTGATTAGAGATTGTGTGACATACTTTCATTCTGTCCCAGAAAGAACAGCAAATTCTTTACTAAAGGCAAACCAAGGTTGAGGCCTAGTTGCAAAGAGGCGTCAGAGTGTTAGTGCACAGACTAAGATGTGTCCCTGGGCCCCCAAACTTGCATGCTCTAAAGGGGTCCAGTCACCTATGCACAGAATGACAAAGTATGCTTAGTGCAGTGTGAAAGAACTTTAATCAGGTTAATGTGCATAGAGAGGAAAAGGATAATAGTTTCCCAATAAAAAGCCCAAAGTTACTCATCCCCTCGTGGGTAAATGCCCAGCCAAATAGGGTTGGCCTGAAGCAGGGCAGCTGAGACCCAAAAGCCTGCCACAAGTCTGTCAGGAAACCAAAGAAATGGGGTGAAAAGTACCAGGCAAGGAGGGCCCAAAAGGAGCAAAATCAAGACACAAATCACGACAAGGGCTGCCATTGTCAACCTCCCCCAGGCCTCTCACCCACATCTCTAGGTCAGGTCCCTTTACATATCTCTCCCACCTGTCTCCTTCCATGTAACCCAAGTCCCTGATGCCAGCGCAAAGCTGAGTAGCAAGCAAACCCTTCTCCATGTTCTCTCCTCTGTGCATCACCGGCCCACCTGCCTTCGTGTGACAGACTTCACCTGGCCACTCAATTCCTCCCCTAGTAAAGTGGAATGGGGAGCACCGTACCTTCCCCATTTGTGGAAATATCTCTGGTACGAGGGGGCCCAACTAAAGAAAGTTAGCCCCTCTTATGGCTCAAGGAACAATGTAAGTCCATTTCACTTTTGATTGTTCTTTGTTCATGAAAGACATCTGTTGAGATTTTCTAGTAGGGGATATTTGCTGGATGATACGAATAACCAAACCTCTACTATGGGGGATTGGCATGAAAGTAAAAGAAAAGCGAAGATTAAAAAGATAAACATAAGAAAAGAAAGATAAAAGAAAAACAAAGATTAATGGTTGGAGCAGTCCATAAACCTAGTTTCCGAGTCCAGGTGTTGAGAAGATTTCCAGGTCTAATAAATGGTCTTGAAGCAGTCACGATGGCTACAGCCCTCCGCTGGATCTCCTGATTTATTATTTGCTTTTGGAGCTGGGCATGCTTGAGATTTCATCCAGTGTCACCACATTCATATTTATTTCCTGTTGCAGAACACAACAGAGATGGTGTAGAGCCAGGAAGGTATGGAGCAGGTTCCCTTCCCTATGATCTGGGCAGACAGGTAAAGGAGAATCCTGGAGGCCTCGGCGGCTTTTTTTTTTTTTTTTAAAGATTTATTTATTTGTACATACAGAACCGGGGTACAGGCTAGAGGCTCAGGGGCGGTGAGAGGCTTCACCACAGACAGAGCGGGGAGCAGAACAGGCAGATCGACGAAGCACACTGCTGAGGGGAGCAGCGGGTGGATCAGGAGAGGTCTGCCGCGCCATGTGGTCACCTCCGGGGCAGGCGGGGATCGAACTCATGCGGAAGTGGCTTAAGCTTCTTAGTGCTGTGCTTTAACCCGCTGCGCCACCAGGGAGGGCCCTTTTTCTGGCTTTTAATGAGCTTTCTACACCATTTGTAGTGAGGCAACCGGGTGTAGGGCAGGCAGGGGGGCCATGGGAAGGGGGGGCAGGCAGGAGGCTCTCAGGCCTTCTAGCTCCCTAGGGAATCTTCACGCTGGGCTCTCTGGCATTGTCTCATGGTCTCTCCCACACTCTGCCACACACTCCTCTGTGCCACGTACCTCTGAGCTCTGGCGCTGCCATTATAAGCTAAGTCTCTTGGTCTAGATGCGGCCTCTTACTAATGCACACACTGTACCCCAGATACCGCCATCAGGCATGCGTGTAGGCCCACAGGTGTTGATCATAAATGCTAACGGCGGGAGGGCAGGAAAAACCTGATGACTTCCGTTTACCCTACAGATGGCAATTGACCAATTTTCATGATTGGCTCCCAAAGCAGACACTCCAAGCACAAATGCTATTGCAACTTGCAGGAATTCTTTAGATCCTGGACAATTATGAGACAAATTAGAGTCTATCAGGAATCTGAGAAGTCAGGTTTTAGTTCTTAGTATCAAAGCAAAAGGTGACCTTGACAGGAGTTACAGTGATAAAAACAGATTTTATTCAGACTCTCCTACTAGGGGGAAAGAGACCTTTGTATAAAACCAGGCTCTGCCATAAGCCAGGAGGGGCAGGATGGAGGTCAGTGGATAGAAATGACTACAAAGAAATAGAAGTTAGAAGAGGGAAGAACTCAACTACAAAGAAATACAAGCTATAAGGAGAATTCCGGCTAAATTTAGGGTCTTAACAAATTTGCTGAAGAGAGGCCAGTGTGAGCAGATACCGCCTGGGAGACGGTGGAGGCCGAGAACCTATCCACGTATCAAAAGTGGTGGGGGGTTGGTTAAACTGACGAAGCAGGGTTCCTGCTAAAACTGGATTTTACAAGGGAGTGCAGAGATGGGCCTGCAAGAAGGCTCAGGACTCTAACTGAAATTTGGTCAAGCAGAGACTGTTCCTCACTCCTCTTTTTCTTTTCTTTTCTGTAGGCTGTAAAGAGACATGTCTTTTCTCTTGCTCTCTTTTGCTCAATCACTGTCCCTTGTGCCGGCTAACCCTTTCCTTCCTTCTTTACCTCAGAGCCTTCAGGATATTTGATGTTCACTAGTTTTTGAAAGTTTTTACATGGTTGTCTATTTGTCTAGTATGTAAACGTCCAATATTTGTTTTTATCGTTCTGACTTTGTTGCACATCATTCTCTCATGTTCTCTCCATTTTGCTGAAAATGACTGCATTTCGTCCAGACACACCATGGAGCATTATATAGCCATTGCCTGGAATTGTACTTTGTTGAACTTTCTGAAGTCACCATTTGTTGGTTTCTTGCCCTTCTCTTTTATTTTAAGGTATTATTACAATTTATTTGTTGAAAATCATTCTGGATGTTGTTGATTGCATCTCTGTGGCAGTGATTTACATATTCTTTTGCTCCCCATATTTCCTATTGTTCTGCAGGATTCCAGGCCCGGCAGGCTCATGTTCCCTTCAGGCAGCTTGAAAGAGAACCTTGGAGATCTTGGCACCATGCCCACAGGTTATGGGAAGCAGCCCAGCAGGGAAACAGCAACTGGGGCGGCCCTGCAAATCTCTACCTGCTCTTTCCTCCCTTAGCATAACCATTCTCAGCAGCTCTCCAGTGCACTCCATCCTCTGTGAAGCCGCCCTTATATGCTCAGCCTCCCAGCTCAGGGTGCCCACACACACATGCCCACACCACACTCCAGGTGCCCCCCATCAGGCATGTGTGCCGAGCCCACACTCTCTAGCGTCTCTTACATTTAAGGCCTCATCGGATAGCCACAGAGACCAGCGTCCGCAAGCCAGAGAGGTTTTCATTTACCCTACACCTGTAGAGTGGAAGATCTAGAACCCTGATCTGAGTCAGGAATGACTTTTTTCCCCCCAGAATGTTTCATTCAGAATGTTTCGTGTGATATGAGTGGTCATTGAGAATCAATTATGATTTCATTAGGGGTTTTATATGGCGGCGATATTCAAATTCTGTAGTCTCTTTTTCATTTATTAATTGGAATATTCCATAAAGGGCAAGTTCCTCTCAAAAGTTATTATCACTGTGAAGGGTTGCTTTTATTTTTATTTTATCTTTTTAAAGATTTATTTATTGATGCATACAGAACTGGGGTACAGGCCAGAAGTCCAGGGGTGGTGAGAGGCTTCAGCAGAGACAGAGTAGGGAGCAGGACAGGCATATTAACGAAGTACACTACTGAGGGGAGCAGTGGGCGGGTCAGGAGAGGTCTGCCGTGTCATGTTGGTCACCTCTGGGGCCAGAGATCGAACTTGCACTGAAGCGGCTGTGGCGAGCTTGCAGTGCTGTGTCCTTACCTGTTGCGCCACCAGAGAGGGCCTGTTTGTTTGTTTTAAACATCAGTGAGATTAACATCTTTTAAAAAAGATATTTTTTTTTTATTCATAGAACTGGGATATAGGCTGGAGTTGTGGGGCTGGGGTGTGGGGGTGAGGGGATTCACAGAGACAGAGTGGGGAACAAAACATGTGGATCTATTGAAACACAGTGCTGAGGGTAGCAGAAGATGAGACAGGAGAGGTCTGCTGTGCCATGTGGGTCCCTGGCTGACCTTGGCTGGGTTGAACTCAGGTCGCAGTGGTAACCCCTGTGCCAACAGGGAGGCCACTGAAGGGCTATTTGGCTTCCTTTACCATCATCCTCCAGAGGTGACAATGAAGATTTGAGGGGGAATATTATTATGAACTCATGTATTTCCAACACATTTGATGTATTTTAATTCATCAGCTCACTGCAGTTACTATTCTTAATTCTTAGACTGGCCATTTTAACATTTTTCATGTTGGTTCATGCGTGCTTTCAATACAACCCCAATTGTCTTTGATAACTTCCTTGCTTTCTTTTTTTTAATACACCATTAAAGTTCAAATCCATGTTTTTTTAAAAGATATATTTATGGCCCTCCCTGGTGGCGCAGCGGGTTAAAGCACAGCACTGAGAATCTGAAGCCACTTCCGCATGAGTTCGATTCCTGCCTGCCCCGGAGGTGACCACATGGCGTGGCAGACCTCTCCTGACCCGCCCGCTGCTCCCCTCAGCAGTGTACTTCGTTGATCTGCCTGTTCTGTTCTCCACTCTGTCTCTGGTGAAGCCTCTCGCCGCCCCTGAGCCTCTGGCCTGTACCCCAGTTCTGTATGCACAAATAAATAAATCTTTAAAAAAAAAAGATATATTTATTTATGCATACAAGAACTGGGGTATAGGCCAGAGGTGGGTTTGGTGAGAGGATTCACCAGAGACAGAGTGGGGAGCAGAACAGGCAGATGGACTGAAATACACTGCTGAGGGGAGCAGCAGGTGGGTCAGGAAAGGTCAAGTGGGTCAGCTCCCTGGCCAGGGATTGAATTCATGCTGCAGTGGCTGCAATAGCTTCATAGTGCTGTGCTTTAACTCGTTGTGCACCAGGGAGGACCCCAACTTCCTTGATTTCTGATATGATAGTTAATAAAATAACATGAATAAACAATTTGAATTATTTATGACATAGTAACTGCCTGGCTATGATTCATATTACCATTTAGTTATGCTCCATATAACACAATATAAAAACTACCGTTGGGTCCAATCGACAGAAAACTAAGTTGACATACAAAGCAGTCTACACCTCCCATAATTCAATATCCCACTAATTTCTGACTTCACTGAAAAATAGTCAGCACGTGATTTTACCTTTTAATCAAAGCATTTACACTTATCCACATACGGTCACCTATCGCCTAACAATTTCAATGACAGACTGCATATGGGGTGAGGGTCCCAAATGGCTCTATAGACAGCACGATGTGTGGTAGTCCTTACCATCTGCGTTTGTGGAGTTGCTCTATGATGTTCTCACCACGATGGAGGTACCTAATAACACACGCCTCAGAATGTACCCCCATTCTTGCGTGCAGTGTGATTGTATGTTTTTTAGAAATGGCATGAGGTGGAGCTTCTTTCTTCTTAAAAATGTGTTCCTGTAACCCACTGTTTGTACAGACAAACCAAAACCATGCCTCTATACTGTATACTGTTCCTTGTAGAGGAAGGGCGGTAGGGGACTGCAGCTAAGAGTTGGTGTCCATGAGCCAGTGAGACCCACTGGCTTCCTGTCCTCTACTTTTTTGGTTTCTCTTTCCTGCAGTGTTTAGAGCCGTGGCTAAGCCACACCGGTGGATTTCCCTCTTGGCCCTTCCTTTCCCTCATCATTGCACATCTTCCTGAAGGTTTATCCTTTCTGTTGCCTTGTCTTTTGGGCATAGCTTCCACTTTTACGGGAGTAAAAGTTTTGGCCTACAATCTGGATATTCTGTCTTGGGCTTTTTACTTACTGTCTTCAGCTGAATTGTCCTTAGATATTGGTGGTGATTTCAGTGGGGAAGCAGGTTCCTGCTTGGTTGTGGGTCTTCACAAAGCTGGGCTACCTGGTGAAGGCCCATCCCACAAGCTTGAGCTCCTTGGGCCCATGATGGGAGTAGTGGAAGACCAGATGGAAGTGGATTGGGCTCAGCTCACTGTTTTGAATCAATTTTCTGCCAATTATCTACCTACCTACCTACTTATCTATCATCTCATCTCAGTATTCAACTTTCGCTTTCTCTCTTTTTTGATAACTGGTAAATACTATATATCTTTTCTCCAACTTGTTTTTTTTTTCCCAACTAACTGTATACCAAAAGCTCACTCTAAAGTATTCTATAGAGTGTATAATTCTCATTCCTTTTAAAGAATAAACTTGTATATATATTATGCAGTTGGCAAATGTGGATGTTTTGCAGTTGATTGACTCAGTGCTTTATTGATGGACATTAGATTTTTAAGAAATATATTCTGCTATTTAATATAGAACCACAATTATGTGCAGATGTCTTTACTGTATTTTTTGCTAGCATATCCTTGGACTAGATTCCTGGATGTGGGGTAATGGGGTCAAAAAGTAAATGCTTACATAATTTTGCTAGATTTGACCATTTTGCCTGCATGCAGTGTTACTATTTTACATTCCGACCATCAAAGCATGAGAGTGCCTGTTCTCAGTGTCACCAAAAGACTTTGTGATCAAACCTTTGAATTTTTTCCAATCTGTTGAGAAATTGTATATCATTTTAGTTTTAAATTATATTCTGCTTTCTATGAATAATACTGAGCATGTTTTCATATATTTAGGTAATTTGTGTATCTGAGGACGCTCTTGATAGTTAAAAAAATTGATTCAGTGTGGTTTAACTTATAGAATCTGTTTTTATGCTCAAGATTTAACTTTGGTCATGGAAACCTCTTCAGGTTATTATATGAACTCAGTATTCTTTCACTCCTCCCTACCCAATTATCTTTGATGGTATCTTTGTCAAATGATATGACAAGATATTTCAAATTTATCTTATACATTAAATACCCTAGAATTGACATCAGCTATTTCTTGCAGCTGATGATTGTGTAATAATTCCACCTGCTAAACTTCACATCCACATACATATTCCATAGCATTTATCACTATATGTCATTTTAGTATATATGATATTTATTATTTCTATTTCTCCCTTCATATTCTAATAATCTAGATTTTAATTATAGTCTAATAATTCACTGAAGGAAAATATTTAGTTTTCTTTATGAATGTACCTCAAACATCTAGAACAAGGCCTGATGCCCAGAGGTGCTCAGAACCCACTTTTTATTAACTACAGGTTGTGATAACAGCACTCTGTATGAACAGATGGGTGATCATCTAGAGACTGAGCACAGAATTCATGATCATTCATTCATTCCCATGTTCTGAGTGGATGGCATATTACAGTGTTCTAGGTAAGATGGCAGTGTTGGCATTAGTACTGAGAATCAGCTTGACCACTGCCACTTTGTTTAATCAAAGTCTTGATTGGATTGATAAACGTCTAACTGCACTAATCACATAGGATTGATTCCTTGCCTTTTTTTAAAGATTTATTTATTTATGCATACAGAACTGGGGTACAGGTCAGAGCTTCAGGGACAGTGAGAGGATTCACCAGAGACAGAGCGGGGAGCAGAACAGGCAGATTGACAAAGTACACTGCTGAGGGGAGCAGCAGGTGGGTCAGGAGAGGTCTGCTGCGCCATGTGGGTCACCTCCCTGGAGGGGGGAACTAACTTGTGCTGCAAGGGCTGCAGATAGGTTTATAATAGCTGTGCTTTAACCCGTTGCACTAGCAGGGAAGGCCCAGCAATAATTCCTTTCTAAGGTTAAACGAGCTAAACTAACAGGGTCAAATAAGCATCTGGAATAAGAGGAAATGGTGAGAGTATTTTCTTCCCTGGGGACACATCCTGTAATGAAGGAATAACAACAAATCTTCAAACATTCCATAAATGTGTGTATATTTCACTTCTTGCTTGTATTTCCAGATGCTCTCTGTGATGCTATGTTCTATTTTGTTTATGTCAAAGTCATCTCTTATTATGAGAGAGAAGCAGAGTAGGCCAGAATTAACATTAGCTGAAGTTCTATTGAGTGCCAGACATTCTTTTTAGATTTTCTCAGTCTATTTTGCATTATAGTCACCTAGAAGCTAATGTAAGGAGGACAAGAAAACACATTTTTAAAGACTTTATTTTTAGGACATTTTAGCACTTTTTTTTTTTAAGAAATGGCATAAAGATTTTTCTATTCTTTTCGTAGCTCTAGAAGGAGTACATCTTACAACACGAATGTATCAACAGATGCCATTTGTACAGGATTTCCCATTTATTCCTCACATTACTTTGATGACTTGGTGGATTTGCCATCCCCACTGAGGAGACAAAAGCTTGCCGAGGTGACAGCATATCAACTTGATTAGTCATTCCAGCAGAGCCTCTCAAACTTTAGTCTACGTCACCAGCAGGACATGTCAGCATTAAGTGCTGAGCTGTGTATAGGTGAGGCATAAGGACATACACTGCTAACACATTCCCAGGTGACGGTGATACTGCTGGTCCAGGGACCACAGTTTGAAAACTACTGATATGGATTACAGAAGCAAAAACAAAAGATGACATTTACCCATTACAGCATTCCTGGAGAGTCACCATGTGCTGAAAGGGCTGGTAGAGAAGAGACCCTTGATCTGAGGTCAACGCAAAGGAGACACAGTGTGTGGTATGCCCAAACCAATGATGTGGGCCACCATGCAGTGGGTCATGTCACGTCCTCAAAGTGTGGGGGACCAGTCACTGGCCCAAAGAACAGGTAACGTGGCATTGTGACTTCATCTTGTTTCCCAACCTGGGGAGCCCCGGGTGGGGGATTAAGCACCAAGTTCCCAAGATCTCCTTGATCGTGATGGCTAGTCAAATTACTCATTATTATCTCTTTAGTCCAGACCAAGCTATAGAAAGTAAAGCAGGGAACCCCCCTGTAAATGCCTGCTCAGTAGTGAAACCTGGAATTTATCTAAAGCTTTTCCATTGTGTCCCCGAAGCTGCCAGGGTTCTGAAGGCTATAATTCTCCTGGGTGATTGATGCTGGCCAGGGTATTGCTTTTTTAATTTTCTTTTAATAGTGAGTTGTATTACTTTCAAATTGTAGTATTACTGAAATATTTAAAATACAGTGTGGCTAACAACATCAGCAAGGCTTGTCTGAAATGGGAAAAGTACATATTTGCAAATAATCTGGAGCTAATTCTCATGGTCTATGAAATCATTCTCAGTAACCATGCAGAGAGATTGGCAGCTGATGTTCTGTTAGATAGCCTCTAGCCTGGCCCTAGACAGCTCCAGTGTATCTACTAATGCTCATATGTAGTTCCTGTCCTTGTGAATGTGCTAGGTTAGCAAAGAGGAAGTAATGAAGCCTGACATTACTTTGGAATTTTGCCCTTTGTGTCTGGAAGCTTCTATGGCTTTGATCGCTCTACTGTTCCCTGGAATTTGAATGTCTAAACTGATTGCTCTACTCTGCCTAGGAGCAAGCACCTGATGTTCCCGCAAGGTATTGCTCAGTTTCTATGGCAGTGAACTGTAGTATTTGTTACTAAAATATGTGTAACATAAATGTTATTATTTCAATAGTTTTCAAATGAATAGTTCATTGGTATTAAGTATATTTATATCATGCAATCATCATCGTCCATCTTCAGAACACTCTTAATCTTGGTTCACATCCATTAAACAGTAATTTCCAATTTGCCATTCCTCACCCACTGATTCTCAATGAGTCTGAGTTTTCCAGATACCTCATGTAAGTGGAATTATATGGTATTTGTCTTTTTTGTGTCTGACTTCTTTCACAAGGCATGTTTTCTTTCTTTTCTTTTTTTTAAGATTTATTTATGCATACAGAACTGGGGTACAGGCCAGAGGTGCAGGGGTGATGAGAGGATTCACCAGAAACAGACTGAGGAGCAGAACAGGCAGATTGATGAAGTACACTGCTGAGGGGAGCAGTGGGCGAGAGAGGAGAGTTCGGCAGTGCCATGTGGAGCACCTCCAGAGTTGGGGATCGAACCCACACTGAGGCGGCTGTGACTAGCTTGCAGTGCTGCATCCTAACCCATTGTACCACCAGAGAGGGCCCCACAAGGCATGTTTTCAAGGTTTATCCATATTGTAACATGTATTAGAACTTCATTTATTTTTTAAGGCTGAATAATATTCCATTATATGGATATTGTCACATTTTGCTTAGTCATTCATCAATCAACAGGCATTTGGGATGTTTCCATCTTCTGGCTATTGTTGTTAAAGAGAACTGCACTGTATAGCAAAATGGTAAAAACATTTTTTTTTCCAGTAACTTTGGCAAGAGGAGTAGAGACATCACTATAGAACTGGGTCAAATCCTAAATATAACATGGTAAACAAAGGAGGATTTTTAACCCTGGAGCAGAGTTGGGGGTCATCAGCAGATGGAAAGTGGAAGAAGAAATACCAGGGGCCAGGGGAGAATTTCTGGCTAAATTGACCTGCCCAGGATTCTTACAAAAGGCAGGATAAGGTGAATAGATGTCAAGGGCTAGGATTGGTGCTAAATTGACACAATGGGATTTTTGCTAAAATTAGGTTATGCAAAGATGAAAGGAAGTCCAAAGGTCAGGGCCTACACGTGAATAGCATTCGGAGAGTCTGCCTAAAGTTTGGTCAAGGAGAAAATCTTGCCAGTGTGAATAAATGCAGTGTGGTGCGCAAATGTCTGCTGGTGTCTCTGCTTTCACTTCTTTTGGGTCTGTACCCAAGTGGGGTTGCTAGACCGTACAGTTGTAACAGGGTGGTCCCTAGGAAAAGGGGAAGTTCCAGGTTCTCTGCCCCACCCAGAAGGAGGGTGGAGCTGAGCAGAGAAAAAGGAGAGAAGAGAAGGAATCAGAGAAGAAGAGAAGGAAGCTGGATGGAGAAAAAGAAGGAGACGTGAGGAAGCCACACAGAGCAGCAAGCATGTGATGAAGAAACCGGGCTTGTTTCCTGGCCCTGGACTGGTTAAGGCAGATGTGGGGGAGAGACCTGCAGGGAGGTGACTATGGCAGTGTTTATATTGATTTTGATGTTGCTCTTTTCCTCCCAGATTTGTCTGGCCATTTCTGACCCTTTTCCATGGATCCCGGCTAGAAGGTGCTTTAGTCTTGTGGCGGGCTTTCAGGCCTTGCTTTGGGCCAATCCCTTTTGGGTGGACTTTTGCCCACGAGGGGATGGGTCACTTCAGGTGTTTGATTTAGAAGTTATATTCTCTGTGTTCCGTATTGTATATTCACTGTATTAAAGTCCCTTTTCATTAAAGCTTTATATGTTTTGTCTTGACGTGGCGGATGGCAGAACCCACTTAGAGCAGGCAGGTTTGGGGCTTCAGGGGTGTCCCTCTCTCCCTGTCCTGTAACAGATAACCCACAGACAGACAACCCAATTCACATTGGGGTGCCCTGTAACATGGTGACCGCATGTTTAACTTTATGAAACTCTCCATGCTGTTTTCCATTGCAGTGACATCATTTTACATTTCTAACAACACACAGCTTCCAGTTTCTCCACATGCTCCGCATCCACTTGTTATTTTGTACTTTGGGGGAGATTATGGTCATCCTAATGGACGTGTCTTATCATCTATTTTAAAAGGAAATTTGAGTTTTCAATAACATTAGATTTATAAAATGGCATAATTGTGAGTAATAATATTGGGAATTTTAAAACACTGTGTGGCAGGGAAAAAGATAAAACCTATGCAAAAAGTAGAGAACAGTGGCTAACTCTAGGGGATTCATATTTGTAGTGTTAGGCTGATTTACTACCAAAAAAGTGTGCAGGTGATGTTAACAGATTTACTTTATTTTTGTATAGAGAAGTTAAAAAATTACTTATGATGTTTTTTACATCATTGTCCATCTTTGTACAATGTGTGCTTTCTCCTCTGGGGTGTAGTCCCCATGGAATTCCCACCACCAGTTCCATCGCCATAGTCCCTGTGCTCTCCTGTCCCTGTTTTGATCTCTCTCCCTCCCTCCCCTGCAGAATGTCTCTGTTTTATAGTCGCCTGTTAATATTTTTAAAATTTATTATTATTGCTTTCCCTTATCCCTTATTTGGTTCCCTATAACTCCCATAAGTGAAACCATCTGATACTGTTTTTTCCTAACAGAAGATTTACTTTTAAAGCCCAATAATCACTCACTAATGAAATGCTGGTAGAACATCAGATACCACATTTCATGGAATAGGCAAAGGTGTAGGAAGATAGGGATAGCATGATTACAATTCGAAAGAACCTGTGTTTCTTTTAGTATATTTAAGTAAACATATAGCATAAAATTGCATACAGGGAGATACACCAAGGCACTTGACGATTTACCGTGCATATGGAGTGATGTTGATGGAAACTTCGAGTAGTGGTATTTGGGATATAAAGTATCACAAGGATAAACGTTGGAGGTGTTTGGGAGCAGGGACGATTAGGAAATCTTCACTAAAGCTGCTCTGGAAGGCCCCAGGAATCTAAGGTGGGGTCAGATAAGACTATCAGCCAGAGGCAAAGAGGATTATGGATTTTAGAAGACCAAGCCAAACTGACCACAAGGGGATACATTTCCACAATTATTCCATCAAAGGACATAAGTTAAAAAACACCCCTTGCATTGGCAAAATGCAGTTCTTTAAGACTGCCTGCCTGTGACTATGAGGCGTCCCTTCATCCCTTCCAAAGCTGCCGCTCTGGCCTTTCAATCTCTGTCTGTGTCTACGCAGGCTTCTCTACTTCCTTGTTCTCCTTTCCTCAATAAACTTGCCATGTGCTGATGAATGGGAACCTCTGCTGAAATACTTCTCAGAGGGACCCAAGAACCTCACCGACCCCATCAATTTCAGGAAGATGGAATACATAGCGTCATTTCAATATACACATGTTTTTAATTTGCTTGATCTTTTGTCACCAGGAAAATTTATTGAGATTAAGCTTTGTAGAGAACAAAAATATGTATGCATTTATTATGTTTTAGAAATGTTTCCACAATATACTGTTTTGTTGGGAAAAGAGTGGATGAATGCGACTGAGTTGAGTGTGTGTTTGTGTATGTGTTATGTGTGTTTGTATGTCTCAAACTTCATTACTCCAAATACTCACACACTCACACTTGCAATTTTCTCTTCAGTCAGGCAAGAGGTTTTGGGCTTAGAGACTATTGTGAATGGATGGTAAATTCTAGAAAGACCCAGCTGAGGTCAACTCCAAGACGCTCCTTTATTCCTTCCTGCCCTTGCAAAGCCTTCAATCTTGAGACTAAGAAATGCAGCTCTCATTCTAATTACCAGAAGACATCTGCCTTCATTTTTAAAATCTTTTTTTTAATAAAAAGGCACTTTTAAAGAAGAAATTAAATGCTATCTTTTAAAATGCTTCTTAGATATTACACTGAGTATGGTACAAATTATGCTTGAAAGCACTTTTTATATATGATACATGTTTCATATATATTTTATTCACTGATCTCTCTCTTCCTTTCTCCCTCTCCCTTCCTCTCCTGCTCTCCTCTCTTCTTGTTATCAAGATCTGCTGACCACTTATCCACACAACAGAGAGCCCACACTCCTTGCCAGAGAGCAGGTAGTTCAAGCCCTGAAGCACATCCCTTGTTATGGCCAAATCTTTCACTTCCTTCTCTCCAGACCACAGCTGCCCAGAGCAGTTTCCCCCCAAGCTGACTCTGACCACACGCAAACACCCTCAGGACAATGCACTACTTATCAAGAGAACAGCGAACTCCTTTTCCGAGCTTACATTTCCGACTTTCCGACTTTATGGACTCAGACAATATTCTGTCAATCCAGATGTCAATCCCAGTCTCTTCTCACATGTGCTCTGTTCTCTGGGTAAACTGTGTGCATCTTTCACTGGGAGGGTATCAGGCTGCACAGAACTCGGCCTTGCATGTATACAGTGGAACTACAGGTTTAGATAAACCTTTTGAGGGAGGATTATTCTCCTCATCTTAAAGTCGTGGAAAGTGAGTTCTCCTGGACAGTGACAACTGTTTGTCTTTGGTCACAGAAGTTAAGAGATCCAGTGAAAGCCTGGGATAATAACAAACTGAGTTATTTTGCTGTATAAGGAAGAGGAATGGCTATTGCGTACACCACTGTGAATGCCTAGAAATTTAATAACACGTATCTTTTAAAAACATTTGGAAAATATATTAGAAAGAATGGGTTTTTCTTTCCCCCTTTCCTAATAAACCTGTCCTTTTAAAATGTAAAACGAATAAACAAAAGAAAACTAAACCAGAAAGAATGGGACAGTGGCTTAGCACTGAGTCTTGGAGGTTTGTTCTTTCCTCTGGCCCAAGGCCTCCCCCACAGCCATCTTCACCTGATCCTCCGTCAGGCCAAAAAGTACCCTAGCGTGCTTCCTCTTTGGCTTTTTTTTTTTTTTTAAAAAAACATCATTCTTCATTTTGTACATTTTTTCATCTCACTTGTAATCCCCATGGACTTCCCACCACCACTTCACCCGTGTGCCATCATCATAGCCCGGGTGCTCTTCCCGCCCCAGTTTTGAGCCTGTTCCCTCTCTCTTTGTCTTTACTGGAGCAGCAGGTACTGGGGCAGCCCTGTATGTCACACGCCCGGTGTTATTCAACCCAGATGGCCCTTGGAACAGAAAGACAGCTTAGAGCTCTGGCACAAACGGGGTCCTCATGGTCAGTACCATTTCTACTCACTGAATGTAGGTGACAGCAAACTGAAGAAGCCCAGACTGCTTAATTAAATATCCACTGTAAAGCTGCTTAAAATGAAGTTACTCCAACAGCCATGCGCACCGTTTTCCATTTTACCTGGAAATACTTCCCCTCTAAATGCACTAAGTTGTGTTGGTGTGTTGCGTTTGGGTTTACACTGATTAATAAACATCTGAAACTTGAGGAAAAAAAAAAGAAAGAAAACAGAAAACAAAAAGAAATGGGAACCATACACAATCCGGCGAGCTGAACAGTACACCCTTCCCAAGGATTTGCTGACATCTAGTGGTAGAGTTAAGAATATCAAATTATTCAATAATGAAAAAGGCGAAGACAGGGTTTACCCTGCTTTGATAAGCAGAACTTCGCACTTTTACCCCTTTCCTTTTTCTTTTTGATGATGTACTACTAAGGGCCAGGATGTGGCTGTGGGACACATATAAAATTAAACATATGGGCATCAGTTCATCAGACTCTCTTGATGACACAGATGGAGATAAAAACCCTTTGTGCTAAAGGGCTGAGATGTGGGATGGAAATCAGTAGGTTTCCAAGTCAGTGTTATATAAAGGGAAAAATATATACTTTGGAATTACCAAGGGGAATAGGGTACACAGACGTGAAACTTAATATTTATTTAGGGGCACTCTAAGTTGGACGTGTGGTAAAATTACTTATATTACTTTTATCATGTCTGAGATACACTTTGTAATCTCCATGGTAACCAGTACGAAAATAGTGATATAATGTATAATTAACAAGTTAATAGAATGGGAAAATGGAGTTCTAAAAAAAAAATCAGCAAGTAATCTGAAAGAAGAGGCAGAAAAAATAGAAATCAAGGTATAGATTTAAGTCCAAAGACACTAGCAATCACGTTATAAATAAACTAAACATTCCAACTGAAAGACAAAAGTCACACTGGATTAAAAATATGCTGCTCATAAGAGACCAACTTTCATTAATGTCACAAAGGTTGAAAGTAAATGATGCAAAAAGATATACCATGCAAACATTTTTAGCCATACAAATATTAATAAAAGAACTCTGCTGTAGCTATAGCAATATTAAATAAAGTAAATTTGAAAAACAAGGAGCATTAGTAATGACAAAAAGGGATAATAATAAAAGAGTTAATTCACCAGGAAGGTAGAATGATTCTAAATGTGTTTGCACCTAATAATATAGCTTCAAAATATAATAAGCAAAAAGAAAACTCCACTTGCTCTTAGTCAGAAGGCTGAGAAATTACCCACAGTCATTGTGGAAGTTTAATTTTTTTACTGAACTGACTGGCTTATGATAGCATTGAGTTTTTATGTAGTACTAATACAGTTTTATATTGCCATGCATATACACAGTGCGTCATTAGAAATCAACGACTGCCCGTCCTACATCAAGCTCACCACTGAAGGTTCAATTCCTTTCTTTGGCATACCACTGGTCCCTTTCACCTGTTCACCCCTTCTTCTTCCCTGTCACCTTTGGGCAACCATTAATTTGGCCTTGTAGTCTAAAATTCTACTGTTGTTTTATTTAATTCATTTGTATGTCTTTGACTCTTTACCACACATGAGTGCACCCATAGCGTGTATATTTTTCTCTTTTTGACTTACTTCACTAAGCCTAATTCCCTCTAGATCATCCATGTCATCGCAAACGGCAGAATTTCACCTTTTAAAAAAACAACTGAGTAGTATTCCATTGTTTTATATATCCGAGACTTTTAAAAAATGACTTTCATTATATAAAAACAGAATAAACATTTAGAAAGTAAAAGGAAATAGAAATCTTAATCCATACTACTCGGGGAAAGGCATTGTTAGTATTTATTACGTATATGCATCTAAAGTTTTTCTCTATACTTGTGTTTGTGTGTAATGCACTTGTGTTTGAACAAAAAAGCCATAATATACATATAATTTGTTGCTTCTCAAATTTTATTTGAGAAACGTGTATATCATAAATATTTTACATGTCATATTTTGGTTATGTTTCTAAAGACTATTCTGCAGTCTGTTATATAAAATAATCATGATTCCTATAACCTAGCTTGTTTTGAATATTCAGATAGTTTACAATTCTCAAATTATAAACATGTAATAAGCAGCCTTGCAGATATGTCTTACTGCATTTGTCTTATCACTTCTTTGGGTTTCTTTCTCAGAAATTAAATTCTTGTGTTCAGAGGCAAATACATTTTTAACATTTTCTAATAAGCAGTTCATACTGCATTAAAGAAATTCTCCCAGTTTATATGTATATCAGACAGAAGTATACACAAACTATACATGTATACCCTGAGAAATGTTTACAGAATGAACATATCTGTGGCCAGAACCCAAATCAAGAAAGAAAACATCACTGGCACTATGGATGCCCCGCTAAGGTGACCTTTCCCACCCACTAAGTCCTCTCCCTTTAGGAAAAGCAAACATTATTCAGATTTCTTTTTAAAAAAATATTTATGCATAGAAGAACTGCGGTGAGAGGACTCACCAGAGACAGAGTGGGGAGCAGAACAGATGGATCCACTGAAATAAACTGCTGGGGGGAGCAGTGGGTGGCCCAGGAGAGGTCTGCTGCGCCATGGGAGTCATCTCCTTGGCCAGGGATCGAACTCATGCTACAGTGGCTGCGGACAGCCTTATAGTGCTGAGACTTAGCCCCTTTTGCCCCCTGCGAAGACTCTTTTCTGCTTTTTTTGAATTTTCTTTAAGTAGAATCATCTACTACATGCTCTTCGTGCCTGTCTTCTTTCACTTAACACTGTGTTTGTGAAATTCATCTATGTGGCTGCATTTTGTGTTGTATAGTATCCCATCATATAAATTTAATGAGAGTTTTTGACAGACCTCTTAGTATTAATAAAACAAGGCACTGATCAGTACGAATAGAGTGTATTTGAATAGCACAGTAAGTAATCTTAACAATCAACAAATGTAGAATCCTGTGTAGACTCCTGCAGAATTCACTTTCTTTGGGGATGCAATGGAACACATACAAAGCAAGGCTTGACAATCTGTAAAAACGAATAAAACACAGAGCATATTTTTTGACCATTTTGAAATTAAGGAGAAATTAATTGGGGATTGTACTATATTTTGAAATTGAGAAATATGAGTTTGAATAACCTATGGGCTAAAGAAGAAATAAAAATGGACATTAGAAAAAGTTTTAACTGAGAAAGACTATAATAGTTAAAAGAGGAACAGAGAGGAGGGGGAGGAGCGGGGGAGGGAGGCAGAGGGGGATGGGCCCTGGTGGTTCGAGGAGGGTGAGTGGAACATGTGCACACATGGGGGAGCAAAAAGTGTAACCCCAAAATTAAAATTAAAGAAGAAAACGTTTTTCTTTTTTAAAATTTAAAATTCATTTAAAATTAAATTATGATACATTAGCATTTGTAGGGTATGAAATCCCAGCAGGTCTTCTCTTGGGGAAGAAATTGACAAGCAGATTCTAAAATTTAGACTGAAAAACAAAGTACTTAGAATAGCCAAAATAACTTCAGAAATAGAACATAATAGAGGTACCCACACTACCTGATTTTGAGACTTATTGTAGAGTACAGTAACCAAGAATGTGATGTTGGTGAACGGGTTGACATGTTGGTCAATGAAACACTGTAGAGAGCTTACAAACAGATCCACATGTACAGACATTTTTAATTGTATGTGTCAAGGTAACTCAGTGGAAGGATAACAGTCTTTTAGACAAATGATGTTAGAACACAATTAGACATCCACATGGAAAAGATAAACCTCACACCTTACATCAAAATTAACACAAACTATATCATCTATCTAAACATAAATGCTACGACTATAATATATCTAGAAGGAAACATAGTAAAAAAAAAAAAAACTTTGTAATCTTGTGTCAGACAGACTATCAATAAATAGTAAAGTTTGTTTTATCAAAATTAAAAATGACTGCTATTAATAAGGTGTTGTTAAGAATCAAAAAGCTCAATCGTAAACTGGAATACAAAAATTGCAGACCAACATAGTTAATACGATCCTGGACTTGTATCCAGGATATATAAGTAACTCTTATAATTAAAAAAGAAGAAAACAAATAACCCAATTTAAAAAACCTAAGTAAAAGATTTGAATAGTCAAACTTATTATAGTAACAAAATCAAGTGCAGGTAAAGATTGCTACAGCTTGAACTTTTCACATAATTTTGATGGAAATGTTTTGAAAAAGTCTTTTATAGAGTTAAACATACATTTGCCACCTGGCCCAAAAATTCCATTCCTAAGTTTTTACCCAAAGAGAAACCAAATATTTTTTTATTTTTTTAAAATAATATAATAGTTTATTTTTACATCATTTTGTGCATTTTTCCATCTCAGTTGTAATCCCCGTGGGCTTCCCATCACCAAATTACACATGTGCCATCACCA
>NW_004567120.1:12126403-12133241 GCF_000260355.1 Condylura cristata
CTACTTTTGTGTGAGAAAATGTTTTCCCACTTAGTGGGCTGTCTGTTTTTTGTAATGAGAAACCAAATCTTTTAAGGCCACACAAATACTTGTGTGCAAATATTTATGCTAATTCCATTGGTAACTGACTTAGTTTGGATGTCCATCAAATATCCATCAGCTGGTGAATGGATAAACATGCCATGTTACATATACACGGGGGACTGCTACTCAGCAATAGAAAAGACTGAACTGTTACTATGACAATCAACATGAGTGAAGCTGAAAGGCACTATGTTAAATGAAACACACAAAAGATTGGTTTCATTTGTATAAAATTCTATTAAAAAAAAAAAAAACTAGAGGGACAGAAATCAGATCAGTGGTTTCCAGAGGCTGAAAATGGAAAGAGTGGAATGACTGTAAGTTTCCATGAAGAATACTTTGGAGTGATGAAACTTTCTTTACCTTGATTGAGGTTATTCTTACTGCATGCATTTGTAAAAAGCTGGAAAAATTAACTTAGATAAAGGTGAATTTTACTGTGTATAAATTTTACTTCAATAAAGCTGACTTAGAAAAACCCTGCGAGGCCCTCCCTGGCAGTGCAGTGGGTTAAAGTGCAGCACTGCAGGCTGTCCACAGCCTCCTCAGTGCGAGTTCCGTCCCCTGCCCCGGAGGTGACCCACATGGCGCAGCAGACCTCTCCTGACCCACCTGCTGCTCCCCTCAGCAGTGTACTTTGTCAATCTGCCTGTTCGAGTTCTCACTCTGTCTCTGGTGAAGCCTCTCACCACTCCTGCTCCTCTGGCCTGTACCCCAGTTCTGTATGCACAAATAAATAAAAAACCAAATCTTTAAAAAGAAAAAGGAAAAAAAAAAAACCTGTGAATTTAAGAAAGGCTGGAAATAAACTACTGAAGCATCTATCTTGATAAATAAGGAAATGATTTCACTCATATTTGGAATATAAAGAAACAGAGTAACAAACAAAACAATATCAAACTCTTAAACCCCGACAACAGAATTGTGGTTACCAGAGGGGGAGGAGGTTTTGGTGCCATAGGGAGAAGAGGCAGAGGGATTGTGGAACAGCATGGCTAGGCCTCTGCTGGTGGATGTGGTGTGGCAAACACAGTTGCTGAGGTGAAGCCGTACCCTTGGAACTTATAAATGCTATAAACCGATGCTACATTGATTTAAAAAAATAGGGAAAAAAGGAACAAACGCATTAAACAAATTTAACTGGGTTAAGCTGGGTTAAATTACTCCTTTGTGGAGGTGTTTTTCTCCTGAGTAGCACCTGTTGATTTAAACATTTAGAGATGATCCTTGTTTGAATCAATTATTTCATTAGGGCTCACAAAGTGATAATTCTTGAATCCTTTCATTCTCTTATGTTTATTAGTTAATATTCTTCTAATCTTCTAAGTTTTTCACCTTATTGACTGGGTTATTTGGCTACCTGAAATATGGCTCCTATTGGAAAGTGAGGCAAATGTCCAATTCTTAAATAAAAACATAAGACTGATTGCTCCTGAGAATGCTCTGTCTAGGTTCTGCTCCATATTAATCAATCTGATAGTTTTCGAAAAATAGGAAATTCTGTTACACTTTGAAGTGTTGCTTTGAGTAATAAGAATTGATTTGATGGAATAGTGCTAGATTTATATATTATATTGAGAAAAAACATAATACAGAATAGCATGTACAATATGATTTTTATGTGTAACCTGTATATTACTATGTAGATCCAAATATATTTGGGGATTAGTATGTGGTGACAGTGGGGGGGAAAGGATGGATACATCAGTAAATGGGAAAAAGTAACATCAGAGCCCTAGCTCATGCCACTTACTAAACTCCAAGTGGATTTTTAAAACTTTTAATGGGGCCCTCCCTGGTGGCACACTGGGTTAAAGCACAGCACTATGAAGCTGTCCACAGCCACTGCAGCATGAGTTCGATCTCAGCCAGGGAGTTGACTCCCATGGTGCAGCAGACCTCTCCTGTCCTGCCCACTGCTCCCCCAGCAGTGTGTTTCAGTACATCTGCCTGTTCTGCTCCCCAGTCTGTCTCTGGTGAATCCTCTCACCCACCTCCCCTGCACCTCCTGCCTTGTACCCCAGTTCTTGTATGCATAATAAAAAAAATCTTTTAAAAATACTTATAATGGGGCTCTCCCTGTTGGCACAGCGGGTTAAAGCACAGCACTAAGAAGCTAAAGCCACTTCCGCATGAGTTCGATCCCCGCCTGCCCCAGAGGTGACCCATATGGCACGGCAGACCTCTCCTGACCTGCTGCTCCCCTCAGCAGTATACTTCGCCAGTCCACCTGTTCTGCTCCCCACTCTGGCTCTGGTGAAGCCTCTCGCCGCCCCTGAGCCTTTGGCCTGTACCCCAGTTCTATATGCATAAATAAATAAATCTTTAAAAAATACTTACACCGGTATCATAAGAATAGCAGGAAATAATTTTCATAAGCTTTCGTTGGCAAAGAAAAGTCACAAATGAAAAACTGATACATTTGACTCCATCTGAACTGAAGAATTTCAGTACGTGGTAAGACAACATAAACAGTAGCAAAACAAGCTAGAAACTGGGAGAAAATATTTGCAGCTACAAAAAAGAGGAACAAGTGCTATCAACACTAAATGCAGCCTTTCTGCAAAAACAGCAAGATAGAGATAATACAGCAGGAAAATAGGAAAAGGATGTGACTAGGCAACTGACAGTTACAAAAGACCAATCAGCATGAACAGACGCACAATCTCACTGCTTAATAGCAATATTTCTGCCACACTGGCATACCTCCTCTCAGTTTTGTGATTGGGAATATTCTCAAGGGTAATTTTTGGAGTACTACCTGTTGCTGAAAATTAAAGAACTTAAATTCTGAGTGGAATGGTTAATCAATCATTTTATAGTCACACTATAGTCATCATTTAACAGTGGGGACACACTCTGAAAAAAGTGTCCTTAGGTGGGTTCGTCGATGTGCTAATGTCACAGAGTATGATTACACAAACCTAGATGCGATAAAGCCGACAGGGACCGCATAGATGCAGTTTGTCATTGACAGAAATGTCATTAATCAACCTTGACTGTGTAACAGTTTAAAAGATGTACATTCACTGACCTTGGAAGGACTCCAAGCAATGTTGGTAAATAAAAAAATATCAAGTTATTAAACACAATATGATACCTCAGCAATATTTCTATAAGTACATTGATATGTATACAATTCATAGAAAACTGTCTGATATGATACCTAATAAATAAGCTAATAAAGTGGGTCTCTCTGTGAAGGGAAATTTGGGTGTATTTAGGCATAATTTACGTGTAACATGTCACACAACAATTGTATATACTTATGTGACCACCACACAAAACAAGATAAAAATCATTTCTATCATCTCGTTAAGGTATTTCTTTCCACTTAATTCCCCAGACAACCACTTTCTAATTTTTTTATTCATTTATCAGTTGTTTACATATCTGTATAAGTTGGGGGATTCATTTTCACACTTCCGTATGTATACATGCTTCACTCACCTCCTTCAAAACTCCCATGTTAGTGTCTAGTCCCTTCCTTCTTCTGTTCCTGGTTTCCTTCCCCCAATTTCTGGTAACCAGTATACTTTCATGGTCTAAGAATTATTGTTGCTGTGTTTTGCCGGTTACTTATATTCCAGAAACGATCAGTATCTGTCTTGAAAAGTCAAGTTATGGGCCCTCCCTGGTGGCACAACGGGTTGGAACACAGCACTATGAAGCTAGCCTCAGCTGCTTCAACACGAGCTTGATCCTGGCCAAAGGGATGAGACCAACATGGTGCAGCAGAATCTCTCAAGATACATTTATCTTGTCTCAGAGGCACTACCTCACCCTTTTCAACAGCTGAGTAGTATTCCAGTGAGTATATAGTCTATGATTTCTTTATCTAGTCATGTGTCATTGTCACTTAGAGTTGATTCCATGTCTTGGCTATTGTGAATAACGTTGCTGTGAATGTAAGAGTGCACAATGTTTTTGTATTACCATTTTCATAGTGTTTGGATAAAAACTGAGCAATGGTACTGATGTGGTATGGTATATCTATTTTTATTTTTAAATTTATCTCCATACTGTTTTTCATAGAGTCTACAGCAACTTACATTCCCACCAACAGTAATGAATATTTTCTTGTCCACATCTACACCCACATATGTCGTTTCCAGTCTTTTTGACAAGGGCCATTCTCACAGGGTTGAGTTCATAGTTCATTGTAGTTTTGACTTGTATTTCCTTTATAATAAGTGACATTGAACTGTTTTTTTCATGTGCCTGTTGATCATCTGAATTTCTTTTTTGGAGAAAAGTCTATTTAGGTTTTTTGCCCATTTTTTTGGATTGGAGTGTTGTTGAGTTGTGTGAATACTTTATATATTTTGGAAGTTGAGAAGTTGATCCCCTGACAGACATGTGATGAGTATCTATCTTCTCCCACTCTGTAGGTTACCTCTTTGTTATTGTGGTGGTTACTTTTGAGGCACAAACGCTTTTTAGTTTGATGAAGCCCTGCTTGCTTGTTTTTGTTTTTGCCTTTCGTTCCCTGGCCATTGCAGTTGTGTCCCCAAATAAGCCTCTGTGGTTGATATCCAGCAGGGTAACTCCTACATGTTCTTTTTCCTTTTTGACCGGCCTACACTGTTTACTAGATAAGGACTTCACAAACATCGCTTATGACAGCAGTGATGGTGGCGCTGGAGAGGATAGCGCCTTCTCCAAGCTGCACAGTGAGAACCACTAAGAGTGTGGCAGAATGCGTGACCTTTCCCAAGGTCACAGCTCTGGTGTCACTTCCCCCTGTGTGTAGGGGCTGGGATAGTGATTCACTTGGGGGCAGGATTTCTTTTGATATCTTTAAGGAATGAATCAATGAGGATAATCTCAAATTAGTTGTATGTGGTATCTTCAACACCCCAATAAGAATTCAAACCCTCAGAGCCCCACAGTAATATCCTGCTCATTCCTCAGCTACAGACCAAGGGCTTCGAGCAAATTCGAGTGTTTAACACCACGATGGACTGGCTTGCCAGAGGTTGCACGCTCAGAACTGAATATTCACGGCCACCACAGGCCACAGGATACACAAATCCAATATGACATAACTTTGCTGCGTCTTCAATCCCACTCTGCATGCTTTATTTGGCCGGAGGTGGGGTGGTGTCCTGTGTACCTTGTTTGGTGAAAGTCTGACTTCTCAGATATAAGAATGGCAGTGCTCGCTATTACTCCAGTCTTTCACTTAAGTTTATGCCTGTCTTCATTCATTCATTTATCTATTTGTTTATTTATTTATTGCAATGTTTGCTTTCTTTTCCCAGGTGTAGACCCCACAGATTTTTAAATAAGTTTCTTATAAGCAAAGAAGTGAAGTTTAGATGGCTGATACTTCTAAACCCAATTTGTCATTTTGTGCCTTTTAATCAGTGAGTTCGACCATTCACATTTAGGCAATTATTGAAATATGAGGGTTATTTACTGTTCTCTTTTGCCTTGTGATTGTTTTGGCTTTCTGTTGTTGCTATTTCCATTTGTTTTTCTCTGCTTTTTCATTTGGATAGTTTTCCCTCGTGGTTCTCTAAGTATTATTTCTTCCTTTGTAAGTCTTTCTTTTAGATTTTTGCTTTTTGGTTATCAGCATTTGTTTCAACTTTTCTGTGTCTAAAAACACCTTTATGGGCCTCCCTGGTGGTGCATTGGTTAGTCTCAGGGCTATCAATCAATCACCAGCTGCTTGGGCACCCTTCCCCCACAACTGGATGCCTGGCCAGGCAGCTGAACCACAGGGCACAGCAGACCTCTCCTGCCTGGCCTACCCCGCTGCTCCCCTCAGCAGTGTGTTTCAGTCAATCAGCGTCTTCTGCTCCCCACTCTGTCACCTGTGAATCTTCTCACCCCTAACCCCTACCACTGCACCTCTGGCTTGCACCCCAGCTCTTATATGCATAAAAAAATCTTTTTTTAAAGACTTTCATGACCTGCAACTGACTTTTCATCTTTTAACTGTACAGATCATCACCTTTTATTTCTCTCCTTTAGTGTATTCCTATTGTCACTTTTGTGTTTTTACTTTTATTGGCGAAGAAATTCTTTCTATGTTTCTTGTAGAGCAAGTCTGGTGGTGGTAATGGTGGTAATATCCATTAACTTTTTTTTTTTTTTTGTTATCTATGAACGGCTTTATCTTCACATTTGAGTAAATTTGAAAATAAAGTATTCTTGGCTGGCAGTTTTGTCTTTTCAGACTGAGACCTTCATTCCTTTATCTTTTAACCTGGAGGGCAATTATGGGAAAGTATGATGAGAAGCTGATAGGGGTAACTTTGTGTGGTGCCTTTTAAATTTTCTTTAGCAGCCTTTAATATTTTTTCTTTAATTTCGAAATTTAATGTTGTCGCATGGTGGATAGATGTATAATTTAACAGCCGAATGTCTTGGTAAAGGTCATTTTGCATTTAGGAATTTGGATGTTCCTTCTACTTCCCAAATAGCCACTGTTTCATTCTTTTAAATCTTTACTTGCATAGAGTCTGTGTTCCCTTTTCTCTCTATCTTCTGAAATGCCCATTACCCTTATGTCTCTTCTTCTAACAGAGCCTAGTTGTTTCATCCTTTTCCCTAAATCTTGTTTCTCCATCTTCTTCCATTTGGGTGATTTGTACAGTTGTGTTTTTTGTTTTGGAAATTCTTTCTTCTACTAGCTTAATTCTATTTAAAACATTCTCCTTATTTGTTCTCATTTCATTCAGCATCTCTTTTTGTGTCCTTTAAATACCTTCAGTCACTTTAATGAAGAACTCTTTTTTTTTTT
>NW_004567120.1:12133497-12143014 GCF_000260355.1 Condylura cristata
GAGAGGTCTGCCACGCCATGTGGTCGCCTCCGGGGCAGGCGGGAATCGAACTCATGAGGAAGTGGCTTTAGATTCTCAGTGCTGTGCTTTAACCCGCTGCGCCACCAGGGAGGGCCAATGAAGAACTCTTTTTAATTCTTGAATCTCCTTTCTAAGATCCTCACCTGCTTTTCTGCATTTGATTATATTTACACTGCCTCATTTAACATCGTAAAAATCATTATTCTAAATTGTTTAGGTCCTCTATTTCTGTGTCCTTTGTATATGTCTCTGGACTTCTACTGTTCTCTTGTGTTCCTATGTTCCTTGCTTCTTGGGATTTATTGCAGTTGGGGCACTGTGGGTTTAATTTTGTTTGCTTCAACTTTGTCTACCTTGGTGACAGGTTGGGGGAAGGGAAGCTGAGGCTCAAATACTTGGTTTCAGTGAGGAGTAAAGGCAGCTCCAGCCTGACACATCACCTCTCTTCTTCCAAAGCAAATTCTGTTCCATGCTTTGGGGAGCCTAAATTTCCACCCCACCTCTTTCCTGCTCCCCCAGGGAGCATAGGACAGGTTCTACCGGGCTCAAGTCACCTGGGAAGGGGCACTAGGTGTGATCCACAAAGCAACAGCAGGACACAGGCCATCATGCACTGCTAGGGAAGGGCTTCCAGCTGTGAACTCTTGGACCTGGATTGCCTGGCCATGGCCACAAGGTGAGGGCCCAAGCTGTAAGGTATGGTACTTCCCACAGGCAGGAGGGGAAGATCTCTCACCTGCTTAGCTCACAGTCAAACTCTCTGCACCTGAGCCTGGAGTGGTTCCATGGGTTATTACTGCCAAGATTCCCTTTTCAGGTCTTTCTGCTGGTAGAGGAGGATGCCCTTTTGACAATGCAGACAGCTGCCAAGCTCCCAGCTACCAAACCTATGGCCCTGCCTGTGTGCACATTCATCCTTTCATAAAAATTCCTCTTGTAAGATTCACACCACCCAGGGCAGGACCAGAGGCAGGTCCCTAGCTTATTCTGCAGCCTGCTATACTAGCTGCGACCTCCTTCACCTCTTCCCTCTCCTTCCCCATGGTAAGACATCAACCTCAGTGCAAAACATTGCATGAAATTCCTTAGTCTCTATTGATGAGCCTCCAAATCTTCCACTGAGCAAATTTTATTACAATTTTACTTTCCTTCTGGTTGCATTTAGGGGAGAAGATGGTCCAAGTTTTTCTATTCTGCCATGTTGTCCACTTTCTCACTTTTATCATGAAAAATTACTTTGATCTTTTTTTAGATTTCATATTAATGTCATTCGGTAATACCACAATACTCCTTGTGTCTGGCTTTTTTGTTCAGCATACTGCTTTTGGGCTATAGCCATGTAGACATGTGTATGAGTATTTCATTACTTTCTATTGCTAATAATCTATTGCATGTATGTACAAAACTTCATTTATTCATTCTCCCATTGTTTCCTATTTGGGGCTACCATGAATTAAGCTGAGATAAACATTCATGTACAAGAATTTGTGTGGACACATGGCTGCATTTTTATTGACTAAATAACCAAAAACCATTGGGTCCTATGCTAAGTTGATGTTGAACAATTTAAGAAACTGTAAGAATTTTCCAAAATTTCAGTATCATATTACATCACTAATGGAAATGCATTAGAGTTCTGCTATCTCTAAGTTCTCTACTTTCACTAATATTTGGTGTCGTTAGTCTTTGATTTTAGTCATTCTGGTGGGTGTGTGGTGATATCTCATTGTGGTTTCAATGTGCAGTTTTCTGATTAATAAATAGGTTGATGATTAGACTCTTCCTTTTTGAAGTGTCCATTCTAGTCTGTCTAATTTTGCACTGGGGTTTTCTTTTGATGGTTTATTTGTGGTATTTTTTATATGCTGAACTGGAATTTTCTTTTGATGGTTTATTTGTAGCTTTTTTATATGTTGAATGTAAGTTATTTGTCAGATATATGTACTACATGTATATTTTTCGCAAGTCTGTGGCTTGCTATAGATTTTGTTAATAATGTAAATGGAGGGGAGGGATAGGAAGAGCACAAAAGTCCTACGGTGGTGGATTGTGGATTCTTTGGTGGTGGGTGCACTATGGCAACAGTGCCTCAAGCAGGGATTCCTACAGAACTATAATGGATACAACCATGTAAACCAATATCAACTCAATAAAAGGTTATAAAGTACTGTATATGGATAAACAGGGAATTTAGATTTTGACAAAGTCTAATTTTCTCTTTTATGATGAAAGTTTTTTTTTGTATCTTATCAAAGGCATCTTTATATAACCCAAAGTCATGCATATATTCTCCTGTGTTTTACCCTAGAAACCTTGTCACTTTGAGTTGTACTTTTAGTGGAAAATTTTAAAAAAGTGAAGCTTTTGCTTTCAGTTAGGAATATAGGTGAGGCAGTGTTAAAGAGGTGATTTGAAACAGATTGTCAGACATAGAGAGAATGAATTGTGGAAATCAAGATATCTTAGTGAGTATCTGCAAAAGGAAAAATTATTTGGCCTAGCAAGAGGGTAAAATAATTAGAATTTGTATTCTAATTAGAGCATTATAGATAAATAATTGATTGGCATAAGAGAGGGTGGAGGAGGAGTAAGAAAGCATGATAAATAGAAAATGTAGAAGTAGATCATAGGAATAAATCCAAAAACATTGTAACTACAATGTGAATTGGGTAAAATCACGTACAAGAGGATAGTTTCTCAGATTGTGTTAAGCATTAAAGTAAAATATATATCTCTACATTGTATTAAATAAAAAGTTAAACCAGTCAAAAGCTAACAAAAATAGACATGGCTTCATTAATATAAGACAGAGTAAAGTTTTAGACAGAAAGAACTAAAAAGGACAAAAGGTGATATTTAATGTTAGTAGATGTAGCTATATTTCCCAGAAAACATGACCTTTGTTGTAATGATATTACTGTAAAATATGCAGTGCAATATTTGGTGGAAATATAAGGAAAAAAGGTTATATCCAATCATAGTGGAAGGATTATCATACCTCTTTAGTAATCCACGGATTAATAGGAATATACAGAAGATTTGTATAACACAATCAATGAGCTTTCACTAATCCCTCAATATAAACAACTTTGCACACAACAGAAAGTAATATCCTACTCAAATGCGCTTGATTTACAAAATTTGCCTAAGTATTAGAACATTCTCAACAGTTAAATCCCACCAATTTCTAAATATAGTAAAAATAACAATCACAGTGTTTACATTTATTGCCCATACATTTTCTCATTCAACACATATTTGGGGTCTTCTATATTCTAGATTATTTTAGGTACTGAAAATGTGGTGGCAAATAAGAGACAATGCCCCTCCTACCGTAAAACTTCATCCTAGAGAAAATAATCACAACACATAAAAGGAGATGATAAATAATCTGATGAAAATTAGACTGGACAATCTTATAGAGATTGGACATATATTTTAAATTCATGAGGAGGAAAACCTTGAGGAGGAAGTAACAGGATATGATGTAATAAATTGAGACATCAATACAAAGAACTCCCACCAAATCTAAAATGAAAAATGACTTTTAAAATCACTCTTGGGTTAAAGAAGCAATAAAATAATCACTTCAAATTATGTAGACAAGAATGAAAATGAGAATAGCAGGTGGAAAAGATGTGAGACGTGGTTAGAATGATATCGAAAGGGCAATTTATATACTCATGCATGCTAGTAAACAAAAAACATTTATGATAAATGAACTAACTGCTCAACTAAAGTATATAGAAAAAGAATAATAAACAGAATTCAAAGAAAATATAAGGAACGGGGAAATGAAGATAAAAATGGAAACAAGATAAGACCAAAAAATTATAGTACAACTGATAAACTTTGAACTTGTTCTTTGAGAAATACTTGGCAAATTAGATGAAGAAAATAAGCATTAGGAAACACAACAAATATAGAACATATTTTGAAAAACACAGAAGAATGCATGTTGCTTTACTTCCTACGAAATTTGCAAATTCAGACAAAATGGACCATGTTTTTAAGAAAACATAAGTTATCAAAATTTGCTCAAGAAGAAATAGAAGACTTGAATAGGTCAGTAATCAATGAAGAATGTCAAAAGATAGCTAAAGATCTACTGCTTACAAAATAAACAAAAAAGGAGGAAAGGACAGCCACCATCTCCAGACTATTTAGTGAATTTCTTGCAGACTTCAAGGAACAGAAAATTCTTGTGTCATATAAACTAATTCCAGAACATAGAAAATTTCACAATTTGTTTTACAAAGCTAGTAACTTTTATACCTAGAAGTGTGTTTACATCAGTGTAGTTCAATATTTGAAGTTTTATTATAATCTACTACACTAAAATATGATTATTACATATATTTTAAAATCAATTAATGAACTTCAACATTCATTCCTGATAACAAGTCAGTATTCTAGGAATAGAGGACGTTTCCTTAGCAAAGTTTTTGCCGTGGGTGTACAGAAACATTGTAGTTAATGGTGAAACATGAAACATTCTCATTATATTCAGGAGCCAGACTTTGACAATGAGGATGTCTATTATCACCTTTGCTATATAATATTCTTCTGAAGTTTATTCTAGCATAAAATAATAAAAAGAAATGAACATTCTAAAATATAAGAAAGGAAACATACTAATCTGTGATTTACAGACAAATGTGATCATTTCTCTAGAAAATCAGACAGAATCAAGTAACAAGCTTTTAGAATTATCATAAAGATTTATTAAAGTGGCATGGCACAAAAGTAGCATGAAGATCACAGCACTGCCTTTCAGCTTTAATCAACCACAAGAAATGAATCAGAAGAGGCATCTGCAAATTTCTAGGACCCAATCACAAAAATATAGAAGATATTTTCTACCTACCAAACTCGTAGAGTTCAAACCTGTCATGGCAAAGAATTTAAAAGAAATGGGGAGAAAAACCCAGAAAAGTTGAGTAAAGATATATGAGAAAGCTGAGAAAAACAAATGAAAGTACTAAGAAATAAAGTCAATGAACAGAGAGGAGGGGGAGAGATGAGCACAAAGTGGGGAGCGGTTTTGGTGGACCATGGCGGTGGACTACAGGGGCTTTGGTGGTGGGTGCTGTGTGGTAAGAACACCTGAAGAAGGAGATCCTGTATATCTAGAACACAAACAATGTTATAAAGCAATGCTCCCTTAAAGAAGGAGGAGAAGGAGAGAGAGGAGGACAAAGAGAAGCTTCTGTTAAAACAGAGGAAAACGCTATAGTATAAAATCTCTCCTAACATTTAGCAACATACTCCCCACTGGGGGTGGAGTAGGTGTCATCAGCAGTAAACAAGGAAAGTGGTACCTCTAAATGATGTAAATTAAAAAAAATGTCACAGTCACACATGAAACAGAAGGCAGAGCTGAGCCTTCTGGTGTGGGTGCTGCAGGTTCTTGACCTTGTCTCCCCTCTGAAAACCATGTAAAGTACAGCATTTGAAAGGCAAAGAACCACAATAGAAAGAAAAAGTACTCCAAAGCACAGAAAGGAATTTCCAACAAGTAGTTTAAACTATAGAACAGTTTACCATGAATGTAGACTTCATAGAACAAGAGCTCAAAGACGAGATGATAAACAGCAGAATCGCATAAAAAGTATTACAAACTAAGGAAGCTATAAGGCCAAAACAACATAATTGCAGAAATAATAAATTATAAATTCAGTTGAAATAGAAAAATGAAATAACTTCAACAAGTTGAAGTGTAGACAGAGGACATACTTGACATCATATTGACTGGAGCCAAAATTAAAAATACTAGGGCCCTCCCTGGTGGTGCAGCGGGTTAAAGCACAGCACTAAAAAGCTAAAGCCACTTCAGCATGAGTTCGATCCCTGGCCCTGGAGGTGAACCACATAGTGCAGCAGACCTCTGCTGACCCGCCCGCTGCTCCCCTCAGCAGTGTACTTCATCAGTCAGCCTGTTCTGCTCCTCATTCTGTCTCTGGTGAAGCCTCTCAGCACCCCTGCAACTCTGGCCTGTATCTCAGTTCTGTATGCACAAATAAATGAATCTTTAAAAAATTAAAAATATTAAAGGAAATAGGAATATATATTATATATATGTACACACATATTAAGAATTGGGGGCTCTTGGTGGCTTAGGGGTAAAATCTCAGCACTATCGCTGCTAAGGCCTGAGTTCAATCTTTAGCCAGGGAGCTAAGCTACATATGGAGTAGACCCCTCCTGACCCACCTGCTGCTCCCCTCAGCAGTGTGTTTCAGTAGATCCACCTGTTCTGCTCCCCACTCTGTCTATGGTGAATCCTCTTACCGGCCCCCACACCTCTGGCCTACACTCTTTTATGCAAAAACCCTACAAGTAGAATATATGTATATGTATGAATGCATGTGTATTCTTAATAAAGAATGAAATGTTCAGAGGTAAAGAATGCATATTCCAGGAATTTGATTATTGTTTGAAAGTTGGGTGGTCATTTCATGGTGCTGGAATCTGTTATTTTATCTTTCCTTTCTTTTTGTACTTTACTGCATTACATTGCTTCTTTATGAGGAGCATGCATGATTTTTAGAAAAGCTGAAGTTATTTTCTTAAAAATTGAAGAAAAAATATCATATGCTAAAACTACCATTTGTAATGTTAACAAAAACAACAAAATATTTGGAAAAATGGCTAATAAGCAAAATCTATAGATACGAAGAAATACGAGGAGATACAAAATGTGCAATTTTACTAAAGAACAAATTGTTAAACAAAATTTTAAAGTGTAACATGATCCTGGATAAAAATTATAATTTATTACTAAGTTTAAATTATTCCCCAAATAAATCTATAAATTCAATACAATCCTAATTTAAAAAATCCAACAAAATTGAAGCTTGGAACTTTACTGGAATGCCCAAGCAAATCCAAAAATAATTTGAAAAGCAGGGCAATGAAAGATTTTTCCTCCCAGGTAAATACTTGCTACAAAGGTATAGCAATTAAAAGTGTTATGTTGAGGCAGTAATATATGCATATATAAATGAAACAGAAAAGTCAATCCATGATCAGAGTATAAATAAGAATTTAACATATGGTAAGTCAGCTTTTAAAATTAGCTATGAAACAATGGATGACTCTACGAGTGGCACTGGCATTTGGCCATATATTTGAATGTACACACACATTCATACATTCATATATACAGTAAAAAAGAAGGGCTGAAACAGGGGTGGACAGGGTGGGAGGATATAGAGCCCATAATGGCTGTCCACCGGCCAGGGCGCTAGACAAAAGAGAGGCCAAAAAGCACCAAAGGGAGCTCCCTGGTGGCGCAAGGGGTTTAAAGCACGGCACTACCAAAGCTCTCCACAGCCACCGCAGCACAAGTCTGATCCCAGGCCAGGGAGGTGACCCACATGGGGCAGCAGATCTCTTCTGTCTCACCCACTGCTCCCCTCCGCAGTGTACACCGTTGATCTGATGCCGGTTCTGCTTCCCACTCTGTCTCTGTGAATCCTCTCATTGCCCCCCACCACCACACCTTGCACCTCTGGCCTATACCCCAGTTTTTGTATGCATAAATATTTTTGTTTATAAAAAAAAGCCCCCAAAGGCCAAAAACCAAAACCAAGGGCTACAGCAGTACAACATCTGCACAGTTTGGGCCTCTGGGCTAGAGCCTAACAAACACAGTGCCCGGTAGAGGCCAGGCCACTGTGGGTTCTCACCCACACTCACAAATCCAAGAGACCCCAGGCTTCAGGAACAGCAACCATCGGGTTTGTTTTACAAACAGGAAACAAAGAGCTTACTATAGCCACAAGTGGCTGGCTATCTCACCGAGATAGTGTCCCCTGGAAGTACAAGCAGAGTATTGGTCATCTATCAACAGAGCTGGAACCACACTGGCCAGTAGTGATGGTCACCACTGGTCTCCCAGAGGCTGTGGCAGAGACACACACTGTTAACAACTCTTTATGGGTTGTTGGACTACACCAACAACAAACAACTCTTTGAGTACCAGTTCCGGAGTCTTTAGTGCTCCTTTCAGGTTATGTCAGAGACAGGACCAGAGGCCTAGCCTCTGACAGAGTTCTTTTGCTTCTCTTCCCTCCCTTAGATAACTGCTGGATGCTTTATTTTTTTTCTTTCTTTCTCCTCTCAAGGTGAGCTTCTGGTCCTTCTTTCTTCAGAGGCTGGAACATTGTTTAAGCTCCCTCTGGCCCTGGCTTATATCCTCTTACAGCATGCCCTTGTTAAGGGGAAGGATGTCCTAAAGGAACTCTGCGGAGTCTTATGGACTCCACTCCCTACTCCAGCTTTCTACATCCTACTCCAGTGACTAGAAACTACAACTCCCACCAGTACCAGGGAGAGAACTGCAAGGACCCAAGGGCGGAGCTAGCAGGAATTCTGGGACATTTGGGGGATAAATAGGGCTCGATTGCATCTCACAGGCTCTCTCGCTTGGGAAGCAGCTCTCCTGATGGCGTGACTCTGTGTGTTCAGTCAGCCTAGCCATAAGGTATTCCAGTCACTTTGTACCCTGCTCTCTTTCCCTGGGTTGTTTCCTATTTCTTTCCCCTTTTGTAAATAAACCCGGTATTGACCCTTTTGTGTATACCTGCAGTATAACCGAATTGTGAGAACGCGGGTGAGGCCTCACAGACAGGTGCCCCAGTCCACTCTGGGCTACCCTGTAACACCCCATCCACAAGTCTGACTGGACCATTTTTCAATCCTGTGTCTGATTGGACCATTTAACACTACTCAGCTCATAACTCACACCAGATTGGTCTTTGCTATGACCAAGGAAGTATGTATAAAATAGAAGTTGTTGGGCTCTGAGGAGTCACAGCCAGAACTGGCTGGTGGTGGAGCAGCAGGCTGCGAGACCACCATTGTTCTGCCGGCTCCTGCTGCTGAGGTGGCTCAGTTCTGGTACCATACATGCTTATTATATGTATGCATGTATATTAATCCAGAAACCATACAGTGCATACATACCAGAAACCCAGAAGCTACCTGGAAAAATGTATTATTTGGAAATGAAAATCTCTGAATAAAAGCTACCATGTACCAACTCACTCCAGGAAGAAAGGCCCACATCAAAGAAAACAGAAACAATGAATTCTGGTGAGGATGTGCCGAAAATCGAACCCTTGTACACTGTTCGTGGGAATATTTTCCTTTGGAAAACAGTATGGAGGGTCTTCAAAATTTTAAAAATAGATACACCCTAGGACCCAGCAATTTTATTCTTAGGTATCTACCCCCCTCCCCAAAATGCAACTACACTAATTTGAAAGAATATATGCACTCTTATGTTCACTGCAGCACTATTTAAAGTAGCCATGCTATGGAAACAACCTAAGTGCCCAAGGACGGAGGCATAGATTAAGAAGATGTGGTATATATTTGGAGCAAATACTATTCAGCTATTAAAAAATGATGAACTTGGCCCTCCCTGGTGGCGCAGCGGGTTAAAGCACAGCACTAAGAAACTAAAGCCACTTCCGCATGAGCATGAGTT
>NW_004567120.1:12143339-12144647 GCF_000260355.1 Condylura cristata
TCCTGCCTGCCCCGGAGGTGACAACATGGCGCGGCAGACCTCTCCTGACCTGCCCGCTGCTCCCATCAGCAGTGTACTTCGTCGATCTGCCTGTTCTGCCCCCCACTCTGTCCCTGGTGAATCCTCTCACTCTCCGCATCTCTGGCCTGTACCCCAGCTCTGTATAAATAAATAAATAAATAAATCTTTAGAAAAAGAAAATGATGAACTCTTGCCATTTGTGGCAATGTGGGTGGCACTGGTGGAAATTATGGTAGGTAAAATAAGACCAGAAGGTAAAAGACAAATATTGGTTGATTTCACACATGTGGACTATAGAGAAACAAAACAAAGGAACTGATAAACTAAATCAAAATGAGCCCTAGAAATGTGACTGCACAGTTGAGGCTATTACAAGGGGAGGTTGGGGTGGGGTGGGGACAAGGCGGGGGAGGGAGGGGGAAGGAACACAATGATCTAGGGTAAAGGGCCATGGGTGTTTGGGTGGTGAGTGTGATGTGGTTTCATACATCTGGGATGTATGAACTTATTCTCCCAATTCACATCCAGTGCTATACACCAACGTTATCTCAATAAAAAAAAATATCATGAAATTAAAATGTCATTAACAGATTGGAAGGATACATACATACATACATTCTCTATAACAGAAAAACAGAAAAAGATATTTTATACTATTTCTATGAATGCATAAATCAAAGGAAGGTAACAACTAATCCTAAGAGAAGAAATCTAAATGACCAATAGGCATATGAAATATACTCAAGATTATAGACTCTTAGAAAAACTTGAGTTAAAGGACAACCTTATACTTTTTGTCTTGTACATTGGCACAAACTACTAATTTGGAGTGAGCAAACGAGTATAGGGGAAGTGGCCCTCTCTTGTGCTTAATGAGAGTATAAATTGTCCGTCCTTTTTGGAGGCCAGTTCTGCAATATATCATTAAATAGATAAAGTCTCACATCCTTCTTTTGGCAGTATCAGATGTATAAAAGTTCATATCCTTTATGGGGTAATTTTATTTATAGTAAACTATCCTGAAGAAATTCTTTCACCTGTGGGTAAACCTGTACATACTGAGTTGTTCATTGTAGCCTTGTTTTTATCAGCTCTATACCTAGAACAATTTAATGTTCATCACTGGGGAACTAAATAAACGATAGCATAGTCAAACTATAGTAGGCAGCCATTAAAAATAATGAAGTAGGGCCTTCCCTGGTGGTGCAAGGGGTTATGTCTCAGCACTATGAAGCTCTTTGCAGCCACTGCAGCTCCAGGATGATCCCCTGCCAAGGAGGTGACCCA
>NW_004567120.1:12145287-12146191 GCF_000260355.1 Condylura cristata
GCCCGCTGCTCCCCTCAGCTGTGTAATTTGTCAGTCAGCCTGCTCTGCTCCCCACTCCATCCCTGGTGAGTCCTCTCACTGCCCCCACATCTCTGGCCTGTACCCCAGTTCTGTAAGCACAAATAAATAAATCTTTAAAGTAATAATAGGGAGGCAACTGCCTTGGATGTGGATAGGGAATTAAAACAGCAGTTGTTCTTTTTCTGCTTTTGAATCTTATACTAGAATGTATTCTTGTTGAATTTATGTGCAGTCACAAAAAAATAAACAGCAAATAATAAAATACAGTATGCATTTCCCACTAAGATACACAGACCTAAATAGTTTTTTTTTTAAATTATTTATTTTGGGGCCCTCCCTGGGGGTGCAAGGGGTTAGGACACAGCACTGAAAACTGGCTGCAGCTGCCTCAGTACGAGTTCGATCCCTGGTCCTGGAGGTGACCCACATGGCGCAGCAGACCTCTCCTGACCCACCCACTGCTCCCCTCAGCAGTGTGTCAGCAGCTGCACCTGTTCTGCTCCCCACTCTGTCACTGGTGAATCCTTTCACCCTCCACACCTCTGGCCTGTACCCCAGTTCTTGTGTGCAAAAATAAATAAATCTTTAGAAAAATAGTAAAGTAGTTTTAAATATACTGGTAAAATGACATCTCTGAGATATACTTTAAGTGAAAAAAGTTGCAAAAACTGTATAAATTTGGTCCTGTTTATGTATTTTAAAGAGATATGTTTGTGTAGTTAATGTATACAAAACATTTAAGACACCAAGTTTAAAATAATAGGGAGGTGGCCCTCCTTGGTGGCGCAGCGGGTTAAAGCACAGCACTATGAAGCTAAAGCCACTTCCACATGAGTTCGATCCCCGCCTGCCCCGGAAGTGGCGCGGCAGACCTCTCCTGACC
>NW_004567120.1:12146906-12180135 GCF_000260355.1 Condylura cristata
CTAGGAGTGGGATTGCTGGGTCGTAGGGAAGCTCCATGTTTAGCAGTTTGAGGAACCTCCAAACAGTTTTCCATAGTGTACCACATCTTTTTAATCCAGCCATCTATTTTTTTGGCATTTGGGTTTATTTCATGTCTCCCTTATTGTAAGTAGAGCAGCAATAAATATGGAGGTGCAGGTGTCCTTTTGAATCAATATTTTTGTGTTCTTTGGGTAGATACTTAGGAGTGGTATTTCTGGGTCATATGGAAGCTCCATTTTTTAGCAGTTTGAGAAACCTCCAAACAGCTTTCCATAGTGGTTGTACTAGTTTGCATTCCCACCAGCAGTGCAGGAGAGTTCTTTTTTCTCCACATCCTTGCCAACATTTGTTGTTGCTAGTTGTTTTAATATGTGACATTCTCACTGGTGTGAGATAATATCTCATTGTGGTTTTAATTGGCATCTCCCTTATTAAAAATGATGTTGAGCATTCTTTTTCATATGGCTGTTGGCCATCTGCATTTCCTTTTTGGAAAAGTGTCTTTTTATCTCTTCTGCCCACTTCTTGATGAGGTTGTTCACTTTATTTTTGTTGAGTTTCATGAGCTCTTTGTATATCTTTGTGATCAACCCTTTGTCATTAGTATTGTGGGCAAAAATTTTCTCCCAACCAGTGGGATATACCTTTGTTTTGTGTAATGTCTCTTTTGCTTTACAGAAGCTTTTTAACTTGATGTAGTTCCAGCTGGTTATCCTTTCCTTCACTATCCTTGCTTTGGGTATCTTTAAAGATGTTGCTGAGGTATATGTCATGTATTGTTTTGTCCACTTTTCTTCCAGATATTTTATGGCTTGGGGTCTTATGTCTAGTTCTTTAACCCACTTGAAGTTGTTTTTTTGTGCATGTTTTTGCAAGCAGCATCCCAATTTTCCTAGCACCATTTGTTGAACAAACTTTCTTTGTCCATTTCATATTCTTTGTTCCTTTGTCAAAGATTAGCTGTCCATAACCTGTGGGCTTTTATCTGGGTTTTCTATTTCTATCCACTGGTCTGTATGTCTGTTCTTGTTCCAGTACCATGCAGTTTTGATTATTATGGCTTTGTAGTATAGCTTGAAGTCTGCAAGGGTGATGCCTCCGTTCTCTTTGTTTTAGTCCAGAGACTATTGGCCATTTGAGGTTTTGTGGTTTCATATAAATCTCATCAATATTTGCTCTAGTTCTTTGAAGAATGTCATTGAGATTTTTATTGGAAAAACATTAAATCTGTATATCCTAAATCTTTTTTTAATCATCCATGTTGTTTCAATTTAACACAATTTACAATTTATTTAGCCATTCCCCTAGGCATGGGTATTTTATTTTGCTCCAGTTTTTTAAAAAAATATTTGCAAGCACCACAGTAGGTACCCTAGTGTGTGTGTGTGTGTGTGTGTGTGTGTGTGTTTGTGAAACTGTGTACATATAGGTTGGCTAGTTTCTAAGGAATAGAATTTCTGCATAAAATTATAGAATACTAAACTTATTATTTAATAGCTCTTGCCAAATTGCCCTCTGTAAAAAGTTTGCATCAGAGTATGTGCCTCCAACAGAAGGCAGGAATGTCCACAATCCCACAAGCCAGTCAACAATATTAGCACATTTCTAAATTTTGATAAACTCGTAGCTGAAACACTGTTAAGATATAATTGTTATGATTTGCATTTCTTTGAAGTTTAACAACTTTTTATATGTTTATTGTTCATTTGTGTTCCTTCTATGTGAACAAATCCACTTGTGTCTTTGGTACTTTTTTCCTATTGTATGTTTATCATTTTATTAATGATTTGTAAGAGTTCTCAGATTATTAAAAATTAGCCATTTGGCATGCTAAGTTTATGGGATTTTTTTCAAGTTTTATTGATTTGCCACTGGTTTACATAACTGTATAATTTTGGGAATGCAATTTCACACCTTCTGGGTTTTGTTTTAGTTTTCCACATTACCAAAGTTTGTTTTCTGTAATTTATGATTCTTTTCCTTTGGTGGAGACCATAAATTGGTCATGGGCAATTGACTTCTGAAAAGCCATTAGTGAGTTCCATGGTACTGTGGGCTTCCTGGCTCACCTCCCCAAAGGGTCTATCCCCTACACACACACACACACACACACACACACACACACACACACACACTCACACTGAGGCCCCTTCACTGGGGCTACTTCCTGCTAGGGTATCATATTTCAACGTTCTATGAAAGAGACTGCCTGAGGGTCTATATTTAGAGTATGACTCCCCAACTTGAACAGCTGGATGTCTGGGTACTTTTGCATATCTTTTGTCCCTGACTTCTGGGTTTATTCTGAGGGGGCTTAGGGAAGATGCAGTGAAATGGTTACAGAAGGAGGGAATGCATAAACCTCTTGGTAACTACAGGGGATCCTGTAAACTATCCTTTGTGAGGAGAAAACAACAATAAGCATGTCAGTGTTTTTGAGGAGATTCAGTCAACACCAACTCTGCCCCCCCATGGAGGATATTGAACACTAGCCACTGCTAGGGTGGTTTGTACCACCTGATAAGAGCACACTGGTTTCACCGTGGTGTACAAATCCTATCAATCCTATCTGTTGAGTCTTGTTTCTATCAGTGGAATATCATCTGGTCTGTTCATTGGTGTGATGAGACTGATTGGATCAGGTGCTTATTTTGTAAAGCCCCAATAACCCTCTTGAATGGTAAACACTAATTTTCAGGCACTGTGTTCACCATTCAGGAGTTATCCATGAAGAAATTCTCCATCATCTCTAACACGTGATGCTAAATTCTGCTAGAACTTCAAAAGGTTGTAAGTCATTTTTGTAAAATTGCCAAAATTAGAAAACTGAATCAATTGAAAGATCAATGTATCAACCACATTGAATATGTACTAGTTTTGTTTAGTATTTTTTTTTTTGCATTAAAAATGCCAGCAATCAGGCCTTCCATGGTGGCACAGCGGGTTGGAGTCCTGTACTGGGAAACCAAGCCATGGGTGCTTCAGTGCCAGTTCTATCCCTGCCCAGGGAGGTGATCCACATGGTGCAGCGGTGCAACAGACCTCTCCTGTCTCACCCGCTGCTCCCTTCAGCAGTATACTTTGTCGATCTGCCTGTTCTGCTCCCCAGTCTGTTTCTGGTGAATCCTCTCGCCACCCCTGCACCTCTGGCCTGTACCCCATTTCTGTATTATAAATAAAGGAAAACTTTAAAAAAATGCCAGCAATCACTAGTCTATTTTGAAAGCTGTGAAATAGTTCATAGCAACTAGAGAACATTTTTTACAATGCACACAAATGAATCAAGGAATGAACGAATGAATGTATCTTGTTATCCTAGTGATACATTTTTTTTAATGCCGAATGAAAATGACTGCATTTTCAGATGACAAAAACAATGGGTGTGATATAAAAGGGATTTTTAAAAAAGGAACATAGAGAAGAAAGTAACGCGTCTCTTTGCACTCTCATTCTCGTCTTGACACCCCTTTCCTAACCCCCTTTTGGGCAGCAATATACAAGGGAGAGGAGTTTGTGGAGGAACCTATGGGAAGCATTGGTTTTACAGCTTAAAAAAAAAAGAAAAAGAGGATACCCTTCAAGAAGCAGCAGGTCCAGCGAGGGCCTGAGGTTGGGTGGGGGCTGTAGATCTTCCCTGGTGACCAGAGAAGGGGCAAACTCGAGCCTCGGGGCGGCAACAGCCCTGGGCAATTGGATTGGAGAGGACCGAGCCGAACGACTGGGTGGTGCGCCCCGGGTCACCGCGCAGAGCCGAGTAGGGGAGGGGACGCTCCAGCGAGCCGGTGGGGTGGGGGAGGGTCCAGCGCAACCTCCCGCTGGCCCGTGGGGGTGGCGTTCGGTGGTATGGTGTGGGGTGGGGTGGGGAGGAGGGCGAGCTCGGCGGTGACGCGGGGCCCTCACGTGACCGGGAGCTGCAGAACGACGCAGCCTTCGGTGCAGTCGTCACTCGCGTCTGGGTACCAGGTCCCCGCTGCCCTGCGCGCGGCGGGCTGGCATCGGGCCCCGGAGAGCGGAGCAGGTAAGGGCCCCGGGGCCGCGCGCCCAGGCCGGGGCGGCGGCGGCCTGACGATCCAGTAGCGGGTCCCAGTGGGGAGGTGGAGGGTAAAGCGGTTCAAGTTCGAGGAGCCTTCGCCTCTGATTCTCCCTGGCCTCCCTCCCCCTCCTCACGTCTGTGAAGGGGAATCTCGGGTTTTGACAGAGGGGAAAATGAGGGGAGTGTCTCCAGGGGAGATGCAGAGATTGACATGGCCCATCCTTTCTGGCTCTAATCACCGGCCGCACATGCCCGCTCAGCTTCCTGCTCGTTTCCCTGGAAGGGACATAGTGTGGTGGCGTTAGGAGAGAAAATGGTGGGCCTTAGGTGACTGGACTGAGGGCTTGGTGAGGGTGGCACCTCGGAATGAGGGAAGGGGTGTTTAATAGTGGGGCTCCCGAATCCTGAAAGGTGAGCGGGCACTGGGATCTGTGTCCTGGTGTCAGTGTAAGCTCCCAGTGCCAAGATACTCTTGTCTGATAGAGAGTAGCTCTGTGTGGCACTGTTTGTGGCCAGGCAAGGGGAGGAGGAGAGGAGAAAACTGCCTGGGATTTGTGAGGTTAGTGTGAACACAGGTGCTGCCTGTGAACCATTGAAGTGTGATAGGAATTATTCTCCAAGACAGGAACTTAGGCGCTGTGCTCTGTTGGGATACCAGACAGGACTGGTTAGGGGATTTCCACACTAAAGGGACAATTAACCTTAGCATTTTAAAAAAGATTTTATTTATTTATGCATACAGAACTGGGGTACAAGCCAGAGGTGCAGGGGCCATGAGAGGATTCACCAGAGACAGAGACGGGAGCAAAGAAGGCAGATGGATGAAGTATACTGCTGAGGGGAGCAGCGGGCGGGTCAGGAGAGGTCTGCCGCGCCATGTGGGTCAGCTCCAGGGACTGGGATCGAATTTGCACTGAAGCATTGCTGCTAGGTTGCAGTGCTGCGTCCTTACCTGTTGCGGCATCAGGGAAGGCCCCCAAGCTTAGCATTTTAATGTTCATTGTCTGTTGAAGACCAATAAAGAGAGCAAAATTCTTAATGATTGCTTTAACTTGTTCTTTATAATACTGAGAAAATACAAATTGCATCAAAGAAGTTTACTTTTTTTTTTTTTGAGAAAAGCCTTTGCTGTGGGGAGGAATAGTGGTTTTGCAGAAGCAAACCTTGTTTCTTCTACTTCTGGAGACTCCTAGAGATGGATTTAAAGGGAAATCTATGGTAGTAATTTATGAATCTTGTATGGGATCTGGGGGAGGGCCGTGTCACCGTTTTTCTTGACATCGTCCAGTTTTCCAGATACCACACTTGTCTGTCTTGGTGAAGGAAATGATGATGTTTTGGGGAGAAGCCGTAGAATCCTACAGGTGGTTTGAAAATAATTTGCCTCTCTCGCTCCCCTTTTATTTTCTTGCCTTTCTTTTCCACACTGGCCAGTTCAGTGTTGGGCAAGCCCTAGGCTTTGCTTGTTGGGGATTGAGTCTCTAACTCAGTCTTAAATGCCTAGATGATAGCAGCGCTCAACATTTACATCTCCCCCTTTTCTCCGTTTGTTCCTAGGTTTTCTCCTAGGCCCACGGGAGGGCTGTTTGCCACTGGATGCAAGGGAAAGGGGGAGACTGAACCGGAGCCATGGAGGTTGGTGTGAAGGTGGGAATGAGAGAGGTTGGGTCCAGAAGGTACCTGAGATCTGAGCACCTCAGTGACAGGTGCCCCTGCTTCTTCTGGTCTCTGCGAGATTCCAGTGTTGCCGCACCCCAACTGATTTCTGTTCAGAAAATAGTAGGGATTTTGGCTTAATGGTGGGCTGGAGTGTACTGAGAGCAGATAAGAGGGCAGACCATGATGTGGGTCATATTAGCAAGCTGAACCCAGCTCTGACAAGGCAGGCACTGGGGGTCAGGGATCAGAGTGTTTGTCTGTTCTACAAAGGTCTCGGTCTCTATTACCTCCTATTTGTTTACTTGTTCATAGATCGGCCTGCAGGCCTTCTGCAGGGTTTGAGATCACTGGAAGCAAAGCAATAAGGAGGAAATTGCCCTTGATCAGTATAGACTGGTAAGAGGATGGGGGCTGCCTGGGCAGACCTCTAGGGTGGGTTGGTGGAGACCAGCATGCATGGAAGATGGCTGCCTAGACCAGAAGATTCTCAGCCTCTCCCTTTCCCAGCCACCTTTCCTACCACCCCTGTCAGTTTGTGCAGGGAGTGGGGTGAACTGAGGGGGCTAGAGAGACAGTTTGCTAATAATATGCCCGCCCATCAAGAACAGAAGCCCCACTCCCATCTGCCCCTCCATCTGTCTATCTGTCTGTCTCTAGGTGCACAGATCCCATGAGTTCATAGATCCACTTTAGGGTGTGTCACCAATCAAGAGAAGGAAAGAGGCGGGAACTGCCTTGGACCGTTACAGGTTGGTATGAGGGTGGGGACTTGTGGGAATGGTGACCAGAATAGGTCCAGTAAACATCAAAGTCTGAGAGCTGCTCACTCTCTCATTCATCTTCAGCCCTCCCATCTTCCTTTCCACAGTTCATTTGGAGTAAGGAAATGCGTATGGACGGAAGGAGCTTGGGAGAAATCGTTGGGCATTGGGGAAGTCGGGGAGGGGATAAAATGAAAAGGATGGAGAGAGTTTGCTAGTCATCCTCTTCTCCTACCTAGCTCATCATTTTTGCACTTTCCTGTCCTTCTGTGTATCTATCTCTGTGATGCACAGAATTAGAAGAGAAGTTTTAGTCCATTTCCTTCCTCCACTTCTAGGTCCACCTCCAGAGGCAGCTGTAGTGGCCTTTGAGTGACTGAAGACCAGCGCCCTCACAGGCCTACACCCAGACCTACCACCCTCTTTCCCCAGCTCGATTGAGACCCCTCCCCCCACACCCATACCTTGTTCGTGCCTTCAGCAGGGGTGATTACATGGGTCGCGTTCAGGAAGTGGGATGGGCGACTGCAGGACTAGTGATCTGGGCTGGTACCTGCTACTACATTTACAGATTAACCAAGGACCGAGTCCAGAGTGTGAGGAGGCTTGCCAGACATGGGTCCCGAGGCAAGATGGAGAGTGTGGTTGGGGTACAGAACCAGACCGTGGCCAAGAGTGAAGGCATGGCTGGGACAGCGATTGAAACTAAAGCCAAGGCCGAGACTGGAGCAGAAACTGGAGCAGGAAATGGGACCAGGGCTGAAGTAGAGACTAAGGCCACTGCTAGAGCCAGGCCCAAAGCCAGCTCGCAGGCTAAGGCAATGACTGGGGCAGAGGCAGGGACCCAGTCTGAGGCCCATACAGTGGCCAGGGCAGTGGTCGTGACAGAGGGAGTGGCTCAGAGTGAGGCCAAGGCCGAAGCCAGGGAAGCGCCCGTGAAAGAGGCAGTGACGCAAACTGACTCTGAGGCTGGGAAAATAGTCAAGAAAGAAGCAGTGACCCAGACCAAGGCTAAAACTTGGGCACCGGTTGCCAGGGCAGACAGCAAGAAAGAAGCAATGACCCAGACCAAAGCAGAAGCTCGTATGTTGGCTGAAAAAGAGGCAGACATTAACAGAATAATGGTGACACAGAATGAGGCCTTAGCAGTGACCAAGGAAGTGGCCGAGTTGAGGGCCATAAACAAGACTGGATGTGTTGCAGAGACCAAGGCAAGAGCCCTGGAAGAGACTGTGAGTGTGGCCAAGATTCCGCCTGAGTGCAGGCCTGGTACCACAGTTGATGTTAAGAAAAGTGGGAGTACCACGTCCAGAGCAGAAACTGGAGTGGACATGAAATCCTGTGCACAGACTCAGACTGTGACCAAGGCCCGTGGTGATGACATGTCTGGTGCTGGAGTTGAGGGCAGGCGGAATCGCAAAACTGTGTCCAAGGCAGTGTCTGGGGTAGATGTGAAGGCGCTTGCTCAGCCTCAGGTGGTAGCCAAGGCCCAGGCTGAGACCACGCCTGTGGCAAAAGGTGATACCGGGGGAAATACCACTGGCGTGTGTAAGGGGAGGCCAGGGGCCGAGATGAGAGCTGCTATACAACCTCAGACTGTGGTCAACAAACAGGCGGAGGCAACGCCTGGTGCCAAGGCTGATGTCGGGGAAGGTCCCAAGGTGACATCTGGTGCAGTGACTGGAGCTGACATGAGGGCCACTGTTCAACCTCAGACTGTTGCCAGTCTTCAGGATGAGGCTATTCCTGACGCCAGGGCTAAGGGGAAAGGCAATCCCAGTGCCTTACCTAAAATAGGAACCAAGGCAAGCTTGAGGACTGATTCCCAGCCCGAGGCCTTGCCTGCAGCTAAGGGTAAGAGCAAAGGCGATTCCGTTGTCGTGTCTAAAGCAGGGACTGAGACAGACAAGTCGTCCTCTGTGCAGTCTCAGCCTATGGCCAAAGTCCAGGCTGATGCCTTGCCTGATGGCAGGGTTAAGGCTAAGGATAATGCCAATGCCGTGTCTCAGGAAGGGGCTGGGAAAGACATGAAGGCACAGTCTCAGGCCTCTGTCAAGAGCCAGGTTGAGGCCTTGCCTAGCAAAAGAGGTAAGGCTCGGGGTAAAGCTAAAGCCAAGTGTAAAGCAGAGCTTGGGACAGATGTGAAAAGCTGTACACAGGCTCAGGCTGGGGTCAAGCCCCAAGCTGATGCCTTGCCTGATTCCGGGGTTGATGACAAAAGTGATACTAATGCCATTTCCAAGACCGTGCCTAAGGCAGAACAGAAAACTTGTGGTCAGCACCAGGCTGTGGCCAAGGGCGAGACCTTGCCTGGTGGCAAGAAAAAGGTCAGGAACAATGCCAACGCTGGTTCTAAGGTAGAGGCTGGGGCAGATACAACGGGCCCTGCCCAGCCCCAAGCTCTGTCTAATTCACAAGGCGAAGCCTTACCTGCTGGCAAGAATAAGGTCAAGGGCAATCCCAATGTTGTACCTCAGGCAGGGGAAGGGGCAGATACAACAGACTTTGCTCAGCCCCAGACTATAGTCAGTCCGCAAGGTGAAGCCTTGCCTGGTGGCAAGAATAAGGTCAGGAACAATGCCAATGCGGTGTCTAAGGCAGAGGCTGGGGCAGATACACCGGCATCTGCCCAGCCCCAGACTGTGTCTCATTTACAAGGTGAAGTCTCGCCTGCTGGCAAGAACAAGGGCAGGGGCAATTCCACTGCTGTGTCTAAGGCAGGGGCAGGGGCAGGAGCAGATGCGACAGGCTCTGCTCAGCCCCCGGATGTGGCCACTTCCCACAGTGAAGCCTCGCCTGGTGGCAAGAACAAAGGCAGGGGCAATCGCAATGCGGTGTCTAAGGCAGGCGCTGGGGCAGATACACCGGGCCCTGCCCAGCCTCAGCCCGCAGCCAATTCACAGAGTAAGGCCTTGCCTGGTAACAAGAAGAGGGCGAGGGGCAATCCCAATGCTGGGTCCAAAACAGAGACTGGGCCAGATACGGCAGACTCTGCCCAGCCCCAGGCAGTGGCCAGTTTCCCGGGAGAAGCCGCACCTGGTGCCAGGAGTAAGGGCAGGGCCACTCCCAACGCTTTCTCTAAGGCAGAGGCCGGGACCGATACCACAGGCTCTGCCCAATCTCAGGCTGTGGCCAGCTCGCAGAGCAAGGCCTTCCCGGGTTCCAAAAATAAGGGGAAAGGCAATTCCTGTGCTGTGTCTAAAGCAGTGGCTGGGGCAGATGCCCTGTGTTCGGTCCAGCCGCAAAGAGATCCAACAGGTTCTGTTCAGCCCCAGGCTGGGATCATCTCCCAGGAGGAGGTCTCGCCTGGTACCAGGAATAAGGGCAGGGGCAATCCCGATGCGGTGTCTAAGGCAGCGCCGGGGCCATTGTTTTCTGCCCAGCCCCAAACAACTGCAACAGGTTCTGCTCAGCCCCAGACTGTGGACAGTTCTCAAGGTGAGACCTTGCCTGCTGGCAAGAATAAGGTCAAGGAAAATTCAAATGCTGGATCTAAGGTAAAGGCTGGAGCAGATGCAGCAGGCTCCTCCCAGCCCCAAGCTGTGTCTAATTCACAAGGCCAGTCCTTGCCAGGTGCCAGGAGTAAGGTCAGGGCCAATCTCAGTGTTGTGTCTAAGGCAGGGACTGGGCCAGATCCGGCAGACTCTGGCCAGCCTCAGGCCACGGCCAATCCCCAGGGTGAGGCCTTGCCTAGTAAGAACAAGGTCAGGGGCAACTCCAATATTGTGTCTAAAATAGAGACTGGGACAGAGACAACAGGCTCTGGCCTGCCCCCCGCTGCAGCCAACTCCCAGGGTGAAGCCTTGCTTGGTGCCAAGAATAAAGTCAGGAGCAATCCCAATTCTGTGTCTAAGGTAAAGGATGGGGGAGATATTGCAGGCTCTGCCCAGTCCCAAGCTGTGTCTAATTCACAAGGCGAATCCTCATCTGGTGCCAGGAGTAAGGTCAGGGGCAATCCCAATGTTGTGTCTAAGGCAGGGGCTGGGCCAGATCCAGCAAACTCTGCCCAGCCTCAGGCCGTGGCCAGTTCTCACTGTGAGACCTCACTTGGTGCCAGGAGTAAGGTCAGGGGCAATCCCAATGTTGTGTCTAAGGCAGGGGCTGGGCCAGATCCAGCAGACTCTGCCCAGCCTCAGGCCGTGGCCAGTTCTCACTGTGAGACCTCACTTGGTGCCAGGAGTAAGGTCAGGAACAAGCCCAATGCCGAGCCCAAAGCGGGGACCGTGGTTTCTGGCCAACCTCGGTCCGTGGCCGATTCCCAGAGCAAGATCTTGCCTGAGGCAAAGGACAAGGCTGCACCGAGGTCTCAGGCAGAAGCCACAGGAGAAAGTGAGCTCTGTGCGAAGTCAGAGGCTACGGCCATGCCCTCCTCTGAGCATGAGAGTGAGACAGGCACTCAGGCCTGCAGAAAGATGGAGCCCAAGGTCCACGACTATTACTGGAGTGAGATTGGTGTTGAGGATTGGATTGCTTCTGAGCGGTGGATCAAGTTTAGATTTCAGGCCAGGGATGGTTATTGGGAGAATAGCATGTCCTGGGCTGATGATGAGAATGAAGTCAATATTGGATCCTGGGATGGAGCTTTTGATGAGGCTGCCATTAAGTCCTGGCCTGGGGCAAGGGCTGAGAATGAGGTTGCTGTTGGCTCCTGGACTGGAGTTGGTGAACAAGCCAGTGGAGGGCTTTGGGCTGGGAGTCAGGCTACTGAAGCGTTTTGGGCTGGGGGTCAGGCTAGTGCGGGCTCCTGGGCAGTGACCGAGGGCAAGGCCATTGGAGGGTCTTGGATTGGGGCTGCGAATCAGTCCATAGGGGGCACTTGGGTTGGCACTGAGAACCAGGCTATTGGGGAGGCTTGGGCTGGAGGCCAGGCCAGTGGAGGGCTCTGGGCTGGGAGTCAGACCAATGAAGCATCCTGGGCTGGGGCCCAGGCCAGTGGGGTGTCTTGGGTTGGGGCAGGAGCCATTGGAGGGTCCTGGGCTGTGGCTGAACAGCAGGCCAGTGGAAGCACCCAGGATGGGGCTGGGATTCAAGCTAGCACAGGGCCCTGGGCTGAGGCTAAGGCTGGGGGTGTGGCTACTATCGGGTACTGGGTTGGGGCTGTGGACCAGGCTAGCGGGGGTTCCTGGGTTGGGGCTGCTGACCCATCTGGTGGCGGAGCCAAGCCTAGATTTGAGGATCAGGCCAGTGAAAATGTTTCCTGGACTACAACTGGTGGCCAGGCCAGTGGAGGGTCCACGCTAGGGCCCCAGGACCAGATCAGTATTAGCTCCTGGACTGGCGCTGTGGATCAAGCTAGTGGAGCTTCCCTGCTGGGGCCAGTGGTCCAGTCCAGTGGTGGGACCTGGGTTAGGACTGGGGAACAGGCCGGTGCAGGATCTCAGTCAGGCTATGTGGACCAGGCCAGTGTTGGATCCTGGCCTGGCACTGTGAATCCAGTCAGTGGAGGATTCGTGGTCGAGGCTATCAACCAGGTCAGCGAGGGCTCCTGGACTGTGACTAATGATCAACCTGGTGCTGGGTCCATGCCTAGAGCTGAGGACCAGGTCAGCGGAGAAGGGTCTTTGGCTAGGGCTGGTGGCCAGGCTGGTGGTGCATCCCAGTCAGGGCCTGAGGATCAGTCCAGTGTGAGGTCCTGGGCTGATTCTGGGGACCAAGCCAGTGGAGGGTTCTTGGTTGTAGCTGTGGACCAGACCAATGGAGGGTCTTGGCCTGGATCTGGAGATCAGATTGGTGGGGGGGCAAAGCATACATTTGAGAACCCGGCCAGTGGAAGAGAGTCCTGGGCTGACAGTGGGGTCCACACTGGTGGAGGGTCTGGTCTGGGACCTGGAGACCAGTCCATTGGAAATTCCTGGTCTGGCACTGGGGACCAGGCCAGTGGAGGGTCCAGGTCAGGGCCCGAGGACCAGTCCAGTGAATGGTTCAGTGCTTGTAGTGGGAGTCAGGCCAGTGGTAGAGTGTCTTGGGTTGGTGCTAGCAGCCAGGCAGTTGAAGGCTCTGTGTTAGGGGCTGTTAACCAAAGCAGTGGAGGGCCCTGGGCTGGGGCTGGAGATCCAGCTGGTGGCTGTCACAAAGCTGGATTTGAAGGTCAGGCCAGTGGAGGAGGCTTCTGGCCTGGGACTGAGGGCCAAGCTGGTGGAGTGTCCAGTCTGGGAGCAGAGGACCAGTCCAGTGGAGGGAATTCTTGGGATGAGACGGGTGGCCAGGCTGTTGGCGGGTCGACTCCAGAGCCTGCAGACCAGTCTAGTGGTGGGTCCTGGGCTGACCCTGGGAGTCAAGCCTGTGGAAGTTCTTGGATCAGGGCTGGGACTCAGGCTGGTAGCTGTTCCAAACCTGGATTTGAGGAGCAGGCCAGTGTAGGAGGTTCTCAGGTTGGCACTGGGGATCAGGCTGGTGGAAACTCCTGGGTTGAGCCTCGGCCTGGGCATGAGACCAGTAGAGGATCTGGGTTGGAATCTGAGGACCCTGCGAGTGGAGGATCCTGGGGTAGGACTGGGGACCAGGCCAGTGGAAGGTCCCATGTCGGTACTGAAGTGCAGACCAAAGATGGATGCTGGTTTGGGGCTGGGGGCGAGACTAGTGCAGAGTCCTGGTCCTGGAAAAGGGAAGAGGCTGGTATTGTGCCCAGTTGTGGAGGTCAAAATGAGACCAGTGCTGAATCCAGATCAGGGCTCGGGGAAGGAGCTAGCCTTAGTTCCAGATTTGGGGCTGAAGACCAGGCCAGTGTTGGGTCCTGGGTCAGATCCAGAGAGGCAGCCTATGTGGATTCCTATGTGGGGGCCGAGGCTGGGGCTGGGGCTGAGGTCAGGAAGGAGTCTTGGCTCTGGGATGGAGGTGCAGCCTCTACAGGGTCTAGACTTGGGGCTGAGGAAGGAGCTGACATGGGGCTGTGGACTTTGGCAGAGGAAGTAGATGAGGATGAGCTAAGCAGAACGTCCAGCCCCGATATTGAGGAAATCAGCTTAAGGTCCTTGTTTTGGGCTGACACCGAGAACAGTAATGAGTGCAGATCCCAGAGTGAGAAAGATGTCAGGTTTGAATATGGGGCTGGAGATACAGCCATTAACAAGGACAGGCTTGAGGCTGCTGGTGGAGTTGATATAAAATCTTGGTTCTGGGATGGGGAAAACAAAAGTGAGGACACAGCTTCACCTAAAACTAAGTCGTCAGGCACATATCCTTCCATGGTTCCTGGGGCAGGGATGGGGTCGTGGGCCGGAGCCATGTTCTGGACAGAAATGAAATTACCACAGCAAAATCAGGCCTGCTACCCACCTGAAGATGAGTTCAGAAAGCAGATCAGGCCTGAGGAGAAAACTCAGGCCGTGCCCTGCCGCTGTAAACGTGAAGCTAATATGGATCCAAAAGAACTTGAGAAACTCATCTGCATGATTGAAATGACTGAAGATCCTTCCATTCATGAAATAGCCAATAATGCTTTGTATAATAGTCCTGATTGTCCACTTTCCCATGAAGTCATTCACAATGCAGGTAGACTCTCAATTATTGAAAGTTTGCTCAGTAACCCCTACCCCAGTGTTAGGCAGAAGGCTTTAAATGCGCTGAACAATATCTCAGTGGCTGCTGAAAATCACAGGCAGGTTAAAACGTACTTAAACCAAGTATGTGAAGACACAGTCACCTACCCCTTGAATTCAAATGTGCAGCTGGCTGGACTCCGACTGATAAAACATCTGACAATTATTAGTGAATATCAGCATATGGTTACGAATTATATTTCAGAATTTCTCCGTTTGCTAACTGTGGGAAGTGTAGAAATTAAAGACCATGTTTTGGGGATGCTTTTGAATTTCTCTAAAAACCCCTCTATGACCAAAGACTTGCTCATTGCCAATGCACCAACAACGCTGATGAATATCTTTAACAAGAAAGAGACAAAAGAGAATATCCTTAGTGCTCTTTCACTATTTGAAAACATAAATTACCATTTTAAAAGAAGAGCAAAAGTATTCACCCAGGACAAGTTCAGTAAAAATTCCCTTTATTTTGTATTCCACCGGCCTAAAGCATGTGCTAAGAAACTTCGAGTCTTAGCAGCAGAATATAATGACCCTGAGGTGAAAGAAAAAGTTGAGCTATTGTTAAGTAAGCTCTGAGTAGCTGTACGTTTCCAAACAGACCTTGTTTTGCAGTCTGGAAGTAATGCACATTGTAAATTGCATTATAACTTCAAAACAAATGTTACTTAAAATGGTCTATAGCTAGACCATTTTATGAACACCAAATGAATTCAAGTTTGTCCTGAAAAATATGTGTGTTGACTTTTAACTTGTCTGGATTGAGATAATTTTAGTATGCTTCATGAGCAGAAACTGAACCGATTCTTCATAAGTAAGGTAATCTTTGGTCCTTTGTGTGGACTTATGTTTATACATATGATACTTTATTTTTTTGTCATCAATAAAAGTTGTGTGTTTTAAGCAGAAAAAAAAGCCCCGTTTTCTCCTTGAGTTTATGACGCATGTAGAAAGGCAAGGTGTGTGGAAACAGAAAGATCCTAGCACTGCCAGAGCCCTTGGTCATGGCCACCTTTGCTCATCAGTGCAGAAAGTGCCAGGGGCGATGGTGCGCAGGCAAGTTTTATGGCAGAGGCAGAAGTTGAATAAGCTGGGCATGAAGGGTGGGGAAACACGGGCAGAAGGGCACTGGAGGAGGGGGGAGAAGAAAGGCGGGAGGTGGGACTCCTGCTCCAGACAGGGGCCTGGCCTGCTGGGTGCAGAGTGGGGAGGGGAGTGATGGGAAGGGAGTCCAGCATTTGGGGCCAGGCTCAGTCCCGGGGCAGCCCCCCACCACTGCTAACCTGCGGTGTCCCGATGTCACCCTGCCCACCCCGGGAGACTCCAAAGTCGGTGTGTTGTGGCCAGAGGAATGACAGGATGCAAGGAAAGAGGAGGCTGACCTGTGAGCAGCATGGGTTGAGCTGGGGTGGAGAGAGGAGGCCGCCTGGAGGCTGGAAAGCCAGGGAGGGAGATTCAGCCCAGTTCAGCAGGAGGTGACAAAGGAGGGAGGTTCCACTGCTGGGTGGCCTGGGAGTGATGAGGGCAAGTGGGAAGTGACAGAACCTCGAATCAAGAAGTGCTGGCACCTATTCCGGGCACATTTTAGTGTTAGGGTCCTCCACCGATGTCGGTGGTGGCGGCCACGTAAGTGGAGGTGAGTTAACTGCTGTGAAGTCCTAAGAAGATACAACAGAAGAATACTTCTTAGTGCTGCTGTGAGAGTTCTTTGGCAAGGGTGGATAGGGGAGGGCCTTGAGGGAACCACAGAGCGTGCTGCTGGTGTACATCTAGGAGAAGGGACAAGCCTCTCCTACCCACAGTGTTGATGAGGGCGTGGGGCAGGAGCATTCTGTACGGTCCTGGTGGGAAAGCACATGGGTATGGGCCGCTTGGACGCGTTTCAGAAAGCGTAAGAGGTGCCTGCTCTTTGATCCGGCCATTCCACTTGTTGGAGAGTATCCTTAGGGGATAGTTGGTTTGCAGAAAGCTCTGCATCCCCACATAATTTTGAAGGGTGAAAAGCTGTGAATGACCCAAGTGTCTCATAAATAGAAAAACTAAGGTACATCAGCACATTGAGACATTATGTAGCTCTTGAAAAGGTTAGTGAGCACGTTTGTTTACTTGGGAAAAAATGCAGCATATAATTTTAAGTGGGGTAAAATAGGTTGCAAAAATGCAATGCTTTTTATAAAGAAGAGGCATATGTTTAAATGATCTGTATATAAAACTTGAGCATTTGCTGAAAATGTTAATCGTTCTCTATGGGTAAAATGGCTATAGATTAATAAGTGATTTATGATTTTGTTTTGAACTCACCTGTAGCTTCTGTCTTTTCTATTGTGGACTAGGATTTTTTGTATAATTTGCCAAAAGGAAACAGTTGGGTTTAGGCTAGACGGGCCTGTCAATAGCCTTCCAGGGGCCTAGAGCAAAAGTGTAAGTGGAGGCTTTTGTCTTATGTCTTAATACTTGCAAGGCATTAATTAAAAATTTAAATAAATATCATTTACTAAAATCTTTAAACATAAGTGTTGCTGTTTGAAATTTTAAGTCTTAATTAACCACTTTTATTCATTCAGTTAATTTTTCTTTATTGGGATAACATTAGTTTACAACACTATATATGTTTTAGGGATACAGGTTCACACCTCAGATGGATATCGCCACACCACACTCATCACCAAAACACCCATAGTCCTTTACGCTGGCCATTAGACCTACTGTCCTCTTTGTTTCCAGCCTCTCTTCCCGCTCTGATAGATTTAATTCTGCAGTCTTGTTTCTAGGGTTTGTTTTGGTTTGTTAACCATTTTGAAAATAAAACTGTTCTCAATTCTCATATTCTATGGCTACCAGCTTGCAAATGGAAAAAATGATGTCACATTTGTGGTAAATTCAGCAATCTGCTGCCCTAATCCCCTTTCAGGAATAAAGAGCTTACTATTTCAGTTGCTGGGAGAGCTGCCAGCTGCCAGCAGACAGCTCTCTGCTCTCAGCCCTCTTCAGGAATTGCCTCAGATGAAAAGAACCACTTCCCCACCCCCACCCCCAAGTTTATACCCACTTCCTGGGTTACTTCACATCCAATCACTGATTGACAAGGTCTTATAGATCCTGAGTGGGACCACTTAACTTCTCCCTCTGTCCAATCCTGCTTCGTTCTTTTCCCTTCTACAGGTGTTGATCCCAAGAGCATTCCCTAAAAAAAAGCCCTTCCTGTTGACCTCTGTCTGAGTCTGCTCTCCAGGAAGCCAGCTACAAGAGTTGGTACAAGAAGTGGTTCAGGAAGGCACACACTGTGATGAAATTTTGGAGATGGATCACCTGCTTCCTGTCTGGCAATGAGGACCCCACCATTGGTGGTAGGTGCAGTGGATAGACAGGTAGCAAAAGAATTGTAAGGCCTTACTGGGATGGCATATTGGTGAAAGGGAATGTATTAACTGGTGGCATGTAACAGACATGTGAAGGATATGTGGGAAATATTAAATATAAGGAAAGTCAGTGTACTGTGTCTATTACTAACCTTTATTCACCTCTACAAGCAAATAATTAAAAGCTGGATTAAATTGATCAACAATTAGAAGTTATGTATGGGGCTTCCCCAGGGGTTAAGTCTCAGTGCTAGCTCAGCCATAGCCTGAGACTATCTCCAGCCAGTGAGCTGAACCACATGGCACAGCAGACCTCTCCTGTCTTGCCCACTGCTCCACTCAGCAATGTATTTCAGTAGATCTCCCTGTTTTGCTCCCTACTCTGTCTCCGGTGAAACCTCTCACCACCCACCACATACCTCTGGCCTACTCCCCAGTTCTCCTATGCAAAATAAAGTAAAGTAAAATAAAAGCAATGTATGAAAGATAGAAAGCTTCATTCATACAATGTAAGGAGGTTCTTGTCTCTTGCCGATAGAGTAGAGAAATCTGAAGACCAGTCCAGGACTTACTGAAAGCAAGCTTCAAAGAAAGTAAAGTCCAAACCAAGTCAAATCTATTATACTTAGATCAGAGCCCTATTTAGGAAGGAATGAGGCAATGACACATAGGATGAAAACATCTGGGTTGATGCCCCTTAAAATCTTATGTCCTCAGATTTCCCCAAGCTCTCCTTCATTTCTCTATTAAAGGTGAGCGCTACATTTACTTGAATGTTCAGAGTCCTTTCTCTTATAACATGTTTCTCTCAGAATTTTCCCTACCTCCCCTCCTGGCGACTGGGTTTATATATAGGGTTAAGTTACAGCAGAACCTTATGCTGGGCCTAATGAGGAAGGAAAGTGAATAACACCCCAATGAGGGGCTTCAGATATAGGCAGTGTGTACCAGAAGGTACTTGGACTGAGAGGGGCTTGATCAGTGGACCTAGAATATAAAATTATTGGCGAGCTAAAGTGATTGGAGAGTTCTCTTCTAGGATGCAGAATTTAAAACCATGACACAGACCTCAGGAGGTCATGTGAACTCACTACCAAAATGAATCCTTACCGTATGAAAAGAAATAATGGCTTACATGAAGTGAGGTATGGATGCCAGGGTTGCCATATAAGATGGTGGGAGAAAGTATTAAAGGCTTAAGGAAGTGAATGATAAACTCTAAATATGTTACATAAGGCCAGAAAACCCTCCAGAGGACCATGTTCTGCTGGAGTACCCAAGGAACACTGCATTTGTCAAAGCTATAGGGGATGTGTGGGTGAGAAGGGCACTGGCATCACTAGGAACTTCAGTGGTGGCTCAGCACTGCAAGCCAGGGCTCAGCAGACCACTGGTGGAAATGGTGATGGCTTGGAAACCAGTGAGGCAAGATGACTGTAGGTCACTGTCAGAAGTGGGGTGGATGCAAATGCTATACTGCACTGCAAGGTCAGAGTGGCAGAACTGGCCTTTAGAGAGCTGTAGAAAGGGCTATAAGAACACAGAAACCCCGTGACTATATGGGTAAAAGATAGTTAATACAACCAGTGCTCAGAATAACAGTGTTTGGGGAAAATAGGCAGCTGACGGTCTACTCAACCCATACAATAAAAGTAATTAAAGATGGTCAAGAGTTTGAGGGAAGTTGCCTCAAAAAGTCATAATCCCTTGCCAAGCTTCTGGCCCTAAGTCAGTGTTTGATCCAGAATGCACTGGTTGAAGGAGAGGCTGGATTTCCCAAAAGACCCTACAATACATGCACAGTAAAGGTTCCTCTGGCCCTTCCATCTGCTCAGCTATCTGCTCACTGGAGAGAGAGGAATACTCGGGCATTTTGAGGACTAGTGGACATTGTTCAGAGCTGATACTGAGAGCCATAGACTAAACAGGAAGATGAGAGCCCAGTATTTTGTGGGCTCCTGACTGAGGTCAGGTGTGCAGTGGTTTCTGGATCCACTGACCCACCTGATGGTTATTTTCCTGGTTTCTGGATGTATGATTGGAATAGCCATTTTGATAGTTGGTTCATTGACCTGTGGCATCAGAGCTATAGATTGGTTGGCTTGGTATGTGGTTATCAGCAAGTATAGAAATTGTAGCCTAAGAAAGCCAAATCAAATTCCATTCTAGGAAAGGAATGGCAGTTTGGGGTCATACCATCAGGTAACCCACCAAAACCTAAAGAATGAAAGGTATCTGTAATTCACCATGAAAGAGGGAGATAGTCATTAGCGGCGTTAAGACCAGCTGCAAAGTTGGAGGCTGTAGCTTGTCTTAAGTTTTCCCAGCAAGAGAGGCCCACCAGATCCCTGGCAAGCACTGATCTCAGGACTTATATGAAGTTGATATGGGAAGCACAAGAGGTGGACTGTAGTGGTCACTGCAATGCCCTCTCCAGCGCTCCTTTTAGCAATTACTTTCCTTCTGTTGAAAATAAGGCTTGCAGCAGGTTGGGCATGAAGCCTTCAGAGAGCCCTTGGCTGTCAGCCCCCTACAGGGATTGCATCAGCCGAAGGGAGTTGTCTTAATCAAGATCGCACTTCATTCTCATGGCGGCCCACGTCCAATTACTTATTGACTCTGTGTATAAAGGTCTGGACATCTTTCTCCAGCTCAAGACAGCTCAGAAGTTTCATCCTAGCTTCAGAATTCCCTACAGGATATGTTGCGGCATTGCATTGGTAGTGAAGTGAAATTTGATTTCTCCTCTTCATTCCTGCTTCTTTCCTCATCTTTCTTCTGTAAGTATCGACCTCAGGAGCACTCTCTACTCTAAGATACTCTAATCTTTCTCCCAGAACCTGCTTCCAGTTTATGATAATGTCTTACACATGTTACATCTGTCTATCTTCTCTCTCTCTCCATCCACCCATTATAAAATCGGGAGTAATATAAGTTGTTTAATATTCTCAATCTCCATGTGCAACTGTTGAAAATACCACACTAACTTTTTTTTATTATCTCTGGGACCCACAGACTGGAAAATAAAGACAAACAAAAAAATGGGCACTACTGGGAAATGATAGTTGATTAAACAATTATCTACTGCATTCTTTTATCTGAGAAGAAGGCTTTGACCACTTAGCTTGTTTTTTTCTCTTCTATAAGCATTTCCCCTGTTCAACTCTTCCCTACAGTTGGAAAGAATGCTATCTTTTATATAACCAGTGGCACAATCTATAAAGCTTCATGGCACTTGGATACAGTTTTCTTGGATTACAAGTTATGATATGCTGAAAATAAACACCAGATTCCATGTGACACAAGCTCCCATTTTTTATTATAATAGTTTGTTTTTATATCATTTTGTGCCTTTTTCCATCTCAGTTGTAATCCCTGTAGGTTTCCCATCACATCACCCATGTGCCATCACCATAGTCCAGTGCATTTCCCTCCCCCCACTGTTTTTGATCCTATTCCCCACTCCACCCCCATAAAATGTCTCTGGTATATAGTTGTTCATTATTATTATTTTTCCCTCTGGTCCTTTATGCTCCTGCTATGAGTGAAACCATCCGGTATTTTTCTTTTTCTTTCTGGCTTATTTCACTAAGCATGATTCCTTCCAGCTCCATCCATGTTGCTGCAAAAGGCATGAGTTAATCTTTTTTGATTGCTGAGTAATATCCCATTGTGTATATGTACATCTTTTTAATCCATCCCATGTGTTTTTTAATAAGTGTGTGTGTGTGTGTGTGTGTGTGTGCGAGTGTGTGTATGTGCCCTTCAATGCACTGAAGCTACAATAGTAGTGTATAACTTTCCTAGATATTTGGGAGCCTTAAGTGGTCTCATAGCCAGTTCTGGGTCTAACTGTAGCTTCAAGTCCCCAGAGTCTTACATTTGTATTTTTGTCACAGATTCAGGGCTCAGGGGTTGGTTTAAAGTTTTGGGTACAGTAGCCTAATTGCGTCATGCACATATGGAGAGAAGTCAGGCAACATAATTTTCAGAAGATGAAAATGCAGTCTTTCTTCTGGCAGAAAGATGTATTTCTGGGAAAGATATCAAGTGACTTACCCTTAAGATAAGGTAGATCAAAGCAAGAATGCAATTTAGACTAAGGAAAGAAAGGGCAAGGGTATTAACACTTCTATTACCCTTCTACTTTTCAAACATGAATAAGTAGGTCTGGCAGGGAAGGAACTGAATTCTAGTTTGAACTCTATTTGTGGTGCCCATGGGATTTCCAAGAGGAGATGTTCAGTGTTCAGTTGAACGGTGTGGAACTGGATCTAGAGAAAAGATCTGGCTAAAGTTACATATTATGGATGACAACTGAAATCAGGACTAAGTCAGAGAGCCCCAGTGAGGGGTATAATTGAAAAATTCAGGACAGAACTCTGAGGAAGCCAAAGAGGAGTGCAGAATTGAAGCAGAGTTCAGCTTCCCAACAGTATTGCAACACAAGTATCTGGACATTCTTTTGTTTCCCTTTTTAAAAATTGTGATAAAATGCAGGAATTATTTACCATCACCACCATCATTAAGAGCCCAGTTCGTTGACATTAAATGTTCACATTGTTGTACTGCTATTGAACTACCTATCCTCAGAAATCTTTTTCCCAAACTGAAATTCTGTATCCATGAAACAATAGTTCTCCATTTTCCCCTCCTCTCAGTCCCTGGCAACCACCAGCTACTTTCTCTCTCTATGAACTTGACTACTTGAGGTATCTCACATAAGTGGCATCATATGGTGTTTGTTCTTTTGTCACTGACTCGTTTTACTTACCATAATGTCCCTGTATCAAGTTTGTTTGGGCTGCTAGAACAAAATACCACAGACTGAGTGGCTTAAGCAATAGGAATTTATTTTCTCAATTCTGGAAGTCAGGAGGTCTAAGATCAGTGCCAGCAAATCTGGTTTCTGGGAGAGTTCTCTTCCTAACTTGTAGATAGATGCTTTCTCACTGTGTCCTCACTTGGCCTTTCCTTGGTACAAATGCCCAGAGAGACAGTAAGTGAACTCTGGTGATACAATAATCCTATGGATCAGGGGCACCACCATATGAACACATTAACCTTAATTACTTCCTTAGAGGCCCCATCTCCAAGTAGAGCCATAGTGTGGGTTAGGGCCTCAACATAACAGTTTGGGTGAGATACCGATATTCAGTCCATAACAATCCTCAGGTTTTCTGATTTTTTTAAAATTTAATTTTCATAGTTAAAGAACATAAGACTTTAATCAATAACAGCAAAAATCTAGCAGAACCTTTCTTTTTATTTCTCTACTCTTCAGGCACTATCATTTTCAAGTCTTTTAACTGTATTTTATGGTATCATCTCTGTATTTTTAAGTGACTTGTTTGTACTTTTATTTCTTGAATTATTTTTTTACATCAGTCATATTTTCTGTAAGGGGTGCTGTCATATGCACCCCATATACAACTACACTTCTCCCATTTTGGTGTTGCTATATTTGATTCAATCACTATATTTTAGTAAATCAATATTCAGTATTTATGTTATATCTATGTAAGTATTATTCATAACTGAGCTTTGAAAAGGAGTAGTTAGAAGCATAGACTCTGCCACTTGGCTTTAATCTTGGTGCTGTTACTTAATAGTTATGTGATCTTGGGCAAACCTCTTCAGCTCTACCTCACTTTCCCCATATTTAGGTTGGGAAAGATAACAACATCTATCTCATAGCATTGCTGTGATGATTAAAGGTTAAGCACACAGAGGAGTAACTTGGGATGTACTAACTGGCATTTTATACATATTATTGATATTTCTTATATACATTTTTTGTTTTTCCAGAAGTTAATCATTGCCTCACTTTTAGTTTGTTTAGTTTTATATGTATCTATAACTAATTCATCCATAAACTTATTAATGGAACTATAAAACTCCTCTTGATATGGTCAAATACCATAATCATCTATAATCTATCAATTCCTGGATCTCTCTATTTTCCTGCTCCAATCTGGAAGATTCTTCTGCAGGTCTAACATCGGGCTATTGTTCTGAGGTTTTCCTTGTATCTTACTGGAATTTTCTTCATCTCTCATGTTAGACCTTGCTTTTACTGAATGTCATGTTTCCTCTGCCTTGGTTCACTACTGTATTTTCATGGAGTACATCAGGATTTTTGAGAAAGGATGTACAGGATGTAAGTACTCTGAGGGGTGTCTCCTTTCCTTAAAATAAAATTTTATTGATTTAAAATACCACATAACTTTCAGGAGTACAGCTTCACACTTATATATGTGTTTATGTTTCACCTCATTCACCACCAAAGTTCTAGTGCCATTTCCACTATTCAGCTGACCTTATTCTTTCCTCTCCTACCCGTCCCCTTCTCCCTCTGGTGGTGACTATAATTTTCAGAGTCCAAGAATTATTTTGTTGTGATTTGTTATGTAGACTATAAATAACCAAAGGAAACAAGCTATAAATATTTCTCTTTTTATAAGGACTCCAGCCCTATCACATTAGGACCCCACTCGTACGTAACACCTATTTTAATCTTAATTGCCTTTCTAAAGGTAGTTCTAAATATAGTCACTTTGTGAAGTAAGACTTCGACATGGATTTTCTGGTCACACAACTCTGCCCCTAGCAACTCTCTATGAAAAACAGCAATATCTCTATATCTCACTTATATTTCCCACTCTCCCAAAGCAGTTACTTTCACTTATTTTAATTGATTCTTTTGGTATCATTTACCTATTTCTAAATAACATGCTTATATTGCTATTTCTTAATTTTTGAGTTTCATTTACCAACTCCCCACTTCAACAGATTTTGTTTTATACACACCTCTGCTTATTCTTATCACACATCTCCACAATTTTTATACCTTGCATTCCCAATTGTCATATCCTTATTAAAGTTGGTAGATTGGTAGTATTTTTAACTTTGTAATGTTATTAACAGTTTAATCACGTAATAGATTAAGATTGTTTTTCCTTGTGTGTGTGTGTGTATATATATATATATATAAATACATATATATAAATGATCAAATGTCTTTTAATTTCATAGACAACAACATGATGCATATTATCTTGTATGTTGTATAAGAAGCACACAGTAGTTTTGTATAAACAGATTGGAATAGAGGCTAAACACGGGGGTAACAGCGGTGTTTTTGAACTTTAAGTAAATTGAACACATAACATTCCAAGATTGGTAAATCAGGAAAACTTACCATAACAAAAAAGGACTCTTTGAAAAACATTTTTAATTTTTACTAAACAAACTATATAGACAGCTAAAGTAAGCATTAAAAATTCAACATTAATGCATGACTTAGGCAGCACATGTACTGAAATTGGAATGAAGAGAGAAGATAAGCTTGCAAATTTGTGAAGCATTTCATAGTTTTCAGAATAAACAATGTGGTCAAGGAGAGAATGGAATGATGTTATTGAAAAGTTAAAGATAAAAACTACAATCAATAATGCCATAATGAAAGGTTTTCCTTTAGATATGAAGGAGAAATAAAGGCCTTCTCAGACAAAGAAAAACTGAAAGAGTTTGCAAAAATTAGAAACCTTCTCCAAGAAAACAGAAACACACAAAGAGAACTGAAAAAGGAAATAGATAAAACCACAAAATAAAGGCAAAATGGCAGCAACAGACTTTCATATATCAATCATCACTTTAAATGTTAATGGATTATACTCACCATTTAAAAGACAGAGTATCTATATGGATTCAGGAACAGAACCCAACCATCTGCTCTGTCCAGGAGACACACCTGAGCTCCAAGGATAAACATAGGCTCAAGGTAAAGTGTTGGGAAATGATCCAGCCAATGAATGGAGCCCAAAAGAAGGCAAGGACAGTCAAATTTATATTAGACAAAATAGATTTCCAATTAAAAAAGGTAACAAATGACAGGCATGGACACTACATAATATTCAAGCGAACAGTACCTCAGGAAGACATAACACTTATCAGCAGGTACCTGCCAAACAAAGGAACATCAAAATATAGTCGGCAGTTACCGTGAATTCAGAAAACAAACATTGGCAATAACACATTTGTGGTATTCAATAACCCACTCTCACTGATGAACAAATTAATAAGACAAAAAATGAATAGGGACATAAAATCTGTAAAGAAATAATTAAATCCTATGCACCTAGTAGACATCTATAGGACTTTATAACAGAATACACATTTTTCTCAAGTGTACATATGTTTTATAGGATTGACCATATATTGGGCCTTGACGAATATCAACAAATTCATGAAAATTGAGATCATAAACAGTAACTTCTTGGACCAAAAAGATACCAAACTAGCAGTAAACTACAGGAAAAAAGCAGGGAAAACTTCTAGTATATAAAGGCTTAACAACACATTATTTTCAGTAGAAAGATCACTGGGTCAATGTGGAAATCAAAGAAGAAATAAAAAATACCTCAAGATAAATGAGGACATAGTCTTCCAGAACATTTGGGACACAGCAAAAACAGCACTAAGAGGAAAGTATAAACCAATAAAAGCCCACATCAAGAAAGAAGAAAGATCTAATATAAATAACCTTATCTCTCAGCTCAAGGAACCAGAAAGATTAATAAACAAAACCAGAAGCCAGAGGAAGAAAATGATAAAAATTAGAGCAATGATAAATGAAATAGAAGTTTAAAGGGAAATCCAAAAGATCAATGAAGCTAAAACTGTTTCCTTTAAAACATAAACAAAATAGAAAAACCTCTAGCTAGACTCAGTTAAAAAGAGAGGGGGACTCAAATAAACAGGATCAAAAAGGAAAAAGAAGTTGCAGCAGACACTGCAGAAATTCAGAAGATAATAAGAGATTATTATGAACATTTATATGCAAATAGATTAAACAACCTAGGTGAGATGGATAGAGTCTTAGAATTATACAATCATGCAAGACCAAATAGGGAAGAAATGGAAAACTTAAACAAACCAGTCACAAGCATGAAAACTGAAATAATAACCAACATCCCCCCACCCCCCAAAAAATCTGGTACCAAATGGGTTTATTAGTGAGTTCTACCAAATCTTCAAAAATGAATCAATACATGTCCTGCTCAAATTCTTTCAAAAAATTGAGGAAGAAGAAATACTTCCAAACATTTTTTATGAGCCCCAATATTATGCTAACACCAAATACAAAGACAACACAAAAAGAGGAAAACACAAACCAACTTCTCTGATAAATGCAGATACACAAATCCTCAACAAAATCTTAGCTAATTGAATTCAACAATGCATGAAAAGGATCATACATCATGACCCAGTAGGATTAATAATAAGGATACAAGGATGGCTCACTATCTGAAAATCAATCTATGTAATTCACCATATCAACAAAAAGGAAGATTAAAAACCATATGATCATATCAACAGATGTTGGGAAAATATTTAACAAGATTTAGCTCAATTATAATGAAAACCTTTGAAAAACTGCAGATAAATGGAACATACCTTAACATAATAGAAGCAATGTATGACAAATACACATTATTCTCTATGGTGAAAAACTGAAACCCTTTCCACCACTACCATTGAACACGATACTAGAAATCTCGGCTAGAGCAAATAGGCAAGATGTAAAAGAACTTGGGAAAGAAGTAAAACTATCATTATTTGCAGATGATATGAGAACCCTAAAGACTCAACAGAAAAACTAATGAAAACAATAAACCAGTTCAGTAGAGTGTCAGGCTATATAATCAACACATAAATACCTATATGCAGTTGTCTTCCTATATGCAAACAGTGAGCTGGAAGAAGAAATTAATAAATTCATCCATTTACAATCACAATAAAAACTTAAGTACCTAGAAATAAATCTATAAAAGGAGATGAATATCCTGTACAAGGGAAACAATGAAACATTGTTAAAAAGAAATAGGAAACAAAAAGAAATAGAAAGATATCCCCTTCCTCATATATCAGAAGCACTGACATTGTCAAATGGCCATTCTACCCAAACATGTCAAGAAAAGTGGGGTGTGGGAGGAATGGTGGTATTAGACTTCCAAACTTCAAACTATCTTATAAAGCCATAAATATTAAAACACCTTGGTACTACAACAAAAACAAACACACAGGCCAATGGACTAGAATTGCAAACCCAGAATAAAAACTATACATATATGGACTGCTTATTTATGACAAGTAATTTATACACTGGAACAAGGAAAACCTCTTCAAAAATTGGTGTTGGGAAAACTGGACTGCCATATGTACAAGAATGAAACTGGATAACTATCTCATACCAGATGCAAAAGTCAACTCAAAATGGATAAAATACTTGAATGTAAGACTTGAAACCATAAAATGCATAGAAGAAAACATAGACAAAACACTCTATGACATAAGCTTCAGAGATCTATTTGCAGGTTTGCTCCCACCAACAAGGAAAACAAAAGAGAATGTAAGCAATTAAGGTTATATCACATTTAAAAGCTTCTGCACAGCAAAAGAGACTGTAACCAAAATGAAAAGACACCGTATTCAGTAAGAGAATATTTGCACACCATACGTTGGACAAAGGACTGATGTTGAAGATACACAAAGAGCCCATACAACTCAAAAAAATAAAAAAAACTCAGTCAAACAATGGGCAAAATAACTACACAGGCAATTCTCCAAAGAAGATATGCAGATACTTAACAGCTTGTTTGGGAAAAAGGAACCTTCTTACACTATTGATGGGAATATAGACAGGTTCAGCCCCTATGGAAAGCTGTGTGGAGGTTCCTCAAACTATTAAAACTGGATTTGCCATCTAACCCAACAATTTGACTTCTAGGTATCTACACAAATGACACAGAAACACTAACTTGAAAGGAAACTTGCACTCCTATATTTATTGCAGCACTATTTATAATAAACAAGATATGGAAATAATATTAATGTCCCACAACGTATGAGTGGATTAAGACAATGCTTACATACATGATGGAATACTACTTAGCAATTAAAAATAATTTCATGTCATTTGTGGTAAAATAGATGGAGCTGGAAGAAATTGTGTTAAGCAAAATAAGCCAGAAGGAGAAAGATAAATACTGAATGGTGTCACTTATGTAGAATATAGAGAAATAATATGAAAGATCAGACAGAGAAACATTAAGGCTAACCCTTGAAAGCTGATCATATATCTAAGGTATCCAGGGGGAGAGGGGTGAAGAGAAAATGGGGGAAACACTTTGGACTGTGGTGGAGGACTATGGGTGCTTTGGTATTGACCACACTTGAGGGGAGAAATCATATACTGTCAAAAAATTAACAAGGATGTAAAACATAGTACATCATTAAAAAAAAAAAAAGGAAAGTGGTTAGACATGGGTGGGGGAGGATTTGAAGATTTGAACCCAGGATTTCTGGTGTCAAAGCTCATGTTATTAGCAACCTTTATAAATGAGTAAACAAAAACTCAACATTAGAATATATAAAGATCTGCTATAAAATATGTTAGAAGTCACTTATAATTCACTACATTACAAAATAGTGTTTAACATAAAATTGGTTTAATAACTGTACAGTTTTGGAATCTGACAAACCTACATTAAACCGATTATGAAATCCTCTGGGAAAATTTCAATATGCATCTTCAGAAGGTTTTTTAAAAAATACCCTTATATAGGGCTCTCTCTGGTGGCGCAATGGGTTAAAGCAACACATTATGAAGCTTTCCTAAGCCACTGCAGCACAAATACGATCCATGGCCAGGGAGCTGACCCACATGGTGGACCTCTCCTGACCTGCCCGCTACTCCCCTCAGCAGTGTACTTCGTCGATCTGCCTGTTCTGTTTCCCGCTCTGTCTCTGGAGAATCCTCTCACCCACCACACCTCTGGCCTGTACCCCAGTTCTGTAAGCATATGTAAATAAATCTTTAAAAAAAATACTCTTATAGGAGAAAGCAGCAGCAGCAGCTCCAACTTGGCAAGGACTTATTTTCCCTGACAGCCCTCTATATGAGAAGGGAGTCTTCAGAATCTAAAACAACTTTCCAACAGAATATCCATTTAACCACATGAAAGGAAAGGGGCAGGCTTTTCCTTTTTTTTTTAAAGATTTATTTATTTATGCATACGAAGAACTGGGATACAGGCCAGAGGTGCGGGGGAGGGTGTGTGTGAAAGGATTCACCAGAGAGTGGGGAGCAGAACAGGCAGATAACTGAAATACACTGCTGAGAGGAGAAGTGGGTTGGACAGTAGAGGTCTGCTGTGCCATGTGGGTGAGCCGCTGGCTGGGATTTGAACTCGTGCTGTAGTGGCTGCTGAGAGCTTCATAGTGCTCTGCTTTAACCCGTTGTGCCACAAGGGAGAACCATAGGCAGGCCTTTCCTGCCAGTTATTAGTACTTAAAACTGGAAGCCACTAACCAAAAGTGACCAAGTAATCCAGTACTGGTGATGACTGCCATCACGAACACCCCCTTTGGGCTGATCTAGATGGAGAATACCTGATGGACTGGAAGACATTCTGTAAGAACACTGAAGATTTTATCAAGAAATATGGGGGAAAGCAGCCAGTGTATAGAATCTTCCATGATTGATTCCAGCAAATGTGAGCAGAGCCTGTAAGCAGTACATTCAGACACCTTGCAAAACAGGAATTTGTTAAAATTGACAGATGCCACCCCCTGGCTTTTGTTTGTGGCAGTTACTAGCTTTCTACAGTTTTCTTAATTAAAAGTGGTCTAGGTAATCTGTAAGGAAAGGATTAAAGTGTTAAGTTGTTCTTTAAAAAAAAAAAAGCTTCTATTATCAAGAACCTGTAAACAATGTAGACAATATAGACTAAAAAATAATTATATGCTTCTAGAAAATCAGCAATCCCACTGTAAACAACCAGAGAAAAATAAACTGGCAAAACACAGCAAACATAACTTGTAGACTATATAACTAGGCCATTCCATCAGCGGGTCGAGAGTATAAGGAGGATACAGAGGTCATAAGGGATCATGTGTCAGCACCTGCGTTCTGGTGGGCAGCAATAAAACACGTGCATATGCTGAGGTGTGAACCTGTACTCCCAAATTTATATACTTTTTCCAAATGAATGGCAAATTAAATTTTTTAAGAAAAACAAAGAAAGTCATCATTCCCAGAGTAAGTAAGAAACAATTTTCAAGTATCAAACTTTTAAACAGTTCTCTTTCCATTCTGATAAAAATGTCACAATATCACCACATTCTGTTCATTTAAATAGTTTAGATACTTTTAGCACCAGGCCTCAAAAGTCATTAACTCAGTCTCAATTGTGTCAGTGTGTGTGTATTTTGTTTCTGCCAGTAAATTTTTGTTGGAGACCAGCTCCAACTATCGAGGTGTCTGGAGGCGAGACAGGCAGGGCCCTAAGGTGGGAAGGTGTCGGCGAGCGGAAATTCCAAAAGGGGAGAGTGAGCGGGAGCGAGGAAGACATGGGAGTCAGGATTGGGCGCAAGTCATCCTGCTATTCCCTCAGCAGGTCTTTATTTATACTGTGTAACAAGTAGTTAATTGCAATAATGCATAGGGTAAGTTAATGAGAAATCACCATAAAATGTTTTCAAGGACAAGGGGAACAAAACATTTTTTTCTTAAATATTATGGTATACTAGATTATATGTTTTTGTGATAATTATCACTTATACAGCTATTTAATTATCATTCAAAGGAAGAGGGGTCTGGGAAGGGGTGAGCTCGTTAACAAAAGGTTATTAGGAGTCTTGGGGTAGTAATAAATTGTGTTAGCAGTGTTATCAGTGATTGTCTAAAGAAAAGCTAGTTGCTAATTTAAGGCTAGCAGAGTGTAGTTAGTGCTTGTTTTAAAAAGGAGTAAATTAAGAGAAAGTTGTACAGTTGTGTATCAACACCTGTGTAGTCAAGGTTAAAATTTGTCCATGAGTCCTTTTGCCCTGGAAATCTTATCTGAGGTTTGCTTTTTTATATAAAGAAACCAAGGAAGCTTCCCAGGAGTTTTTTTATGCCCTGGGGTCTTATCTCTCCTGGGGCTTGCCTTCTGTCTCAGGAGACAGAGGAATTTCTCGCCCTGGGGCAGCTTGCCTGAACCAGGCAGCCGCCTTATGAGGCTAAGACAATCCAGTTGTAAACTGAATGTTGCTCAGAATATTTTGATATTATGATTATACAAAAAAGGGAGGTCATAACATAAGTTAGCAGTGGAAATTCTGATTTTTCAGAGCTTTTCCCGATCTATCCGGAATCTGTCAGTCGGTAGACGTTGCATAGCTTGTGTCAAATTTTTTTTTTAAAGATTTTATTTATTTATTTGTGCATACAGAACTGGGCTACAGGCCAGAGGCTCAGAGGCGGTGAGAGGCTTCACCAGAGACAGAATGGGGAACAGAACAGGCAGATTGACAAAGTACACTGCTGAGGGGAGCAACAGGCGGGTCAGGAGAGGTCTGCCGCGCCATGTGGTCACCTCCGGAGCAGGCGGGAATCGAACTCATGCGGAAGCGGCTTTAGATTCTCATGCTGTACCTTTAACCCGCTGCGCCACCAGGGAGGGCCCTTGTGTCAAATTTTAAATTACAAATATAAAAGAAACATTAACATATAACTAGATGTGCAAACTGTGTGTACTTGCTTCATTGTCAAGTTTTTCAAATGGGTTTTTTAATTTTTATTTATTGAACTTGAGAGGGTTTTTGAGACAGTGTTAACTATTTTTTTAGGCCTTGTCCTAAAAAAGGCATACAATATATACACTCATATCTTCATTGCAGCATGATTTATAATAACCAAGTTATGGAAACAAACTAAGAGTTAAATTACAGATGAAAGAAGTAAGAACATGTGGTATATATGCACATTGGAATACTAAACCATCAAAAAGATGAAGTCTTGCCATTTGTGACAACATACATGCAACCAAAGGGGACTATGTGAAGCAAAATAAGTCAGAAGGGGAAATATGATTTCATTCATATGTGGAATATTAACAAAAACACAAAGAGACAAAACAAAACAAAACCCTTGAAATCTAACTGCAGGACTGTGACTACCACAAGGGGATTATATAGGGGTGGGAGCAAAGTGGAGAGGTGATTCAATGAACTATGGTAGAAGATTGTGGATGCTTGTGGTGGGTGCAGTGTGATGCATACATCTGTGGAGGTATGAATCTATACCGTTAAAATATACAGTGTTGCTGCTGGTAGGAATGCAAACTGGTACAACCGCTATGGAAAGCTGTGTGGCGGTTCCTCAAACTACTAAAAATGGAGCGACCATATGACCTAACAATTCCACTCTTAAGAGTCTACTCAAAGGACACACAAACATTAATTGAAAAGGACACCTGCATCTATCTCTATGTTTATTGCTGCACTATTCACAATAGAGAAGATGTGGAGTCAACCTAAATGCCCAAAAATAGATGACTGGATTAAAAAGATGTGGTACATATACACAATGGAATGTTACTCAGCAATCAAAAAAGATAAAATCATGCCTTTTGCAGAAACATGGATGGAGCTGGAAGGGATCATGCTTAGTGAAATAAGCCAGAAAGAAAAAGAAAAATACTGGATAGTTTCACTCATTGTAGGAGCATAAAGGATCAGGGGGAAAAAAAGGGAGAGGATCAAATGTAATAAAGTAAAAATGAGAACAACAACTATAAACCACAGATATGGTATGACCTCTTGGAATGGGATAGAAACTGAGGTGGGAAGAGGGCACAGGAGTATGGTGATGGCAGTCAGGTGAATTGGTGGTGGGAAGCACAAAGGGACTACAACTGAGATGGAAAAAGGTACAAAATGAAGAATGGTGTTAAAAATAAATTAAGGCCGTCCCTGGTGGTGCAGCGGGTTAAAACACAGCAGTGAGAATCTAAAACCGCTTCCGCATG
>NW_004567120.1:12180546-12200149 GCF_000260355.1 Condylura cristata
TTTCCTGTTTAATTTTTACAGCACTTCCAGCTGTGCCAGTAATTTATTTGAGGTCATTTTTTACTTTATTGTGTGTCACCGGAGCACTTGTAAAGCATAGTTACTTTATTTCACCTTTTATTTTATAAAACTCTACTAAAAAGAACTCCACCTAATTTTTTAGCAAGGCTTCAAAAAATATTTCCTTTCCTAAGAATTCTTTAATTAGTGTTATTTTGATTTTCCAGGACATGAATTATTTTCTGGGCATTTAAAATACATATTTTTTTCATTTTCTACAACATTCTTGAGCAGCTTCTTCCTTTTTCATTGACCTTATTTTCTTTTCAACTGGGCATTCGTCTTCCTTATATGAGAGATAAGAAACATAGGAGATGTCATCGCCCCAGTTGTGGCAGTGAAATAGGAGAAGGTATGGCACTGCGCTGATGTGTCTACTTATCTCCTGACGCAGTCTGTCCACACACCTGCTTCACGGGCACAAGTATCTGTTGTCCATCAGAAGTCTGCATATTTGAGACATCTTCTGCTGAATGCTGCCTGAATTTGTCATGGTCAATGTCTGAGGTCCCTGGACTCCATCTGCGCAGGTTTCACTTGCTGGCTGTCAGTCTCCACCTGGACAATGGCAATACATTGTGGCATCCTGGGCAGCCAGTTGTCTGAGAGATGGGAGCTGGAACAGAAATAGAAGGAACAGCAACAGCAAGGATTTCTCCATCTCCTTTTCTTTCCGGTGTATCTTCAGAAGATAGGTCGTTCATTTTTTTTTTTCTGTAAGATGGCTGGGCTTTCTGTGAGGAGCCCATACTATCAGATGAAACTTGAGATTCCTCACTTTCTGATAAAGATTTCTCACTTTCTGATAAAGATAATATCTTTGAAAACATGAGCTCTCTGAAATATTGCACCAGGTTGAGTTGCTGACTCTGATTCTTTGTGGGTGTCTTCTATAATTATGGCTGGAACCTCATTGCTTTTGGAGGTGGTAACTTTTACTTCCTCCTATCCAAGACAGGGCCAAATTACTACCCGGTTCCACCTTCTCACATGACAAGGGGTCCAGCACAGATGGTGTTGCTTGCTAGCCAGCTACCCTACGCTACCATTTCTTTAGCCGTCAGGGCTACCACTACCTGCACTTCTACACCAGGCTGGGGCAGAAGGCAGAAGGCAGACAAAACTAGATGAATGAATTTGAAGAGCAAGGTAAGGATAAGCCATATCCTCCATGCAGGCTTACATTGCTGGGTTGCTCACATGATGCTCCCCTGTCTTGTCAAAGTTGTTGTTTTCTTTAGAGCTAATCTCCTTTCCTGCTCTTTTTTCTATGTATTTCCCACTAATGCATCCCCCAGATAGCCTACCAAGTATGTAAATACTCTACCAATATGTTAAAAGAAACGAAGTATTCTATCAGTTTCATCTTCTTGACAGAATTCCTCCCGGGAATCCTATGACATGCTTCAAATGCAACTGGGTGCTTGCTAGGCGTGCGGCAGAGCTGTTATCTTGGGCTCTCTCTCGAGTCACAAAAATCTTGGAGAGTCTCTTCACTCACTCTTATGTTGGTTTCACTATTTTTGGATCTCATACCTCCCTTTTTCTTAGTTTCTTGGCAAAGCACATCTTCTAGTAGTATCCTGAGAAAGTGTACAGTGAGTTCTCAGTGAGTCCTAACGTAGATAGATTCTTGGAAACAGAATTTAGGCTAAAGGGTATATAAGCAGGTCTTCAAATAGTGACTGTTTTTTCAAGGTAGTCAGGCTGATTTTTTTCATCAATGCTATAATGGAAAAACATTATGCAAAAGGTCATTGAAGGACTTGTATATATGAAGCCTATTTTTGAGACTTATATGTCTGAAAATATCATTCTGTTCCCACACTTGATTGGTAGCATGGTTAGAAATGGAATTTTGGTTAAAGGTGGAAATTCTCTAAGAATTTTAAAGAAGTTGCTTCACTGCCTTTTAGATTTCAGCGTTGTTACTGAGAGATCAAATGTTACTCTGATTCTTTTTTACCTATTAATTTGTTTCAACAGGTAATACACTTACCACATTCTAATTTTAGACTACCTTTGTTCTTTAAAGAACCTTATATCCATTAGCCAGTTAATATATATTCTTCCAACATCTTTGTCCCACTGATAGACCTATGTCTACTAATATACCTACTAATGTACCCTTTGTCTTTGTAAACTTGTTTATTTTGGAAATTCTGTATAAGTGAAACTATAATATATGCAAGATTTAATGACAGGTTTATTTTACAAAGTATTATATATATATATATATATATACTTTTTAAAGATTTATTTATTTATTCATACAGAACTGGGGTACAGGCCAGTGATGCGGAGGATGAGAGGATTCACCAGAGACAGAGTGGGGGGCAGAACAGGTGATGAAGAACACTGCTGAGGGGAGCAGTGGGTGGGTCAGGAGAGGTCTGCCTCGCCATGTGGATCTCCTCCTGGGCAGGCGGGGATCGAACTCATGCGGAAGTGGCTTAAGCTTCTTAGTGCTGTGCTTTAACCCGCTGCGCCACCAAGGAGGGCCCAGTATTATACATACATACATACTGTGCATCAGTTTTTCATTTCTTTTTTTACAGACTTTTTTTTAGCAACTTTGTTAGATATAATTTACATACCGTATAATTCACCCATTTAAAATGTACAAGTCAATTATTCTTAATATGTTCACAGAGTTGAGCATCAACACATTTAACTCTTGAATATATTTATTACCACAAAAGAAATTATATATTTTAATTGTCACCTTCCAATCACCCCCTTTCCCCAGACCTTCAAAACCACTAACCTACTTTTTGCCTTCATGAATTTGCCTAGTGGACATTTAACTTAAGTGGAAACATTTAATATGTGGCCTTTCATTTCATACTTCTTTCTGCTAAGTGTATGTTTAAGGTTCCTAATGTTTTAGCAGGTATCAATATTTTATTCCTTTTTTAATTAAAAATACTCCACTATATGGATATGCAATGTTGATTTATCCATTTATCAGTTGATATACATTTTGAATATTTCCAACTTTTGACTACTATGAATAATGTTGCTATGAATGTTAAGTACAAATTATGTCTTGATATTTGATTTCATTTCTCTTGGGGATGTAGCTAGGAGTAGAATTGTGGGTCATATGGACTATCTGTGTTTAAGACTTTTTTAAGCTTTTGAGGGTCTGCCAAATTATTTTCCACTGTGGCATCACCATTTTACATTCTCATCGGCAATATTCCAATTTCTCTATATCTTTTTAAACACTGTTATTGTCTATCTTTTTATTATAGATATTTGTCTAAATTCTTTTATCATTTTCTTAAATTAGGCTGCCTATTTGCTTATAAGCTATTCTGAACACTAAATACATGATAAACAAATACTTTCTCCCACTCTGTGGGTTGTCTTATAACTTTGTTGATAGTGTCCTTTGAGCAGAAAGAAAAGGTCTTAAATTTTGCTAAAGTTCAATTTATCCATTTAATTCTACACCAAAATCTTTACTGTTTTCAACAATATCTGTAGGCATGGATTTTTCTACTATCCAAATTAAGTGAATATCTTCACATAAAATTTCAGAGTTCTTCACTTTTATGTTCTGCCTTTCCTCCTGGGAAGAATCCCTGAACCACTGCACCAGGAGCTAAAGACAAGGACCCACTTATACCCATGACACTCATGCTCTTTGTGGTGGTGTTGGAAAGGGGTGAAAACTCCTGGCCTTTTTGGGCTTGTTCTTCCTGGAATTGAAAAAGAATTGGGAAAATAATTTCAAAAACTTCCCAGATCTGTTGAAAGTCATACAATTACATATTGAAGTCTCAATGAATCCTAAACCAGATTAAATTCAAAGAAAACTATAGTCAGACATATAGAATCAAACTGATGAGAAACAGAAGTAAAGATAAAACTCTTGAAAGTAGGTAGAGGAAAACAAATACATTGCATATAAAAGAAAAACAATTCAAAAACCTGTGGGTGTATTATCACAAACAGTGAAGGCCAGAAGACAGAAGAATGCCATTTTTAAAGGATTAAAAGAAAACAATTGCCAGCCCATAAGTCCTTATCAAGCAAAAATATGTTTAAGAATGAAGAAATGTTGAAAGGAATTCTACATGAAAAGAAAAAAAAACCACACAAGAACACAAAGCCTTGAACGTGTTGATAAATAGTAACATGGAAGTTTAAGCTATGAGACAAGAACACACCGCTAAACAGGAGGAAGAAAAAGATTGAATTTGCATAGCAAAATGATGATGAGTCAACTCCAGCACAAAAAGTACTGTTTTAGATATGGTGGCCGCAGAAGAAAAACCTAGAATAGAAGAACTTAGAAGAAGAAATGAAGAAACTGAGAGAACAAATTCAGAAAGCATCCAAATGAAAGGCAAATAGAAACACATGGCAAAAAGAAACAACAGAAAGATAAACCAAAAAGCAAAAGAAAGGGTGACAGTAAGTAAATTTTATATATCAGTAATCGTCTTCGACATGAATGTTCTGAATTCACCAATTAAAAGACCAAAAGATAGGCCCTCCCTGGTGGCGCAGCAGGTTAAAGCACTACACTAAGAAGCTTAAGCCACTTCCGCATGAGTTCGATTCCCGCCTGCCCCAGAGGTGACCACATGGCGTGGCAGACCTCTCCTGACCTGCCTGCTGCTCCCCTCAACAGTGTATTTCATTGATCTGCCTGTTCTGCTCCCCACTCTGTCTCTGGTGAATCCTCTCACCCACTGCATGTCTGGCCTGTACCCCAGTTCTGTATGAGTAAATAAATAAATCTTTAAAAAAAAAAGATTGATTAAAAAAAGGTTGATTAAAAAGCATGGCCCATCTGTATTATGAATATAGGAAACTCCCGTCATATCTCAAGACAAACATAGATTTAAAGTGAAAGGCTGGAGCAAAGTATTTCGAGTCAGTAACAAATAACAAAAGCAGAAAAGAACTACTATTCTGATATCTCAATAATTAGACTTTCAGCAGAAAGAAAGTAATTAGTGACAGAGACAAACACTATGAATTATCAAGGTAACACTTTATCAAGAAGCTATAACTGTCATGCATCTAACACAGGTATATACAAATATATCAAACAACTATTAACAGAATTAAAGCAACATATGGACAACAGCACAATAATGGTAAGATATTAACACTTTATTTTACCTCACCTGATCCATTTTCTGCTTCATCTGTTCATATGCTCTAGATCTAATACCCCAAGTTTCATTCCTGGAAGGAATCTCTTTGGATTGGGCCGACTAAACACACTGATGGAAGCAAAGGGCAATTTCTTTACTTCGTGTGTCTCAGTGGTGGAGTGTTCAATTATGGGAAATACACACTACAGAATACTGTTGTATCTGATAAAATGATGCATGTGAAAAAAGAGTTTGCAGAATAGTATGCCTAGTGTTACTCCAAGTTAGCTTTAAAAGGTGCATGTGCACACACATTACGTATATTACACATGTGTATGTGGTGTTATTATACAGAAAACAATGACAGGACCTGGAAATAATTCATTGAAAAGTTGGGCCCTCCCTGGTGGCGCAGCGGGTTAAAGCACTGCACTGAGAAGCTAAAGCCATTTCCGCATGAGTTCGATTCCAGCCTGCCCCGGAGGTGACCACATGGCGTGGCAGACCTCTCCTGACCCACCCGCTGCTCCCCTCAGCAGTGTGCTTCGTTGATCTGCCTGTTCTGCCCCCACTCTGTCTCTGGTGAATCCTCTCACCCTCCGCATCTCTGGCCTGTACCCCAGTTCTGTACAAATAAATAAATAAATATTTAAATAAAAAAAAAAAAGAAAAGTTAGTGATAATTTCCACAAGGTTAATCCTAGGACTGAGGTAGATGTATTATTACAGTGGTTTTCTGAAGGTTGGAGAGTTGAGAGATTTTTCTTTTCTTTTCTCAGTTAGCATCAGGTTTCCTTCATCTCAGATCAAATTTTACAACTCCTGCCCCTCAAGGAAGCCTTTTCGGATCCCCAGACTCTGCCACTTCTTTTACTATATTAGCAATGTTTCTTTGCTTCACAGTATTTTTCTTTTCTTTTTGAAAAAAGATTTATTTATATCTATTTATGCATACAAGAACTGGGTTGGAGACCAGAGGTGGGTGTGTGTGAGAGGATTCGCCAAAGACAGAGTGGGGAGCAGAACAGGCTGATCTACTTAAAAACACTGCTGAGGGGAGCAGGGGTGGGTCAGGAGAGGTCTGCTGCACCATGTGAGTCAGCTCCCTCACCCAGGATAGAACTCAGCCCATCTTTGTGATACCCTGAGACTTAACCCCTGCACCACCAGGGAGGCACATTAATTTTTTTAAAATATTTTTTATTTATTTGTGCATACAGAACTGGGCTACAGGCCAGAGGCTCAGAGGTGGGAAGAGGCTTCACCAGAGACAGAGTGGGGAGCAGAACAGGCAGATCGACGAAGTACACTGCTGAGGGGAGCAGCGGGCGGGTCAGGAGAGGTCTGCCATGCCATGTGGTCACCTCCAGGGGAAGGCAGGGATCGAAACTCATGCGGAAGTGGCTTTAACTTCTTAGTGCTGTGCTTTAACCTACTGAGCCACCAGGGAGGGCCTTAATTTTTTTTTTTAAAGTCATAGATGTCCATGAGGATCTAAGAGCTATGACCTCTCCCACCACTAAAATAACATAGGTATGCATGTATCTTTGCTACAATTTCAGGTAGAGCACACAGGTAGCCACATAGTCTGGTTGGTGCAGAAAGTTCCATGGAGGAGGAAGACTTTTGGCTGAGGGGTAAAAAGGTGGGTGTGAGCTGCAGGCAATAAGCTTGAAGCAAGGCTCCGTTCACCATGCCGTTGGGTAACCTGCTGTGAGGAGGCCAGAAATGGGTGGTCCCAGCTGGTGGCACCTCTCAGACCAGGTGGTAGCAGCAGTCAGTGGCAGGAGCAGTGGACACTGGGTCACCATGAATGAGGGTCTTTGCTCCAACAATTCCCTTTTCAGGCTCCATGGAAACCCACGGCCGTAGGGATGGGTGTGAACAGCAATCTCTTCTGTGCATCCCTGAGTTACCCCTGTGGGAATGTGGGGAACGAGGGGAGAAATCAAAGTCATGTCCTCAGGTGGGTCACCTAAGTGATAGTGGAGTTTACCACCCCGCTTAATGGCCACAATATAGTTTTGGACTGAGCAACAGTCAGGTGCCTGAATGCACAAGACAAGAAGACCTGGAATCCAGGAGGTGATAGAGGTAGCATCTTTCTCCCTCTGCTCCTTTAAAAAAATATTTATTTATTTATGCATGCAAGAGCTGGGGTACAAGCCAGAGGTGTGGGGGCAGGGGTGGTGGTGAGAGGATTCACCAGAGACAGAGTGGGGGAGCAGAAAAGGCAGACTGACTGAAATAGATTACTGAGGGGGAGCAGTGGTCTCTGCTGTGCCAAGAGGGTCACTTCCCTGGCTGGGGATGGCTTCAGAGTACTGAGACTTAATCCTTGAGCCACCAGGGATGCCCTTCCCTCTGCTCTTGGCAGGGCGGGGAGAGACAGACAGTTTCTATATCTCTCACACCCTCAATTACTCTGATTTAGTAGACTGAAATCTAATACAGGGACAGATGTTCAGAACAGTCATAAAACCACAACAGGTTCACACAGGAGTCAGCAAAAACCTTTGGGACATTAAATACATGTCTTTCTTTAATTAAGCAAGGCAGCGCTAGTGCTGGTTTTGTTTTATCAAATTGCAAATTGATGCAAAAGTAGAAAAAACAGTAGATCACTTACATCAAGTGGCCGAGATTAAACGAATACTTATTTCTTTGTGTACTAATTCATAGATCATAAGTGTGTTTTGAAAGCTGCAATTTGTAACCAGTAGACCCATTTCTTGTGTTATAAATAAATGCAATGAAATTAATGAAGCCTTTGGGTTTTCCCTCCCACTGGAATTTCTTCTTCACTCAAATGGAAATACCATCATTTTATTTTTCCAGCATAAAAGTATCGTGTTGCTGACTTTTTTTTTTTTAAAGAATGACCAGAAAAGTTTAAGAAAGCAAAACCCTCCCACTCTGTCTCCTTTTCTGAGCTCTTGCTTCCCATTTTGTAGAGCGGTGCAGGGGAACTGTTGGACCTTGGCTGGAGGTGAGGGAAAGAGGTGGTTGGACACGGAGTAGAGAAGAAAAGAAATATTATTTCTTATAGAGGAAGGGAAGAAATAAAAGACAGTGGACCTGGATGCAAATGCAGTCTGTCCCTGTCAACCAAAGACAGGCAAATTCCAATCACAAGGAGCCGCTACTTCTGGTGTCTGGGATAGGCAGAGAAAAAAAAAAAAAAAAAGAGTGGCAGGAACTGATGTGGAGATGTGGAGGGGTGAGAAAGGGTGGGCCGGCTCCTGCCGCACTGCTGGTGGGAGTGGTAATTGGGGTCCGGAGCTCACGGTGACGTGGCTCTCACGTGAGCAGGAGTCGACGTGTGCTGGCGCCCTTCTACACCAGGCTCGGTTTGCTCGGGCTGCCCTCTACTATTGCCCTAAGCGCGGGCAGGCTTGTGGGCCGGGAAGGAGGAGGAGGTAACTGCCTCGAGTCCAGCAGGTTTGTGTGTAAAGGGGCACTGCGGTGGGGGTGGCAGAGGGTGTAGACCAAAGCGGGACTAGGCCTGCTTTCTCCACACCCTTGCACTAACCCCGGGTCCTACCAAGAACAAACGTGATGGACGGTGGGGGCTGGATTTCAGGGGATACCGCAGACCTGGAGACCTTTGGCACCCAGTGTCTTAAATTGCGAAGGGTAGACACTAGGATTCGTGCCAAGTGTGCTGCTCCGTCCAGCTAGCCAGAATCTTGGGACTTTGCGCCTGACTGTCATTCCCAGGTGAGGTCCCAGAACCGCTCAGAGCAAACGAATCAAGAATCTGGCCCCAGTTCCTGCAGGTCAGTGCAAAGAGGGGATTTCCCTGCGGACTTCACAAGGGCGGCTGGTAGCGGGTGGGGGTGGCTGAAGCCCTTGCCTACGGCCTTTTGCTGACTGTCCCTCAATCTTCCTGCAGCTTTTAAGTAAGAAAAAGGGTGTGACCGCGGCTGCAGGAGAGGGGGAGAGGAAAAAGGAGGAAATTGTTTGTTGTTTTGGCGGATGGAGGTGTGTCGGGGAGTGCGATCGATGGAACAAACGCTTTCTCCGCGTCTGGAGTTTCCTTACTTGCCCCCCCCCCCCATTCCCCCTTTTTCCAGTTGTTCGAAAGGGGTGTGGTTTTTGCTAGGAAAATGGCCGCCCGCTGGGGGGTGGGGGTACGTGAACCTGGTGCTGGGTGAGGGCTGACGTAAGGGAGTCCTGAAAAGTGGGGGTTGGGTGAGAGATCAAAAGGTGATAGGTCTTTGATAACCAGGACCTTGAATTTGGAAAAGCTGGTTTGGGAGCTCTGGGAAGTGCTGTTCCGCCGGCCCAGCTCTCAGCCTGTGCCCTCGGCTTGCTGCTTCTCTGGGTCAGTGCATCTAGCGCCTGAAGACCAGCTCGGAAGTACGAAGGAGAGGAAGATTGCCCATAAATAAGCAGGTTAGAGCGGGTGCTGTTTGGGGATGCTTGGGGTGGACGATGCTGGAAACTGCCAACTTGAGTGGGCCCGCGGACCTTCTCGGAACCCTCCCTCCTCGACCATTACGGAGCTGGGTCAAGAAAGAGCTGTGCAGGTACAGAGTGAAGTGGCTGGGGGTGGGGTGGGGTGGGGAGAGCCTGTCAAAGTGTCCTGGGTCGGGCGGCAGGACCTCGCCTGGTTACTCTCATGCAGCAAACACTCAGCCCCCCCCCCGCCCCCAGTGGGGGGTAGGGGCTTAGGTTTGGTGGAGGCGGAAACATGGATGAGGGAGGAAGGAAATTGCTCCACAGCTGTGGAAGTTGGTATAATGGCTGGGAGGGTGGGAGGAGTATCCTGGCACTCTGAGGTGTTGGGGGGTGGTGAGGGGCGGCTTAGCCAAGTGAGGAGTTGGAGCGGTCAGACAATTTATGCCTGTCCAGCTTATTGACGCTGTGAGCCCCCCCCCACTTCCGCTTTGTTACAAGGAAGGAGGTGTGGGGTCACTTTCCAAGGAAATGACTGGCAGGGTCAGTGGATTGAGGAGGCCAGAGAGGGGGAGTGGAGAACAGATGGGAACCTCAGGTCTGTGAGGACGGTAGAGTAACCAGTGGAGGAAAACTTTGGGCTTTTAGGGAAGAGGCCCCAGATTGAGGAGGTCCTGTCTGAGATGAGGCACCCCACCCCTCTGAGCACTCAGCACCTGCCTCCCCCCTTCTCTGCATGTAGGTTTGCAAGAAGAAGTGCACTTCTTGGCAAGAAAGAGAAGAAAGAAACAGCTGGAGGTGCCACTGTTTCCAGAATATCTGGAGGAACAGGGGAGGTAAGGAAGTGACCAGATTCCTTAAATGTGTCAGAGTGGGATGGGGTGGTTAAACATGAGGTCAGAGAATCTGGAGGTGGAGAAAGTGTTCACAGCTGCCGCTCACTCTGCTCCGTAGAGGAAAGGCATCAGTGACCAGGATACCGGTGTCGGGACCCTGCCACTGCCCTGCCTGGTAGTCTGCAGCCCAGTTGTTGGCATGCTGTGGCACAGAGGTAGGACACTGACGCCTCAGATTTCCTTCATTCCTAGGTTCACTGTATGGGCAGCTGCAACAGAGCCTGCCAGCTGTAGCTGAAGACTCCTCCTGGAAGTGGAAGCACCGGGCTGGACCACAGCAAGCCCTCTCTGCTAGTGTTCAGACCTTCACCCCAGCATGGGCCGCACTCGGGAGGCTGGCTGCGTGGCTGCCGGAGTGGTGATTGGAGCTGGTGCCTGCTACTGCGTGTACAGACTGACCTGGGGGAAAGATGACAGTGAGAAAATGTGGGATGATGACGACAACGACGACGACGACGATGACGCCGACGAAGATGAGGAGGAGTCTAGTGATATTTCAGAAACTGGGGGTGAGCCTGGGGAAGGAGCTAATGCAGGGGCAGAAGCCGGAGCTAACCTTCAGAGTGATGCGAAGCCAAAGGCTGAGGTGGGTGTAGAACTTGAGAGCTGTGCAGATGTAAAGGTGAAGGTCCACTCCGGAGTCCAGAGTGGAGGTGGTCTAGAGGCCAAGGCCAAAGCCCTTTTCAGCAGTCTGAAGGAGCAGGCGAGTGCAAAGGCCTGCAGAGTGGCCAGGTTGGGTACCATCTCTGGGACCAGGACCCTCGCACCAAGTTTACCCTTCCCAGGTGGCCGGGGGGGAAGCTGCCACCCCACCAGGAATGGGGCTAGGGCTGGAGGCAGGACAAGAGGAAAATCCAAGGGAAGAGCCCGAGGTAAGAGCACCAGGACTCCAGCTACATCGTGGCCTGTTCGCAGGGGCAAATTCAATTTTCCCTATAAAATTGATGATATTCTGGGTGCGACTGACCTTCAAAAGGTCCTTAACATCCTGGAGAGAACAAATGATCCTTTCATTCAAGAAGTAGCCTTGGTTACTCTGGGTAACAATGCAGCATATTCATTTAACCAAAATGCCATCCGTGAATTGGGTGGTCTCCCAATTATTGCAAAAATGATAAAAACGAAGGACCCAATTATCAGGGAAAAGGCTTACAATGCCCTTAATAACCTGAGTGTGAATGCTGAAAATCAGGGCAAGATTAAGACATATATCAGTCAAGTGTGTGATGACACTATGGTCTGTCGCGTGGACTCAGCTGTGCAGATGGCTGGACTGAGACTCCTAACCAACATGACTGTGACTAATCATTACCAACACTTGCTTTCCTATTCTTTTCCAGACTTTTTTGCTTTGTTGTTTCTGGGAAATTATTTCACCAAGATTCAGATTATGAAACTAATTATAAACTTTACTGAAAATCCAGCCATGACGAGAGAGCTGGTCAGTTGTAAAGTCCCATCAGAATTGATTTCCCTTTTTAATAAAGAGTGGGACAGAGAGATTCTTCTCAATATCCTCACCCTATTTGAGAATATCAATGACAACATCAAAAGTGAAGGGCTTGCATCATCCAGGAAAGAATTCAGCAGAAGTTCACTTTTTTTCTTATTCAAAGAATCAGGAGTGTGTGTTAAGAAAATCAAAGCGTTAGCAAATCACAGTGATCTGGTGGTAAAAGTAAAAGTTCTGAAAGTACTGACCAAGCTCTAATGAGGGGTCTATCCTAAGCAAAATTGCAGTGATTTTTTAGTTTGCACTTGGAAACAATGTATTTTGTAAATTCTTTGTTTTTCACTGTGCTTATATGCGAAGAGGTCATTTTAGCTGCTAGTTTGGAATAATGAACGTCACATCATCAACTGTGGTGCTGGTGGTGACACTGGCTTTAGGCTGAACTTTCTAAGGAGGCCACGTGAACACTAGAGCTTATACAAAGGAAGCATACATTGATTCCACCTTGCTATGTAGCTTCAGATACTTTGACTCTTTCCTCTACCTAAACTGATGGCAAACTAATCATGAATAAGCTACACTTTTGTATTGATTTACATTTGTTAATCTAAGACTTGTGCTTCATCAATAAATAAAGTTGTATGTTTTAAGCAGAAAAAAAAAGCCCCGTTTTCTCCTTGAGTTTATGATGCATGTAGAAAGGCAAGGTGTGTGGAAACAGAAAGATCCTAGCCAGAGCCCTTGGTCATGGCCACCTTTGCTCATCAGTGCAGAAAGTGCCAGGGGCGATGGTGCGCAGGCAAGTTTTATGGCAGAAGCAGAAGTTGAATAAGCTGGGCATGAAGGGTGGGGAAACACGGGCAGAAGGGCACTGGAGGAGGGGGGAGAAGAAAGGCAGGAGGTGGGACTCCTGCTCCAGACAGGGGCCTGGCCTGCTGGGTGCAGAGTGGGGAGGGGAGTGATGGGAAGGGAGTCCAGCATTTGGGGCCAGGCTCAGTCCCGGGGCAGCCCCCCACCACTGCTAACCTGCGGTGTCCCGATGTCACCCTGCCCACCCCGGGAGACTCCAAAGTCGGTGTGTTGTGGCCAGAGGAATGACAGGATGCAAGGAAAGAGGAGGCTGACCTGTGAGCAGCATGGGTTGAGCTGGGGTGGAGAGAGGAGGCCGCCTGGAGGCTGGAAAGCCAGGGAGGGAGATTCAGCCCAGTTCAGCAGGAGGTGACAAAGGAGGGAGGTTCCACTGCTGGGTGGCCTGGGAGTGAGGAGGGCAAGTGGGAAGTGACAGAACCTCGAATCAAGAAGTGCTGGCACCTATTCCGGGCACATTTTAGTGTTAGGGTCCTCCACCGATGTCGGTGGTGGCGGCCACGTAAGTGGAGGTGAGTTAACTGCTGTGAAGTCCTAAGAAGATACAACAGAAGAATACTTCTTAGTGCTGCTGTGAGAGTTCTTTGGCAAGGGTGGATAGGGGAGGGCCTTGAGGGAACCACAGAGCGTGCTGCTGGTGTACATCTAGGAGAAGGGACAAGCCTCTCCTACCCACAGTGTTGATGAGGGCGTGGGGCAGGAGCATTCTGTACGGTCCTGGTGGGAAAGCACATGGGTATGGGCCGCTTGGACGCGTTTCAGAAAGCATAAGAGGTGCCTGCTCTTTGATCCGGCCATTCCACTTGTTGGAGAGTATCCTTAGGGGATAGTTGGTTTGCAGAAAGCTCTGCATCCCCACATAATTTTGAAGGGTGAAAAGCTGTGAATGACCCAAGTGTCTCATAAATAGAAAAACTAAGGTACATCAGCACATTGAGACATTATGTAACTTTTGAAAACATTGATGAATATCTACATTTATTTAAAAGGAAAAATTTAGCATTTAATATTAGTGGGAAAGCCAGTTGCATGAGCATATACTTAATATAGCCACCTTTTGAAAAATATAAAACATTTACATGCATTACAACTTCTGAACGACTAGATATCAAAAAGATAAGAATGGTTGAATAATAGGATAATGCATGAATTTACTAATATAACCTTTACCTCATCTATATTTTATTACATGTTCATTTTTTGTATGTATGATTATTGGAAATAAAATGAGAATTTTGGAGATAGCTAGTTTAGAAATGAAGGACATGATGTGGGGGAATGGTTGGGGTTTATGTGGATATGTTTAGAGACTATATTGAATGGGAAAATGTTTAGATCAATAAGGGAAATATGTTAAGTGATAGATGACTTGATAATTAAGTAAGGTACTATATGTAAACTGTTAATACTATTAAAACATAGCAGTTAATTGGTAAGTAAACACCCTTAGTTACCTAAAAGCCTGGATGGATAATATTTAGCTTAACTTTTTTTCTAAGGTGTCATTCTGCGTATGTTAATGGTATTTTTTCCCAGTTTTATTGAGATATAACTGACATATAATATTGCTATTTAAGGATAATAGTGTGTTAATTTGATACATTTATATGTTATAAACTGTTTTGCATCATGACAATAACCAACACCTTCATTCCATCGCATAATTACCATCTATTTTCTGCCATGATGCTAAGATTTAGTCTCTCAGTAACTTTCCGGTATATAATCTAGTATTATTAGCTAATGGATTCCACATATAAGTGCAACCATACAGTATTTGTCTTTCTCTGTCTAACCTAGCATAATGCCGTCAAGTTGTAGCTAAGCTGTCACAAACAGAAAGATTTCCTTTTTCTCGTGGCTGAATATGCACCAGTGTGCATGTATCTGTAAAATCCTTACCCAGTCACCCATGTCTATTTTAAAGAATATGGCAATGAATGTGGCTTCTGTGCAGATAGCCCTTCAAGATCTTATTTTCATTTCCTTTGGATACATACCCAGAAGTGTAATTGCTAGATCATATGGACATTCTATTTTTTTTTTGAGGACTATTCATACAGTTTGCATAGTGGTTGGAGTAGTTTACATGCCCAGCAACAGTCTACAAGAATTCCCTTCTCTGTGTAAACTTAACAAAGGAGGTGAATGGAAAATTTAAGACATTAAATAAATTTTAAAAACTCATTAAATAAATAGAAAACACACAAACTATGCAAAGATATTTCCTGCTCCTAGATTGAAAGAATTAACATTGTTGAAATGGACATCCCACCCAAACCAATAGATAGATTCAATGCAATCCCTATTTAAACACCAATGGTATTCTTTAAAGAAATAGACCAACATTACTGAAATTCATATGGAAACACAAAAGTCCCCGAATAGCCAAAACAATCCTGACAAAAAAAGATGAGTGGTGGTATCACATTCTCAGACTTCAATATCATATAAAAGCACAATAATTAAAAAAGGATGGTACTAGAACAAAACAGACATATAAATCAATGGAATAGAATTGAGAACCCAGAAATAAAACCATATACCTATTAACTACAACATAGGAGCCAAGAGTAAACATTGCCAAAATAGTCTTTTCAATAAATGACGTGACAACCAGAAAGTCACATGCGAAAGAATGAACTAGATCACCATCTCACACAAAAATTAACTCAAAGTTAATTAAAGATGTGGATGAAAGACTCATAGGTAACATAAGCAAAACACTGACATTGGCTTCAGTGATGTCTCTGTGGATTTTTCTCTAGTGGCAAGAGAAACAAAAATAAATATACACAAATGGGACTACATAAAACTAAAATCTCCTGGACAGGGAATGAAACTATCATTAAAACAAAAAGGCACACTTCTGAATGGGAGAAAATATTTGCACACACACCTGGCAAAGGGTTGATCTCCAGGATATATAAATAACTCATGCAACTCAACAAAAAGGAAACAAACAAATGACCCAATTTAAAAAGGATGCTGAATTGCGAAGGACACTTCTCCTAAAGAAGACATGCAGATAACCAACAGGCACATGGAAAAATGGTCATCTTCACTTTTCATCAGGAATATGCAAATCAAAACCACACCAAGATAGCATCTCACATGTGTGAGAATGGCCCATATAAAAAACAAACAAACAAACAAACAAAAAACAGAAACAACAAGTGCTGATGAGGATGTACAGTAAAAGGAATTCTTTTATATTGTTGATGGGAATGTTGGCTGTGGAAAGCAGGTTAGAGTTTCCTCAAAATATTAAAAATAGATCTACCATATAATCAGCAGTTTCACTCCTAGGTATCTTCCCAAAGGATGCAAAAACAGTAGCTTGAAGGGACATAAATACTCCGATGTTCATTGCAATCCTATTTCAATAGCCAAGTTATGGAAACAACCTAAGTGCCTAACATACAGAGGAGCAGGTTAGAGAAATGTGGTAAATAGATAATGGAATACTACTCAGCCATAAAAAATAAAATGAGCACTTGCATTTTGTAATAGCGTCGTTGGAAATGGAGTGGATAAAGCTAGGTGAAACTGGTCAGAAAGAAAAAAGACAACCCCCACCCCCGATCATTTCTCTAATATGTAAAATAGAGAGAAACAAAGGTTCATAAAAACCAAGCCAATAACAAGCCCTAGAAATCTGACTGTGGAACTGAGGCTACAAGATGGGGAGGAGAAGATTTGGAGAGGAAGGGGAGGAACCCAGTGAATTATGGTAGAGGACTGAGGGTGCCTAGTGGTGATGGGTGTAGTGTGGCAACTGCATCTGATGAGGTGTGATCGTATGCCTTTGACTCATATATTGTGCTGTAAACCAATGTTGCCTCAATAAAAAAAAAAAGAAAAAAAAAAGTTCCCTTTCTCCATACCCTCATATACATTTGTTATCTCCTCTTTTTTTAATGATAGTCTTTCTGAAAGGTGAGAAGTGGTATCTTATTGTGGCTCAGATTTCCATTTCATTAATGATTATTGGTGTTGAGCATCTTTCATTACTTGTCAATCTAGTAGTATTTAATAAACTGTAAACATATTTCTTTTCAAGAATGGGGTCTTGCTCCATTCTAAGAACAGAAAGTGCAATCTCAATTTCTACAACATTCCTGACGTTTGGGTGTTGTTGCTGTGATTTAGACATGAAGCCTCAGCCAGTTTTTCTCAAGATGGGGTTGGGAGGAATACTGGAATACATGTAGGTGTCTTAGGTTTCACAAGTTCTCAAGAAATGATTGTTTAAATATATATCCAAAAGGGCAGGTTTATTATTGTATAAGAGGGAATAGGACAAGGGGCATTTGTACAGACACAAGCAGGCAGAAAATGCTGCCTCTAAAGGGGACAGGTTTGCAAAGAGAAGCACCTGCATAGACAAAGGCTGCTGCCAATAAATGTGTCTTTTTAAAGATTTGTTTATTTATGCATACAAGAATCGGGGTACAGGTCAGAGGTGTGGAGGATGAGAGGATTCACCAGAGAGACAGAGTGGGGAACAGAACAGGAAGACTTACTGAAATATACTGCTGAGGGTAGCAGCGGGCGGGACAGGAGAAGACTGCTGCGCTATGTGGGCCACCTCCCTGGCCTGGACTGTAGTGGCTGTGGAGAGCTTCATCATGCTGTGCTTTAACCCGTTGTGCCACCAGGGAGGGCTCTGTTTTTAAGTGTTTGTTTTCATGATAGGAACTTATTATAAATATGATCTGCATTTTTTCTTTATTTTTTAAAATTTACTTTTGCATGCAAGAAGGGTGGGGGTGTGTAAGCCAGAGGTGCAGAGGGTGAGATGACTCACCAGAGACAGAGTGGGGAGCAGAACAGGCAGATTGACAAAGTACACTGCTGAGGGGGGCAGTGGGGTGAGACAGGAGAGGTCTGCTGTGCCATGTGGGTCACCTCCCTGGCCAGGAATCAAACAACACTGAGACTAACCCCTGAGTCACCAGGGAGGTGCTAAACTCTGTATTTTCAAGTGCTTCTTAATGACTTGGGAGACAAATTTTGTATTTATGTTAAATATTGTCAAGGCACTAAGTACCAATATTGTATTTTAGTGATCAAGAAATAGACTCTTTTCACAATTTAGCATCTCTGAAGTAATGGCCCATTTTATAATTGATGGCACCTTAACATTCTATCACAGTTTAATAACAAGTATTTTTTCTTTCTTAGTGTTATATAAAATAATGATATATTTTATAATCAAAGTCATCTTAGATCAATTAAATCCTGCTTGTAGTCAATGTAAAAAAAAAAAAAGTAAACATGTACCTATGTACCTAAAACATCAGCATGCATTTACTCCCTAGTAAGTATATTATTTTGTAATTAAAAAGGTTTTGCAGTAGTTTGTGTTAGGAAACTGGCAGAGGGTGAGAAGGATTCATTAGGCTGTGCTTAATGAAAAAAGATTTAAATCAAGAGAATCTGTTGTTGCAGACATAGCATCCCAAAGCAAAATTATCAAATTCACGGAATTAACATTAATTCAAACATGTTTAGTTTGTAGGTTGGGTAATTTTATTTATTTATCTGATCAAATATAAACACACATTTAATTATGGCAAAGAGGAGACTTATCTTTATAAACTGACACTAGGTTTGAAAAATCAATTAACATTTATGCAGTCATAATTACAAGTAGATTTTTTTTATTTATTCGTACAGTACTGGGGTACAGGCCAGAGATGTGGAGGGTGAGAAGATTCACCAGGGGCAGAGTGGGGAGCAGAACAGGCAGATTGATGAAGTACACTGCTGAGGGGAGCAGCGGGCGGGTCAGGAGAGGTCTGCCACGCCATGTGGATTGCCTCCGGGGCAGGCAGGAATCGAACTCAGGCAGAAGTGGCTTAAGCTTCTTAGTGCAGTGCTTTAACCCGCTGCGCCACCAGGGAGGGCCCCACAAGTAGTTTTTTAAAAAGATTTATTTTTTATTTATGCACACAGAATCACGGTACAGGCCAGAGGTGCAGGGGCGGTGAGAGGTTCACCAGAGACAGAGTGGGGAGCAGAACAGGCAGACAGAGGAAATACACTGCTGAGGGAAGCAGTGGGCGGGTCAGGACAGGTCTGCCGTGCCATGTGGTCTCCTCCGGGGCAGGTGGGGATCGAACTCATGCTGAAGTGGCTTTAGCTTCTTAGTGCTGTGCTTCAACCCCCTGGCCACCAGGGGGGACCATACAAGTACACTTTGAGCAGTTTTTAGCACTTGTTTTGTATGGATGAGGCCAGGGCTCTCACTAGCAGCTGAGTCCCAAAATGACCACTTAAAATTCAAAATGAATTTTAAGAAGACTGCAAAGTCTTCTTAGACACATTTCCTTTCTTCATACTGTCATATGTGATTTATCCTGTTGCCATATTATAGTTGGTAAACAGTACTTTGTCATTATGAAAAAAAAAAATAGTGTATGATCACCAGAGACCGTAGCGTAGTTTTGGAGGACTACAGATTCTTTCAGCTCTACACAACCCACAACACAAAAGCTAAACTTTGTATGGCAATAACACAAGGATTTGATTGTAGAAATGCTGATTTATTTTCCGCTACATTCGAATTCTGTATAGGTGTTTACAGTTTGGAAATCAAAAGGATGAAGGCAGGAATTTTTTAATGCTTACTCAGTAGAGATGACTAACTGCATAGCATATAATATCACTAGGTGTTAACATAGACTTTACCAAAAAATACAAAATTAGAAAAGACTGACTTATATAACCTGAATGCAAGGCTGCATGAACCATCTAGGTTACACACATGATAACTATGGGTTTTATTTTATTATTATTTTTAA
>NW_004567120.1:12201524-12207216 GCF_000260355.1 Condylura cristata
CCAACATGTGTTGTTGCTAGTTGTTTGAAGATGTGCCATTCTCACTGGGGTGAGGTGGTATCTCATTGTGGTTTTAATGTGCATCTCACTATGAGTTTTATTTTTAATCCTGAGGACTATAAATTACAAAGTCAACAGAGCTGGCAACAGAGAAACGTACTGAATACATTTTTCCTGTGTACGAGAACTTTATTAACATTAATGTAAGAATCTTTCTCATTCAAGAGGATATGTTATAATACTCTTATTCATAGTTTACTATACGTTCACTTCAAATTATACTACAAGTTATTCTCTCAAGATAAGCTTTAAAATGTCAAATTCTTGGCTTCTAAGAATGGAAAGGGGCAATTTCCTTTCAGTCCCTGGTAGCACTATTCCAAGCTCGTTTCTTTTACCAATCAAAAAAAAAAAATCAAAATGTTCACTTTTGACATGAAATCATTCCACCATAAAAGCATTGAGCACATTTTGTTTTCTAATGACTACAGAGACGAATGAATAGAAGCAAGAAAATAAAGATGGGAATTAAAAGGCAGTCATTAAAGGAAATGGATCAATTATGAAGAGATATTTGATTCAAAGCAGTTAAAAAGGAGCAACTAAAGTATGTTATTAGCCAGATGCTTGAGTCATTACTGAATATGTTAAAAGAGTGAAACCATTCCAGGATGATCAAGTGTGTATATATCATTAAAATTGCACTTCATTCCTTGCAACAAATACTCCCAGCTAATAGGAAATATGAATTATTTCATTAATAGGGAAGAGCCATTTATTGAAGGAAATGTGAGTTACATTTAGACTTCCAATTAGAACACGCTGACCACTTAGCAATTTCAACGACTTTTACTGGCGTAGGCAGTTATTTCCTTTACTGATGCAACTTTAAGAGACCTCCACTAGCAATCTAAGCGCATGACAAACATAAGCTACTTTAAGTTACATGATTTGTTCAAAATACACCTGAAAATGGTTGTCTGAAAAGAATACCCATTTGTATTGCCTGGAAAGATACAAAATGAACGGAGAAGTTTCTCACTGGGGAAAAGCTCAGCTTTCTTCTTCCCACCACCTTTGCTACTTACAATTTCCCAGACTGCATTTTCATAGCTTGTTCTCTAAGGCCTCACTAAGGAATAAAATCCAGAGAGCATCGTATATATGCACCACATCTTCTTGATCCAGTCATTTATTTTTGGGCATTTGGGTTGATTCCACGTCTTCCCTATTGTAAATAGAGCAGCAACAGGCACAGTGATGCAGGTATCCTTTAGAATTAATGTTTTTGTGTCCTCATGGTAGAAACCTAGGAGTGGAATTGCTGGATCATTTAGAAGCTCCATTTTTAGCACTTTGAGAAACCTCCAACCAACTTTCTATAGGGTTTATATATATACTATACCAGAGAGCAAACAGTGGAACTCAAGGACATCTGGGGTTAAAAAATGCAAGCAAATATTAATGTGCAAATAGTGGTCAAAATAGTTGCAATTTGGGCCTTCCTTGGTGGCCCAACTGATTAAGGCACAGCACTATGAAGCTAGCCAGAGCCTCAGCTGCTTAAGCATGACTTTGATATCTGGCCAGGGGGGTGACCCATGTGGTGTGGCAGACCTCTGTCCTCACCTGCTGCTCCCCTCAGCAATGTACTTCATCCATCTGCCAGTTCTGCTCCCCACTCTGTCTCTGGTGAATCTTCTCACCACCCATGCACCTCTGACCTGTACCCCAGTTCTGTATGCATAAATAAATAAAAGGCCTGTACCCCAGTTCTTGTATGCATAAATAAATCTTAAAAAAAACGTAGTGTGCCTTACAGCATACCTGACATAGGGCATCGGAATATGTAAGACCCTGGACACATGTGACATGACATTTTATCTACAACTCATGTTTGCTTTACTGAAGGTGCAAATTCAGTCACCTTCTTCAGCTTCAGGCTCAGATTCTTCTTCAGCATTTGTGAGCCACTCCACATTTTTTTGTTGTTGTTGCTGTTGGCTCAAGGAAGACACTTTTCCCCTTTGCAAATGTGCATCTTTCTACGGCTTTTGAATAGGCTCTTCACTCAGAATTTCAGCTTTGTCAAAAGCACAACTATTTTCCAAAAAGCTTTCATGAAATGAATGCTGTCATAGCAATACTCCTGAATCTTTAGTAACAGAGTTAGCGCAGGCTGACCTTGAGTAGTAAAGGCAGCAAATAGAAGGCTGGATTGCCTCAAGTGCATGATAGCTTGCTTTGCTGCGAGCTCCTCTTTTTTGTTCCATTCCATGGAGCTCATTGTGCCGGAGCAGACTAGTCCGATGGCAGTGGGTTCTGGGATGTTGTTATTTTCTTTCATCTCCTCCTTGACACACAAAATTATACCCTTAAATGGATCACCACAGGACATCTGTTCTTGAAATTCTTTCTGAAGTTTCCTACGAGCTTCTATGGTTTGCTGATTCTGAAAATATTCTGAGAGCTCCTTCAAGCTGCCTCAGTAAAATACTTGGCGAAGTGCTCCACACTTTCCTTTATTGACAAAAAAAGATTCCAACAGTGTGACCCATTCTCACATTGCAAAGACTTGCAACTCTTGTGTTGATATCTTTCCCATTTATCTGGTTGTAAAGGGCTTTATAGCCAAAATGCTAAACACATTTCTTCTAGCCAAAGTCTTTTCATAAAGGCTATCAAGAATGAATGTGTCAAGTGCTCTAATTAGCCAGGAGAGCACCAGCCAACACAACCAAATTTATTCCTTTCTGGCCTTGAAACCCCTTTTAAGGGACAGCAGTAACCATTTGATTTGTGATTTTTTTGGGTTTATACTTTTGTGAGAATAAGGGTGCAGGATACATGCCACTCCAAAATATGTCACTTTGGCATAGGATTATTTTGAGCTCTAGACACGTAAAAAATAGCTGGTGCAGAAAGGATGCCCTGTCATCCTCTTTTAACTACTAGTAGTTAAAATTGATTCAGCAATCGAAAAGATTAAACTCCTGCCACTCACAGCAACATTGATGGACCTAGCAGGGATCATGCTCAGTGAAATAATTCTGGAGGAAAAAGAGATGTATTGGGAGGTTTCACTCATAGGTGGGATATAGGGGAACCCAACAAAGGTTCAAAAAATAAACAGAGAGAGAGACAAAACTTGCCAGCTAACTACAGGGGAGGGGGAAGGAGAGGGATCAAAACAGGGGAGGGAAGAGCACAAGGGACTGTGGTGACAGTTTACCAGTGATGAGGTGGTGGGAGATTTATGGGGATTTATTTAATTATTGCACACAAATGAATAACAATGTAAGATAATTAAAAAAATTTTAAAATGTCATGTGAAAGATGTGCTTTCTATACGAAGAAGAAAGAAGCATTTTTATCACTAGAGATGAGGAAAAGAGGCTGTTGGAGTTCTGTACAAACAGATCTTGTTAAAATAACTTTTACTTATTTTTTCCTCCCTTTTCTTACTTATTTGCTTTTCCAAAATTGCCTCTGTTCCTTCAACCTAAAATATAAACACTTAGGCTTTGCCATTTTGGAGGGAGTCTTCATTTATGTATAAAATCTATGTCGGGTAAAATTCATGTAAATTAATGTGTATGTTTTTCACTTGTGAATGCATCTTTTGCCCACAAAATATTAGCCCAGCGCCTAAGATGTGTAGAGGAAGAGTTTCTCTCTCCAAAGGAACTATATTAGTAAATGAATTTATATGCAGTTTTACGTAAATATTTAAGTAAGTTTATGATAATGATAGTTTCAGACGATACTAAACTCCTTGAGGAATTTTGAACATTTCATAATAAGACTACTCAAACTTGATAAGCAATGCATTAGGTCAAGGATGTTGTGTTACAGAAGGAAAGATGTGGGCCCTCTCTGATGGTACAACAGTTTAGATCATAACACTGCAAGCTCGCCGCAGCTGCTCCAGTGCGAGTTCAATCCCCGGCCAAGGAGCTGGCACACATGGTGCAGCGGACCTCTTCTGTCTTACCCACTGCTCCCCTCAGCAATGTACTTCATCAATCCACCTGTTCTGCTCCCCACTCTGTCTCTGGTGAATCCTCTCACTACCCCTGCTGATCTGGCCTGTGCCCCAGTTCTGGATGCATAAATAAATAAATCAAAACAAAAAGAAGAAGGAAAGATGTGGGTGGTACTTATATTTGTCACACACTGTTTGACATTTCACATAGTCCCACCTCTCACATGCACCAACACATTTCATCCCTTAATCCTGTGAGGTAAATGTTATTATACACCCATGTTGCAAAAGAAATGAAACTTAGAAGAAAAAAGTTAGCCAAGATTTTCCAATCACCCTATTAGTAGAAGGCAAATCCTATGGTCTTCCAACCTGACCAACTGATAACTTTCAAATTGCTTAGCATGGAGCCAAACATTTGTACTAAGTCTCTATTGATATTTGATGTTACCCCTCACCCCCATTGATGAAGACAGGGATGTACATGAGCTATGTGTCGTCATGTTGACCATAGCTGTAGAGATACCCATACAACACAGTGTAGAAAAGAGTCGTCTTATCAGTTGCCAGTAGGTGGGGCTTGAGTGAGGAACAGAGAAACTGCTATTTATCTTGTGGCTCCTACCATTTAGGTAGGATGAGCAGCACGGGTATGGAGCAAGCAGTAAACTCTGCATTGATAAGCTGACCTTGGCGTGCTGAGTGATGTCTCAGCATGGGGTGAAAGCAACAGCCACCTGTGGCAGGGACACAGGCCTTGCAGGTCTCCTGACCCTTCCCTCCCCTTCTTTCCAACGTCTAGTCCCTCCTTCTTGGAGATAATGACAATAGTTTCCTTGTGCTTATCTCTGGAGTGACCACTGAACTCCCATCACACCCGGCCAAGCACCAGTGGGCACTGGATACAGAGTATAGTGGTGGTCACCATGGAGCACAGTGACCTCATGTGGGGCTGGAGGCAGGATTTGGCGATCCCTGGTTGAGCAGAGACTGAGAGGAACTAGTGTTAGCATGGCCCAGCCTTAGGTGCACTGCACTACTCTGGGGGCCCCCAGCAGGTGTTGTTTATGACTGAATCACCAGACTCTGGAAGTGCCTCGTGGAACAGGTGTGGGACTGCCTGACCTGGGAGGCCTCTTGGCCAGGCCACACGTTGTTGTCGTGCTGTGAGTTCATGCAAGAGGGCCACTATCAGTCATCTTGGGAAGGGCACAGTTGTAGGACTGTGGCAGCTCACGAGGACAGGAGGAGGCCCGGTCCTCTGTCTGAGAAAGGATGACAGCTCATGGGAAGCTGAGGGAAGTGGCAACTCAAAGGATCCTGCTGTTCTGGTTTTGTTCTACTCTGATGGTTTTTGGACTGTAAGTGGGTTTATCCCAGTCCAGTGTGTTCAAAGGCATTTTGCAAAGATGGAGGGCAGTTCCCTTACAAATGGTCCCCCGAAGTATAGCATTTCAAGGGGCACAGGAAACTGGTTTTACTTGCCTTCTTTCTAAAGAGATTTCTTTAGGTTTAGCAAATTGATGTGGTTCTGGAAAATGCTGTGCTTATGCCTCTCTTTTGCTTAATTTCTCTGCTAAGTTCCCTTGAGAATGACTTTTCTAGGCATGCTTATGCTTACTTCCTATGCTACATCATGCATGCTACATTATACCCCAGGCAAGTTTCCTCCAGTTTCTGTTCAAGCTGTGGCACTTCCTTGCCTTT
>NW_004567120.1:12208091-12211622 GCF_000260355.1 Condylura cristata
GAGACAGAGCGGTGAGCAGAACAGGCAGATGGACGAAGTACACTGCTGAGGGGAGCAGCGGGCGGGTCAGGAGAGGTCTGCTGTGCCATGTGGGTCAGCTTCTTGGCAAGGGATCGAACTTGTGCTGCAGTGGCTGAGGACAGCTTCACAGTACTGTGCTTTAACCCTTTGTACCACCAGGGAGGGCCCCCCCATTCTGTTTTTTAATGAACACACTTCAATATTTTCTCTAAATGTTTCTGTTATTATAGTTGTGTACATTATGTCTATTCTTAACACTCTGTCTATTCTATTCCCCAGATAATATATTGTATGGAAGGACCTTTTATATTCTATTAATCTTTGGTTATTTGCAAAATGTCAATTCTTTCCCAGAAGTAGAAACATTATTTTTAAATTTGCTACTTTTGAGGCATGGTTCATTGAGCTGTTGTTGGTGATGTTTTATATTATAAAACTCATTTTATTAAAATTAGAATTAATCAAGTAAGTTTTTAGCTAGGACTATAATTTAGAGCCTGAGGCAAAATTTTACCTGGCTCTACTTTATGGAGGTGTGGAAAACATGGTAACAAGTAGAGAGGGGATGAAAGTGAGGCAGAAAAAGAGAAAAGCAAATGCAAGCTGGTGGGTTACCCATCTGAACATAAGTTTTCAGCAAAAACAACAGCTGTTGACTTCATATCACACGATGTCTTTTGTAAGGGCATAGAGAATGACTGCATCTAAGGACACTCTCTTTATTTATTCCATTCGTTCTTTTTTTAAAAAATATTTATTTATTTATGCATAAAAACTGGGGTACAGGCCAGAGGCACAGTGGGGGTGAGAGGCTTCACCAGAAACAGGGTGGGGAGCAGAACAGGCAGATCGACGAAGTACACTGCTGAGGGGAGCAGCGGGCGGGTCAGGAGAGGATCGAACTCATGCGGAAGTGGCTTTAGCTTCTTAGTGCTGTGCTTTAACCTGCTGTGCCACCAGGGAGGGCCCAATTCCTTTCATTCTTTTAAAAAAATGTTTAATATTGCTGCTCATTTTGTACAGTATTTGATTTCTCTCCTCTCAGGTGTGGTAAGGACAGTCTATTTAAATGAAAATAATGGAAAAGTATCTGCCTGCCAGCTCTCCTGAGTACCCACCTCTATTGCTCATAGGCTACTGTATGGGACATTAGCTCCACTGGACTCGTGAAGTAGTCTGGCTAATTTTTAGCTGCGGTAATGTCCTCTCGTCTGGTGATATTGTGCTGGTTACTCCTCAGGCTGTGGCAGAAACAGCCTAGGCCATTGCTGTGTGTCCTCTGGCTAGGAAGTCAACCAGTTGGCAGGGCCCAGAGGACGGGAGGGAAGTTGGGTCAAGTGGATCAATTGGCACATAAATTGAGACAGGAAAGGTTGTGATACTAATGTCTGTGTCATGAGTCCATTGTGAAGGAGCCTGAAGTACCTGTGGGGTACCACGTATTTGGGGTCATGGAAATGCTGCAATGTATAAAATGTGATTGGGACTGAAAATTCCGAGTCAGCATCTGAAGCATTCACAACACCTTCGCTCTCTCCGGATACATGACAGTGACTGAGCGGATCGGTGCATTAACACTCTTTCACATCTGCTTCTTAATCGTGTTCTCTGTTGTGTATTGTCATCCATGTCTTCCAGCCAAGGACAGCACAGTCATGTCCTGGAAGCACAAAACATGCTGTTAGGTCTTGAATATATGAGCAGAATCCAGACATCATTGCCAGAACCTGCAAGGTGAACGTGATAGGTTCTCTAACATTCAGATATAACTTTTTACAAGTGCTTCAGTAAAATTCAGGAAAAGAATATAAGGATAAAATGCAATAAGTGTAAGAAGAACATTGCAACAGAAACACTGAATTCCTATTGTGAGAACTGACTGATTCTTTGTGCTGTGTTAATTTACTTTCTTTCTGGATTCCATTATTATTATATTAAGAATTTTTGCATGAACATTCGTTGGTGGAATTAACCTATAGTTTTCTTTTTATACCATCATCATGTCATGCTATTATGATTGTGTGGGTTAATTTTTTTTCCATACATAATAGTATCTTGGTAAATAAATTAATATTTTCCTTCACTTTATTAGTTCTTTTAAAAGAAACATCATAAACACTGCATTTTTTTTATTACAAAAGCTTATTTTTACATCATTTTGTACATTTTTTTTCCATCTCAATTGTAATCCCCACGGGTTTCCCATCACCAAGTCACCCGTGTGCCATCACCATAATCCCGTGCACTTCCCTCCCCCCACCCCGTTTTTGATCCCATTCCCCACTCCACCCCCACAAAATGTCTCTGGTATATGGTTGTTCATTATTTTTGTTATTTTCCACCTGGTCCATTATACTCCTGCTATGAGTGAAACCATCCGGTATTTTTCTTTCTCTTTCTGGCTTATCTAAGCATGGCTCACTAAGCATGATCTTTTCCAGCTCCATCCAAGTTGCTGCAAAAGACATGTGTTTCTCTTTTTTGGTTGCTGAGTAATATTCCATTGTATATACATACCACATCTTTTTAATCCAGTCATCTACTTTTGGGCATTTGGGCTGCTTCCATGTTTTTCCAATTGTAAATAAAGCAGCAATAAACATGGGGGTGCAGGTACCTTTTTCAATCAGTGATAAACACTGCATTTTAAAGGAGGCTTATTTTCCTTTCACTTCCAGATTTACAATTCACACAATTATAGCATTTTTTTTTTTTAGGCTACATTGGTTTACAACACTGTAGATGGTTTAGGGTAAAGGTTCACACTTCTTCAGATGCCTGTTACCAGCCGAGCCCAACACCCAAGCACCAGTACCTCCCACCACGGTTTATGGGCCCCTTCCCCCTTTCATTCCTGCCCCACCCTGCCGCTCTGGTAGCCTCAACTCTAGTCAGATCTCTAGGATTTGTTACTGGTTTAGTTTGGTCTGTTCCTTTGCTTTGTTTTTCTGTATTCCACATATAAATGACCTCGTTCACTATTCAGTTTTTACTTAACTTAGTGTCATCCCTCTATGCATTCATATTGCATATGGCAAGATCATGATAGCTGAACCTTCTGCCTGTATGCCCAGATTTGGGGGTGGGCTGGCATGTGGGTTTGTGCTGCGGCTTCAGTTTCTTGATGGATCTTAGAGAACTTGTTGATTTTCCACTTGTTCCACATTACTGGGAGGAGAGCAGCATAGATCTCCAAGCTCTTTATATGTGGGAGCTAAAACTGACAGTCACTGTTGTATTTTTTTGTTTGTTTGTTTCAGAATTTGCATTTGATTTCCTTTCCCCCCAGAGACATTTCATTTTAGCATTTTAGGGTTGAAGTTGTCGGTCTTGTCTTCTGCTTTCTTTCTTTCTTTTTAAGATTTGTTTTTATTTACTTATGTTTCTGCTTTGTTAAAACATCAGTCACGGCCCTCCCTGGTGGTGCAGCGGGTTAAAGCACAGCACTGAGAATCTAAAACCTCTTCCGCATAAGTTCAATTCCCGCCTGCCCCGGAGGTGACCACATGG
>NW_004567120.1:12211800-12229992 GCF_000260355.1 Condylura cristata
AAAAAAAAAAAACATCAGTCACATTATTGTGACTGGTTTTGTCTGAGGTTTAACTTTTTTTTATGACCTTTGTATATCCCTTTTTAAATGGAGGGAGTGTTGATTTACAACTGGGTATGTTTCAAGAGCACAGGTTGAACACCTCTTTAAATGTATGTCACCACACTCCACCCACCTCCACAGCATGAAACCCTTCCTCACAGCCCACTGAGTCCTCCCCACCCTTTGCCCCCACCTTCCCTCTCCACCTCTGCTAGCCTCAGTTGGTTGGGCTGATCTACTCCTTTGCTTTGTTTCTTTACATTCTACATGAGTAAAAATCTTCTGCTATTCGTCTTTCTCTTTCAGTTTACTTTGCTTAGCAAAATCAGCTTCAGTTACATGCATGTTGTCACAAATAGCAAGATGTCATCACTTAAGTGGCTGAGTTCATCACATTATTTTAAAGTCTATGCCTGACACTTCTAATAGCTTAATCTCCAATCGGTTTTTCTTTCATCTATTTCTTTTTCTTCTTCTTCTGGTTTCTCTTTCTCCTTTAAAAACATTTCCATTTGGCAGGCCTCTCGTTATGCCTATGCTTGGATGCTGAATATTATGAATATTTCAAGAAATGTAGATGATATTTTCTTGATTTGTAGAGGATTTTCTGTAGCTTTGGCAAGGCAGTAGAAATGAGGTTAAGTCAATCAAGACCTGAACTAATTTGTAGCTTTGTCATACCTATTATTTTTCTACCTTTACTGCTGGGGTATAATTCTCTAGGGGCTCAACTGATGGTCTTGGGAATTTATCAGGTCCCCAAATTCCTATTGTTATCTTCCTTGCACTACGAAGCTGCCAAGAACTTTGTTCATTTTGCTAGCCTTGCAATAACCTACTTGTATTCTTTGCTTCTTGCTTGGACTATGGGTGATTTTGCCGCCGGCACCCTATAGTGGTTACACCTGATAAAAGAGAATCCTAATGTTACCACAGAGAGAAGAAAAATTATTATTATTGTTAAAAAAAAAAGAATTGTTGAACCCCTCAAGGAGAAATTTCACTCAGATTGCCCATCTCATTTCTTTGTAATTTCCTTTCCTCAAGTATCTTAGCCCATCAAATCCTGACAGTCTAAGTAGCTTTGAGTTTTAGATTTTTAATCTTTAGCTCTGTGATACTGCCAGGATGTCGAGAACTCGGATTTCTTACCACGGAGCAGCTTCTCTTTCAGCCTTTCCTCTCACGTTAATCATCAATTAGCAAATGCCTCAAGGGGAAAATTGTTGTCAAATGTCATTTTCACTTCATTGTTTCCCTTTTCTCCAGGATTTTGCTACCTCAAATCCCGGCTGTTTTGGTAGCTCTCTAAAGCCTTTAGATAATTTAATTTGTACTATTTTTCAGTATTTTTTTTTGTCCTTCTCAGTGGAAGAATTGGTTTTCTTTTATAGGTCATCATAGCCAGAAGCAGACTATTCTCTGCAACTTCAATGCACAATGTTCTCATTACTATGCCATGCAAAATGTTCTCTAATTTTAGTTATGACTTGTTCTTTAACCCATGGGTTATTTGGAAACATGTTTTCTATTTTAAAAAAGGTGGATTTTAGCATTTTAAAATTGTTTTATAGGTAATTGTCCCATGGTTAGATAGCATATTCTGTATGATTTTAATATTTTGCAATTTGTTAAGACTTTTTAATGGCCCAGGATGTGATTAAGTTTTATCATGTTCCATATTTTTTTAAGATTTATTTATTTATGCATACAGAACTGGATACAGGCCAGAGGTGCAGGGGCCGTGGGTGAGAGGATTCACCAGAGACAGAGGGTGAGCAGAACAGGCCTCCTCGAGGAAGTACACTGCTGAGGGGCGCACAGGATGGGTCAGGAGAGGTCTGCCATGCCATGTGGTCACCTCTGGAGCCAGGGCTCCAACACACTCTGAAGCTGCTGCGGCCAGCTTGCCTAACCTGTTGGGCCACCAGGGAGGGCTTCCATATGTTTTCTTAAAGAATGCTTCTTTTGTAGTTATGGAGTATGGTGTTCTACTAATTAGGGATTGAACTAATTAGGTCAGGTTTATTTATAATATTCAAATCTTCTATATCTCTATTATTTTCCTGCTTATTCTGTCTTCTATGAAAGGTGATATGTTAAAATCTTCCACTATGATTGGTGCTTTGACTATTATTTCTTATAGTTCTATTATATTTTGATTTAAAATTTTTTGAAGCACTATTAGATACATATGAATTTGGAATTTTTTCTTTCTGGTGAATTTCACATTTTTCCTCACAGACTGTCCTGTCTTATCTCTATGACTGCTCTTTTGACTGAAGGTCCATTTTATATGATGATAGTTTTAGAAACTTTCTTTTGGTTAATATTTTTATATTTACCCACATATTTACACTTTTCATCCTCCTTTGTGGGAATACACATTTTTAATCTTACCTGGGGAACAACTTTCAGTATTTCTTATTATGAATTTGTTAGTGATGGCTTCATTTTTGTATGAGAATACTTGTATTTCACCTATGCAGGTGAAACTATATATGGAGGAGGATTTTGTATATGGCAATATAAATAGAAGTTGACAGTAATTTTCTTTCAACACTTTAAACATAGCCTTTCATGGTCTGGCTTCCATTTTTCCTGTAGAAAAGTATAATTATTGGTCCTTTGAAGTTTTTATTTCATGGTTGATTTTTAAAGAAAGGTTTATTTATTTATGCATACAGAACTGGGGTACAGGCCAGAGGTGCCGGGGCAGTGAGAGGCTTCACCAGTGACAAAGTGTGGAGCAGACAGGCAGATCAACGAAGTACACTGCTGAGGGGAGCAGCGGGCGGATCAGAAGTCTGCCGCGCCATATGGATCACCTCTGGGCCGGGGATCAAACTCATGCTGAAGTGGCTTTAACTTTTTAGTGCTGTGCTTTAACCCACTGCGCCACCAAGGAAGGCCCTATTTCATGGTTGATTTTAAGATATTTTTTTGTTTGGTTTTCAGTAGTTTTACTCTAATGTGCATAGGTGTGATTTTTAAAAATTTTGCTTAAGTTTTAAGGGCTTTTTGATTATGTGGCTTTGTGCTTTGGAAAGTTCAGAAAATTCTCAACCATTATTTCTTTAGATAGTCTCAATCATTCTCCCCGCTCTTCCTGAAATTTTAGTACACATCTGATAACCTTTTCCCTGTATTCTCTGTCTCTTATCCATTCTTAATATGGTTATGCTCCACTGAACAATGCTTCAATCAACAATCGACAATGGGCTACAGGTATGACAGTGGTCCCCATAAGCTATTAGCCTAGGATTGTATTAGGCTATATACCATCTAGCTTTGTGTAACAACACTCTATGACATTGGCATTATAAAATCACACAACAATTAAATCGCCTAAGGCATATTTCTCAGAATGCACTCCACATTGGTAAGCAATGCACAACTGTATTTTCATCCTTTTATGGCTCTGGGATTCATTCCGGATAGTTTCTGGCAGCCTACATTCCTGTTCAACAGTGTTCTCTTCATCTGTGTTAAATCAATCCATTTTGTGCCTAATTTAGATTGTTCCAGGTTTAATTCTAGAGTTTGTTGGTTTTATAGTTTCCATTTAGCTCCAGAACTTTTGCAAGTTGTCTTTTATCTCCTTTGCCTAGTAAGCATCTTTTATTTTCAATGTGTGTCTGATAACTGTAGTATCTGAGCCCCCAGTGGGTCTTTGCCTATTATCTGTCGTTTCTGAGGCTTCTTTTACTTTAGATGATAGAAAAGTTGTCTTGTGTACTTGGTTACTTCTTTTGTGTAACAGATATTGTATTTTGCAAAACTTCAGCAGTAATTCGAGGCTGATGATATTTCTTTCCAAAGAGAATTTTATTTGTGTCAGCAAGCTACTTAAAGGCATTAACTCTGGGATTACCTTAACCCATTTCTCAATGATTGAGATTATTCAAAGGTAAACTGAAGTTCTTATAAAAGCCCACCTACCTCTTGTTCATTCTGACTCTGACATGCTGACTCTGTCTCCAAGGCAAACCTGACCCACCCACTTGCACACAACCAGAGAGCATTTTCTTTTTCATTCAGCTACAATCAAGTCTCTCTGAGGTCAACAGGGAGATGATAGCTGAACCCCAAAGACTACAATCTAAAGACAGTGGAATTCACCTGGTACACCTATTGGCAAGATTTGAATGCAGATGTCTAACTTCATAGTCTCCAGAGGCTGTCCAAAATTCTGCATTTCCTCTCAACAGTCTTCTCAATAGCTGTATGAGATCCACTGGGGTAAGTGACCCTAATTAAACTCAACACTCTCTACTCTTATTCTAAACGAGTACCCATTGCTATCTTATTAGCCCTCTAATGCCTTTGGCAAAATAAAAGTATGTATTTTGTCCAGCTTCCTCAATCAGCAGTAGTACTGGTTTAACTTACTCATCTCCCATTTACCTAAGTCACTAGCAAGAACTTTTAGCAATTTGTTGTTGAATCTGCTATGTATACATAAAAATGCAAAAAACTTAAGTATTCAACTCAATAAATTTTCACAAAGTGAAAAAGAAGCAAAGCATTACAAGCACACTGGAAGCTCTTCCTCCCCAAGTCCCCATCTAGTTCATAATGCATTTTAGGGGTAACCACTGTTCTGACTTATGATACAGAAGGTTGGTTTTGTGCTTGTTTTTTTTAAATTTTATGTAAATAGACTCACATATATTCTTTTGTATCATTTTTTGCTAACATCTGTGAGATTAATCCATACTATTGTGTGTCTGATATTCATTTCCATTTTTGAATATACTGTATGTTATTAATCCCATCCTATTGTTGATATATGTGTGGGTAGTTGCACTTTGGAACTGTCATGAATAGGGCTACTCTAACCACTCTTATATATTTTTTGATGAGCATATGCATGAATTTCTGTTGTGCATAAGGTCATCAGTTGTACACATCTTTAAAGACAAACTAAAATTTAGAGCCCGGAGTGTAGTGAAATCAGCGAGGTAAAGGCTGCTTAAAGGAGGCTGGTCTGAAAAGTCAGATGGTCTTGCCCAGGAGACAGATATGTTCAAGTCCATAGCGCATTGACCTTCACATTTGGCACTGCAGTCAGAATGTGTTTTCCTGTAAATCCCATTCTCAGAAATAACCAGTGATGACATTTTGGTAAACATCACTCCATAAAATTCCTTATATATATATAAAAGCATGCATAAATATTTTTCTTAAAAACCCAGCATTTCCAAGAAAAATGAGCAGAGGCAATAAATATTTAAATATCTTTCTCCATGCTTTATGTTATGAAATTTCTCCTCTCACGGGTTCACAAAAGATGGTGGATAATAGTGGCTGAGAGCAGGGGAAATTAAGAAATGAGCTGTTGTCCAGCATTCCAGGAAAAGAAAAAGAAATACAAACAGTTGCTTGAAGATGTAGTCCTTCCCTGGAAGTTAGAGAAAGGCAAAATGGAAGTGCATTGGGGGGAAGGGAGATAGGGCTTAGCGTTGGCAAAGACAACAAATGACAGGTCTGGTGTGCTGGGGAGAAGGGAGGAAGAACACTGTTGGTGGGGAGGGGACTAGGGGGCCATGGCGCAATAGCGACATGTGTCTCAGGTGACTAAGAATTGTGGAGAAGTGGTCCCTTGGGTTCAGCTATGGCTCCCTGTTGGCTGCAGAGACTTGATGGTAGCTGAGTTAAGAAGGAAGAAACTGCTCTGGTTGTGTGCAGGTGGCTGCTCAGGGTCGGTTTTCCTTACATCCCCACGCTACCCACCAGATACTGTCAGTTTTTTAAATGGTGTATAAGTCAAGGGGAGAGCTGATGATGGGCTCCAGGAGTGAGAAGTCAAAATTCTTTGCTGAGTCTTGAATCAGTGAGAGGTAGGAATTGTGATTCACCACTTAGCACTAAACGCTGGCTGACATATTCATCTGTTGGCTTGCTCTTCTGAATGTAGGGGGTGACACACCCCAAAGGAAAGGGAAAGGAAAAAAATGAAAGGATGTTTGGCAGAAACTCAGTATTCCTTCAAGGACATGCAGGACCTGAACCAGTCACAAGGGGGTGCTAGAAGCAAATGTGAAACCGGAACCTGTCCTTGGCACTCTAATCTGGTCTTCAAAAAAGAATGACTTAATTGCAATCCTTTCTGGCTCTAGAGAAGCAGCTGCAATAAATTAGGAGTAGAGAACAAAAGTGGATACTTGAGGGGACAGAGTGAAGTCAAGCGAGGGACCAGGGATCAAGGGAGTGGAAAAGGTGGGATGGGGTCCAGATCCAAAAGACTGGGGGTCAAGGGGAAGGGTGTGTCTGATACTAAATGGAGGAAATTTGAAAGCTAGATTTCTCAGTCTATGCCAGTACATGTGTCAGTCTTCACCTTTCATTGTCTGTCTGAAGACATAAATCAAGGCAGGGGTGGAAGGACACTGTGCTCCACAGTGTGATATCCTGGAGAAAAGGGTGGAGATAGGGAGGTGGGAGTCAAGGTCAGGAAGGGAACTCAGCTTCTCCCTTCTCAGCCTTTGCTCTCTTTTCCTCTTTGGTACTGGAAACCTCACAAGCTATGCCTCTGAGGAATCAGTGGGGATTAGATAAGGCGGATAAGTGTCCGCAGAGATACAAGTGAGTGTGAAGATCATAAATGAAATAGAGATATTGATACCCTGTATACTGTTTGTGGAAGTATCTGTTTGGGGAGATTCCTATCACAGCACCATGTGTTTTACGCTAGGTCCATGACAGATGCCAGGTTCATGACAGATGCCAGTTAAGACAGCGTATGTGCAGAAAGAGGAAGCTCTAACAATTCCTCTCTAGAAAACCAAAAGATGACTGTTTCCACTGTAGGAAGCTTCTGTGGGCTGCCATAGATGTCATAGGAGACTGAAAGGACAGAGCGCTATGGACAGGGATGAAGGTAGGTCCCTGGTGTAAGAACCAAAAAGGAACAGGGTTGGGGGGTTACATCAACCATGGGTAGTAAGTACCTGGGACACCCAAAAAAGGACAAAGTTCCAATAATAAGAATCAGCCATAACCTCAAGAAAATGACATTTCCTGGTAATATTTAGCAATTTAAAGCTGTCACTTGTATTCTTGGATTCTCAAGTATCCTTTCATTCAGAACAAATAGTATTTGCTCAACCCAAGGAAGCTGGCTTTTCATTCAGCCACAATATCAATAGTCATTTGGCCAGACTCTCCACTGTCAGAAACACAATCCCCACTCCCGACCCCGCTCTTGAGGAGAAGGCCTGGTGTGCCCTGGATAACTGGGACATGAGTGCCACTGTCCAGGGCCAGATTAAGATGTCCATCAATGAAGTGTGGCGGGAGGCGGTGTCACTCTGCTGCAGCTCCCTTCTGCAGCAGGCAGGAGTGAGGCTGTTAATAGGCATGACGGTTATTAACGCCGCGCTTGCCAAGCCCGCTTCAGACTTGAAGTTTCCTTTGACAACAGAGGCAAGTGGATGTGCTGACGCCGCTCAGGTTTGGAAACCGCTGATGGGTTTGTGGGAAAAGCCAGGCTCCGCTGGGCAATTGCTGCACGCCCAGAGGCTGCTCTCATCCATGTCCCTCTCTGTCAGGCCCGGAAACAGAGAGCTTCCCCCAGGCACCCCGGTCTCTTAAATGGCCGCCCCCCCCCCCCACCACCACCAGACTGGGACTGAATCCAGCCCCACCCACTTGGGGAACACATGCTGGTGCTCTCCTCAGGAGCCTGTGGGTGGGTGCCACTGAAGAGGGGGCACTGGCCAGTCGCGGCAGCCTGGGGTGGAACGACAGCTGTTGAAGGCAGGACCCGCGCTTTCTGGCCGAGGGTGTGTGTGTGGGGTGGGGGTGGGGGGTCCTGCCAACTCTGAGGGAGTACTCAGGTGCGGCTCTGTGCAGGCCCAGGGCTCTGTGACAAGCCACTGCCTTGCAGCCCTCCCCTGCGTGCAGGAGCTTTTGCGCTGCCAGCCCAGCAGGAGGCGCTCCCTGTCAGAGCATCACCAGGGAGGCCTGGCCCGCGCTGGCGCCCCTGCCCCGGCGGGGCCATTGGTGGCGGCCAGACCCAGAGGGAGCTGCTGCCGCCCCTGCCTTCGCTTGCCGCTGCCTAGGCTGAACTCCTTGCCCTTACCTTGTCCTGGGCCAGCCCCTGCTGGTGAAGCTCTTCATCAAATGAGGCCGCTCCCCTTGTGCCTGCGGTCCCCAGTTAGCCTCCCCCACCCAAGCCCGCGTCCCTGTCTAGCAACAATAAAGTTGTGTGTTTTGACTGGCAAAGCCCAGGCGCGACTCTTGTCCTTGAGTGGGCCGCCCACGCGACCAGAAGGGGAGCCGAACTCGGGCAAGGCTCTGGGACTGGGCTCCCTGGCAGGGCCTGCTGCTGTGCTCCTGTGAGCTGGGGCTGGGTGTGGGCTGTGGAGTTCAGGAGGAGCTAGCTGCAGGAGGGGCTGGGGTGGGGGCTGCGGCCAGGGCTCTCGGCAGGGGGTGGGGAGGGGGGACTCAGCGGCGGGCTTGAGGGGCTGGAAGAGCCTCCACACAGAAATCTGGAGGGGGCGGCAGGGGGAAGGTGTCTCTCCTTGACTGCCAGCCCAGAGAAGGTCGGCATCCCAAACGTGCCTGCGCAGCCTTGCTGGCCACCCCAGCACCCACCCGCACACGTGAGCACACGCACGCACCCTGATGCCCTGGACCTGTGGCCACCCGCCCAGTGCCAGACTCCAGGTACCCTCTCCTGGGGAGCAGCTGCTCAGACTGCTTTCAGCACCCCTTCCTTGGCACCCCAAGCTCCAACTGGGGGCAGGGTGACAAGGATCAGCCCCAGTCTCCTCTGGAGGAAGCCCCTCTCTGCTCTCTCCCTGGCGCTCAGAGACCTCCACCAAGGGGAGCTGGGGGCCCCCCGTAACTAAACGCCCAGTGCGGTGGGAGGGCAGAGGCCCAGGCGCTTGGCATGGCCTTGGCTGGACCCTCCGCCCGGAGACACGTCACCCTTCGCCAGAGGCCCTGGCTGCCACCCCTTGGTGCAAGGAGAGAGCCCGGCCGGGCCTGAGTCCACGGAACCAGCCCACGCATCTGCATCTGGGCGATTTCACCAGCCCTCCCTGCGCTCCAGGCCCCTCCCAGCAAGCCCTGGCCCTGCACCCACAGCCAGGCTCCCTGCCTGCCCTTCAGGCCTCAGGCAGAGGTCCTCTTCCCAAAGGAAGAGGACCTGGCCCACACAGTGCAAAGACTGCTTCCCTTGGGCATGCTGCTAGCCCTGGAGTTTGGGCTGGGGCATTGGAGGGAGGGCGCAGCTTTCCTGCTGGCACCCGCCTGCCCCGTGCTTCAGGAGTGGCTGGCATGGGCACCCCGCCAGTTGCAGGACCCACTCTGGGGAGGGGAGCCTCCTGCCCGCCCGGAATGGGGGCCCTGGGGTGCTCATCACAGCCCGAGCTTCCTCACAACGTGCTGTGAGCAGCTGCCCTGCTTGATGTGACCTGAATGGCGGGGGCACCCAGCCCTAGGGATGTCTGCTGTGCATCTGGGGCTGCCACCCCGCATGCCCTCCAGCTCCAGCCAGGGCCCTGCCTTGGCTTCTCCTTTGTCCCAGGCTCACATCTGCCTCTGTGCCTGTGGGCACTGGCCTCCACGTGATCTCCCAGGGCCTCCTCGGCCTGCCACCCCTGTGGGGATTTTGGAACTTAACTCCCCTTGGCCCACATAAGCACAGGCAAGGTTGCAGGCAGCCTGCTGCCAGCTGGTCCATGCCATCTCCAGCACCCCATCTTCACAGGGTGGCTATGTGCCGCCCCCTCCAACCACTCTCTCCCTCGGTCCCAATCTTGAAGAGGTTAGCCCCCGACCCCCTCAGACAGGCATTGGGTGGGTTGTGGGTGGCACCCAGACCAGCTCCAAGCTGCCCCAGCACCAGTCGGCTAAGAGCTCCCAGCCAAACTGAGGACTGGCTCCTGGCATCCTGCGCATCCTGCGCATCCTGCGCATCCTGCGCATCCTGCCAGGGGGTCACTGATTGTTGGGCTCAGCGCCCCACAGCCCAGCCAGGTCCTGCAGGGGAGCAGGAGCCCCTGTCTGTTACCCCTGCACCTGTCCCCTTAGCCTGTCACTCCCCTCCACACTGGCACTCAGGAGGGCTGACTCTGCTGGACTCCTTGCCCACGCGGATAGACAGACAGCCTCCCCCGCACCACTGCCTGCTTGTCCTCGGGCTTCTGTGCGGCACCTTCTGGCATCCTCAGGCACCCACCCAGCCAAGCAAGCATCAACTCTGGGCCTTGCCGGTGTTCAAGTCCCTCCTGAGATGCACCCTTTCTCCCCAGGGACCTGTGCCTCAGGACCCTCCGCTCACTTCACTGGCTGCCCTTGGCCAGTGGGCTCTGTATGTGCGTGTGTGAGCTTGCGTGTGTGTGTGTACACGTGTGGGTTGCGTGTGAGTGCGTGTGTGTTGGCAGGCAGGGTTGTGTGGGTGCTTGTCAGCAGGGCTCTGGCCTAGGCACCGGGTCAAGGCACCCACTGGCCCCTGGTGCTGCTCTAGCACCCGGGTGTCCTGAACACTGGTTTCTTCCCTCAGCAAAATCACTTGATCTGTAGCAGAGAAGTAGTGATTCTTTTCCATATATAACCTTATGAGGTATCTGATATAGGGGCTATAGTCTATCTTGAAAAATCCCCTACATTGCCATGGTTTCTTCAACTCTCCTTCTTTTCTTGTAGTATAATTGATCAGTCAAGAATGTAAGTTCTTTTTTGTCACTGTTGCTTCCCCACCCCGAACTTTTAGATATTTATTTTATTTAAGAAAGGGAAGCCTTTAACATCCCAAAATTATTCTTTAAAATCTCCTTATATTTCCTTCCATACAAATAATTTCCTCTTTATAATTAGCTCCTTTGTTAGCCTACCACTATTATGTGTTTGTTTACATGTCTGTATGTTGGGTTTGATGTAGACATTGTACCTGTATCTTCTGTAAATGTATAATTATACAGTATCATTTAATATAGAATATTTTGTTTGAGAATAGCATAGTTTATTAATTAATTGCCAAGGGTTGAAATCTTTACAGTTTCCCAATTTGACATTTATTCATTTAGATTCTTTTAGTCACTTAGTAATGTCTCTTGTTAATGATCGTTCACATTTCTTTTCTGTGTATTCCTCAGGTTTGTTGGTGTTTTCTCTTTTGTGAATGCATGATCTCTACTTTCTCTGAGAACACTCTGCTAATTTGTATCCACTGCCCTTGCTCCCCATGCAAATACCTGGACATTTCTATGATTTCTGCTGCTTTTGGAACAGCAGTAAAAGAGGAGGGGCGGATTTTCAAGTGTCTACTACTCTTAAAGAGAAGGGGTGGGGGTAAAGGACAAAGTATTAAGCTCCATCATTCCATGTGTCCTCTTTTTGTAGAACTCTCCTAATAGACCCTTTCATTTCTTTCATTTTACTTTTATATTTTCTTCTTCCTTCTCTGGCTGTGGGTGGCTCAAACTGGTTCTTCTGGTTTATTCAGTCATGTTTCTTTACCCCCTGGCAAAGTCTCCATTAAGTCTAGCCTAGCCATCAGTATTCTTTTGTTCTTTGCTCTTGGATCTCTTTGGATATGGGATGATTTTGAAGGAAAGAAAGGGGGGGGGTGTGGTTCAAGTTTACTCCACAAATAAGCACTCCCAATAACCATGTCACAGAGCCCCCCTCTGGAAAAATATTTGCATCTTACAAGGAGCAATTGTGGATTTGTAAATATATATCTAGGCCTTTAAGCTGGATAGTAGGATGGATTCTGGATAATAGGATGTCTCAGCTAGGGGTGATCATGTAGAGATAAAGATAGAGATAGGGTGAAGCTCCCACCAGGCTTCTCTCAGCGTTCTCTGCTCTGTCACTCCCTTCTTATGCATTTTTCTCAGGCCTCTGGGGGTTAGAACAAAGAGAAATGTATGTGGAATTAAGTAGCTCCATGAAGCATTTTTTTAAACATGATACTCACAAGGCTGGGCAAAGACAGGTGAGGAAGTCCTTTACATTTCATTGTAAATTTAAATTTAACCTTTAAAGAAAAAACAACATCTCATTGATTCCAAAGACAAAGATAGCAAAGGGCATATCTTGAAAATTTCCCCATCATCTGTCTGTCACCACCACCCAGTTCTCCTGCACCAGCGCAATGTTATCATAATTCCTTATCCATTTCTCCCAGAATATAGACATGCATCTAATGTATGTAGTCACACAGAGTCTTTTGATATCACATAAAACAATTGCACTTTAGTTTATAGATGAATAGTGTTTTATTACATAAATATGCCATAATTATTTAATCAGACCCTATGTAGATATTAAGCATCTCCTTCCATTTTTTTTTATATTTTAAGATTCATGTTTACACATATTTCTTTTTCTACCATTCTTCCTTTCCTCCACCAGTTTTAGTTCATTGAATTATATTTTTTCTCTCTACCTTTGCACTACTTGATCTGCTCAGACCCCTGTTGCTAGGATTTGCCTGCTTTTGGTGATACATTTTGACCCCAGCTATAAAATATTAGAAAAAAATCAACATATTACGTTACCTTTCGCCTTCTTTTTCTTTCCTTTCCAGTTGTTTACTGTATCATTTCTGCTCCATCTGGGATTGTCACCATTTCGTTTGTTCTGTAGCCATTATCACCACATTTGTTTTTGTGTTTGCCCTAAATTTACAGAGATTTTGACACTAATTGCTAGACTTTTGTTAGTTTCTTTCTTCTTTGTGTTTCTGTCACTTCTGCTTTCATTTCTGTGATTGTTAAATTTCTCTGCATTTTCCCTGAGGCCTGACAGCTCACATTTCACTGCATTCTTGTCTTGCTATCCAGTTCTTGAATTCTTGTTTAACTGGTTCATTAAAACTTTCTAATACATGGTGAAATGTTTGGGAACCATCTTCATCAACTCTTTTGCTGTTGAATTTTCTTTATCTGTCATACATTTTTGCAGTCCCTTTCATCCTTTTTTTTAAAAATTTTTTGGTGTGTGTATTATCTGTGTTTCCCTCTGTATTCCATTTTGATTCCCCATCTTTAAGGAACATCAGGTTACATTGAGCCAGTAGTTTGCAAAAAGTTCATTTAAGACAAGGGCCAGGATTGTCTTCCTTGATACAAAGAATTTTCATTGGTTCAAATCAGTGGCCAGAGGTAGCTGTGTGGCCATGATGAGTGCAAGCTCTTTTCTCCCCTGTTGCTCAGAGGCAGATTCATCTTCACTGCTACCCTGGATACAGATTGCTTACTGCAAATATGACCTGTCTCTGTGATTCTTTATTTAGTCCAGTTCTCTATGTTTCTTATTATAGACCTGCTCCATAGAGGCTCTTGCTGTGAATGTTTCTTATCTTTAAGAAGTATACAGCTTTGGGAGCAGCAAGAATAGAAAAAGAAGGAAGACAATGATCAGTGGTGGTGGGCTATGGGCAGTTCGGTGGTGGGGGCACAGGGGTGTTGATACCTGATGGGGGATCCAAATATTGCCTCAATTAAAAACACAAATAAAATAGGGCGCTCCCTTGTGGTGCAATGGGTTAGAATGCAGCACCGCAAGCTAGTCGCAGCTGTTTCAATAGGAGTTCAATCCCCAGCCTGGAAGTTACCCACATGGCGCGGCAGACCTCTCCTGATCCACCCGCTGCTTGCCTCAGCTGTGTACTTTGTCAATCTGCCTGATCTGCTCCTTACTCTGTGTCTGGTGAATCTTCTCACTGCCCCTGCACCTCTGGCTTGTACCCCAGTTCTGTATGAATAAATAAATAAATAAATATTTTTTAAAAAATAAACAAAATAAGAGGAAATAGAAATCTGGCCAAAAAAAATAATAAAGAAGTTAATTACTATGTTTTTTAAAGAGGGTAGCTGTTGCATAAGCAATCTTCCCACAATAAAAGAAAGAACGAGAGGTACTGTCTGTCCTCTTTCTGGAACTGGGCATTGTCTAGTGGCTGATATGAGGCTGTAGAGTCACAGTTTGGGAGCTTATGTAAAATTAACTGAACAGACTGCCAAGCATAAAACTAGCTTATAAATTGTGGGGATGCGCTCTGTGAGGGAGTAGGAGCCCAGGGTAGTGTGGGGGTTCATTTGGATAGAGACTCCAATCAGATCCAGAAAGGCCAACGGATGCGTGTTCCCCACCAGCCTCTCTGAGCTTTCTTAACCACAGCACAGAGGGCAAAGGCACACAAAACTCATTCCCTTCCTGTGCTGGGACTGAGCTTCTGCCTTTTTTTAGAGAAAAATGGGTGACACAAAAGATGCTTAAATCACACCTCACTGTATCTTTGGTTGAAATGGCTTTTCATGATTAATTTTCTTTGCATTCATCACACTCCATTGTATTACTTGTTTCCTTGGACTTATTCCCACTGGATAATAAGCTCCATGAACACAAGAGTGGTGCCAATTTCATTTATTATGAAATTTTCATTTTTCTTCCACATAATTAGTGGTCAGTGTCTACTTGATTTGATTTTCTAACTTTCAGGCTATGAATTTGACTCCAGTTAGAAGTTTGTGCTTATCTATATATTTTTGAAATATCTTCAAAAGAGCTACATTATTTTTGCAAAGAGAACTTTGTTTTTAAAATGTGTTAATATTGGTGATAATTAAAAAATTAATGTTACTAAAAAGAGTTAATTTAAAAAACGGAGATATATACATGAAAAGACAAAAATATTACACATGATATATCCTACTGTTTCTTGAAGTCTTATTTCCACTCCTCTTCTCTTTCCAGGAATCTCATCTATTGCCAACGCTTCAATCACCACCTATATGTTGGTGACTCACAAGTCTATATCTCTGGAATTCAACATTATTTTAATGGCCACAGACTGCATATTTCACAGATAAATCATGCTGAAATATTAGAAACTGGAGTCATCATACCCCAGGTCAATATCAAAACTTTTCCTCCTCCTCCTCTATTCCCTGTCCCAGTGAGTACAACCACCACCCATCCAGTTGTACTTGCCAGAAATGTCATCGGTATTGACTCCTCCCTCATCTTATAGTACTAAGTTGTTACAAAGTCCCACTGGTTCCACCTCATTTGTGTTCTGATAAATAATAATATTAATAAGAGCAAGACATATACATGATAACAAAACAATCAACAACATTTACAGTGCAAATGAAAAGTTTAGTCTCCTGCTCTTCCCTAGACCCAGTGGTACTTTCAAGTCCAGAGACAACTGTTGTTGATTTTTCTGATTTTAACTCCTTTTAGTGCAGTGGTTTTGCAAACCAAGTAGCCATTATATATTTCTGTACTCTCTTCTGATATTGTAGAGCTAGGTGTAAGTTATTAATCAACTTTTATATGTAACAAACCATTGCAAGACATGAAGATTAGAACAGTCATCTTATCTACTAGTTAATTTGTGGATGAGAAATATGCACTGGACTTGTCTAGTTCGTTCATCTGCTGTGTTGTCTGAAATCACTTGTATATTGGACTCAGTTGGTGGCTCAGCTGGAGGCTGGTCTTCTTATAGCTAAGTTAGTCAATTATAGCAAACAACAAGAAATACAGGATATCTAGTTAAATTTGAATCCAAGATAATTTTTTTAGTATAAATATGTCCCATGCAATATATGAAACATATTTATACTAAAAAATGTCTTATGTTCACGTGAAATTCAAATTTAGTGGGGAGTCCTGTGTGTGTTTTATCCGGCAGTTCTTTATAGGGGTCCTCAGTGGAACAGTTTGGGTCTGTTCTACATGGTCTCGTCCTCAGCAGGTTAGCCTGGGTGTTGTCATAAGGTGGTTTCAGAACTGGAAGAAAACACATCTCAGTAAAAATGCAGTATTTAAATCTTTTCATGGTTCTTATTTATTAATGTTCAAACTGGCCAAAATAAATCACTTGGCCAGTACCACAGTCAATATGGGAGGAGCTATACAATGGTGTAGCTACAAGGAGGCAGTTCATGGGGTCATTGCTGTACACTTTCTCAGATGTTCTTCTAATTGTTTTTCTTTTCTTTGTTGCTTTTATCACATCCTCTACTTTTTCTAACCTCTAAATTAATTTTATCAAGCACCTTTTGGATCAGGACTTCACCCCTTACCACAAATCCTCTGACATCTTGCTCCATTTTGGTCTGGTTAATCAGGATATGCAGTTTAGCTGTCACTTTAAAACTCATCTTTATTGGGTCTCCATGGTGGCAAAGGGATTAAAGTCTCAGCATTATCAAGCTACCAACAACTACTGCAGGATGAGTTCTAACCTCCCCACCCTCCACACCCCCATTCCCCCGGCCAGGTAGCTAACTCACAAGGCCCAGCAAACCTCTCCAGTCTTCCCTCAGCAGTATATTTCAGTTGATCTGCCTGTTCTGCTCCCCTCTCTGTCTCTGGTGAATCCCCTCCCCCCCACCTCTGTACCCCAGTTCCTGTATGCATAAATAGATTTTTTAAATATTTGTTTAAAAGTCATTTTATTGCTTTCCAAAGGTAAAACCATTTCCATGATTCCATATTTGCCTCTGAATTGGTTGCTATATCACTATTCGGGAGTACATGCTGAAATAACATACTAAAAGAAAATCAACAAGACAAACTTTCAGGACTTTGAGTCCTGACAACATCTGTATTGTCACTAAATACATACCTATTTGATAGTATGTTTAGAGATAGTAAAAGCACATTTTTAAAGAATGTGAAGATGATATTTATATGCTGACTTTTAGCATACAGTATTATGAATAAGAAGCCTAATGTCAGCCTGATTTGTAGATTGCATTCTCTTTACAAAGTTTGACATCTGCTTTTAATCCTTATCATGAAATTTCTAGAGGATTAGGTGAGGGTATTCTTTTTACTGAGGTAGGATTGGTTTGAAACACCACAGTATATGTTTTGAAAGTATGGGTTCACTCATCCTTAAATGTATATTACCTTGCTAACCACAATGCCGATGATAACCTTCCACTCAGTCCATTGGATAAATAAGGGTCATGTTTTATTGATTATCTGGGTGACAAAACGCTAGTGTCTTTTTAATTAATAAAAGAAAAACACAGAAAAAATGAGAATGGATGTATTAATCATCCATAATCATCCATAAGTAATAATAAATGTTAACATTCTGTGTTATGTTGATAATCTTTTTATTAATAGATAAAATTAAGTTACATATATTAGACACATATTCCTCCATCCCTTCCTAGAAGCAATTGATGTTTAAAAAATGATGTCTGTCTTTCAGTATCTGTTTTTAATTTTGTTATATATATGTATCTAGATAATATATAGCACTTTTATATGTATAAAATTACATAAATGATATATTGCATCTCTGTACAAATTGCTTATTTCATGCAACAGTACATTTCTGAGAATTGACTGGACTGATATATATTGGGATCTGTTTTGTTCATTTTTACAGTTTTACAAATTCTATTATATAAATATATGACATATTACTTATTCACAGACCTACAGGAAACATCAACCTTGCTGATGAAACATCTACCATTAAAATCTGAAACAAGACAAGAATGTGTCATTGCCACTGTGGTTCTGTGGTCCTTGACAGTGCAATGAGATAAGAAAAAGAAATGAGCTATGAAATATGGAATAGAAATAGATAAAAATGTCATAATTTGTAAACTACCTTTGTCTACTTAAAAAGTCAGAAAGAAAAAGGAGGTAAAACAACTAAATGAGTAAGAGATATCACCACAGAAAGTGACTTCAGGATGACAATAATATATCAAGAGGCTTTTTGCACAAAAGAGCAATAATTGTCCCATATTAAATTAATATTTGGATGAGTACTATATATTTATACCAGCATGAAGCTCAACAGATACAAAACGAGAAAGTTCAAAAACAAATGACTCTTGTATTAACCTTTTAGTTACAAACACTGTATCTGTCATGAGCAAAGAAGTGACATTAGAAAGATGATCTACACTACATAAAAAACTAAAATTATATATGACACTATGTAATAGCAAAGAATATAAATATTTCAGATCTCTACAATGCAGTGTGTGCTCCAATTTGTTTTTCTCTGCTACAGATCAAGTGATTTTGCTGAGGGAAGAAACCAGCGTTCAGGACACCCGGGTGCTAGAGCAGCACCAGGGGCCAGTGGGTGCCTTGACCCGGTGCCTAGGCCAGAGCCCTGCTGACAAGCACCCACACAACCCT